>NC_079213.1:55466511-56175261 GCF_029633865.1 Lampris incognitus
TTCTGAGATTTCTGCTCTGTGGTTCCAGTATTCCTGGATGCTGGGTGGGCACTTTTTCTTTGTGTCTGGCCAGCCAGTGAGTGTGGCTCGTCTGAGTGCGGTGAGCTGTGGATCTTGCGCTGTTTCCTGCTTGATTTCTGTGAGTCTTGTGTCGCTCACAGGGATGTTGCTGAGGACTGTGTGCACTTGGGCCTCCATCCCTTCCTGTAGGTCACTGTCGTGGTGTTCTATTGACTTGCGTGACAGTGTGTCGGCCACCGGTATGTCCTTACCGGGGCGGTGGATGATTTGGATGTCGTATTTTTGGAGCGCCAGGATCATCCGTTGCAGCCGGGGTGGTGCTGCTGCCAGTGGCTTTTTTAGTATTGCCTCCAGAGGCTTGTGGTCTGACTCCACAATCACTTTTCGTCCGTACATGTACTCGTGGAACCTCTTGCAGCCGAAGACCACAGCGTAGAGCTCCTTCTCTATCTGTGCGTAGTTTTCTTCAGTGCTGTTGAGTGACTTGGACGCATAGGCAATTGGTTTGCCATCTTGGAGCATGACAGCCCCAAGGCCACTTTTGGATGCATCCACTTGGAGTCGCAGCTCTTTCTGCGGGTCGAAATATGAGAGTACTGGACCTGGGTGCTGTGTAATGAGATTCTTCATCTCTTGGAACGCCTTGCCGTGGACTGCATCCCACACAAACTCACTGTCCTGTTTCAGAAGCTGTCTGAGGGGTGAGTTTATCTGTGAGAGGTGTGGAGCGAATCTGGCGAGGTAGTTGATCATGCCGAGGAATGTCTCCAGCTCTGCTTTGTTCTGTGGGGGTTGCATGTCCTTGACCGCCTTCACCTTGTGTGGGTCTGGTTTGATGCCTTCGTGTGAGAGCGTGTGGCCGAAGTAGCTTACCTCGGACACGCATATGTGACACTTGTCGGGGTTGAGCCTCACCCCTCGCTCCCTTGTGCGCTTCAGCATCGCTCTGAGACGCTGGTCATGTTCCTCTTTAGTCTTGCCAAACACTAGTATGTCGTCCACTATGGCCGTCACACCGTCCAATCCTTCATATGTTTCATCCATGCGTCTCTGGAACTCGTCTTGAGCGGACACGATTCCGAATGGCAGTCTGAGGAAACGATACCTGCCAAACACTGTGTTAAATGTCGTCAACATTGAGGATTCAGTGCTCAGTTTGATGGCCCAATAGCCTGACCGCGCGTCTAACACGCTAAAGTACTCAGCTCCAGCGAGCTTTGTGGTGGCGTCCTCCAGCATGGGGAGGGGGTAGTGAGGTCGTTGTATCACTTTGTTAAGAGCTCTGGGGTCTAAACACACTCTAAGTTTGCCTGTCTTTGGCTTCTCAACAATAACGAGTGCGTTCACCCATTCTGTGGGTTCTGTTACCTTACAGATTATGCCGCCTTTCTCCATGCTGTCAAGCTCGTCCCTCAGTTTGCTGCGTAGGGCGATGGGGATTCTGCGTGGCGGGCAGACGACCGGCGTTGCATCTGGTGTGACGCGGAAGGTGCACTCGCCTGGGAACTCTCCTATTCCCTGGAAAACATCTGCATACTCATCCATTATGCTCTGTGATGTGACATTGTTTTCCTCGCTCACAGCCATCACTATTTTTACCAAGTTTAGGTCACGGCATGTTTTCATTGCCATGACTGGTGGGGCGTTTGTGTCAATGACGTAAAAGTCCAGCATCATTGCATTGTCTCTGTACTTACATTTGAGTTTGCATGTGCCTTTCACGCTCAGCGCGCCTCCTCCATATTCAGTGAGTCTGTGTATTGCTGGTTTCAGTGTCACATTTTTGAACAGCGCCTGGAACAGGTTGGTGGGAATAGTATTGGCCTGTGCCCCAGTGTCTAGTTTAAACTTTACCTTCTGTGGAGGTGTGCCAATTCCAACCTCTACGTAAGCCTGCTCGTTGCTTTTTCCGTTGTTCTCTATTGAGATGCAGTCTATGTACAGCTCTGTCTGTTCTCCCACAGCGGTGCTCTCCACTGTAATGTTGTCGAAGTACAGTTCTTCCTGCTCTCTGTCAGTGGTGTACTCTTCTGGGTTCTCTCCGACGGCATGTACTGTGCCGCGGTAGTACTTTGTCTGTCCCTGGGAGCTAGACTTGCATACTTTAGCAAAATGATTGGGCTTCTTGCATTTAATGCATTGTTTACCCTTAGCTGGGCAAGTGGCTTTAGCGCCGTGTAGCCCTCCACAATAGCTACACGCCCTAGCGGTGGTGCTAACGTTACCCTCCCTTTGTCTGAAGTTAGCGTTAGCTGCTTTGGGTGCGTTCGGTTTGTAAGTCTTTCTGCCTATTGCGTGCACCGTTTCATGCGTGCTGCCCTGGCCCATAGACTTTAGCTGTTGCTTTGCTAGCTCGTGTGAGCGGGCTACATCTATGGCTTTCTCTAGCGTTAGCTCAGCTCCCTGGCTAAGTAGCTTTTCTCTCACTCTGGGTGAGTTAGTGGCAAACACGATGCGGTCCCTGACCATCTCGTCGGCATTTGGGTAGCCACAGTCTTTGACTAGGAGCTTTAGCTCAGTTACAAATCGTTCGAAGGATTCACTCTCTCCCTGCATCTTTTCATGAAATTTATATCTGGCATAAATCGGGTTTGCTTTGGGGGTGATGTACTCAGTGTACTTATCGTAGTACGTTTCTAGCTTCTTGGCTTGTTCTCCGCTGAGTGTCCAAGTGTTGTGCACATCGCGCCCTTTTTCCCCTATCCAGAGCAGGAGGTAGCTGCATTTCTCCTCTTCGTTCTTCCCGCGCAGGGGGCCCTTGAACATTAGCTCCGTTGTTTGTCGAAATCGTCTCCATGCTTCAGGTAAGTTCGCCGATTCCCAGTCCATCCGTGGAGCTGGAACGCCGTACGAATCCATATTGGGTATTTAAACTCCGCTACTCTGACACCACGTAATGATCTGTGCCCTCTGGCTATGTTAACTTATAACATTAATAAAGCAAGGACGACTTCTCTCGTGCTGGGTGTTTATTCACCGACCGGATTCCGACTGACGTTGTTACGTACATCACGTGACTTTGTTGTGGCGCTACGGAAAGCCGTAAGGGACATTAGCAAATCAAATATTACCAGCAAATATTACACCCGCGATCAAACTCGCGCACGTAAAGCGAGGCGAAACTTCGCTTTACTTTGCTCAGGAAATGTTGGCTAGCGAGAGGAAACACCGCTCCAGTTTGTTTTGTTTTTGGGGGGGGGGGTTCCTCTCCTTTTCGTTCCAATTTGGCATGTCCAATTCGCTGTTCTCCTAAGGCCTCGCCTTGCACAACACCTCCAGCTGTTGGGGAGGGCGTAGACTTCCACATGCTTCCTATCATATATGTGCACCCGCCCACTGCCCGCCGACTGCCCCCCTCTACCCCGCCGTTTGCAGGTTTCTCCAGTGACTCTGTTTACTGCACATCCACCCACAGCTGCACAGGTGGTAGGGGGACACATTAGTCAGCAACACTGCTGATAGTACTTCCTGTGACACCCAGTTTAGATGGAGGCAACGCTTGGATTCAACCCCTAAACCTCAGTGTGAGGGTACTAGTGTAGTTTATCATGGTATTTTATCTTGTTTTAAGCCTCACAATACTTATTTCAAGATATTGGTAGTATTGTTTTACTCCACTAGTGGATAATATTGCTCATTGCTGAAGAAAGTGGACCTATTTCAGGATTATAAGACTTACCTTACATTTAGCTGGCTTGCTCTTACTTGGCTTGCTGCCACCGTGACCCAAGCCTGAGAAGCGGCTGATGATGAGATGAGATGAGATGAGATGGGATGAGATGAGATGAGATGAGATGAGATGAGATGAGATGAGATGAGATGGGATGGGATGGGATGGGATGGGATGGGATGAGATGAGATGAGATGAGATGAGATGGGATGGGATGGGATAAGATGAGATGAGATGAGATGAGATGAGATAAAGACTTGTCAAGACATTTACTCTAAAAAAGAAAAAAATCTCAAATCAAGTGTCCTGTTTTAAGATTTATTTTCCTGTTTTGTGAAAAATTCTTGTAAAATAATTAAAAAATTCTTATACTTATGAAACAAGTACTCTTTCTTGAAGAAAGCAATGACACCTGCCGGTGGGAGGAGGAACTTTACTTGCAACATCTTGAAATCAGCATTATGAGACTTCACACAACATTAAATAACTTGGTACGTTTGTTTTTAGTGTTAATGTTGAGGATTTCAGAAGACAGGAAAGACATGGAAACGGATGATCCGCTGTGGCGCCCCCTAACGGGAGCAGCCGAAAGTAGTAGTAGTAGTAGTAGTAGTATTTTTGAGGATTTTTACAGGCAGTGTTTTCACCAGCAAGCCTACTTCTAGCTCTAAAAAGTGGTCCACATGAGGAACACATCCTGCAGCTTCTTCCATGCAGCTTTATAAGGGAAATGTTTCTCGTTTGTTTCTCTGAATATTATTCACATGCTTTGGGGAAACTCTAGCAGATACGAACGAATCTGTGTTTCTCGGTCTGGCAGCTGGCTGCCAGCTGGTCTCCCTTGCTGTCATTCTCCTGACACCTCAGCAGTTTGGACCAGTTCATCTGGATGCGTCGTTTATTGAGAGACAGGTTTCATCATTATCTAAGTGACCTCTTCAGCCTCACCTGACGGCAGCTAAACTACTGTGATCATTAGGTAGAGTTACAGTGTCCATAGTTGCAGTCACAGCATTGTAAAATGGTGACAGATGTACTCTTACCCAGTCCCCCCCCCCCCCCGTTCAGGGATAGTCGTTCCCTCTTCACATAGATGGCCTCTTTGACTCCCCGTTCAAACCAGCGTTCCTCCATATCAAGGATGTGCACATCCTCATCCTCGACACAATGTGAAGAGGGAATGACCATCCCTCCCTGAAACGGGGGGGGGGGGGGTAACAGTACATCTGTCGCCATCTTACAATGCTGTGATTGCAGCTATTCCCCAACCCTCTGTGAATAGTGCACATGACCATTGTTTACGTCGGAAACCGATCGTTGGTTTGGGTCATAATGCCACTGTATTGTTTATAAGGGTGGGGTACCTGCAGTCAGTTTATAAGGGTGGGGTACCTGCAGTCAGTTTATAAGGGTGGGGTACCTGTAGTCAGTTTATAAGGGTGGGGGTACCTGCAGTCAGTTTATAAGGGTGGGGGTACCTGCAGTTAGTTTATAAGGGTGGGGTACCTGTAGTCAGTTTATAAGGGTGGGGGTACCTGCAGTCAGTTTATAAGGGTGGGGTACCTGCAGTCAGGTGAGACTGACGAGGTCACTTAGATGATGATGGGACATGTCTCTATAAACGTGGTGTCCAGATGAACTGATTCACCTTTCTGGGCAAAGACAACTATCTTGTCCAGTTAAGGAGACGTCCTGCATTTCGGAATGACGGCAGTCCTCCGCACCGCTCTTATCTTAGTGGACTTGGGACTCGCATGGAGAAAAGGCCAACTACAACACAATAGTGTTAAGCTTTTCAAATGTGCAACAAGGCTAAGGAATGTAGATCTCAGTAGAGCTCTCATGCGCCGCACGCCATGCCTTCTCAAAGCTTTGATTTCTTTTTGTGTGATTCTCTCTCTGGCTCCCCCCCCCTCTCTCTCGCTCTTTCTCTCTCTCTCTCTCTCTCTCTCTCTGGGTTTCTGTGTCTTTCAAAAGCCTTGAATGGTTATCTGGCCGTCCATATTAATTCTCATTGAATGTTCATTCGTTATTTGTAAAGCGTTCTTGTGTTTATAGCCTTCCCTCATGGTCATACAGAAGGTGGAGTGATGAAGGGATGGAAGAAAGATAAAAGAAGAGACAAATTGAACCTCTTGCATTACAAAACACCTCTGACTAATGCACATTTAGCATTAAAGCACTGAAACAGCTGTATTCAGAATTTAATTTGCACACATTTTCCATTATTCATTTAAATTCATTTAGTTTTCTAAACACACTGTGTCATTAAACATACATTTGGTTTATAGATTGCACATAAGATAGATATGAGCTATAGAAATAAAGAAAATATTGCCTCAAAAAGCAACTTCTTAGTGGGAATGTGCAATTAATTCAATAAGCTTCTGAGGGGCCGTCATATTAAAACCTTTCACTGGAACAAAAGGCAGCATTAAAATGAGGCTGTGTGTCATTTGATTACAACGACCTCATTTAGAACGCAGTCTGTGGTGAATGATCAGCGTCGTTAGTAAAGAAACCCAAGCTACTGTGTCCCTTAGTGATTAACTGATATTTATTTACAAGCATAACTGGAAGAGTGCAGATCTCAGCCAGGTTACCACCTCTTCTGTGAAAACCAGCTGAGGTCACCAAGTCTAAGATGAACTTGTACTTTTCTAAAAGAAAAGGTTTGCTATGTGACCATTTTGGTCACTATCTAGTAGTTCTGCCTTCGCAAATGTTCCAGAAAACTATAGTCAGATCAGCTCTGGCTTCAGAGCGGTGGGGGGGGGGGGCAGAGAGGTGGTGGTTGAGCAAGCTAGAGGGTGAATGAAGACGTTATGATGGCTCGATAATGGCTGAGTAAAGCGAAACAAGAAGTTGATGTTTGATCGGGTATTTTTTAAGCGGCCTAAGAGAGTAAAGGTGTTGTTGAGCTTTTGCAATGATGTGTTCAGTGTTAATTTTCCACTTCAGGTTATCGCTGATGGATGTTCCAAGGAATTTAAAAGAGTCAGTGGTGGTGATGGGGTCTCCATTCATTTATATGGGTGTTTTGGAATTCAGCATGCATTGGAAGTCAATAGTGAGTTCTGGAGTTTTGGCTATATTAAGCAGAAGGTGGTTGTTTGCACACCAAGTGCCAGCTTGGTCTACTTCAGTGCGGTACTGGGTTCCATCATTGTTGGAGATGAGGCCTACAGTGGTTGTGTCATCTGCATATTTTATTATTTTCACAGACTGTCTGTGGATGTAAAGTGGGTGGTGTAAAGTGAGAAGAGCCAGGGAGAGAGAACACAGCCCCAAGGAGCACCTATACTGAGGGTAAGAGGGTGTGAGGTTAGATTATTAACCTTCGACCTCTGTGGCCTGTTCCACAGGAAGCTCCGAATCCAGTGGCATATGGCTGGGCCAATGTTCACTATGATAAAGAGTTTGAGTGGGCTGATGGAGTTGAAGGCAGAACTAAAGTCTATGAACAGGATGCGTGTGTTGGTGTTTGCTGATTCAGGTGTTGCAGGGCATGGTGGAGGGCTATGCTAACTGCATCCTCAGCAGACCGGTTGGCTTGATAGGCAAATTGATATGGATCCATCATTGGGGAGGTGCACGTTTTCAAGTATGACAGAGTGATACGCTCAAATGCTTTCATGGCCACTGATGTCAGGGCAACTGATCTGAAGTCACTGAGACAGGTGACCTTTGAGGAATTTGGCACAGTAATGATGGTAGAGAGTTTGAAGCACTGTGGGACTGTACATTGGCTTAGAGGTGTCAAATATGGTGGAAAATATTGGGGCCAGTTGTGCTGCACAGTGGCCCAACAGAGAGGCACTGATGCTGTCTGGCCCTGCTGCTTTCCTAATGGTCAGCTTCTTGAGTGTAGCTCTCACCTCATCCTCCTGGATGCAGAATGGTGGCATTGGAGTGGGAGTAGGGGGGATGGCTGGTGGAATAGGTTTTTTGAACCTTGCATAAAACTCTTTTAATTTATCTGGGGGGTTATGGTCATTATCTGGAGGGGAGCAGGGACTTGTTTGGTAATCCGTAATTTCCTTAAGATTTGTCCATATTGATCTGGAGTTACTGGAAGAGAATTGTTGTTCCAGTTTTGTTGCGTAGCTGGACTTGGCTTTACTTACTGCAGCATGGAACTTATACTTGGCTGCTCTGTGTTGACCCCTGTTTCCGTTTTATATGCCCAGTTCTTTTCTTTGTCTAGGAGGTGTAATTCTTTGGAGAACCAGGGTTTTTATCGCCATACAATGTCACTGTTTTGGTAGGGATGCACATTTCCTCGTAGAACTTGATGTATGACGTCACTGTGTCAGTGAGTTCATCGAGGGAGTCGCAAGCTGCACTAAATATTCAAATTAGTGCATTCAAAGCACCCTGGAAGCATTTCTATGGCATCCATGGACCAGGACCTGACAGGTCTGCATGTTTTCTTGATGGGTTTAAGCTTGTGTGTGTGTTTTGGGATGAGGAGTAACACGGTGTGGTCGGACCTCCCCAGTGGAGCCCTCGGGAATGAACGGTAAGCATCCGAACTTGAGATGTGGCAGTGATCCAATGTTTTGTTTTCTCTGCTACGGTAAGTGACTTGTTGCTTATTGCTCGGGAGTTCGAGGGACAGGTGCGTATGGTTGAAATAACCCAACAGACGTGTCAGGGTTGGGGTTTTCAACAGAGGAAATGTGTTGTGAGGGTTAGCTGATGGCCGTGTTAGCATTAGCTTGTGGTGTAATGTAAACAGCAGCTAATACAGCTGAAGGGAATTCCATGGGAGGATGATGTGGTCTGCATGTAAAACTGCTGAATTCCAGATCATAAGAGCAGCAGTGATGAAGGGTTGCGAGTTGTTACACCAGCGCTGATTGACCATGACACAAATACCCCCAAACCTTCTGACTTGTGAGGTAGTTTGACCCACCTGTGGGCTCTGAGAGTAGTGAAGCCGGGGGGGGGGTACCGCTGGATCAGCTGATCCAGCCATGTACTATGTGTCGGCAGAGCAGAAGGCTGAGCAGTGTCTGTAGTCTCTGTGGGTTTGTGTTAAAGACTAAAGCTCATCCGTTTTATTTTTGAGGGATCGCACGTTGGATGAGCTCAGTGCCGGAAGTGGGGGCCGACAGGGCCGGCTCCTGAACAGGGTGAGCACCCCTGTTCCCCGTCTCGCTGTGTAGGTGTCGCTCACCCAGGGTTGTTTACAAGCTGTACATCCTCTGCAATGTTGGCAGATAGTCCCGTAGTGTCATTGTTATCGGTTTAGAGTGCCCCTCCACACACACTTTAAACTTTAAAACTACTCCTAAAGCTGACCCGAAAGCTTTGATGCTTCGAACCCTTCCGTCATCGCCATGGTATTCCATTTATTTATCTTTCCCCGGAAGAATGGTGAACGGCAGGGGGCGCTACGAGGGAACTTGGAAAACTGTCCATGTGAAGGCAGCACGCCGTTAAGATTTCATGTAAAGGTCACTGACAAAAAGCCTCGTTTCTATTTCTCTTTTCAGGAGCAAACGAGATCACTTTGAAAGTGTTTTTATTACCAGTTTATCAAAGTCAAATGGAAGGATTCTGAGAGAGAGAGACATTGCAATTTAAAGCATTTCAAACCCAAGAGCTAAGAAAGAGTCCCCTCAGTCAGCTGCTTGTGAAACTAACTAACCCCAAAGTGCTCTGGACCGGCAGCCCAGAGCACTTTGATCAAATAAACGAGGTACCAACATCTGAACACAGGAACATGTATGGTGTGACCTAACTTATGCAGATATGGATGTCTGCCGGGGACCCCTGCTGCGTGTGACCCCTGGTGACCTCAGAGAGGGGCAAAACGCATTTAATCAAACATTCCAGGTACCACCTCAAACCAATCTAAAATGAATAGGAAGGTCCCACAGAGTACAGAATGGCCCCTGCCAGACAAATGTGCTGCTGCAAAGGGCCCGGCAGATGCCTCCAATGTTATCCCTATGTCCATTACTTTAATGCTTGCTTATTGTTCTTCCTAGATCTCTAGCTAGAACCAGAACCGCTCCACGTAGGAGCTTCGTTCAAACGTTCTTGCATAGGTCTTGTAAATGACACTTCAGCTATGATGTTTTCATTTTTCTGCACTTTCTACTTTTTTTAAATATTTAAGATAACGGAGTAAAAAAACATCCTATTCAAATACATGATAGAATCTTGGTGACTTCAACATTCTATAGCTGTCAGTTGTCTACAGTCTCACTGCTGCCATCTCTGCAGCTCTCTCTCTCTCTCTCTTTGTTTGTCTGTCTGTCTGTCTACATAATTTCTTTCAGGACAAATGTGGTCCCTATGTCTTAGAATCTTAGAATTAACCTAGAGTAAATATTGAAAACACCACTTGAAACATACTTTGAAGATTCAATCAATCAATATTTTTTAATCTACTTTGACTTTTTTAATGGATGCTCAGATTTCTAGCTCACTTTTGGAGTCGTCACTCCAGGGTAGTTCAGAATTTGAATCATCAGCGTCCATACAGTCATCCTCTAGTTCTCTTCCTGGAAAATATTGTCTGGGATGGCAGGTCCCAAGAACCAGTCAGGAGCATAGTATCCATTCTAGTGCTTCCACCCATAGTTAACAGGATCCAAATATTGCCCTGGATGTGGTGAGTCAGCATTTCCCCATAAAATGCTAATGAATTGGGCCCATCTTAATTAGTGGGAATGCTGGGCATTCACACTATTTCTTTGCAGTTCTTTATTTATTTATATTTCTTCTGCCCATTTTTGACACTTTGTAGCTCCTTCATACTTTTAGCCACTAAAACCATCCAGGTATCAAAATGTTCATCTCTTTAAGCCCATTAAGGCTCACATTTCGGTTTTTGAAATATTTTATACTTTTAGACATATTAAGCTTTTTCTACTTTTTCAAAACAAGGGAAGTCTATGGGGAAAGGTTGAAACCCTCATCACCTTTGAACTGTATCTCCTCCTTCATTTTTTGAGCTAGAAACCCCGTTTAAAGCTTAAACAGTTCAGGACATTCAGCTCTTTTAGAATCCTATTCAAATTTTAAAAATATTTTATTGTTTTTGAACAATTCAGCTCTAAAGTTTAGCAATTCTGCCATACACTTTGCCTGTTAGAATGTTCAGCCCTATTGTGACGTCACATATAAATTTGAAACTCAACTGCCAGGCTAATTACGGTCAACTCTCAATACCTGGTAGATTTGATCAGCTTCTGCCACTTCTTCACTGCTCTTCCTCCCTCTTCAACCTTCCTACCTTCCTTCCTACCTACCTTCCTTCCTTCCTTCCTTCCTACATCCCTCCTACCTTCCTTCCTACCTTCCTTCTTACCTTCCTACCTTGCCTCCTACCTTCCTTTCTACAACCTACCTTCCTTCCTTCCTACAATCTTACCTTCCTTCCTACCTTCCTTCCTACAACCTCCCTGCTATCCTACCTTCCTACAACCTTCTTACCCTCCTTCCTACCCTTCCTCTTCATCAATCCTCTTCATCTTCATCAATACTCTTCATCTTCATCACTACCCTTCCTCTTCATCACTCTTCATCTACACCACCACCCCTCCTCTCATTCAACCCCTCCCCTCATTCTACACACATTTCAGTTTCCAACAATCAGACTATTCATGTATTTAGCACATTATGGCAATTTTTTTCATTTTTTTATACCTTTAAAACTTTTTAAATATTCAGCCATTTCAGTTTCCAGGTATTTCAGGTAGGCTAGCGACTTTCTGACTTTTCCTATTTATCCATTTTCAGCAATGTTTTCGCGATTTCTTTCAGCAGCTCAGCATTCACACGCTTTTTCTGTGGAAAAGCATTTTTCTAGTTTGTTGTGCAGTCTTTGCACAAGATGGAAGTAGAGCACAGTCAACCTTCTTTACACTGAACATTGGGTTGCCCTGAAATAAGAAAACACAATCACAGTGAAAAAGCTATACCATACACAAGGAAACCAAGCATATTGAAATGAAAGATTTGTCAGTTTAGCATCCCAAATGTACTCAGTTAAACTAGAGAACATGACTTGACTAACCTCACTCGGAAACACACCAACTGAAATATTACATTTTCATAATTGTTAATAGAAATAGTTTCTACCTCAATGATACCTGTTGCCATTTACCTGATTAATTTTTCCGGTCATCTGAAGCAGTTTTGCGTATCTTGCCTCAGTGACATTCTTAACATCTCCCTTCATTCCACACAGGGCACAAATTAACTCTTCTGCTTTACTCTGATCTGGTTCATCTTTGGAAGACAGTTTCCTGAAGAACTGAATGTGTGTTGCGTTAGTGTCTTTCTGAAAAACTTCAAGTGCCTTCACTTTACCTTTTCTATGGAATGCTGTGGTGAAGTTACAGCCTGTAAATGCCTGCTGACAGAATCCATAGTAGTTCTTTGCACTCTCCTCATTTGCAGCACAATCGCTGAAAGTTTGTGTTAGTAGCCTAGTAATAGTAGCAGCCTAGTAGTAGTAGTCGTATGGGCCTACAAGGCTATATGTAAACAGTAGGTCAGCACAGAGTAGCCTAATGTCTTTGGGATACTAGGTCAGCACTTTCTATATTATATTCAATTAGTCTTGGATGTTAATCATTATAATGCAGAAAATGAAAATAAGACTTCACCCTGGAGATCTTCCATTTTTTTAAATTTCCAAATTAATCCATAAATGCAGTTAGCTCTTGATATTTACTCTTGGTCAATTCAATCTAATATAACATACATAGGGACCACATTTGTCCTGAAAGAATATGTAGACAGACAGACAGACAAACAGACAAACATAGATAGATAGAGATAGAGAGAAAGAGCGAGAGAGCTGCAGACTGCAGCGGTGAGACTGTAGACAATTGACAGCTATAGAATGTTGAAGTCACCAAGATTCCACCATGTATTTAAATAGGAATGTTTTACTCCATTAACCTAAATATAAAAAAAAGAAGTAAAAAGTGCACAAAAATTAAAATATCATAGCTGAAGTGTCATTTACAAGACCTAAAGTTTGAACAAAATTCCTATGTGGAGCGGTTCTGGTTCTAGCTAGAAATCTAGGAAGAACAATATGCAAGCATTAAAGTAATGGACATAGGGATAACATTAGCAGCATCTGCCGGGCCCTTTGCAGCAGCATATTTGTCTGGCAGGGGCCATTCTGTACTCTGTGGGACCTACCTATTCATTTTAAATTGGTTTGAGACGGTACCTGGAATGTTTGATTAAATGTGTTTTTTGCCCCTCTTTGAGGTCGCCAGGGGGCACACGCAGCAGGGGTCCCCGGCAGACATCCATATTTGCATATGTTAGGTCCCACCATACATGTTGGTACCTCGTTCGTTTGATCAAAATGCTCTGGGCTGCTCTATAGCCACTAACACAGATGAGTTTCAGGCTAGCACTGCTAACCAACCACAGATTAGTAGAGTAGACCAAATCGTCAAACAATGCAAAAACTCATATTGGAACATCGGGACATAGAAACCAAATGACAATACAAGTTAGAATGTTATGGGGCCCTAAAAAGAGAATACCAACTGGCTGGCTGACTGTCCACTGTCAGAGACAGTCAGCAGAGACACATCCTTACCAAGTACAGGCTCACTGACCACAGTCTAGCCATTGAAAAGGGCAGACACACAAAATCTTGGCTACCAAAAGAGCAAAGAATATGTGGTCACTGTACGGCAGGTGAGGTGGAGACAGAGATGCACTTCCTGCTAAATTGTGAGAAATTCCAGAACATAAGAGAAAAATACCAGGAGACATTTGAAAACCAGATTCCAAATGTTCTACTGCTGGATGAGAAAGAACAATGGCCACATATTTTAGGAGAGGGTCAAAGGTCACACCTTGCGGCACAGTATGTGTCCAAATACCATAGCCTTAGGGTCAGTGAGTGACCAAAACACTGTCAGTTGCTGTTCTATGTTTCTGCCAGTTCTATCTATATTCCTTCCTTTCTTTTTTGTTTGGTACTCTGTTGACCTGTTTCGCTGTCACCTGCTTTGGCAACATTGTAATTAATGCAGTCATGCCAATAAAGCATCATTGAATTGAATAGAGAGAGAGAGAGAGAGAGAGAGAGAGAGAGAGAGAGATTCTTGCCGTGGTGACCATGTGAACAGCGCCACCGTATACCATTGCAACCCACATGGTGGTCAGAGGGGGGATTACACCCAAACGGGCACTGCACTAGTTTCAATAAAAAGGAAATACCTTGTCGTCCACAGAAAGGTGAATCAGTTCATCTGGACACAACGTGTATTGAGAGAAACGTTTCATCTCTCATCTAAGTGACCTCTACAGTCTCAGCTGACTGCAGGTACCCCCCCCCCCCTTATAAACCATACAGTGGCATAACGACCCAAACCAACAATCAGTTTCATATGCAAATTACCGTGACCACTGAGTAGAGTTACAATGGTCATTACATTACATTATATCACATCACATGACATTACATTACAGTCATTTAGCCGACGCTTTTATCCAAAGCGACTTACAATAAGTGCATTTAACGTAGGAAATCAGGAGAACTACTAGTCATCAGAGGTCATAAGTGCATCTTCTCTCTAAACAAGCATCTAAGAGCAAAACCAGTGCTAAAGTAAACGTGCAAGAAAGAGTTTTTATTTTTTTAAAGAGTGAATACAATAAGTGCTAAGAACAAGCAACAGGGTAGAAGTTCTTAAAGAGGTGAGTTTTCAACCTGCGCCAAAAGATGGGCAGCAACTCGGCTGTCCTGACATCAGTGGGGAGTTCATTCCACCACTGTGGGGCCAGGACAGAAAAGAGCCGTGACTGGGTCGATCAGCAGCAGGGGCCTCTGAGCGACGGGGCAACCAGGCGTCCCGGGGCAGCAGAGCGAAATGGTGTAGGATGGGGGTGTAGGGCTTGACCATGGCCTGGAGATAGGAAGGAGCTGTTCCTTTCACTGCCCTGTAGGCTAGCACCAGAGTTTTAAACTGTTGGTCGTGGGGCCTTGCGGTGTGTGCTTGCCACCCGTGGCTCGAGTGCTGCAGGTGTGCCCTGTCCCTGCATCTGGGGGATGGCAGTGGGGGTGCGCCTTGGGGCTCCGGGCCTGGTTTGTGCCTCTGGAGACTGGTATGTGCTTCTCGGGGGCACGTGTAGGTGTTGTCCTGCGGGCTGCTAGCTCCCCCGTGGGCTGCTGGCTCCCCCACGGGCTCCTGGCTCCCCCACGGGATAGGTGTTTCTCTGGGGTTGCGGTGCTTTGGGCTCCGGCTGCTTCTCGGTCGCAGGGTGTCGGCATGACTGCGGGGCCCCCAGGTGGCTGCAGAGCCTGACTGCTGCCTAGAGGAACTAGGATAATCACGGCTTTCGGACACCAGAATTTACAGGGATGAACCCCCATGCACTCGCAGGTGGACACGGACACACACACACACACACACTACCAGCATCTGCCTCACCCGCTGCCTGGAACCCTGTCTGGATTACATCTTTCTACTCAGGCCTCGCTCCCCCTTTCCCCTCCTGTTTCCTCCTTTATCGCGATCGCTGCCATCCTAACCATATGTTGATAAGATCGATGTCATTGTGTTTTGTCAAATTCGTGTCGGCGTGTGTGTCTGTGTGTGTCTCATCAGATGCATGTTGTCATTTTTCGTTAAAACGTTTTCTTGTTTGTGGTGGTTGTCGCCTGTTGGAGAAGCGATGCATGTTGTTTAGCTGATGAGACATGCTGCAGACGTGCAGGGACCGGCGGCGGCTGTGACTGTCTAACACGAACCTGCACGCTGAGAAAAACAGAAGAAGTAGTCATGAACAGCATGCATGCAGAATCAGTGGCTGTTCTTTTGATAAATGGTGCCTAGGAGTCTCCCAGTCCCACAGCTGCACAAGTTAAACACATTCAGAAGGTCCACTCTTTCGACTGCAGAACTTTAAGTGCTTGCACTAAGTTCTGTGCAAAGGCTAAAAACTGTTGACTCAGAACCTGCCGGTCCTGGTTCTGATGACTCCCCGGCCCCTGCACAGGTGACAGGGACAGAGAAAGAAAAGGGGCTTTTTTCTCCTTATTTATCTGTTGCCCTAGCAAACACATAATCATATATTATTATTATTATTATTATCATATTTAATATTTTATTAATTAATGGTTTTTTATTTTTTTAATAATTTGTAACTTGTGATATTGGCCTAAACAAATAAAATTTACTTGACTAACGAACATTCGTAAAATGAAGATTAGCTTATTGCTTCTGCATCGCTTCTGGTCTCTTGTCAGCCCTATTTATGTGTTAAAGACCGTAGAAACCTTCACATCCTTCATTCACATCCTTCCTTCACAACCTTCTTTCATATCCTTCATTTACATCCTCCTTTCACATCTTTCTTTCACATTCTTCCTTCATATCCTTCTTTCACATCCTTCTTTTGCATCCTTCTTTCACATCCTTCCTTCACATCCTTCTTTCACATCCTTCCTTCACATCTTTCTTTCACATCCTTCTTTCGCATCCTTCTCTGCAACGTTCTCATGAACATGGTGACATGTATGGATCCAGTTTCATACAAAGCCCAAACACGAGCTGTTCACCTGACATGTGAAGCGACAGACACACAAACTCATGGGGACATGTGTGGAGACAGTGTCTGCCGGAGGAACGTGTTGCTTTCCTGTGGGGATGCTCAAAGACACTAGAACCACCAAAATGGTCATTATGGCCATTTAGGATTTTCAAAGATTAATAACTTGGTGGGGGAAAAATAAGATACAGACGTGCCGCTCCCTGAATTCTCTTAAATTTTCATATATTTGCAATTTCATTAGTTTTAATTACGCAAAAAAGTTATAAGATTTACCTAAAACGACCATAAGCAGTCAAAATGACCGTCTCGTAATTTGTGCGTGATGGTGTGCGTCATGTCAGTATTTATGACGTGTGTTGGTGGCATCATTTCCTTCGTGAAGTTCGTTGCTCTGTCCTAGAAACACATTAGCGCCCTCCAGTGCAAAGAAATAGTCTACACTTGATGTGTGATGACGTCCAACATGTCTGGTTACAGATGCACCATGACTACCACCGAGGCGCTGCAGTATTTACAGGCATTGGACAGCCGCCATTTTAAATTGTTTGAAAAATAGTATTAAAGTTGTTAAAATGTTAATTTTGGTGTCAGATTCATAACAGACACACTAACATGTGTAATGCATTAATATCTCAACTGGGTATTTATCTTGACACAATATAGTTTAAAAACCGGCGGTCATTTTGACCTCCCATGGTCATTGTTTGGGACTGTTTCAATATTTCTTTATTTCTTTATTTATTTTTTACATGTCACGTTTATAGGCCTTGTTACATTTGTTAGATTAGCAATATGTGTTTTCTGTTTTGTTTTTCAGGTAATATTTTCACTTTTTCAATTTTGCTATTCAAGTTTGACCATATCTCTCTGAAGTTTAAACTGTTTGAAAATAGTATTACAGTTGTTAAAATGTTAATGTTGGTGTCAGTCGTTTCATAAAAGACATACTAACATGTGTAATGCATTAATATCTCAACTGAGTATTTATCTTGACACAATATAGAGTTTAAACACCGGTGGTTGGTCGTTTTAGGTAGGAGTGACATCCCGGTCGTTCTAGAGCTAAAGAAGTGTTGAGATGGTGAGTGGTCCAGTGGCCCGTGGATGAGATGAGGATGTGGGACACCAGTCACCATTTCCCCCACGGCTTGTCCGTCTAGGGAAGATGGCGCTGTCACTAACCACTGGTCCATAGCGTGATAAGAAGGGTCGTGATGCCCACTGAGCCAGTGTTGTTCTGTTAAACTGTTGACAGGCCAGTATGGGCCTTTCTACAAGCCCTGAACTAATCTTTGTTGTGCTTCCGCATGTAGAAGCTTGTTGTGTCTACTGTTGTTCACTGAGGTCAGTAGATTGTTGAAATCTTAACGTCTTCCTCCGCAGAACCACCTGACATAAGTCATGTTTTCATTTGTGCAGCTCTGATAGAAACACATCTCAGCCATTATGCTCAGTGTCCTCATGTCTCACAGTCTCGTTACTGCTGTTCACCTTGGTCCCTCCCTGAAGTAGCTGCTCTGTTAAACCCTCTCGATCACTCATTTGATGGAAACAGAATAACAGATTTAGAAAGCACCGTGAACTTAATGGCCGTCATTGCTTGAATCTGTTATTAATTCTTTTGTCCAGTGATCAGAAGAAACAGCTGTGTTTAATGAACAAAGGTCGTTGTCAGAAACGTTCAGCATGGTTGAGATGTTGGTCAAGGCTAGATGTTTCTTCATGCTGTCCGTCATCTCCATCATCACACAAAGCTGATGGGCCTTCTGACATGGGGAGCAAGTCGTCTTAATATTCGCCACTAAATTTAATATGAAAATGATACTTTCTTGGTGTGATTGATTGACGACTATCAAATAAGATGATTGTCAAAAAAGGAACTGAAATAAGTGTGTAAAGACATGTGCAGAAAATGGTGATCTGAAGAGTGTGTATTGGGAGTCCAGGCACTCTGGCGTTGGCAGCATTGTAAAACAGTTAAAAACTATAGGTAATACAGCATTTCTCAGCTCTTCACACTATTCTTTATGTTTTTAGCTCATTTGTAGCTTTTGAATTGCTGTGAACTGGTGTCTTCTGCAGAAGCTACTGCCTTAATCCTTCGTGGCATAGATTCAACAAGGTACTGGAAACATTCCTCAGAGAGTTTGGTCCATATTGACATGATAGCATCACGCAGTTGCTGCAGATTTGTCGGCTGCACATCCATGACGCGAATCTCCCGGTCCACCACATCCCAAAGGTGCTCTATTGGATTGAGATCTGGTGACTGTGGAGGCCATTTGAGTACAGTGAACTCATTGTCATGTTCAAGAAACCAGTCTGAGATGATTCGAGCTTTATGACATGGCGCGTTATCCTGCTGGAAGTAGCCATCAGAAGATGGGAACACTGTGGTCATAAAGGGATGGACATGGTCAGCAACAATACTCAGGTAGGCTGTGGCATTGACACGATGCTCAATTGGTACTAAGGGGCCCAAAGTGGGCCAAGAAAATATCCCCCACACCATTACACCACCACCACCAGCCTGAACCGTTGATACAAGGCAGGATGGATCCATTCTTTCATGTTGTTGACGCCAAATTCTGACCCTACCATCCGAATGTCGCAGCAGAAATCGAGACTCATCAGACCAGGCAACGTTTTTCCAATCTTCTATTGTCCAATTTTGGTGAGCCTGTGCGAATTGTAGCCTCAGTTTCCTGTTCTTAGCTGACAGGAGTGGCACCCGGTGTGGTGTTCTGTTGCTGTAGCCCATCTGCCTCAAGGTTCAACGTGTTGTGCGTTCAGAGATGCTCTTCTGCATACCTCAGTTGTAATGAGTGGTTATTTGAGTTACTGTTGCCTTTCTGTCAGCTTGAACCAGTCTGGCCATTCTCCTCTGACCTCTGGCATCAACAAGGCATTTTCGCCCACAGAACTGCCGCTCACTGGATATTTTCTCTTTTTCGGACCATTCTCTGTAAACCCTAGAGATGGTTGTGCGTGAAAATCCCAGTAGATCAGCAGTTTCTGAAATACTCAGACCAGCCCGTCTGGCACCAACAACCATGCCACGTTCAAAGTCACTTAAATCACCTTTCTTCCCCATTCTGATGCTCGGTTTGAACTGCAGCAGATCGTCTTGACCATGTCTACATGCCTAAATGCATTGAGTTGCTGCCATGTGATTGGCTGATTATAAATTTGCATTAACGAGCAGTTGGACAGGTGTGCCTAATAAAGTGGCCGGTGAGTGTATATCAATACAACAGCAATAAGCAGAAACATCACACAGAACTAAACTTATCAAACAGCTTTGAGTACTACACGGAATTCTCTATATCCATCATATCCAATTACACAAAAACAAAACCAATTTCCGTAAATGAGAAAAAATATTCATTATATAAAATTAAATGAAAACAATATATTAAAATAAAGCAGACAACTCATAACAGAATACATTAAACAGACATAAAAAATAAACCTAATCTAAAAATCTCTTTCTGCACTACATCTTCTCTCAGCTTCTTCTTGAATCAACTCTGCTGATGATTGAAACCAGATGTTGTGGAAGTCCATTCCAGTAGGTAGCTGCCCTGCACATTACAGTCTTTTTTAAGGCACCAGGTCTGGGTTTAGGCAGGGTGAAATGACTCCTCCCAGCATATCTAGTGCCATAGTCATGCCCATCACTAGTAAACAACAGTTGAGAGGAGAGGCAAGCAGGTTTGCATAGCGTATAAATGTTTTTCAGAAATAGAATCAGGCTACAAGCTGGTCTCTCATTGACTCTCATCCATGACAACTCTTTATGCATTCTTTCAGCACTGTTTCTAACTAAGCAATGCAGAGCGGGTCTTACAGTTCTATTTTGGGTAAGCTGGATTTTATTTAGTTCTTGTTTAGATGCATTTGACCAGATTGCTGGGCAGTAGTCAAGATGTGACAAGACCATGGATTGTATGACCTGCTGAGTAGTTGTGTTGGTTAGAAAGTAGGCACTCCTTCTAATGATTGAAATACTTCTGCTTATTTTTGTTACAATATCATTAATGTGAGTAGCCCAAGAGAGTGTTTCATCTGTTGTAACCCCCAGCAATCTGGCCTCCTTAACTTGTTCAATATCAGCACCTTGCAAAAAAATACACACCATGTGTTCTTTCTTTGAGCATGCTTTGAGCAAATAATACATTTCGTTTTGGATATATTCAATTTCAGCTTATTTTCAGTGACCCAGTTAGAAATCTGCATTAACTCATCTTGAAGTAGACTGCTCAGGTCTGAGGCATTCTTTGTGGAAGCATATATTGTAGTGTCATCTGCATAAATTGCCGTGTGAACATTTTTTAAAATATGTGGCATATCGTTTACAAATACTGAGTATAGTAGAGGTCCAAGACAACTTCCTTGAGGAACGCCGCATTGTCAAGTATTAAGAGACTACAAAGTTCCATTAAACATGACACATTGTTGGCTGTTGAATAGGTAGCTGTTCATCCAGTCAGTAGCTGAGAGTTTGAAGCCATAAGCTGCTAGTTTTATGAGTAGCTGTTCATGGTCTCTGATATCAAAAGCTGAGTGAAAATCCAACAGCACGGTTCCAACTAATAATTGACTGTCAATTTGTTTTAGCCAATCGTCTGTCAGTTGTGTAAGAGCTGTGCATGCTGAATAGCAAGTTTTATAAGCATGTTGAAGGTCAGAATTGATGCCATTAATAGAGAAGTAATTTTGAATTTGCTGAAATACAACTGTTTCCATAAGTGTACTCTATACAGGTAAAAAACTGATTGGCCGACTGTTTGGTCCAGTGAATGATTCTTTTCTGTTTTTCGGTAGAGGAGTGACCTTAGCTACCTTCCATACTTGAGGAAAAATCCCTTCATTAAAACTTAAATTGAAAATATGACATACATAGGACTAGCCACAATTCTAGCTGACAGCTTTTTAGAGTCTACTGTCTAGATTGTCATGACCACAGGGTTTGTCGCATTTTAATTCCGACAATAGCTTTTCAATTTCCAAAATATTAGTGACCGAAAATTCAAATTCACATTCTTTGTCCTGCATATATATGTAAAATTGAATCAGATAATTTACCATTTACAGGCTGCATGTTATTTCTTATAGTATTTACTTATGAAGTACTCAAACCAATTCTAGGGGCTTTGTGATGAAGCCATCACCTGATTCAATAAATGATGGCGTTTTGGCCATTTTATTTTTACCCACGATTTGATTGAGAGTACGCCAAAGTTTTTTACCGCCATGCTTAATTTCTTCAATTCTGGATTGGTAGTACAGTCTTTTTTTTCTGTTTATTTAATTTGGTCACTTTGTTTCTTAAAGAGTGACATGCTAGCCAGTCCTCTGAGCTCCCTGAATCTACAGCAGTTCTTTTCAGTTGGTCTCTTTCTTTCATGGAGCTTCTCAGCTCAGAATCAAGCCAAGGTGCTTTAACACTTCTGACAGTGAGTTGTTTTATGGGCGCATGTTTGTCACAGACAGGAAAATAATTTCATAAATTCATGTAAGGCAGCTTCAGTATGAGTAGATTCAAATACACTGTCCCACTGTGCGTTGTACAAGTCTTCAATAAATGCATTATCACAGAAATTTTCATAGATTCTTTTATATATAGTTCTAGGCCCCGCTTTGGGGACTTTTAACTTGTCTTGCCACAGCAATCATGTTATGCTCACTGAATCCAACTGACACTGAAAGAACTTTTGAGCATTTACCAGCTGAATTTGGAAACATGATCTATGCAAGTTGAGGATAATACACCTGATTTGTTGACGTGTATTCTGGTTGGTAGGTTTACCATTTGGGATAAGTTACATACAGTGGTAATGTCATTAAGCTTTCTTTTCATAGGGCAGTTTTTTGAGAGCAGTGTATGTTTAGGTCTCCTACGAAATACATTTCTTTGTCTGGCAGAAACACTCTGAAGATTGTACAGATTTTTTCCAGATATGCAGTGTCAGAGTTAGGTGGTCTATAGCGGCAGTATACTAGTAATGACTTGAGATGTGGCAGGTGAATCTGAATCCAGATTGCTTCCACATCTGGCCAGTTAAGATCTTTTCTTATTTTTGGTGGGATGTGTTCCTTTATATAAAAGGCCACTCCCCCACCGTGTCTGTTTCTATCAAGTCTAATTATACTGTAACTTTGTATAGTTACCGCCGTATTGTCAACTGATTCATCCAAATGAGTTTCAGAAATTGCGACTATGTGTGGATCATTTTCCAACATTATAGTACTCAACTCATTTACCATATTTTTCAGACTACACATTTTTCAATTGGCAACTTTAAGTCCTTTTCTAGGGAGTTTAATAGACATTTGTTTAGGGTGCATTTGATGTTGTAACCAGCAGTTTGAATTGCTGGCTTCGTGTCCCGGCTGCGGTGGTTCCCGGCTGCCCCCTGGATTCGGTTGGTGTCAGAAGTGGGATGGTGAGACTGTGAGGCCATCGGAAGCGAGTGCACCCAGAGGTGTGAGGGAGCTGATATGCTGAAGCGCAGTGACACACTTCCAGAAGGATGGGGGCAGTATACCAACCATGAATGTGTAGACTTGCTGGCCCTTGGCCACTGTGTTGGACCCTTTAGTCGACTGGTTAACGTAGTTGCCCGTGGTGCGGGAGACCCGGGTTCACTTCCCGGCTGCAGAGGTTCCCGACCGCCCATTGAATTCGCTACAGTATGTGGGGTGGGGTAGGGTGGGGGGAGATCAGAGCGCTACAGTATGTTGGGTGGGGTGGGGGGAGATCAGAGCACTACAGTATGTTGGGTGGGGGGAGGTCAGAGCGTAGCAGATAGGGATTAAAGTGACAAGCTGTTGTCCTATAGCCCTCAAAGCTGAGCTGGGATTGGTAACTTTGGTGGAGTGAGCAACCCCCCCCCCCAAAAAAGGAAAAAGAATACAAGAAAAACTATCACCCACTCCCTTCCTCTTCTTCCTCCTTCCCTCCCTGTAACCCCTTCCTTTAAACCAGGCTCATGCCCATGCCTGTGTTTGGCTGTTGTAAGTGACAAAACTCATATTTTTGTTGATAATCTATGTATGTAAAAATATTTTTAAGCAAATCTCTTTGATACCCTAACATCCATTATGTGAAGCACTTTTGTATTTAAAGGTGAGGTATTCACTGCATGCTGTTTAGTCTAGCCGCCTTTACAAGATCCACAGTGATGACAAGATGAAAAGAAAAGCTGTGGTGCAAATGATTGACAGGCAGTAGGACAGCCCTGTCACAGAGAGCTCCCCGATTGGTTGATTAAAGACAAAGGGTTAAACACAGAGGTTTAATTTTCTCTCGGACCATTTGAATTACCGTAAAAGCGCTATGATATTTTTCTCAAATAACACTGAAAGAAAGCTTGGATTGAGCAGCAGTGCATACCATACACATGTTCCCTGCCACTGGAATGAGATTGTCAACAGCACTTTCCTCTTTAAAGGTGACAAATGACCAAAGAAAGTTGAATCAGTTCATATGGACACGTTTAGTGGGAGAAACATTTCATCTTCAGTCTCACCTGACTGCAGGTATGCCCATTATAAACAATACAGTGGCATAACGACTTAAACCGATCGTTTTAATATGCAAATTGCCGTGAGCATTAATTAGAGTTTCAGTGGCCACGTGTGCACAGAGCATTGGGGAATGTTTGCAATCACAGCACTTTAAGATGACGACAGATGTACTCACCCCCCCCCCCCCAGGGATGGTCAATCCCTCTTCACATAGGTGGCCTCTTTGACTCCCCTTCAAACCAGCGTTCCTCCCTATTAAGGATGTGCACATCCTCATCCTTAAAAGAGTGGCCACTGGCCTGTAGATGGTGTAGACTGTGGAGTCCTGGTCTGTAGATGGTGTAGACTGTGGAGTCCTGGTCTGTAGATGGTGTAGACTGTGGAGTCCTGGCCTGACGTGTTAGCTCTCCTGTGTTCTGCTGTCCTCTTGGCCAGCGTCTGTTAGTTCCCCAATGTACAAGTCACAGCAATTGTCCTGGCACTTATTAGCATATACTATATTGCCCTTTTGTGCTGGCAGACCTGATCCTTGGGCTGGACCAATTTCTGGCGCAGCGTGTTTTGGGGTTTGAAGGCAAATGAAACACTGTGTTTGGAAAATACATCTCTCAACGGTTCCGACACTCATGCCACATACAAAATCACCACTGGTTTATGCTTAGACAGCTGTTGTCCTTCTCCTCTCTTCGATTGGTTGGTGCACTGTTTGGGGTCTTCCTGGCTTTGACAAATGCCCAGTTAGGATAACCACACTTAACCAGGGCCTGTTTAATGTGGGACTTCTCCCCTTCCCCGGCTGCTGTGTCGGTGGGGACATTGTCAGCTCGGTGGTGCAGCGTCCTGATGACTCCTAGTTTGTGCTCCAGTGGATGATGTGAGAGTCAAACCTTAAGTACTGATCAGTTTGTGTTGGTTTATGCTAAACATCAACAATCAAATGTCCCCCATCACCAACTGCAATTTCACAGCCCTGGTTGAAGGAAGTACAGCAAGATGTCTTTCAGTAAGCCCCTGGAAAATGCCAAACAAAGGCTCACACTCTGGCAACCAGGCTGAAGATATACACCAGAGAATCAGAAGCCAAAAGAGTAAATGCCCTGTTCCTCAAATAACCACCCAAAGTGTACTACCAGCTGCAGAGTAACAAGGGAAAAACATCAGACCCACCCAGAGCAGAGACCGAGCAATGCTGGAAGGACATATAGGAAAAGGAGGCATCACACAACTCCAATGCCCAGTGGTTGGTGGACCTAAAAGTGGACCACAGCAATATCCCAGAACAAGAACTAGTCATTATCACAGTGGCTGAAATCCAACGACGCGTCTTAAAGATGAATAGCTTGACAGCACCAGGCCCTGAAATGATTCACACCTACTGGCTGAAGAGGCTAAATAGTACTCCATGAACGCCTGGCGACACATCAAGGCTGACATCAAGGTCTCACCCTGACTGGCTCACACAGGAGCGAACAATATGCATCATGAAGGATCCTCACAAGGGTGCAACACCTTCAAACTACCAGCCAATAACCTGCCTCTCTACCACATGGAAAAGCCTGTCAGACATCATAGCAGCTAAGCTGAATGAGCACATTAGTCAATACATGAGTGAAACTCAGAAATGAATTGGGAACAACATCAGAGGGTCAAAGCATCAGGTATTGGTTGATAGAGCAGTCACCCAAGACCCTAAGACCAGACAGACCAACCTGAGCAGAGCCTGGATTGACGACAAGAAAGCCTACGATTCAGTGCCCCATACCTGGTTACTGGAGTGTTTTGTACCATAAAAATCCAACAGGGCACTAATAGCCTTCATGAAGAACTTAATGCAGCAATGGAAAACAACACTAGATGCCGACTAAAAGACAATCACGGGTCCGCGGTGGCGTAGCGGTCTAAGCGTCGGCTTGGTGTCGATGCAGTTGCCCACTGGGGACTGGGGTTCGCGCCCCGGTCTCGTCAGATCCGACTATGGCCGGACTCGATGAAGCAGCAATCATTGGCAACGCTGTCTTCGGGAGGGGGGCGGAGTCGGCTTGTGTTCGTCATGTGAATGCGTCTCTGTGTGTGTCGGAAAAACAGTGGTTCGGCTTGGATTCGCCTTGTCACGAAAGTGGGGAGGCGCTTTCCTTCGAGACTGCCGACCGGAGAGATGCAGTTGGCGAACGCATGCAATACGAGGGTGGGTGTTTGAATTAAAATAGGGATCAATTGGCCACTAAATTGGGAGAAAAAAGGGGAAAATCAGAAATAAAATTTAGAAAAAAAAAAAAAAGACAATCACACAGGTAACCATCAAATATGTCATATACCAAGGTGATGCACTGTCCCCACTGCTGTTCTGCATAGGCCTGAACCCCTTCAGTCAGGTCATCACAAAGAGTGGATATGGATACAGGTTCAGAAGTGGAGTTACCATCAGCCACCTCCCATACATGGATGACATCAGGCTGTATGCCAGGAATGAGCGAGCCATTGACTCGCTGATCCACCTCACCAGGATCTACAGC
Organism: Lampris incognitus; assembly: GCF_029633865.1. Lineage (NCBI taxonomy): Eukaryota > Metazoa > Chordata > Actinopteri > Lampriformes > Lampridae > Lampris > Lampris incognitus. The sequence goes on from NC_079213.1 coordinate 55,492,804, forward strand.
GACAACATTGGAATGTCATTCGGACTGGACGTGCGGTTGAATGGGGGCAAAAAGAGTAAAGGTGGTGAGCGCTGAAGGGGTTAAATTACCATATGGCAGAGTAACAGACATACAGGACAGTTAAAAGTACCTGGGTATTCCACAGGCAAATGGAAACCACGAGGAGGCAGCAAGGAGGTCAACTACAGCCAAATATCTCCAGAGAGTGAGGCAGATCCTGAGGAGCCAGCTCTATGGGAAGAATAAGATCCAAGCAAGCAACACATATGCCCTACCAGTCGTCAGATACCCAGCTGGAATAATGAGCTGGCCACAGGAGGAGCTAAAGGCCACAGATATCAGGACATGGAAACTCCTCACAATGCATGAAGGGTTCCACCCGAAGTCCTGCAGCCTGAGACTACGATAAGCGAAAAGATGGTGACCAGGGCTTAGCGAGTGTCAGGGCCACTATCCAGGATGAACCAAGGAACATCCATGAGAACATCCATCAGAAAGATGGCCCCCCATGACAAACTGCCGAGTGAGAACCTCAGGCAGCAGAAGACAGAGAGTGTGGAGAAAGAAGAAGAAGAAGAGCAAAGAAGGTTGAATCAGTTTATTGACAGATAAACAAACCATCACTCATCTAAGTGATCTCTTCAGTCTAAACTGACTGCAGGTATCCCCACCCTTCTAACCATACAGGACATTATGAGGGGTGGGGATACCTGCTGCTAATGTATTATATCATTTAAACAGTTGTTCCATTCTGTGCAGACGATGTGCGCAGTGGACCTGTAGGCATCGACATAACATGTACACGTGTGTCCCATGTTTTCACTAAGGTCATATTCAGCGTCATTGTCATCATCATTATACCTGTGTGTGTGTGTGTGTGTGTGTGTCTGTGTCTGTGTGTGTGTGTGTGTGTGTGTGTGTGTGTGTGTGTGTGTGTGTGTGTGTGTGTGAGATCTCTGCATGAAATGTTTGGATGTTCTGGGGCGTCCGGGTAGCGTAGTGGTCTATTGCTGATGGGAAAGCTCGTGCAGTTTGTTAACTTGAGTTAGTCCATGGGCCAGAGCCCAAAATTTCCTATTTCGGTACACTCAAGGTGGCAAAACTTACTTATAATTTTTGAAAGGATCCATGTCTGTAGATGATATTTTGGTATGATAACCATTCCTGAGTGGCAGCTGTATCACAGTTATCAGCTCATGAAGTTAACCACCCCCTAAAGTAAATTGCATTTTAGACGCTGGTGCACATCCTGGTTTAGCCTCATGGTCAGGACATTTTTCAATGTTCTATAATATTGTCTTTGGTATCATTTTAAAGGGGACCTTCTTAGCTTTCATTCAAGCCCTGTTGTGGATATTTCTCACGAATATAGAGGTCACTTGAGCTCTTCAACCCGTCAATAACACACATCTTTCTGCAATGTTCGCCTAAACTATATACTTTCTTTTAGCCCTGTGGCATCTAGGAATATCAGGGACACAAAACACAAAAACTGGAATACTCACAGGACTGTAAAGATTCAGGAAATGTATAATATACCCATACTATTTCATTGTGTGAGGTGATTGTGAACCTTAAATTAGAAGGGCATTATTACTAAGAAACTAACTAGACCAAAGCCAGTTAGTCCATGGGTCAGACCAGATATCGATATCACCCAAGGTGACACAACTTCACTGGTGCCATTTTATTTGGTACACTAACAGAAGTAAAATAATACATGATAACCTTTCCAAATGAGCACCTATTTCATTTTTCTTTCAGGAAACCTGTTTCTGTGCCTCTCACGATTGTGTATTTGCCCAGATTTTTACAAATATAGCATTTCAACACCCCTGGTACTGATTAGCCTAGCTTAAACTCTGGGACAGTTCTTAGTTGGCCAACAACCAAGGATAACCAGTACTGTGTACTTCCATTCATTGTGCTAAGCTAGGCTAACGTGCAGCCAGATAGCTTTCTACTAAACACATATAGAGGAAACTGGTATCTATCTTCTTGTCTCACTCTGGAGAAGATTGTAAGCTAATTTCCCATAATGTTAGCATGTTCTTTTAATGTATATGTTAATATGATTAGTTAAAGTGGCTACGAGGAACTTTCATCTTGTGTTGATTTTAGCGGCCTCATGTGGACAAAATACAGCTGTTGCATAGCAACTAGGTAATGTATCTATTTGTGGCTATGTAAGATAAATAATGGTAATATGACGCTGGTGAAGCAAAGTAAACTTTGTTTTAGAAGTGTTCATACACCTAAGTTACATGTATTTGTTTGTATGTGGCAGGTGAAAACTGACTGAATATGGCCACTGGTGAACAAGCAAGTTTTTACCCAATACCAAAGCGCCCACGGGTGGAGTGCATTATCCACTGTTCTGATGATACAGATAAGCTGGTTTCACTACAAACTGTCGACTCATGGAGAACTCTGCTCAGGGCAGCTCCGAAATCATGCACCAGTTTTGAAACTGGCAAAAGACATTCCTGAGGGACAGATTCCAGCAATCTACTACTGCAGAAAGTGTCGCAGTATCTTCACTATGAAGCAAATTCTTGATGGCCTCCTTGCAAAAGAAAAGAAAAGTTGTGTCTCTGCTGAAGAGAAACAATCTAAGAGAGTAGCTCGACATGCTCCAAGTACATCTAGGACTTATGATGCAGAGTGCATATTTTGTCAGAAAAACAGCAAATATTCCAAGAGACAGAATACGAGAGAAGTACTGGTGCAGTGTCGAGAACTGCAAGCTGATGCAAAGATCAGGAGTGCAGCCACAAAGAAAAGGGACAGCAGAATCCTTGCCATTGTGAGTAGAGACCTTGTAGCAGCTGAAGGGCACTACCACAGGTCATGCTATAGACTTTACACCAAAGAAGAGGTTTCCAAAGGAGAGGTTGCCAGCAATGAAGATGATGATGCTGCAGCCCAGTATGAAGCTGCTGTGAATAAGGCATACAATGAGCTGTTCCTCTTCATCAGGATGGAGCTTTTTGGCAATCCTCAAGTGATGACAATGACTGATCTCTCTTCTAGACTGGTAGCTTCAATGAACTCCCAAGGCATTGCCCAAGTCAAGGAATCCACCAAGAAGCACATAAGGCGAAACCTGGAGAGTGAGTTTGCTGGAGCCTTGCAGATATTCCCTGATGAGAAAGGAAAATTCCTCCTCTATCCCGATAACTTGTCCATGAGGGAACTTGCCAAAGAAAATCAGTCTCTCAAAAGGGAGCTGCAGACCCTGAAAAGTGTCAGTGCACAAGATGTTATAGCCAAAGCAGCCATCAAATTGAGAGCAGACATTAAAAGTCAAGATGTTCCTCAAACCTGGCCGCCTGAAGTCAAACCAGAAGCAGAATGTCCTACCATTCCAGAGTCGCTCATTATCTTCCTGTACTCTCTACTCACAGGCTCAGATGATCCTGATCATGCATCCCAGAGAGTGCAGTGCCTTCGGCAGTCATTTGGCCATGACATAGTATATGCAGTGACATGTGGAAATACCAAGCCTTCCAAGCACATTGTTCTGCCATTCAGTGTCAAATCGTTGACAGGAAATGTAGAGTTGATAAACATCCTCAACCGACTTGGTCACAGTGTGTGTCCTATTCACAGATGGAAGAGATCAACACTGCCCTGTGTCTCCAGAAACTCTCATCATCAGGGAGTGGCATTGCCCTTCCAGCTAACATCCATCCTGGCATATTCACAACTTTAGCCTGGGACAATATCGACCGTCTTGAAGAAACTGTCAGTGGTGAGGGAACATCTCACAGAGTCAATGGGATTGCTGTGCAAGCAAAGCCAGTCAACCCACTTCCTGTCCAACCCATGCCCACTGTTCCCAAAACAAAGAAGAGAAGCATTGATGGACCCCCACCAATGTTACCAACTTACATTGCTGGACAACGGGTAGGGCCACCACAAAGCAAAAAGTCAGATGCCGATACTGCAGCCAATACTAAGCTTGCCAGAGAGAAAAACCTTCTTTGGGTCCTAGCACGCATGTCACAACAAGAAGAACAGTCAGTCAGCAGCTGGACAGGCTTCAACATCCTGACTCGAGGAGAGATGACGGTCATCCCCGACAATATAGGCTATCTGCCTACCATCAATGCTCCAGCGACACAAATGTCTACTGTCAACGAGGTGCTTAACCAGTCACTGAGCATCATGCAGTGCTTAGGCCTGAGGAAGATTGTCTGTGTCTTTGACCAAGCCCTGTATGCGAAGGCTGTCGAGATCACATGGAAACACCATGACAAGTTCCATGATATCATCGTTAGGCTTGGGGTATTCCACACCATCTGCACACTGCTGGCAATAATAGGAAAGCGTTTCCAAGATGCTGGACTCAAAGACCTCTGCATTGAGTCTGGCATGATTGCAGAAGGCTCAATTGCTGGTGTTATGGATGGCCGCAAGTACAACAGGGCAGTGCGACTACACAAGCTCCTGTATGAGGCTCTCATGCGACTGACCTTGAATGGTTTCCTGTCCTGGTTGGAAGAAACTCACAGGAATGACATGGTTCACCTGAATGAGACACTGAAGACCATTGACAGCCTTGGGAAAGAAGTCTCACAACATGCTTTGAAGGAGGTCCTCGAGAACAGCTCTTGTACACGCATCATGGATCTATTTGAAGTCTACCGTGAGTTCCTTAGAGGTGGAAACAGCAGCCTCTCGAACTTCTGGATGTCCTATTTGGACATGGTTGAAATCTTGTTGGGGCTCATCCGAGCATCCAGAGAGGGAGACTGGATGCTACACTTGGCTAGCATTCGAGCAATGATCCCATGGTGCTTTGCTTATGACAGGATGAATTATGCACGCTACCTCCCCTACTACTACGCCCAGATGTCTGAGCTGCCCATCACACACCCAGATGTGTACACAGAATTCATGGAAGGAGGCTTCTCAGTCCAACTGGGCTCCACCAATCCCTTTGGCCGAATCCCTGTTGACCAAGCTATAGAAGAAACGGTGAACAAAGACACCCAAACAGCTGGAGGGACAAAGGGATTCAGCTTGAAGCCAGGAGCTGTGAGCAAATATTATCTCACAGCTGAGTATAGAAGCATGTACCTCAGACAGCTGAGAGACCTGACAGGTCAAGGCAGGTGCAAATGGTCTCATCCAGATCTACAGAGTCCAAGGATCAAGAGAGATGAAGCAGATGTCCAGTCTCTCATGGACCTTATGGAGAATAACTGGCTCAATCCTATGTCCCCTGATGAGATTGATTTGGTTAGCCTCTCCACTGGCAACATGGCTCCACCTGATGTGACCATAGATCTCTTGAGAGCTCTTGAGAAAGGAGAAGAGGCCTACCAAGCATTCCAGCAAACAAGGTTAGATGCAGACCCACCACCTGTGAAATTCCACGACAAGAGGACCAAGCAAAGTCTGAAAACATTCTCCAATGTCAGCACAAAACAAGCTCATGGAAAGAAAGCACAGGATGTGGTTCTGAAGGCAGATGGAAAACTTTTCAGTCACATGATCCTGGTGGCTGAAAGCAGGAAGGTGAATCTGAAGGATGTCCTTGCCTACCCATTGGGCCCACTACCATGGGCACTGGCAAATGCTGATGGGTCCTTACGAAAAACAAACAAGGCTGCACTTGCCAGAGAGCTTGAAAAGAATGTATCTCCTGCAGAAGACATCCCAATCCCATCTACTTCCATCATTGATGGGATGAGCCTGGTCCAAAAAATGAATGGCAACAACAAAACCTTTGCACAGGTGGCAGAGTCAGCCTTGACCCAGGTCCTCCATGAGGGAGCACAGAGTGGGAGGATTGATGTTGTTTTTGATGTCTATCACCAGACTTCGATCAAAGATGCTGAACGACTGAACCGGGGTGGAGACATCACTCTCCAGTACAAGAATCTTGCAGGGGGACACCACGTCCAGCAGTGGAGAACATTTCTGTGCAGTTCCTCCAACAAGACCAGTCTCATCAAGTTTCTGGTGGAAGAGTGGAAACTCCCACGATACAGAGCTATGCTGCATGGCAAGGTGTTGTACATGACCTGTGAGGAAACCTGCTACAAGTTGACAGAAGATGGGTGTGAGGAAGCAGCAGAACTGCACTCCACACATGAAGAAGCTGACACCCGTCTGCTCCTGCATGCATTGCATGCAGCAAATGCGGGCTCAAAGTCGGTTATCATCACAGCTGAGGACACTGATGTCATGGTGCTTTGTCTTGGCTTCCAGAAGGACATCACCTGTCCCATCTACCAGGAGTGTGGGACTCAGAACTGCACATGGTTTGTCGACATCACCAAACTGGCAAGTTCACTTGGAGACAGCATCTGTGACAGCCTAATTGGCTTACATGCCTTCACAGGCTGCGACACTGTCAGTGCATTCGCTGGTCGAGGGAAGCTGAATGCCCTGAAGATAGTGAGAAAGCACACTTCCTGCCAAGAGACTTTTAGTCAACTGGGACAGACAGGGAATGTGAGTGATGAGCTGTTCCAGAAAATTGAGCAGTTCACCTGTCGGATGTATGTTGCTAATAGCAGCACTGCTGAGGTGAACAAACTGCGTTACCAGCTCTTCTGCACCAAAAGGGGAGAGTTTGAGTCCAGCCAGCTGCCACCATGTAGAGACTGTCTCTTTATGCATGTTCAACGAGCCAACTATCAGACAGCAATATGGAAGTGCTGTCTGCAGGCTAACCCTGTGGTGCCAAGCCCTACTGAGTATGGATGGACAGACGATGAAGGCAAGCTGGCCATTTACTGGATGCGCTCCCCACCTGCACCAGATGTGGTCTTGGAAATGCTAACATGCAAGTGTGTGCATTCATGCAAAATGCCAAGCTGCATGTGCCTGTCAAATGGACTTCCATGCACAGACATGTGCAGGTTACAGACCTGCAGTAACCAAAAACAGCAGGATGGTCCAGAACTGGACTTTGAACTTGGGGAGTCAGATGATGAGAGAAACGAGCAGTTTGATGAATGACAGTGTGATGATTCTGATGGTATTACTGTGGTAGTAGTCTATTGATGCACAGGATGTTGATTCTGGACTTGGTTACCCAGAGCTTGATAACAATAATGTAACCATATTCACATATACCCATTACCCTACCCATTACCATTACATATACCCACTAATGATATGGGATTACATGTATCATTGACTAAGTATATGTAAATGTCAATGTTGTTTAAAATATTGAAATAGTTCATTACCTCACTATGGTATTCCTTTTTATCATGTATTTTGATTGTGTATTTAAACAAATGTATAGAGACCAGTTTGTGACCTAACTGGCTTTGGTCTAGTTCTCATTTAAGGCTCACAATCACCTCACACAATGAAATAGTATGGGTATATTATACATTTTCTGAATCTTTACAGTCCTGTGAGTATTCCAGTTTTTGTGTTTTGTGTCCCTGATATTCCTAGATGCCACAGGGCTAAAAGAAAATATATAGTTTAGGCGAACATTGCAGAAAGATGTGTCTTATTGACGGGTTGAAGAGCTCAAGTGACCTCTATATTTGTGAGAAATATCCACAACAGGGCTTGAATGAAAGCTAAGAAGGTCCACTTTAAAATGATACCAAAGACAATATTATAGAACATTGAAAAATGTCCTGACCATGAGGCTAAACCAGGATATGCACCAGCGTCTAAAATGCAATTTAGTTTAGCGGGTGGTTAACTTCATGAGCTGATAACTGTGATACAGCTGCCACTCAGGAATGGTTATCATACCAAAATATCATCTACAGACATGGATCCTTTCAAAAATTATAAGTAAGTTTTGCCACCTTGAGTGTACCGAAATATCATCTGGCCCATGGACTAAGTGGAAGAAATGCAAGAACAGCCTCCAAATGCCCCATTCATTTGCTTTTCGTGGAATTTAGCCTGTTGTTTACTTGTTGTTTACTTGTTGTTTCTTTATTGTTTGTTTAGGCATCAACCATACCAGGCATATTCCACTCAATAATGTGCACAGTAAGACTTTTTTTCTTTTTGGATTTTTTTCCCCCTTTTTTGCCCCAATTGTACTTGGCCAATTACCCCACTCTTCTGAGCCGCCCTGGTCTCTGCTCCACCTCCTCTGCTGATCCGGGGAGGGCTGCAGACTACCACATGCCTCCTCCCATACATGTGGAGTCACCAGCCGCTTCTTTTCAGCTGACAGTGAGGAGTTTCACTGGGGGACATAGCGTGTGGGAGGATCATGCTATTCTCCCCAGTTCCCCCTCCCCCCCGAACTGCGGCCTGACCGACCAGAGGAGGCGCTAGTGCAGCGTCCAGGTCACATACCCACATCCGGTTTCCCACCCGCAGACATGGCCAATTGTGTCCATTGGGACGCCCAACCAAGCCGGAGATAACACGGGGAACCGACGATCCCCGTGTTGATAGGCATCGGAATAGACCACCATGCCACCCGGACGCCCCCACAGTAAGATTTTAAGAAAGAAAAGCATGTGTAGATTACTATTCATTATAATAATGTGATCACTCACTACACAGGCATACAATATGCTATATACATTTAAACCCCATTTTATTTACCTTTTTTCTTTGTCTTTTTATTCACAACATATTGCTTATTTGTTTTTTAGCCTATTGTGCAATACTTGAATCTCTACTTGTACTTGTATTTAAATAGTTGTTTATTTATCTCACAGTATAAGACAAGAATGAAATGGATCATAAATATACAATCTCATCCATGATTCTTATGCCCTTGTAACTGATGAATGAAGCTGGCGTTGCCATGACAATACGTCCTTTACTGCATGGGACGTTTTGTTAAACTAATTAATCACGTAGGACAATCCAAGAAAACCAATTTTAAGTTGTAACGATCTGCAAACTGATAAGTTTCTCATATCTTTTGGAATTTGCAAATGAGCAAATACGAAACAAGAACACACAACTCCAGATGAGCCGACGTGCATGTTCATTTTAACTAAAATTACAAATGCACTGTGTTCAGGTTTACACGTGTAGTTTTATTACTTGCCCACACATTTTCAAACCAGAACACAAAACTGTGTTTTCACACTTGTGGATCATATGACTTCTCATCTTTCTACAAATGCCTGTAATGAAACCTAAATATCAGGAGTGTATTTTATTTTCAGTTTAGTCAGTGAATGAAGTAAGGATTTTTTTTCATTTGTTCAGAAATTTCAGAAATCAACTGCCAGCCTGGAAGAAGTAACCCTAAACCTAACCCCAAATTAGGGTTAGGCTTAGTGGAGGGTTAGGATTCGGGAGGTTAGGGTTCGGGGTAGGAGTAGGGTTAGCTGAGGGTTAGGGTTAGCGGAGGGTTGGGCTTAGTGGAGGGTTAGGGTTAGCGAAGGGTTGGGTTTAGGTTTAACAGATGGCTAAGGTTAGGCTTAGGCTTAGTGGAGAGTTAAGGTTTGGGTTAGGGTTAGGCCTAGTGGAGGGTTAGGGTTTGGCTTAGTGGAGGGTTAGGCTTAGTGGAGGGTTAGGCTTAGTGGAGGGTAAGGGTTTGGCTTAGGCTTAGTGGAGGGTTAGGCTTAGGCTTAGTGGAGGGTTAGTTTTAGGTTTAGGATTAGTGAAGAGTTAGGGTTAGGGTTAGGCTTAGTGGAGGGTTAGGGTTTGGCTTAGTGGAGGGTTAGTTTTAGGTTTAGGATTAGTGGGGGGTTAGGTTTAGGCTTAAGCTTAGTGGAGGGTTAGGTTTAGGGTTAGTGGAGGGTTAGGGTTAGGTTTAGTGGAGGATTATGGTTAGGGTTTTTGTCTGGTTAGGCTTAGGCTTAGCGGATGATTAGGCTTAGGGTTTTTGTCTGGTTAGGCTTAGGCTTAGCAGAGGATTAGGGTTAGGGTTTTTGTCTGGTTAGGTTTAGGCTTAGCGGAGGGTTAGGGTTAGGGTTTTTGTCTGGTTAGGCTTAGGCTTAGTGGAGGGTTAGGGTTAGGGTTTTTGTCTGGTGTTGTTGGCTGTGTTTGCAAACAGTTCAGCTGTGCAAATGTGTGTCCCATAGAGGACTGCAAGGACTGTTACTGGTCTAGTGTGGACTTTACATTCACATCAGCCTGTTAGCTCACCATGTCTCTATGTTAATTCTGCAATGCTTCCACAAGGACTCCATAAACCCCGGGATCCTGGAACTGATCCAGGAACACATATATCGCTGTATTACTCGGACACACAGGTCCATATTAATAAAAAAAAAAAAATACAACACAGGACAACACCACAAAATATAGCTAACGGCAGTTCACAAGTCCACAATGATTAAAACCTATACAGACATTTGTTCCAGTGTTTCCAGAAACAAGAGGAGTACCTTGTGTCACTTTTTGTAGCCGACACGTAATTTTTTTACGTGAAATTCCTCAACACAGCATGAAAAATGGGAACATTACTAGTCACAAACATATGACCTGCGCTTATCCATCTTGGAAGCTTGAGCAAGATTCTGAACACTTACGCTACCTGCAGCTTTTCCATTGTTGCTTTGCTATAACTGCACCACAAGTGGGCTGTAAACCACCATATAAACTACTGTCACATGACTTTTCCAGTGTTTGCATCGATATCACACTACGTTACTTTAAGCTTATGTGTGTGTGTGAGGTGGGGGGGGATGTGTGTGTGCAAAACTGTCATGCTGTCACTGTCCATGCTGATTAAGCTCGTGTGTCAAATCTCTGGAAAACCACAGCAACTTGTATGCTAGTTAGCCTACGCTTGTAACGTATAGTGAATGCCACACCTTTAACAAGGTGCCATGAGGCATGATGGAAGATGCTACCTGCTGTCGCAGCTCCACCCATATGTCGTGCTACAGTAAAGTTCCCCCACAGAGGAGGCCAGTTTCTCTCTCTCTCTCTCTCTCTCTCTCTCTCTCTCTCTCTCTCTCTCTCTCTCTCTCTCTCTCTCTCTCTCTCTCTCTCTCTCTCTCTCGCTCTCTTCATTTCTGAATCATATTTCACTCGCTCTCATATACATATTTCTTTTCATTTCATTATCCCCCCTTCTCTCATGGGGGAATAATGCTTCACCTCCCTGGTTTGTCCTCAAATCATAGATGACTTCAGTGCAGCTCTTCTCCTCGAGGTATGCTGGGGATGAAGGAGGAGATAAGAGAGGTGGAGCGCTTCTCAGCGGGATGCCTCTGTCAGGCGTTGCATCAGTGAGGTGCATCACCGGGGCTTTGCTCGAATAGTCCATGGGCCAGACGATATTTCGGTACACTCAAGGTGGCAAAACTTACTTATAATTTTTGAAAGGATCCATGTCTGTAGATGATATTTTGGTATGATAACCATTCCTGAGTGGCAGCTGTATCACAGTTATCAGCTCATGAAGTTAACCACCCGCTAAACTAAATTGCATTTTAGATGCTGGTGCATATCCTGGTTTAGCCTCATGGTCAGGACATTTTTCAATGTTCTATAATATTGTCTTTGGTATCATTTTAAAGGGGACCTTCTTAGCTTTCATTCAAGCCCTGTTGTGGATATTTCTCACAAATATAGAGGTCACTTGAGCTCTTCAACCCGTCAATAGCACACATCTTTCTGCAATGTTCGCCTAAACTATATACTTTCTTTTAGCCCTGTGGCATCTAGGAATATCAGGGACACAAAACACAAAAACTGGAATACTCACAGGACTGTAAAGATTCAGAAAATGTATAATATACCCATACTATTTCATTGTGTGAGGTGATTGTGAGCCTTAAATGAGAACTAGACCAAAGCCAGTTAGGTCACAAACTGGTCTCTATACATTTGTTTAAATACACAATCAAAATACATGATAAAAAGGAATACCATAGTGAGGTAATGAACTATTTTAATATTTTAAACAACATTGACATTTACATATACTTAGTCAATGATACATGTAATCCCATATCATTAGTGGGTATATGTAATGGTAATGGGTAGGGTAATGGGTATATGTGAATATGGTTACATTATTGTTATCAAGCTCTGGGTAACCAAGTCCAGAATCAACATCCTGTGCATCAATAGACTACTACCACAGTAATACCATCAGAATCATCACACTGTCATTCATCAAACTGCTCGTTTCTCTCATCATCTGACTCCCCAAGTTCAAAGTCCAGTTCTGGACCATCCTGCTGTTTTTGGTTACTGCAGGTCTGTAACCTGCACATGTCTGTGCATGGAAGTCCATTTGACAGGCACATGCAGCTTGGCATTTTGCATGAATGCACACACTTGCATGTTAGCATTTCCAAGACCACATCTGGTGCAGGTGGGGAGCGCATCCAGTAAATGGCCAGCTTGCCTTCATCGTCTGTCCATCCATACTCAGTAGGGCTTGGCACCACAGGGTTAGCCTGCAGACAGCACTTCCATATTGCTGCCTGATAGTTGGCTCGTTGAACATGCATAAAGAGACAGTCTCTACATGGTGGCAGCTGGCTGGACTCAACCTCTCCCCTTTTGGTGCAAAAGAGCTGGTAACGCAGTTTGTTCACCTCAGCAGTGCTTCTATTAGCAACATACATCCGACAGGTGAACTGCTCAATTTTCTGGAACAGCTCATCACTCACATTCCCTGTCTGTCCCAGTTGACTAAAAGTCTCTTGGCAGGAAGTGTGCTTTCTCACTATCTTCAGGGCATTCAGCTTCCCTCGACCAGCGAATGCACTGACAGTGTCGCAGCCTGTGAAGGCATGTAAGCCAATTAGGCTGTCACAGATGCTGTCTCCAAGTGAACTTGCCAGTTTGGTGATGTCGACAAACCGTGTGCGGTTATGAGTCCCACACTTCTGGTAGATGGGACAGGTGATGTCCTTCTGGAAGCCAAGACAAAGCACCATGACATCAGTGTCCTCAGCTGTGATGATAACTGACTTTGATCCCGCATTTGCTGCATGCAATGCATGCAGGAGCAGACGGGTGTCAGCTTCTTCATGTGTGGAGTGCAGTTCTGCTGCTTCCTCACACCCATCTTCTGTCAACTTGTAGCAGGTTTCCTCACAGGTCATGTACAACACCTTGCCATGCAGCATAGCTCTGTATCGTGGGAGTTTCCACTCTTCCACCAGAAACTTGATGAGACTGGTCTTGTTGGAGGAACTGCACAGAAATGTTCTCCACTGCTGGACGTGGTGTCCCCCTGCAAGATTCTTGTACTGGAGAGTGATGTCTCCACCCCGGTTCAGTCGTTCAGCATCTTTGATCGAAGTCTGGTGATAGACATCAAAAACAACATCAATCCTCCCACTCTGTGCTCCCTCATGGAGGACCTGGGTCAAGGCTGACTCTGCCACCTGTGCAAAGGTTTTGTTGTTGCCATTCATTTTTTGGACCAGGCTCATCCCATCAATGATGGAAGTAGATGGGATTGGGATGTCTTCTGCAGGAGATACATTCTTTTCAAGCTCTCTGGCAAGTGCAGCCTTGTTTGTTTTTCGTAAGGACCCATCAGCATTTGCCAGTGCCCATGGTAGTGGGCCCAATGGGTAGGCAAGGACATCCTTCAGATTCACCTTCCTGCTTTCAGCCACCAGGATCATGTGACTGAAAAGTTTTCCATCTGCCTTCAGAACCACATCCTGTGCTTTCTTTCCATGAGCTTGTTTTGTGCTGACATTGGAGAATGTTTTCAGACTTTGCTTGGTCCTCTTGTCGTGGAATTTCACAGGTGGTGGGTCTGCATCTAACCTTGTTTGCTGGAATGCTTGGTAGGCCTCTTCTCCTTTCTCAAGAGCTCTCAAGAGATCTATGGTCACATCAGGTGGAGCCATGTTGCCAGTGGAGAGGCTAACCAAATCAATCTCATCAGGGGACATAGGATTGAGCCAGTTATTCTCCATAAGGTCCATGAGAGACTGGACATCTGCTTCATCTCTCTTGATCCTTGGACTCTGTAGATCTGGATGAGACCATTTGCACCTGCCTTGACCTGTCAGGTCTCTCAGCTGTCTGAGGTACATGCTTCTATACTCAGCTGTGAGATAATATTTGCTCACAGCTCCTGGCTTCAAGCTGAATCCCTTTGTCCCTCCAGCTGTTTGGGTGTCTTTGTTCACCGTTTCTTCTATAGCTTGGTCAACAGGGATTCGGCCAAAGGGATTGGTGGAGCCCAGTTGGACTGAGAAGCCTCCTTCCATGAATTCTGTGTACACATCTGGGTGTGTGATGGGCAGCTCAGACATCTGGGCGTAGTAGTAGGGGAGGTAGCGTGCATAATTCATCCTGTCATAAGCAAAGCACCATGGGATCATTGCTCGAATGCTAGCCAAGTGTAGCATCCAGTCTCCCTCTCTGGATGCTCGGATGAGCCCCAACAAGATTTCAACCATGTCCAAATAGGACATCCAGAAGTTCGAGAGGCTGCTGTTTCCACCTCTAAGGAACTCACGGTAGACTTCAAATAGATCCATGATGCGTGTACAAGAGCTGTTCTCGAGGACCTCCTTCAAAGCATGTTGTGAGACTTCTTTCCCAAGGCTGTCAATGGTCTTCAGTGTCTCATTCAGGTGAACCATGTCATTCCTGTGAGTTTCTTCCAACCAGGACAGGAAACCATTCAAGGTCAGTCGCATGAGAGCCTCATACAGGAGCTTGTGTAGTCGCACTGCCCTGTTGTACTTGCGGCCATCCATAACACCAGCAATTGAGCCTTCTGCAATCATGCCAGACTCAATGCAGAGGTCTTTGAGTCCAGCATCTTGGAAACGCTTTCCTATTATTGCCAGCAGTGTGCAGATGGTGTGGAATACCCCAAGCCTAACGATGATATCATGGAACTTGTCATGGTGTTTCCATGTGATCTCGACAGCCTTCGCATACAGGGCTTGGTCAAAGACACAGACAATCTTCCTCAGGCCTAAGCACTGCATGATGCTCAGTGACTGGTTAAGCACCTCGTTGACAGTAGACATTTGTGTCGCTGGAGCATTGATGGTAGGCAGATAGCCTATATTTTCGGGGATGACCGTCATCTCTCCTCGAGTCAGGATGTTGAAGCCTGTCCAGCTGCTGACTGACTGTTCTTCTTGTTGTGACATGCGTGCTAGGACCCAAAGAAGGTTTTTCTCTCTGGCAAGCTTAGTATTGGCTGCAGTATCGGCATCTGACTTTTTGCTTTGTGGTGGCCCTGCCCGTTGTCCAGCATTGTAAGTTGGTAACATTGGTGGGGGTCCATCAATGCTTCTCTTCTTTGTTTTGGGAACAGTGGGCATGGGTTGGACAGGAAGTGGGTTGACTGGCTTTGCTTGCACAGCAATCCCATTGACTCTGTGAGATGTTCCCTCACCACTGACAGTTTCTTCAAGACGGTCGATATTGTCCCAGGCTAAAGTTGTGAATATGCCAGGATGGATGTTAGCTGGAAGGGCAATGCCACTCCCTGATGATGAGAGTTTCTGGAGACACAGGGCAGTGTTGATCTCTTCCATCTGTGAATAGGACACACACTGTGACCAAGTCGGTTAAGGATGTTTATCAACTCTACATTTCCTGTCAACGATTTGACACTGAATGGCAGAACAATGTGCTTGGAAGGCTTGGTATTTCCACATGTCACTGCATATACTATGTCATGGCCAAATGACTGCAGAAGGCACTGCACTCTCTGGGATGCATGATCAGGATCATTTGAGCCTGTGAGTAGAGAGTACAGGAAGATAATGAGCGACTCTGGAATGGTAGGACATTCTGCTTCTGGTTTGACTTCAGGCGGCCAGGTTTGAGGAACATCTTGACTTTTAATGTCTGCTCTCAATTTGATGGCTGCTTTGGCTATAACATCTTGTGCACTGACACTTTTCAGGGTCTGCAGCTCCCTTTTGAGAGACTGATTTTCTTTGGCAAGTTCCCTCATGGACAAGTTATCGGGATAGAGGAGGAATTTTCCTTTCTCATCAGGGAATATCTGCAAGGCTCCAGCAAACTCACTCTCCAGGTTTCGCCTTATGTGCTTCTTGGTGGATTCCTTGACTTGGGCAATGCCTTGGGAGTTCATTGAAGCTACCAGTCTAGAAGAGAGATCAGTCATTGTCATCACTTGAGGATTGCCAAAAAGCTCCATCCTGATGAAGAGGAACAGCTCATTGTATGCCTTATTCACAGCAGCTTCATACTGGGCTGCAGCATCATCATCTTCATTGCTGGCAACCTCTCCTTTGGAAACCTCTTCTTTGGTGTAAAGTCTATAGCATGACCTGTGGTAGTGCCCTTCAGCTGCTACAAGGTCTCTACTCACAATGGCAAGGATTCTGCTGTCCCTTTTCTTTGTGGCTGCACTCCTGATCTTTGCATCAGCTCGCAGTTCTCGACACTGCACCAGTACTTCTCTCGTATTCTGTCTCTTGGAATATTTGCTGTTTTTCTGACAAAATATGCACTCTGCATCATAAGTCCTAGATGTACTTGGAGCATGTCAAGCTACTCTCTTAGATTGTTTCTCTTCAGCAGAGACACAACTTTTCTTTTCTTTTGCAAGGAGGCCATCAAGAATTTGCTTCATAGTGAAGATACTGCGACACTTTCTGCAGTAGTAGATTGCTGGAATCTGTCCCTCAGGAATGTCTTTTGCCAGTTTCAAAACTGGTGCATGATTTCGGAGCTGCCCTGAGCAGAATTCTCCATGAGTCGACAGTTTGTAGTGAAACCAGCTTATCTGTATCATCAGAACAGTGGATAATGCACTCCACCCGTGGGCGCTTTGGTATTGGGTAAAAACTTGCTTGTTCACCAGTGGCCATATTCAGTCAGTTTTCACCTGCCACATACAAACAAATACATGTAACTTAGGTGTATGAACACTACTAAAACAAAATTTACTTTGCTTCACCAGCATCATATTACCATTATTTATCTTACATAGCCACAAATAGATACATTACCTAGTTGCTATGCAACAGCTGTATTTTGTCCACATGAGGCCGCTAAAATCAACACAAGATGAAAGTTCCTCGTAGCCACTTTAACTAATCATATTAACATATACATTAAAAGAACATGCTAACATTATGGGAAATTAGCTTACAATCTTCTCCAGAGTGAGACAAGAAGATAGATACCAGTTTCCTCTATATGTGTTTAGTAGAAAGCTATCTGGCTGCACGTTAGCCTAGCTTAGCACAATGAATGGAAGTACACAGTACTGGTTATCCTTGGTTGTTGGCCAACTAAGAACTGTCCCAGAGTTTAAGCTAGGCTAATCAGTACCAGGGGTGTTGAAATGCTATATTTGTAAAAATCTGGGCAAATACACAATCGTGAGAGGCACAGAAACAGGTTTCCTGAAAGAAAAATGAAATAGGTGCTCATTTGGAAAGGTTATCATGTATTATTTTACTTCTGTTAGTGTACCAAATAAAATGGCACCAGTGAAGTTGTGTCACCTTGGGTGATATCGATATCTGGTCTGACCCATGGACTAACTGGCTTTGGTCTAGTTAGTTTCTTAGTAATAATGCCCTTCTAATTTAAGGTTCACAATCACCTCACACAATGAAATAGTATGGGTATATTATACATTTCCTGAATCTTTACAGTCCTGTGAGTATTCCAGTTTTTGTGTTTTGTGTCCCTGATATTCCTAGATGCCACAGGGCTAAAAGAAAGTATATAGTTTAGGCGAACATTGCAGAAAGATGTGTGTTATTGACGGGTTGAAGAGCTCAAGTGACCTCTATATTCGTGAGAAATATCCACAACAGGGCTTGAATGAAAGCTAAGAAGGTCCCCTTTAAAATGATACCAAAGACAATATTATAGAACATTGAAAAATGTCCTGACCATGAGGCTAAACCAGGATATGCACCAGCATCTAAAATGCAATTTAGTTTAGCGGGTGGTTAACTTCATGAGCTGATAACTGTGATACAGCTGCCACTCAGGAATGGTTATCATACCAAAATATCATCTACAGACATGGATCCTTTCAAAAATTATAAGTAAGTTTTGCCACCTTGAGTGTACCGAAATAGGAAATTTTGGGCTCTGGCCCATGGACTAGAAGAAGAAACTCCTTTCCACACAGCAGTGGGCTGTGGGGCACATGTCTCTGGCTCATCATAAGCCTCTGTAGTGTCAAGGGTCTGACGTCTACATTTACTTCTTTCCCAAGCTATTTAGTAATATACACTAAATAGAATTTAAAATTTACACAAATTTGGCCCGTTTTAGATCAGACGTCTCCTGCACTGTCATGGATTATGGATGGTCAATAAACCAAAGTGGTTCCGCTTCCGGTGTGGGAGGATGGCGGTGCGAATTCACATTTGCGGCGGCCTCACCCAGTACTGCCCATGCAGTGTCTTTGTCCACGTCTGCATCTAAGTTTTGTCTTCCTTTGATGGCTGGGAGAGCTGGTACTGGATCGGCTGGGAGAGCGGAGGGTCTAAGCTAACTGCTAGCCCATGCAGACCGGCACCGTGGCTGAGGGCGGTCTGGCAGCGGCCTCACCTGGCGTTGAATGTGGGGTTTTTGATGTCGTTGTGAGGAGTGCAGGGAGGTGTGTCAAGGGTGTCTGGCTGGGAGAGCTGGTGCTGGATTGGCTGGGAGAGCTTGGTCTGCTGCGCCCTGTGGGCCCAGGGACCACGGCCCTGCCTGGAGCTGTGCCCGAGGAGGGAACGCCGAGGGCGGTCTGACAGGATGCGAAAGTGGGCAGGGTAAGCTAACTGCTAGCCCATGAAAACCGGCAGTTCCAACAGTCATCCTGGCTGGCGTTCGTTCCCTTGGACAGTGGTTTTTTGTTTAGTTTGGGTATGTGTGTTCTTGTAGTTTTTGGATGTGTTTTTGTCTTTGTGTTGTACTGCTGTGGGCTGTGGAAACGGCATTTCGTTTCATTTCATGCATGCAAGTGCATGAAGTGAAATGACAACGTGTTCCTGATTCAATTTATATATATATATATATATATATATATCATTCCTGTTTTTTGCCCTCAGCAGGTTAGGAAACATGTGTAGTATTGAGTATAATCTTTCTCTGAGAGTTTGGACTTTCATGTAGCATTCAGAAAACATCAGCCTATCCGTGCATGCAGTGTCAACAGGAGGGCCGCAGGCCGTTTGGCTGCAGGCCGTTTGGCTCATCATAATGTAAATGTTCCAGCAAGACCACGTCTAGTGTTTATGTTGTGATAAGTGGTAAAACACCCAAATATTGATATGTTTTGAGGGGGAAAGTATTCGAATCAAAGATAAATGAATAAATAGCCTTTTATATGGTGATAATTATCACCTACATTATCAGTTTCAACCAACATTAGATGTTCCATTGTTAAGTGTAACCAGGTTAAAATTAATGTTTTTATTTTATTTTGTTTGAGTATGAAATATCACCAAATCCTGTCTGTGTGTTGTTATTTGTGTTTACTACATTTTATTTTATGTCATTATTTACTTTTATGTATGTTTTACAACGACTGTCATATATACGTGTACTGTCGCTTTAAGAGAGAGGTCTTGTGGGTACACGGAAGAGGGAACGCGGGAGAGGCCATTTTTGTTTTGTGGGAGGAGTCTCAAGCAGCAATCGAGCCGAGCCACACGTGTTTCTTACCGTAGGACAGTTTTGCTGGTTGAGGAGAACGTAACCTTGAGTATCCCTGTAAGAAGATATTGCAAGCTGTGGGATAAAATACGTGTTTATCCTTTCTTACATCGGAGTCCCGTGGACGGTTTCTCCTTCTAACGCACACGAGTGAAGTCCGGTTGAACTTCGACCCCCACGTCCGTAAGAAACACCGCTCCCGCTGGAGGACTGGACGTTTGTCGAAGGGTTTGAAACCAAAATAAATGGCAAGGTGGGCCAAATAGAGTCCTGTGTGTCCCCCCCCCTTCCTTGATCATGATGATGATGATGATGATGATGAGAGACTGAGGGCCCCCCACAACACCTGGGGCCCCACCCAACTAGAACACAACGCAGAGCTAATGATGAGAGTGACGGGCATGCAGCAGGCTGACCAGCATAGAACAGCATAGGACTGCCCCCGTTACATTGGTGCCGTGACCCTCCTGGATTCTGAGAGTGACATCAGTTGCTCGCCGCGGGAGGCTGCTGTCGTCATCAAGCCCCAGACGTCCTCAGGTATTTCTATAGACTGTACGCTCATGTTACAGTGGACTGGAGTTGAGCTGTGTGGACACTGGACAGTCATAGCTGTGGTTACTATGGACTGGGCTTGTGAACAGGACATTTGTATATACTGAAGGAAGAAAAACACACGAAAAAAAAAAGGAAAAAAAAGGTTAATGTTGATGTGATTGAAGGACTCGTGTGAATAATCTATTGATCTACTGGATATGTGCATATGTGATTAATCTATTGGTG
Source organism: Lampris incognitus (assembly GCF_029633865.1). NCBI lineage: Eukaryota > Metazoa > Chordata > Actinopteri > Lampriformes > Lampridae > Lampris > Lampris incognitus. The sequence goes on from NC_079213.1 coordinate 55,513,096, forward strand.
AATTTGTTGATTGTGTGTGATTGTTTCAATCTCTTAGTGATTTCTAGATTCAATTATTTAAATGAATTGAGCTTTTCACTTTTTTATTTTATTTTTTATTTTATCTGAGTGTTAGAGGTAGGAACATGGCAGAGGGTGGTTCGTACGTAGGTTGGGGTAACATTGCTGATCAGGATCTTTTGGATCGCCAGTGTGCTATGGAGAGGGGGTATCAGTTAGATGTGGGTGGGGGTTTACGGCTAGGTGTAGGTAGGAGTTTCGGGCAGCTCTTAGAGGGTGGGGAACCAGACACCAGAGCACCAGGACCTAGAGACCCGACCACATTTGGCACTCCTCAGTTCACCTCCACACGCTACGTAGAACGGGCCAGGCCAGGTATCAGCGAAGGGGCTGTGCTAGGTAACAGCGAGCAGCCAGTGGGTGAGTTAGCCATGCTCATTACTCAGTTAGCAGAGAAGATAGGAGAGTCAGTCACTGCTAAGCTGCAGGAAACACAAATGCTTAGAAACACACACACAGACAGTGCTAGGTCTGCTGAACAGCGTTTGGAGACAGCTCCTAGTGTTAGAGTAGTAATGCAGACAGACGCTAGGGAGCCTCCTATTTTCAGGGGCGATAGCTCTGATAAGTTTACAGTTCATGAGTGGGAGAGCCTTATGACTTTGTATTTGAGGAAGCGAGCCATTCCAGTTAGTGAGCAGTCACATGAGATTCTAGCTAAGCTTATGGGGAAAGCAGGGGACGTTGTGAGGATAAAGCTGCGCAACACATCTGTCGACCACATAGCGAACCCCCACATTATTTTTGATGTACTGAAGCAACACTTTAGTGACCTCACATACTCGAGCATGCCCCTGGCGGACTTTTACAGTACGCTGCCCAAGCCAGGTGAGGATGCTATGGAGTATTGGATTAGGCTTAATAAAACAGTGGAGGTGGCTGACGAATGCTTGAAGTGGCAGGGCCGTAGTATTGAAGAGCCAAGCCACGAGGTAAGCATGATGTTTATCAAACACTGTCCAGATCAGTCTCTTGCCAATGTTTTTAAGTTCAAGTCCGCAGGGAAATGGTCTGCTAGCGAGATCCAGGAGAGGCTTGATGAGCACATGCTGGAGAGGAAGTCCCGTGTTGCTGCAGGTGGACAACGTGAAGCAGGCGCGGTAGAGCGTAGGTTCCATTCACAGGTTCATGTCCCTGTAGTCGACATGGCTCCCGACTTGAACACGACCGTGCCGGTGGTTGCATCTCCTGTCCCGGCTCATGTGTCATCTCCTATACCATTTTGTGCAAGGTCTCCTACACCGTCTCCCGCACCGTCTCCCGCACCTGTCTCTGGCGGTGATGACTATATGAGGAGTTTGGTGAGCTTGCTAGACCGTTTGGTCACAATGCAGACTCAAGTTCCAGTTAGCGCTGCAGTCCGGACACCGACGCTGACTCAACCGCCAGCTAACGCCGCAGGGCGGGTGCCAGACGCACCACAGAGGTTGTGCAGGGTTTGTAAGTCTCCGGATCACTCCACATTTTCCCACTGCAGCCGGGAGAACCGATGTATAAACTGTTTGTCTCCTGGTCATTGGAAGAGGGACTGTCCTCACCCTCAGCCGCCCAACAAGCTCCATTCTCAGCCTGGTGGAAGAGCTGGTCGTCAGTCTCGTCCGTTAAACTACTAAACCCACACCTAGAGAGGGATGGTGTGGGTAATGTAGATGTATCCCTCACTGATGTCTCCGACCTGGCTCACTTGTATGAAGACAAGTGTGCCAAAGCACCTCAGGGTTCGCGTATGGTCATTCAGGCGACACAGAGGATTCAGGCTTTCAGTGACTTGTTCTATGCTCCTGTTCTTGTCAACCAGAGTGTGCAGCTTAATGGCATGTTGGATACTGGCTCTATGTCATGCAGTATCAGTGAAAATGCAGTAGAGAAGCTCCGCTCTGGGGGTGTTTTACCTGAGAAGCAGCAGCCTGAAGAGAACATTGTCTTGATTGGCTGCGGTGGTCTGGAGACTAGGCCTGATGGTTTTTATGACCTCAACATGCAGCTTTATGGTGTTTCCTTTGTCATCCCCACTCTGGTCGTGCCCGGTCAGCATGATGATCTGATAGTCGGCACAAACGTCATTAAACATGTGGCCCATGTACTCAAGAGTGGTACTGAGTACTGGGACATCGCGTCCAGACAGGAACATCCGTCTAGTCCTGATGTTGAACAGTTCTTGTCCATGTTCACGAATGTAGAGCGCTGGAGGGGTGGTGCAGTTCCTGAGAAGATAGGTACTGTTAAGCTCACCCAGGCCGTGACCCTCTTACCGAGGCACGAGCACTTAGTCTGGGGCAGACTTCCTGCTAAGGTGCCTATGTCAGCTGGAAGCACTGTTGTTGTGGAGCCGACAGACTCCAAGGCCATGCCACGCAGTGTCCTCGTAGGTCGACTTGTCACACCGCTCTGGGGTGATAGGTGGGTACCCATGACTGTTGTCAATCCATCTGACAAAGCCATCACACTGAAAAGGAACTGCAAGTTGGCTGATGTGTTTCCATGCTTGGCGATTGAGGACTTTAATGTTTTCCAGGGACTGCAATCAGTTGCAGGGAGGCATGAGTCCAACGCCACAGATAGTGCCTGTCCCCCTGTCCAGCCGGCTAGGAGTTTGTCAGAGCTCGGACTCAGTGACATTGACCTCAGCTCCTGTCAGGTTAGTGAGGCATGCAAGTCCCAGCTCACTCAGCTGCTCACCGAGTACCATGACATCTTCTCCAGGGACTCTCTGGACTGTGGCGAGGTCACAGGATACACACATCGCATCCATCTGGTGGATGAGCGCCCCTTTCGCTTGCCCTACAGGAGGGTTCCCCCAGCCCACTATCAGAAGTTGAGACAGGTTCTCACTGATATGGAGGAGAAAGGGATTATCCGGAAGTCCTCGAGCGCATACGCTTCACCGCTGGTTATGGTATGGAAGAAGGATGGCGGGCTTCGGATCTGCACTGATTTCAGATGGCTGAATGCTCGGACCTGGAAAGACGCTCATCCCTTGCCACACCAGTCGGACTGTCTTGCCGCGCTGGGTGGTAACTGCCTCTTTAGTACGATGGACCTCACCTCTGGCTTCTTCAACATCCCAATGCATGAAGATGACAAGAAGTACACTGCTTTCACGACTCCCCTTGGGTTGCATGAATACAATCGCATGCCACAGGGCCTTTGTAATAGCCCTGCAGCCTTCATGAGAATGATGATTGGGATCTTTGGGGATCTGAACTTCACGAAGCTTTTGTGCTATCTTGATGATCTTCTTGTCTTCGCGCCGTCAGAGGTTGAGGCTCTGTCGAGGCTCCACACTGTGTTTCAGAGGTTGAGGGAGAACAACTTGAAACTGGCTCCGAAGAAGTGTCATCTGCTGCAGAAGCGGGTGCGGTTTTTGGGCCACGTGGTTGATGGCGGAGGTGTGTCTGTCGATCCCTCCAAAGTAGAGGTCATCTCCAACATGACAGTGCAGGATCTCATGGAAGCTGATGGGTGCACGCCTTCTGTTCGTAGGATCAAATCTTTCCTTGGTATGGTATTTTACTACCAGCATTTCCTCCCGAACTGCTCCTCCGTGGCTAAGCCCCTGTTCGCCCTTACAGCTGGACAAAAGAGGAGGGGGAGGTCAGCTAAGGATAAGAAGCCCCATGGCAGCTTCCGTAAGCTTACCTCCGCAGACTGTACGGTGGAATGTGGGGAAGCATTTGATCTGTTGAAGACGATGTTACTGGAGTGTGTGGTGCTTGCCCATCCAGACTTTGAGGTGCCTTTCATTTTGTCGGTCGATGCGTCTTTGGACGGACTCGGCGCGGTGCTGTCTCAAGTGCCCCGAGGAGAGTCCAAGGCCAGACCTGTTGGTTTTGCAAGCAAGTCCCTCAGTGCCTCACAGCGGAAGTATCCAGCTCATAGACTGGAGTTCATGGCGCTGAAGTGGAGTGTTTGTGAAAAGTTCAGCCACTGGCTGAAGGGTCAAAGCTTAACCGTTTGGACAGATAATAATCCGCTGACTTATCTCCTAACGAAGCCGAAGCTTGACGCGTGTGAGATCCGCTGGGTGTCTAAGTTGGCGTCTTACACTTTCGATCTCAAACACCTGCCAGGGAAGAAAAACGTGGTGGCGGATGCCTTGAGTCGCGACCCTTTTTCCAAGCCCGTCAGTCAGAGGCTACTTAGGGAGCCCTACCCGGCCCTTGTTCAGGAAGCCGACGGGGTTGAGGGGGACTCTGTGCAGGATGTTTTCAGACTCAGTTGCCAGTCCCAAACAGTGAGTAGTGCGCGATCTGGGTTTGCTTGTGATGCAGCTGAGGTCAGGGCTTTTTGTCAAGCCAAATGTGACTGGCCTGATGCATCAGTATTCACAGCACTCAGTTTGGCCCAGCACGTTCAGCATCTGTCGGGTGGTCAGGATACACTGCCAATGTTATCCACCGAGGAGCTCAGGTTGAGTCAGGAGCAGGACCCCTGCATCTCCAAGGTGTTGCCCTTTGTCGCTGTTCGGAAGCGGCCATCGAGACGTGAGAGGCATGGTGCTGACCAGAAGGTCCTCAGGCTGCTGAAACAGTGGGAGAAGTTGGAAGTCAATGATGGTGTCTTGTACAGGGTGACAAAGGACCCGGTGCCCAAGCAGAGGAGGTCTCAGTATGTTTTACCTCTGAGTCTGAAAGACAAGGCACTGTCTGGCATCCACGATCACGCTGGTCATCAGGGCCAGGACCGTACTCTCTCTCTTGCAAGGCAGCGTTTTTATTGGCCTGACATGGAGAGGGATATCAGAGCATATGTCAGATGCTGTCGGAGATGTGTGTTTGGGAAGACCCCAGAGCCAGCTGCTTGCGCGCCCCTGGAGAGCATTAAAACCTCCGCACCGATGCAGCTTGTGTGTATGGATTTCTGGTCCGCTGAGGACAGTAAGCAGCGGTCAGTCGATGTCCTAGTGGTTACTGACCACTTCACTAAGCTTGCTCACGCGTTCCCCTGTGCCAATCAGACAGCGAAGCAGGTCGCCAAGAAACTCTGGGATCATGTATTCTGTGTTTACGGGTTTCCGGAGAGAATACATTCTGACCAGGGCACAAACTTTGAGAGCAACCTGATTGCAGAGCTTCTCAGGTTGGCGGGTGTAGCGAAGTCCCACACGACGGCCTACCATCCTATGGGTAATGGCGGGACAGAGCGGTTTAATCGCACGATGGGGAATATGCTCCGTTCCCTTCCGCTTCAGCAGAAGCAACAGTGGCCTCAGCAGATCCATTCTCTCACGCTCGCGTACAATGCCACTGTTCACGAGACCACGGGTTACGCGCCTTTCTTCCTGATGTATGGACGTGTCGCAAGACTGCCGGTGGATGTTATGTTCAGGCAGGTTTTGCATGACCCTCACGTTGTTGATTATGACTCTTATGCTCAGTCTCTGCTTTCCTGTCTAAGGAGTGCAATGGAGATCGCTCAGAAGCACTCCACGGCTGAGCAGCAGCATCAGGCGCGACAGTACAACAGACATGCCAAGGGCACTGTCCTGTCTGTCGGGGATCGTGTTTTGGTTGCGAACCAGAGTGAGCGAGGGAAGAGAAAGTTGGCTGACAAATGGGAGAACGGAGTGTACACGGTTGTCGGTGTCAACCCCAATATCCACGTCTACAAGATTCAGGATGCAGAGGGGCACACCAGGGTGGTGCACAGGAACCGTTTGTTGGAGGTCAACTTCTTGCCCCTTCCAGAGTTAGATCAGGGTGAGGAGTCCAGTACAACCAGTCAGTTGTTTGACTGCGCAGAGTCCGATGAGGAGGACAGTGCAGATGTCCTGACGGTCTCAGGGGATGCAGTGGGGCTAGCAGTCTCATCACTTGGAGACTCGCCTAGATCTGAGTGGGCAGAAGCGGAAGAGTTCATTCCGTCTAGTCTGGTAGTCAGTCCTGTGGGGGCCACTGCTCAGTCTCCACCCAACACACACGCACCACACAACACACATGCGCCACACATAGAGGCATCACACTCACTCGATGTAGGTGTTATATCTCACACTGATTCGCACACAGGGGCACCACCCTCACTCGATACAGATGTTGCAGCTCGCACTGTCTCACGCACACAAGTAGAGAGCGATGGTCGGGTTAGGACACGCACAGGGAGGGTGGTGAGGTCACTGAACAGGTTAATAGAATCTATGGCTCAGATGCCATTTCTACGGAGTGTGAGGGTTTGAACTTTGATGGAGGTTGGAGTCATTCAAACTAGTTTAATGTGAGTTATTAGGTGTCTATCAGACAGGGTTGTTTTGGGCCAAGTGCATAGTGTGGCGTATCAGGCGTCACATTGATCTAAGGGAATTCTGAGACTTGATCAACCTCATTATTTCCTGGACCTCGTAACCGAGGTAGCTCCTAAGTTGACTGGAGGACTAGGTCCTTCTTTTCACTTGTGCCAGTAGTCAGTGATGGGCTTTTCCTTTCCTCTTTCTCTTTTTATCCTGCTGTCAGGATGTTGGTGAATTTCAGGAGGGGTGAATGTAACCAGGTTAAAATTAATGTTTTTATTTTATTTTGTTTGAGTATGAAATATCACCAAATCCTGTCTGTGTGTTGTTATTTGTGTTTACTACATTTTATTTTATGTCATTATTTACTTTTATGTATGTTTTACAGCGACTGTCATATATACGTGTACTGTCGCTTTAAGAGAGAGGTCTTGTGGGTACACGGAAGAGGGAACGCGGGAGAGGCCATTTTTGTTTTGTGGGAGGAGTCTCAAGCAGCAATCGAGCCGAGCCACACGTGTTTCTTACCGTAGGACAGTTTTGCTGGTTGAGGAGAACGTAACCTTGAGTATCCCTGTAAGAAGATACTGCAAGCTGTGGGATAAAATACGTGTTTATCCTTTCTTACATCGGAGTCCCGTGGACGGTTTCTCCTTCTAACGCACACGAGTGAAGTCCGGTTGAACTTCGACCCCCACGTCCGTAAGAAACACCGCTCCCGCTGGAGGACTGGACGTTTGTCGAAGGGTTTGAAACCAAAATAAATGGCAAGGTGGGCCAAATAGAGTCCTGTGTGTCCCCCCCCCCCCTTCCTTGATCATGATGATGATGATGATGATGATGAGAGACTGAGGGCCCCCCACAACACCTGGGGCCCCACCCAACTAGAACACAACGCAGAGCTAATGATGAGAGTGACGGGCATGCAGCAGGCTGACCAGCATAGAACAGCATAGGACTGCCCCCGTTACATAAGAAAAAGTGCTCATAATTTTTTTTTTTTTTTGTCCTAATGAAGGAGAGAGCTTTTTTTTGCCATTATCATTTACTTCCTGCATCCATCTGTTCTATTGGTCCTCTTTTCAGTACAAAATGTGGGATATTCCACCGTGTATCCTCCATCCATTGGTCTGTGGAGCCGATAGCCACAGGGGGCGCTAGCCGTTTAGTGCCTATTAGTGATGCAGGGATCAGGGTCTTTTAATATCTGCACCCACCAGACCCGTTATGAGAGCCAATCCACCCCGTCTGATTCGCGGCTCTGTGCACACGAACTGTAGTCCACTGACTTCCGGTTTCTACTGCAACGGTCATACCAGTTTCCTGTTTGTTGGCGTGTGCCATTGACGATGCATAGTTTTCGCGATGCCTGCAAGATTTACCATGGATAAATGTTAACCACATGCACACAACTGTCCACACACTTTCACCTGTACCTGCCAGCAAACGGGTGAAAAGTTTCAAGTTGTACGTATCAAGTTACGTCCACGGACCGATGGACAAACATAACTTGGGCAGGCTAAGCTAACTGCTAGCCCATGCAGACCGGCAATTCCGACGAGAAGGGTCTGTGTGCGGACTGCAAGAAAGGGGCATAACTTGTAGGGGTGTAACTTGTAGCAAGAGGTGTAACTTGTACTTTTCTAAATCACGCCAAGAACGGAGAATTCATCCAGAAGGTGGCGGTAATGTGTCATAAATTGTTTGCTAACCACCAAGCACTGTTCTGGGGCGGTACTTTGCGAAAGGTCAATTATCCCTACCCCTACCCCTAGTGGGTGGTTGGCGTGGATTTTAGTGGTGACGTCACTATCAAAGTGGGCGCGGATTGTATTTAGTGGGCTCGGATTGTGGTCTGCGGGACATAGACGGGTAGTATAGGTTCCCACAGTCATCCTGACTGGCATCCTTCTGGACAGTGATTTTTTATTTATTTGTTTTTTTTGTATATTTTTTTATCTATGTTTTTTTTTGTACGTATGTGTTGTTTTGGATATGTGTGTTAGATTGGATATATGTGATAGATTGTACACGTGTGTTAGATTGTATATGTGTGTTAGATTGTACACGTGTGTTAGATTGTATATGTGTCACAGCCTCTCACCCTTGACATCAAAGCAATCGCCCTTGACACCTGCTACACCAGCTGACACCTGCTGACCCCTCCTTCACCCCGGCACACCAGCTGACACCTGCTACACCAGCTGACACCTGCTGACCCCTCCTTCACCCCGGCACGCCAGCTGGCCATCAAGCAATCACCCTCACCCTTAAAAGGCCTCCACTGTGGACCAGTCTTCGCTGGAACGTCGCCTTTCATGGACTTCTGCCTGCCTGCCTACCTGCCACTGAGCCAACTCCTGCTCTGTCCCTGAGATCAGTTACTTCAATAAAGACTTGATTCGTCCCTTACCTGGTTGTCCCGTCTGCTTTTGGGTTCTTTCCTGATATGTGACAATATGTGTGTTAGATTGTACACGTGTGTTAGATTGTATGTGTAAGATTCGACTTAGAGACGAGAGAGACATTGGTTGTAACGAACTCTTTACTTAGAACTTAGCAAATTTAGGATACTCAGCCATCAGGCTACATCTGCGTTTCTTCCATTTCGGCTCATACTTAACATTACTTCCTGGTCTCGTCTCGCGAGAGCCCCCCATCAAAGACTAACCAGAGAGCATGCGCATTAACATAAGTCCCAATAGATTACACCCCTTTCCCCCAGTCAACAAAATCCGCCAAGTGGCGTGGAGGGTGCCGGTCTCTTGCCGGACGCTGTAGAGGGGTAGTGGGCACAGGAATGGACACAGGACCAGAGGGATCTTCAACAGACCCGCTGGTCTCTGGTCGTGGCGTTTCCGACGAGGTAGACTCGAGCGGCCCATCTTCAGGTGACTGCTCACCAGGAACAATGGATTCTCCAGCGACCGCATCCGTGTGTGCAGTTGCTCTACCACGCAGCTGATCCACGTGGCATCGATGCATTTGCCCATCAGGCGTCTGCACTCTATATGAAACTGGGCCAGTAGGATCGGCTATCACACCAGGGACCCATTTGGGTCCCCCAGTGTCGCTCCTCATGTACACAGTGTCCTGTGGCCTAAAACATCTGTTTGGGCCTTGCAGCTTTTCTGCACTCACTTCCTGCTTGAGGTGCATCTCATTTTCATAGTCAGGATGAAGGCGATCAAAGGCCGTGGTAAGACGCCGGTTCATGAGAAGCTCGGCAGGGCTCTTTCCTGTTGCTGAATTGGGAGTCACATGCTGTGACAGCAGAAACCTAGCCAGGCGTGTCTGCCAGTCACCGATAGTGATCCTAGATAGGGCCTCCTTGGTTGTCTAGACCATACGTTCTGCTTTGTCATTTGAACGAGGATGGTAAGGGGCCATAGTCACTGCTCTGATGCCATTCCGTCTGGCAAACTCTTTGAATTCTTCCGATGTGAAGGCTGCACCGTTGTCAGAAACAATTACATTTGGTAACCCGTGAGTTGCAAAGAGGAGCCTCAGTGTGCTGATCGCTGCAGAGGAGGACATTGAACTCACCATGGCAACCTCTAACCACTTAGAGTGTGAGTCCACAATTATGAGAAATGTCTTCCCCTGGAATGGACCAGCAAAGTCAATGTGTAGCCGGGACCATTTCTTAGTTGTCCACTCCCAAGGGTGCAGCTGTGCTGTTGGTGGTGCATGACGAGTTCTCTGACAGGTTTCACAGGATTTTACTGTTTGTTCTATTGCTAAATCCATACCTGGCCACCAGGCATAACTCCTCCCCAGGCCCTTCATATGCACAATGCCTGAGTGTGCATCATGCAGCATGGCTAGTACCTCCTCCCTCGCCAGGTTAGGAATAACTACACGACACCCCCATAATAGGCAGTCCTTGTGTCCGGACAGTTCATGGCGCCGGGTGAAAAACGGCTTGAAACGGCTGTCGGGTGTATCCACTGGCCAGCCATACAGGACCCAGCGCAGCACCCGAGACAGAACTGGATCCTTCCGAGTAAGGACGGCAATGTGTTTTGCATTCAGTGCGGCTTCAGGCGCCATTTCCAGTAAGAGCACCTCCATGGGTGGAGGGGTCTCACGCATACCAGCGGGCAGTGGTAAGCGACTGAGGGCATCAGCATTTGCTAGCTGTTTGCCAGGGCGGTAGCACAATTCGTAATCGTAGGCCCCAAGAAGAACACTCCAGCGTAGCATGCGTGGGGACAGGACAGGTGGTATGGGCTTTGAGTGGTGTAGCAGGCCCAAAAGAGGTTTGTGGTCAGTAAAAACCACAAAGTGGCGACCAGCAAGGTACTGGTGAAAATTTTTGACTGCAAATGACCGCCAAGGCCTCCTTATCTATTTGAGCATAATTTCTTTCAGTGGAGGATAGTGTCCTCGAGGCAAAGACGATGGGAGCCTCCCGGCCATCAGACTCCATATGGAAGAGCAGCGCCCCCAAGCCATAAGGCGAAGCATCACAAACAACGGCTAATGGCTTTGTTTCGTCATAGCGCGTGAGCACGCAATCAGCCTGAAGCAGTTGTTTTGCAGCAGTGTAAGCTTTTTTATGTGCGTCAGTCCACTGCCAGGGTGCAGACTGCTCCAGGAGGTGGTGCAGCGGTTCTAAGAAGGTAGCCTTGTTTGGCAAAAAACAGCTGTAAAAATTGAGTAGGCCTAGGAATGACTGAAGCTCCGTTTTGTTCCGAGGTGAAGGCGCCTTCTGAATAGCCTCAACTTTCTCCATAGTCGGCCGCACGCCATCCTTGTCCACATGAAAACCTAAAAATTCAACTTGGTCAGCAGCAAACACACTCTTCTCCTTCTGTAGCCGCAATCCTGCTTCTGCGAATCGTTCCAGCACTGCACGAAGACGGTCATTGTGCTGGTCAACAGTCTTTCCCGCTATTAAGACATCGTCCAGGTACGGTTGCACGCCTGGTATGCCGGCGAGGAGTGTATCCATGAAACGCTGAAATATGGACACAGCTGTCGATACTCCAAACTGCAAGCGGCGGGCCCGAAACAGCCCGCGATGGGTGTTTATAGTGAGAAGCTCTGCAGCCTCGTCGTCCAGCACCAGCTGCTGGTAAGCTTGTTTGAGGTCCAATTTACTGAAAAGCACCCCCCCTGCCAGTCTGGAAAACAGTTCAGCCACTGTAGGAATGGGGTATACATCAGGTTTCACAACTGTATTCACAGTGCAGCGATAGTCACCGCAAATTCTTAAGCTGCCATCCTTTTTAACTACTGGTACGATGGGTGTGGCCCACCTTGAGTGTCTCACGGGTTCAAAAATACCCTGAGCTACTAGCTTGTCAAGCTCCTCGTCTAGCTTTGGTCGAAGGGCAAAGGGCACCGAACGTGCTTTAAAAAACTTGGGTGATGCTGTCGTATTAATACCAATAGCAATTGGAGGGGTTCGTGAAGCCCCGAGGTCCTGGAAGACTTCTGCATATTCCATTAAGATGGACTCCACAGATTGTAAGCATACTCGGCACACCCCCATTACAGAAATGCCCAGTGCCTCAAACCAGTCCCTGCCCAGTAGGCTTGCCCCCTGACCTCGAACAATAATCAGTGGCAAGGTCTTGTGATTGCCTTGATACTGCACATCCACAAAAATCTTCCCATTAACTTGTAGTTCTGCTTGTGACCATTGTCTAAGCACACTACTGTCCTTGTGCAGTAAAGGCGGCTGGTCAGGCCACAAGGTGTTGTAACTGCCCTCACTGATCAAGGAGCATGCGGCTCCAGAGTCCACCTCCATTACATGTGTTTTGTTATTCAGGATCACAGTGGCTTGATATGGCTTTTTTACGTGAGCATACAGCTGCCTGCCCATGGTGTAAATGTCATAGTCCTCTTCTTGTTGCCTAACAGTGTGTGTGTGTTGTTCGGCTTGAGGAACTGTGTCAGAAGAATCCGCTGATGCGACATCCCTGCTCTTTTTAAAACAAACACGAGAAATGTGCCCCCTTTTTTTGCAATAGTGGCATACAGCAGAGGTAAATTTGCAATGTTGTTGTGTGCCTCCACAACGAAAACATGGCATTGCACCACCTTCTGCTACTGTTTGTTTCACTTTCAAAACGGTTTGACTTTGTGCAGTTTGATGAACTTCTGCTGGCTGTGGTGGTCCCAGCTGGTTTGGTTGTAGTATTCGCGCATTTAACGTGGCTGTTTCCGCTGCAAGGGCTTTCTCCTCTGCTGCTTTGAATGTGAGTTCCTTTTCAGCCAGCAGGTGGCGCTGCAGCGCTTCATCTAGCACCCCACAGACAATTCTGTCACGCAGCATGGCGTCCAGTTGGTCACCAAAAGTGCAATGCACTGAGAGTTTACGGAGTTCAGCAATGTAGCTGGAGATTCCTTGGCCTTGCTTTTGTTTGCAATTGTGAAACTGAAAACGCTGAACAATTTGTGATGGAGAAGGACTGTAGTGGCGCTTCAAGGCCGATACTAAGTTTTCATAGGTGACGGCCGGAGGAAGGACGGGAGCGACCACCGAACGTAGTGTAGAATACATTGCAGCCCCACAGACGCTAAGCAAAATAGCGCGTTTCTTCTCCTCCCCATCTACTCCATTTGCCAGGAAAAAACATTCCAGTCTCTCAATATACTCCTCAGTGGCAGTGCCGGAGCCTTCATCAAACTCTTCTATGCGACCCAGCGTGGTCATGGTGATGTCGTTAGGCTACTCACAGATTCCTCGAAGCTGTAGTAGAATATCGGAGGTTGCTGATTTCCAACAATCAACTGTTCAGAACTGTAGGAGTTCGGATCCACTTCGTCGCCAGTGTAAGATTCGACTTAGAGACGAGAGAGACATTGGTTGTAACGAACTCTTTACTTAGAACTTAGTAAATTTAGGATACTCAGCCATCAGGCTACATCTGCGTTTCTTCCAGTTCGGCTCATACTTAACATTACATCCTGGTCTCGTCTCGCGAGAGCCCCCCATCAAAGACTAACCAGAGAGCATGCACATTAACATAAGTCCCAATACATTACAGTATATGCGTGTTAGATTGGATATGTGTGTTAGATTGTATACGTGTGTTAGATTGTATACGTGTGTTAGATTGTATACGTGTTAGATTGTATATGTGTGTTAGATTGTATACATGTGTTAGATTGTACATGTGTGTTAGATTGGATATGTGTGTTAGATTTTATACGTGTGTTAGATTGTACACGTGTGTTAGATTGTATATGCGTGTTAGATGGTACACGTGTGTTAGATTGTATATGCGTGTTAGATTGTATACATGTGTTAGATTGGATATGTGTGTTGGTGTAGTTCTTGCAGTATCTGGAAGTGTTGTTGTGTTTGTGTTGCACTGCTGTGGGCTGAGGAAACGATGTTTCATTTCATTTCATGTGTGCAAGTACAATGAAACGACAAAGTGTCCCTGCAGTAGTCAAATAACACAGAGTGTGTTTCGGTCCTGTATCCTGGAGCTACTGGAGGCGGCTGTGGAAAATGTGAGACCCTTGCAGTTTATCTGTAAATGTCAGCGTTTTACCCCATTTAACTTCAGAAAATATGAAGCAAATATCACTTTATTGGTTTGAGTTTCCGAGGGCAGTTTTGCTAAACGTGGTGTTTTTACTCTACATGTAGGTGACGGCCGGCCTGCAGGGGCCCGGGGCATCGCAGCTTTTATGAAGCTCTCTGACTTGAGAGGGGACAATGTGGGGTGCTTCTAAATGAATAAATTTTGACTTGTGAGATCTTGGAAGCATACATGAGCATATTGATTAACCAAAACTGCCGCAATCTCCAGTTTCTGTCACATGAAATGTTGGTGTGATTAAAGAAAAGGGACACAATGCTGGATGTTAAACCCACAACCCTAACCCCATCTCCTAGCTAAACACCTCACGTGTAATCTTCCAGATGTCACATCTTTTTTCTTTGATTGCTCAATTTTTACACTTTATTATGAAAGTCTGATTCCAGTCGTGCAAAAAAAAAAGAACAGCGTCACTATTATCTGTCGTTTATACATATATGTATTTATCACTTTCAGTTCCAGCTTCAAGTCACGTGGGCTCTATTAAATGCTTTGGGCTGTCAGATGCGTTTTGAAGGCACAAACGTGCACATACATAGTGTAAAAAATATGAAGGTTGGTGGCGCTGGTTCAGTCTGGCTCGTTCAGATGTCCGGTGTGTATCTGAAGGGACGGCTTTGTGCGGACATTGACCCTGGACTCTGATTGGAGTTCAGGGGGGTATGTACAGCCTAGCTGTGTTGCTAGCATGTTGAGGCAGAAAGGAAGGAGAGGGTCTTAGTGCTGGGATTCAGAAACCCCCCATCCTGGCACCGAGACCCTGATAAGTAATCAGGAGGGCTGTAAAGGCCCGGGCAGGCCTTTTGTTCCAGGTGCATGACTCGCCCTAATAACCGGGATTAAATGGAGCGCATGAGAGCCACGGGTAGCTCCCCCCCGTCTCTGGAACATCAGTATGCTGGAGACGCTCTGCTGGGGTTGTGAAAGGACGGTGTGTTGCTGAACCTACAATGATGTAGTTTCAGTTTGTTACCGTGGGTGACACGCAGGACATGCATGTTGAATGTTTCAGAATCTTTAGGTTCGGTATCGATATGACGGGCTCACAAGACCACTGTGTTAATTTTCACACTTTGCTTAGGATGGACCTCAGCAGACAAAATGAACACCTATTTGCAGTGTGACGTGCAGCTGATGTGGTAGTTCATATCCGACTCAGCCCCGCACAGACAACCGGCAGGAAAACAATGCATCAGAGTGGAGCCTGTCTTTACTGTCTTTACTGCTTTTACTGTCTTTACTGTTTATTGAGCTGCACAAGAAATGAAAACCTTACAGGAGTCGGCCTTCTTGCCATGTTATACAGAGAACATTGAACCCTCAACCTTAGCTAACTTAGAGTGCAGTCCAGTTAAAGCTGTGTTCTTTTTTTCATTCAGCCGACTGTCACTGATTGTGATACTGGTAATTGCGGTGTTGTTGAGTAATCCCAGAGATCTGATCCACATTAAGTAGTCACTAGTGCTGTTGTGTCCATACCTTCCCAACTGCCAAAACAAAAATATGTGCTTCAACCTGAGTTTGAACTATTGATGCTCAAGTATCTGGTTGGCAAAGTTTTCTACAGGCTTGGTCTGCCATATCTGGTCAGAAACAATAACTTTGCTTCTTCTACAAACTTGCAGCCACCTTCCTTTTGGTCCCACATCTGATTTCAGTAGTAAAGATGTGAAATTATGCACACAGTATCGTTTCTCCTGGGAAAAGTCCTGTTTTACAGTCACATCTTAAAGGAGCTACTGCAGAAGGGCTCATTGATCGGATATTCATGAATTACAATTGTCTGAAATGGGATCGCAGTAGCAAGTATCACAAAGCATATTGTGCTGTCTTGTAAATCTTCAGGAATGCAGCTTAAAGACTTCATCTGTCCAAAGAGAGGAAGCAAGGTTGCAGCGAAGCACAAAACAGAATAAACAAAACATACAAGAACATACAACATTCAAACAACTTTCAAACATCAAAACACTTGGCGACAGGCATGGTGCAAGTCCAGCAATACTGGGACGGCATCCAGCGCATGTCCCCGTCTGCAGGGTTAGTGGTTGTGTCAGGATGGGTTGTGGTGTGTCAGGATGGGTTGTGGTGTGTCAGGATGGGTTGTGGTGTGTCAGGATGGGTTGTGGTGTGTCAGGATGGGTTGTGGTGTGTCAGGATGGGTTGTGGTGTGTCAGGATGGGTTGTGGTGTGTCAGGAAGGGTTGTGTTGTGTCAGAAAGGGTTGTGTTGTGTCAGGATGGGTTGTGTTGTGTCAGGATGGGTTGTGTTGTGTCAGGATGGGGTGTGTTGTGTCAGGATGGGGTGTGTTGTGTCAGGATGGGTTGTGTTGTGTCAGGATGGGGTATGTTGTGTCAGGATGGGTTGTGGTGTGTCAGGATGGGGTGTGTTGTGTCAGGATGGGGTGTGTTTTGTCAGGATGGGTTGTGGTGTGTCAGGATGGGTTGTGTTGTGTCAGGATGGGTTATGTTGTGTCAGGATGGGTTGTGTTGTGTCAGGATGGGTTGTGTTGTGTCAGAATGGGGTGTGGTGTGTCAGGATGGGTTGTGTTGTGTCAGAATGGGGTGTGTTGTGTCAGGATGGGGTGTGGTGTGTCAGGATGGGTTGTGATGTGTCAAAATGGGGTGTGGTGTGTCAGGATGGGTTGTGTTGTGTCAGGATGGGTTGTGTTGTGTCAGAATGGGGTGTGGTGTGTCAGGATGGGGTGTGATGTGTCAGGATGGGTTGTGGTGTGTCAGGAAGGGTTGTGTTGTGTCAGGATGGGTTGTGTTGTGTCAGGATGGGTTGTGTTGTGTCAGGGTGGGGTGTGTTTTGTCAGGATGGGGTGTGTTGTGTCAGGACGGGTTGTGTTGTGTCAGAATGGGGTGTGTTGTGTCAGGATGGGTTATGGTGTGTCAGGATGGGGTTGTGCTGTGTCAGGATGGGGTGTTTTTTGTCAGGATGGGGTGTGTTGTGTCAGGATGGATTGTGTTGTGTCAGAATGGGGTGTGTTGTGTCAGGATGGGTTGTGGTGTGTCAGGATGGAGTTGTGTTGTGTCAGGATGGGGTGTGTTTTGTCAGGATGGGGTGTGTTGTGTCAGGATGGCTTGTGTTGTGTCAGGATGGGGTGTGGTTGTGTCAGGATGGGTTGTGTTCGGTCAGGATGGGGTGTGGTGTGTCAGGATGGGTTGTGTTGTGTCAGGATGGGGTGTGTTGTGTCAGGATGGGTTGTGTTGTGTCAGGATGGGGTGTGGTGTGTCAGGATGGGTTGTGGTGTGTCAGAATGGGGTGTGGTGTGTCAGGATGGGTTGTGTTGTGTCAGAATGGGGTGTGTTGTGTCAGGATGGGGTGTGGTGTGCCAGGATGGGTTGTGATGTGTCAGAATGGGGTGTGGTGTGTCAGGATGGGTTGTGTTGTGTCAGGATGGGTTGTGTTGTGTCAGAATGGGGTGTGGTGTGTCAAGATGGGGTGTGATGTGTCAGGAAGGGTTGTGTTGTGTCAGGATGGGTTGTGTTGTGTCAGGATGGGTTGTGTTGTGTCAGGATGGGTTGTGTTGTGTCAGGATGGGTTGTGGTGTTTCAGGAAGGGTTGTGGTGTGTCAGGATGGGTTGTGGTGTGTCAGGGTGGGGTGTGGTGTGTCAGGATGCAGTGTGTTGTGTCAGGATGGGTTGTGGTGTGTCAGGATGGGGTGTGTTGTGTCAGGATGGGTGTCCGACGTAGCATTTTGCCAAGTCATTATGCGGATTGACAAGACCATACCGGATCGGTCAAGGCCTGGGTTAACAATGGCCGCTATTGGTGCTGTGCCCTCAAAGGGTAACGATGGAAACTGTAAAACCTGCTGTGGTGCCCCCTGAGAAACAGGGAACAAGCTGAAAGAAGAAGAAGACAAAAACATAAAACATACTGCGACACGTTAGTTCACTGGCATGGAGTTGAACGTCATTGATTTCATGTACGGAATGAAATGAATGGGATGCAGCGAATTCGGGGGAGCCAGTTACCGCCACAACTGGGATGCGAACCTGGGTCTCCTGCACCACGAGCGATTACATTAACCAGTCAACTACAGGGTCCGACCCCTTAGCCAACGGGCTAGCGAGTCTACACATCCGTGATCATTACACTACCCCCCCCCCTTCGGGAAGCACATTCCCACACTCCAGCATGCAGGCTCCCCCACGCCTCTCCCTCGCGGTCCATCCCACCATTCCATACATGAAACGACAATGATGAGGTGCCTGCTTTACTGACATTGGACATAGGGTAGCATGTGACAATGTCTGTGGTACAGTTTTACTACTGACTACACAGTATCACAGTCTATATGGGATTTCTGCTCTAACCCCTGCTGTCTTGTGTCCTCCTAGGTTTCAGTGTGTGACTGCTTGAGCTCTTAGCCAGACAGCAGCAGAGTCAGGACCAGAGGACAGACTACGAGCAGCCTGGCCATGGAGCAGAGTCATGCACAAGCCCCTCCTTGTGCCATTCTTCTGCTGCTGCTGACCAGGGTGGCGCTGTCATCCCATGCAGAAAGTGAGTATAACCATCATCTCTCAGACAACATACCCATGGTTTCACATCTACTGGATCCCTGCTTGTACTTGTTCTCCATGTATGAATAATACCACCTTGTTTCACACACGGTGGATATAAAAAGTCTACACACCAAGGCAGGGTTGTTTTTTGGGTTTTTTTGGGGTTTTTTTCCCCTTTTTCGCCCCAATTGTACCTGGCCAATTGCCCCACTCTTTTGAGCCGCCCCAGTCGCTGCTCCATCCCCTCTGCTGATCCGGGGAGGGCTGCAAACTACCACATGCCTCCTCCCATACATGTGGGGTCGCCAGCCGCTTCTTTTCACCTGACAGTGGGGAGTTTCACCAGGGGGTGAAAGATCATGATATTCCCCCCAGTTCCTCTCCCCCCCGAACAAGCGCCCCGACCGACCAGAGGAGGTGCTAGTGCAGCGACCAGGATAGATACCCACATCCGGCTTCCCACCTGCAGACACGGCCAATTGTGTCTGAAGGGATGCCCGACCAAGCCGGACGTAGTAGTAGATGAGTTTCATATCAAGTGTTACATGGAGGAACTCGGTCGCTCCGTCAGGGATTTTTAGGCCATGTGCACCTTGAATTGTCATCTGTTTTCAACTGGTTCAGACCACAATGACAATAGCTTTGTTAGCCCCAGTAGACAGATCATGTAAAGTGAAGAAGAACACTCTACAAATATGTGTAGTGATGTGGTAGCAGCAGCGTGGATGTGTAGTGAGGAAGCCTGCTCATCAGTCAGATCCTGCAGTCTTTTTGTTGCGGCGCTCCATTTTACAAGCCATAACCCTTTCAACCAGTTGTCTGTATGGAAAAGCCACACAACTGGCTGCAGGAAGTTTGCTGATGATGTCATGAGTTGTACTAATATCCAGCATATAATGGAATTTAAATGAGTTAAACACAAGGCCAACACAAGACCAACAACATGCATTTCCCATTAGGAGCAGTGATTCAGACCGATAATGGTCATGACTGGGTTTCGTGACAACTTACAAAAAGCAAATTCGCTAAAGCCGTGGACCTGAATACACTAACACAATGATGCTGCACAGTACCACACGAGAGTCTCACTGAACCAGGTCTGTCGTGTGGAATGAGCATCAGGTTCAGATTCAGACAACTTTATTCATCCCACAAGGGCAGTTCAGTTCTCACAGTCCACCCAGACATACACAAACTCACAGACAAGCGGCAGTCATCACCATGTCAGAGACAACAGACAAATCAGTACATGGGCAAGAGATGCACCCTGTCACCCTCATGTAGCCCTGCATGCAGACTCACACGAGGACCAGGCGAAGGGCAAAAATTCATATAAGTCATCAACATCGCAGGGTGTTGTGGTGGGCTGGGAGGCTAAGTTTGAATATTAAGAAACGGGATCCTGTATATGTCAGATAGGAGGCAGTTTTTAGGAGGCAGTTTTTCCGCCCCCGGTGTGGGAAGATGGTGGCACAAATTCTCGTTTGCAGCGGCCTCACCCACTACTGGTTGGAAGATGGCGATGCGAAGCCACGTTTGCAGCGGCCTCACCCAGTACCGCCCGTGCAGTGTCTTTGTCCACGTCTGCGTCTAAGTTTGTCTTCGTTTGATGGCTGGGAGAGCTGGTGCTGGATCAGCTGGGAGAGCTTGTTCTGCTGCGTCCTGTGGGCCCAGGGACCATGGCCCTGCCTGGAGCTGTGCCCCAAGAGGTAACACCAAGGGCAGTCTGACAGGAAGTGGAAGCGGGGCAGGCTAAGCTAACTGCTAGCCCATGCAGACCGGCAGTTCTGATAACACAGAGGGCGGTCTGACAGGACGCGGAAGCGGGGCAGGCTAAGCTAACTGCTAGCCCATGCAGACCGGCAGTTCTGATAACACTGAGGGCGGTCTGACGGCGGCCTCACCTGGCCTTGACTGTGTTTTTTTTTTTTGTTGGATTTTTTCCCCGTTTTTCTCCTGAATTGTACCCGGCAAATTATCCCACTCTTCCGAGCCGTCCCGGTCTCTGCTCCACCCCCTCTGCTGATCCGGGGAGGGCTGCAGACTACCACATGCCTCCTCCCATACATGTGGAGTCACCAGCTGCTTCTTTTCCCCTGACAGTGAGGAGTTTCACCAGGGGGACTTAGGGCATGGGAGGCACACGGTATTCCCCCCAGTTCCCCCTCCCCCCTGAACAGGTGCCCTGACCGACCAGAGGAGGCGCTAGTGCAGTGACCAGGACACATGCCCACATCCAGTTTCCCGACCGCAGACACGGCCAATCGGACCTGTATATAACTGTAGTCCACTAACTTCCGGTTTGTACTGCAGCGGTCATACCAGTTTCCTGTTTGTTGGTGTGTGTGATACTGACGATGGCAAAAGTGGCAAAAGTTTCAAGTTGTACATATCAAGTTACGTCCACAATTCCGTCCCTCCATCCGTCCATCCGCTCATCCTCATAATTGTGGATGTAATTTTATCTTGGAACTTTTCACCCATCTGCTGGTAGGTGCAGGTGGAAGTGTGTGACAGTTGTGTGCATGTGGTTGACATGTATCTGTGGTAAATCTTGCAGGCATCGCCAAAAATGTGCCATTGTCAGTAGCACACGCCAACAAACAGGAAACTGGTATGACTGCTGCAGGAGAAACCGGAAGTCAGTGGACTACAGTCATGCACAGAGCTGATTTTGTCTGTAGGGACGCCCAACCAAGCCGGAGGTAACACAGGGATTCCAACCGGCCGATCCCCGTGTTGGTAGGCACCGGAATAGACCACCATCCCACCCAGGCACCCAAACTTATGCATTTTAATTACGTCTATACTTTGTTGTTATTACTGATGATTACAGCAAACCGTGGCCATGCTGATGAAAGCTGCCGTCTCTTTGTGAGGGTGGTGGAAATTGCAGGAAAGTAGAGACGGACAATTTCTCTCATTGACTACAGTCTCTACACGAACACCTGTGTCATTTCTCTGTCCAAAACCAACAGCCCCAGCAACATGGCGCTGCCCCAACCAGTCATCGTCATAGCTCACCCTGTCAACCCGGAAACACTTTCTTAAAGCGACCAGAACCGGTTATGGGGGATTATGTCCAGAGTCCGCTACAGGGTACTACTTAGCATAATTTTACTATCTGAAATGGCAAAAGATCAAAGTGGGTGTGATGGAATTGCTGCTGAATTATTGTGGTGTTTTTAGAGTAACCTTTTCATCACCAGAGAGTGCAAACATGGGCATGACTGTCCCCTTTGGGTGGAGGCATAAATACCCCTCAGAGGGCAGTGTTCCTGTCCTGATCAACAAGTTCATTATCCCTTCCAAGCTGTTTTATGGCGGCAATAAATACATGGTTAAATTCCCACTGTGATTTCACAGATATTAAAAATGTTAAAAAAAAAAAATGCCTAGGATGTAAAATCTGCTCTCATAGTTCACAATTATGTATTGTGAGGTGGTAGTGTGATATTAGGTCTTTGTCAGCTGGTTACATGTCTCCCTTTGGGAACTTCTCATTTATTAGAAGACTCTCAGCATCGAAGCCTCCGTGTCTCTATGTGTCGCTTCATAAAGCTTCGTAAAAGTGACTAATAAGGGCAGGTCAATTTACCGTTCCATTTGATTCCACTCGTGCACAATCTACAATAGCATTTGCAGTACGGCTAATTTGGTATAAAATCCTGCTGTGACCTGTTAAGGGTATAAAGCTCTCGGTCTTTAGCAGGGACACAGGAACCGTCTTGATCCCTCAGAGAGAAAAGCGAGTTGTTGCAGTTGCAAATAAAATGGAAAAAAAGCACAAAATAGAGAAAAATCCTATAAAAGTAAAGGTTTTTCCATTATATAGAGTGAACACAACAAACATGAAAGGTTTGCAAGAACTAAATTAGCCTCTGCTGAAAAACATTAGCAGCACAGAGCGAGGCTATTTAGGCCCAACCTGCAGGTGAAGACAATGCAGATGTATGAGGTATAGAATGTATGTTATAACTATGTATACCTATGTATGCAAATACAGAGAATGCAACATGTATGTACTATACATTATGTGGGTTCATAAAGAATAGAATAGAATATAGGTACATATAATAGTGTATAATTTGGACATTTGACTGTCCAAAGTAACAGGGATGCAGAAGAGAGGTGAAGAAGAGAGGGTGACTACTGTAACCTACTAAAGAAAAAAGACTCCCTGGCCGATCGCCAGGGGGTCGCCCCCCTTTAGACGAGCGGTTAGCGATGTCACATCATGGTGCAGTGCAACCCGGTTCGAATCCCGCAGCGGGCGCTAGTATGCTCGGTTACACTAGCCAGTGCCACCACAGAGCCCTGGGTGAAAAGGGTTGAGATGACTAAACCCGCTTTTGTTAGGGACATAAATGCCGATGAGATTCAGCAGAATACAGGTAGAGAAAAATAACTCATGGCTTGCTGCAGGAGGCACGTACTCCGTGAGCAGAGGAACAAATGCTGTGTTTCTCATATATGTGAGTGTGAACAACAATCAGAGAATGTAGCAGATACTAAGTGTCAACTGGATGGTTCATTTGACAAAATAAATAAGCCAAATTGCTTCTAGATGGAATAAAGAAACTGGTTCACACATATTTTGGTTGCTGTTGTTGTGGGATAACATGTTAATTGCTAATTTTTACACAGATTTGCATGCTTCTGCGGTTTCTTTGAGCTTGCGAGCAAAATATTTGTGCATTGATTCAAATCCCATAATGAATTGATAATAGGACTGCCGCTTAAATGATGTGTTACCTCCATTTTTAGTAACAATACATGAAACCCATTTCCATCACAACACGAAAAGCATCAAACATTATTTTCTTCCCCAGCTAACATGAGGAACTTATTAGCATAGTTTTCGTGTCAACAGTTTGGCCGTTGCACAGCAGAATCAGTTCCTTTGTTTCTTTTTTTTTTGTCTTGGTGGCGTGGCTTCATAAGGGATTCTGTGGAGGCAAGCCACATTCCACTCCTCCGGTGTCACAGGGAATGTTGACAAAGGAAACCATTGTGTTTTAGTTTGGGAAGTGTACGTCAGCGTGCCTACCTGGGGTCTCCAGAAGCGGAGGAGCAGATCGTTTTCATGTCACTCGGCTGATCAGACAGTGATTTGCATCGCTGCTCCCACTCAGCTCCGCAGCACTAACGAGCCTCCCTCAGAAGAGAGGAGACTTTGTTTTAAAATTTGGTGATTTGTCACTGCGAATTGCCTCTGAAATACAGCTCCCTTCCGCCTCAATTATCACCCGACTGTCTGTCTGGCTGCCTGCCTAGATGCCATTACATTCTTGAAAAAAAAAGGAGCGCCTGGAGGGATGATGTCAGGGTGTAAAATGATATGCTGTAAACCAGAGGGTGTGAGTGGTAGTGTTACAGGGGGCCAGTCTTTAGGTGACACCTTTTCACCGCAGTAATTTTCCACCTGCTTAACTCACCTCCTCGACAGGCCTCGAATCTGTAAGACTTTCACCACTGGAGTAAACACACGTGATGTTGATCCTAAAGTCAGATTACACGGCGTCCGGGTAGCGTGGCGGTCTATTCTGTTGTCAGCCCGTATGGGGATCGCCAGATCAAATCCCCGTGTTACCTCCGGCTTGGTCGGCGTCCCTACAGACACAGTTTCTGTGGGTGGGAAGCGGGTGGGTATGTGTCCTGGTCGCTGCACTAGCGCCTCCTCTGGTCGGTTGGTGCGCCTGGTCGGGCGGGGGAGAGGGGACTGGGGGGAATAGTGTGATCCTCCCACACGCTACGTCCCCCTGGTGAAACTCCTCACTGTCAGGTGAAAAGAAGCGGCTGGTGACTCCACATGTATGGGAGAAGGCATGTGGTAGTCTGCAGCCCTCCCCGGACCGGCAGAGGAAGTGGAGCAGACACCGGGACGGCTCAGAAGAGTGGGGTAATTGGCCGGATACAACTGGGAAGAAAAATGGAGGGGGGGGGGATTAAAAAGAAATATGACGTTGATAAAATAAGTGCTGTTGTGTGTGTAATCAGAAAGAGATGTTACCTAGATAAAATCTGTATCAACACAAAACTCACAGTTTGTGGATGGAGCTGTTGAAGTGTTTTCAGTATGGGCAGAACTTTCTTTTCTTAAATGGGATAAGGAGGAAAGTATTGCCAGTACCAGTGTGCTGTGCAGAAGTTCCCTTCATGGCATCAGAAGGTCCCACCTCGTGGTCCCACCACGTGTCTTCAGGGGAAGACACCAGCTCTGCCGACGCGTGCTGCGCTCCCTCTGCACCCTCTGCTATGCTGCCATTATTCATGTTATTTATAGGGGTTACTGGAGGAGGGGACATGTTTGCAGCTAAGCCTCCCGTGAAGAGATGAGCTTCCAGCAGTACAGTACATTTAGAAAAAAGAAAATGGCAGCAGGTATTTTTGAGTATTTTTGATATGAAGGCCTAGTTGCATGAGTGGTGTGAGTGTAATATTGTTGTAGCAACCTGTTATGTAGGCCAATGAGCTGTGGTGAATTTTTGCTGGCACCATAATTAGAAAACTGCTGAAAATAATTGCGTTCTCACTCGAAAAATATCATCAGTTGAATACAAGATGATAACATGCTTTTGATGAATTTTTAAATATTTATGGTGGTATGATAATTTCATAAATACATTATTTTCTTGCTCCAATTCTCATTGCATACTTTAAAATTTGTTGTTCGTAATACTCTGCAGTCATGTTGTTCCAGTCATATTACTCAACTAATTCCAAAGTAAAGAGAAATATTTAACCCTACGATGTTAAAATGAACACATTTTGGATATGCTGCTACCATTACCTTTTATAGTGTTTAACAGGTTAGAATGTTGTCTTGAATTTATGCATTTGGAATTTCATTTTTTTTATGATTTAAACAAACAAAACATTCAACACTGAACAGTTCTGAAAAGCAATAAAACCGAAACAAGTAATAATAACAATAACAACAACAATAATGATAACAACAATGATAATAATGACGATAATAATAATAATAATAATAATAATAATAATAATAATAATAATAATAATAATAATAGCTATAAGAGGAAAAATAAAAAACAGAAAAAATTTAGACAAAAATATGACAAACCTACCAAAGGCTCTTAGTATAATACCGGATATTAAAATATTAAAAGTGAACATGCAGATATTGAGTCTAGCATTATCTATCCCATCCCCTATTGTCATAGATTGTGTAAAAACATTAAATAAGAATCAAACAGTAAAAAAAAAACAGTAATTAAAATTCAAGTTGAAGTTAAACAAATGAATGAATGTATGAATGAATGAATGAATTAAAGAAATTGTGAATAACTATAATGTTTGTATTTAGCATTTTTAGTTCCTTCAAATGCCTGCTGCATCTTTTCCTAATGTGCTTGGATGCAGCCAAGTTCAACTTTACTAAAGTGTCCTGTACATATTAAAAGTCCCATGTACCTCCCAACCTTCTGAACATGTAAAATTAGTCATGTACATATAAAAAGTCCCGTGTACCTCACAACCTTCTGAACGATGACATGTAAAATTAGTCATGTACATATAAAAAGTCCCATGTACCTCCCAACCTTCTGAACGATGAAATGTAAAATGAGTCATGTACATAGAAAAAGTCCCGTGTACCTCACAACCTTCTGAACGATGACATGTAAAATTAGTCATGTACATATAAAAAGTCCCATGTACCGCCCAACCTTCTGAACGATGAAATGTAAAATGAGTCATGTACATATAAAAAGTCCCATGTACCTCCCAACCTTCTGAATGATGACGTGTAAAATGAGTCATGTACGTACAAAAAGTCCAATGTACATCCCAACCTTCTGAAAGATGACGTGTAAAATTAGTCATGTACATATAAAAAGTCCCATGTACCTCCCAACCTTCTGAACGATGAAATGTAAAATGAGTCATGTACATATAAAAAGTCCCATGTACCTCCCATCCTTCTGAATGATGACATGTAAAACGCGTCATGTACATATAAAAAGTCCCATGTACCTCCCAACCTTCTGAACGATGAAATGTAAAATGAGTCATGTACATATAAAAAGTCCCATGTACCTCCCATCCTTCTGAATGATGACATGTAAAATTAGTCATGTACATATAAAAAGTCCCATGTACCTCCCATCCTTCTGAACGATGACTTGTTAAATTAGTCAAGTACATATAAAAAGTCCTATGTACCTCCCATCCTTCTGAACGATGACATGTAAAATTAGTCATGTACATATAAAAAGTCCCATGTACCTCCCATCCTTCTGAATGATGACATGTAAAATTAGTCATGTACATATAAAAAGTCCCATGTACCTCCCGACCTTCTGAATGATGACATGTAAAATGAGTCATGTACATATAAAAAGTCCCATGTACCTCCCAACCTTCTGAAAGATGACATGTAAAACGAGTCATGTATATATAAAAAGTCCCATGTACCTCCCAACCTTCTGAAAGATGACATGTAAAACGAGTCATGTACATATAAAAAGTCCCATGTACCTCCCAACCTTCTGACTAATGACATGTAAAACGCGTCATGTACATATAAAAAGTCCCATGTACCTCCCAACCTTCTGAATGATGACATGTAAAACGAGTCATGTACATATAAAAAGTCCCATGTACCTCCCAACCTTCTGAAAGATGACATGTAAAATGAGTCATGTACATATAAAAAGTCCCATGTACCTCCCAACCTTCTGAATGATGACAAGTAAAATGAATCCTGGGGATTTAAGTGACCTGTCCATTGTCAACAAGATATTAAATCAGGCTATCTGCAGTGTGATCAGTGATTTCATGCTGCTTTATTGCAACGGAATAGACCAGTATACTACCCAGATGCCCCGCGATATCTATAACTGATATTAGCAAATGTATTAGTCCCTGTGACTGTTTTTTTTTCTTGTGAGCATCAGTCAAAATTCAGTATTTGCCAACCCATCCACTCCATTAGTCAGAGATAAGTTGAGCCACCTCAGCGGTGGTTGAAGCATGAGTGATTACAGTAGGCGGAACATCCTCAACAGACAATTTGATTAAAAAAAATACAAACAGAGGAGCCTCGAGAAGTGATGGTCCAGCATTAACCTGTTGATATTCAATGTGATCCTCTAGTGAGATTTAGTGCTATCTTTAGTCTCTAAGAGGGTGCCCCACTGTCAGCATCACAAGCCACTGGGTGCTGGCAGCCATTGGTCGATATGCATGTTATGCATGTTATGCATGTTATACATGTGTGCATGCGTGTGTGTTTTTTGTATGGAAAGTAAGAGCCGGAGCCTATGTAGCATGAGACTCCATAACGCAGCTAAGACAAAGGAGTTTCCACCACTGATAAAAACTCAGTTTAGCCTTGTTAAAAGTTATGTACTCACATCCGTCTAATGATATGTCAACCTTCCTGGCTTGTTTATACGTCTAGTTTCCCCAAAATCAGCAAGATGTTGATCTCAGAGAATGCAACGAGTCTCCATGATAGCAAGCATTAACTGTTTAGTTCTGTGAGCTACTGCTACCAGTGGCGGCTGGCCAGTACAGGGTGCTGGGGCGCCACCCCCTTCAAATATCAAGGGATGAAAATCTATTTAAACATGTTAAATATAATTTAGTTGTGTAAATAATGATGAAATAAAAGTGTTGTCAGTCTGTGAGCGCCTGTCAGCAGCATTAAATATTGGTTCAGTTGGTATTTGGTTGATTTCTGTCTGAATACATATACTTCCTGGCTGAATACATATACTTCCTGTCTGAATACATATACTTCCTGGGTGAGGGGCGCCGGCCAAACCATACCTTATGTAAGCCCTCAAACTTGTGGCGACTAGGTGACCTGAGGCTGCTGTCTGATTGGTTTCTTCAGATTTTCCAGGGGGCGCAGTTCTGTGCTGCCCCAGACACTCCCACTTTTATTGGCAGTGAATTGGTATTGTTTTAATGTTTTTTGATCTAATGTGATTGGACAATTCTCGTGGCTGTCAATCATGATCACACCCACCACCACACCTTGTCTCAACTGTCAATCAATCACCGTCTACCAGCCCTGATTAAATCTATAGGCTACATTGTCCTTCTTAATAACTCTGTGACTGTGTGGACATTAAAGCAGCTGTCAGGTGTGATGTGCCAAGGTAAATCGCCCCCCCAAAAAAATGTTTAGCACCAGCCGCCACTGACTACTACTACTACTGCTACTAGGGGGCGCCACAGCGGATCATCCGTTTCCATCTCTTCCTGTCCTCAGCATCTTCCCCTGTCACACCAGCCACCAGCCTGTCCTCCCTCACCACATCCATAAATCTCCTCTTTGGCCTTCCTCTTCTCCTCTTCCCTTACCCAGCATCTGTCCTCCACACATGTCCAAACCATCTCAGTCTTGTCTCTCTTGCTTTGTCTCCAAACTGTCCAACCTGAACTGTCCCTCTAATATACTCGTTCCTAATCCTGTCCTTCTTCATCACTCCCAGTGAAAATCTTTCATTCCTCTTCTGTTTAGTTCTGTGAACAAACTACAGAAAATTAAATCACATCCATTATAAACACAATGAAATAGGGACCAACTGGCCCTGGTTCAGAGTACAGTTTTGCACAGAAGCGAGGGCATATTTTAGTATGTCCGTGGCAGCAGTCTGAGCCCTGTGCAGCCTGAGGGCCACATAGTTCTAAAGTGCGGTTTCCGGGTCCGCGGTGGAGTAGCGGTCTAAGCATCGGCTTTGTGTCGATGCAGTTGCCCACTGGGGACCGGAGTTCGCGTCCCGGTCTCATCAGATCCGACTATGGCTGGACTTGATGAAGCAGCAATAATGGGCAGCACTGTCTTCGGGAGGGGGGCGGAGTTGGCTTGTGTTCATCACATGAATGCTCTGTGTGTGTGTGGGGAAAAGCAGTGGTTCGGCCTGGAGTCACGAAATATGCTATTCTGGGCTGGAGAGAAACCATCGCTCACCACGCCCCCCCCCCAAAAAAAAAAACCACAGACATGCACGACCGTGACAACCACCAACACCCATAAAGCCTAGGCCTACGCACGCACGCATACACCACCCAGCTGTGTGTGGGGTGAGCACAGGCTACCAGAAGAAACAACCAGTTCAAAATAATATCAACCACAGGACACAATTACAAGCAGGCATGCCACAGTGGGCTACTGTAAAGTCCTCCTCATTATCTTACCTTCAAACTTGACGCGTCGTGTCTTGGCCGCTGCAAATGTTGCAGTTGTGTGATTGTAATCCACCTGTCTTGCCACACGGTTCTCGAACACAGCCAACGCAGACAGACTTTCTTGGGACATCGTTGATCTCAAATATGTCTTGATCAATTTCAATTTACTGAAAGAGCGCTCTGCACTTGTGACTGAGAATGGAATTGTGGATTGGATGACGACACAACTTTTGATACATTTTTGAAAATAAACCGTTATCAGCCAATAGGGAAACTGCCAGGAGGAGCAACATACAGGGCCTCTTTGCACTGCTGAGACACACAATTAACAATCACTGCACTTACAGCAGAATCAGCGCAGAAAGGTTTTTTTTCTTTTTCTGGGCCCCCCCCCCAGACCTGGGCCCGCTGCGGTTGCTCCCGTTTGCTACCCCCGCAGAACCGGCCCTGTGGCGAACGCATGCAGTACGAGGGTGTGTGTTTGAACTCAAATAGGGATCGATTGGCCACTAAATTGGGGGGGAAAGGGAAAAATCAGAAATAAATTTAGAAAAATATAAAATAAAATGCGGTTTCCTCTTGCTTAGTAAAGGGGAAGGGGGCTTTGGCTTGCACTCTGCTAGGTTCAAAGGTCAGTGGTTGTGTGTCTTCTGCAACAGTTGTGAGGTGTGCCCCAGGGAACAAACACTCAGCAGTTAGTCATGCCGTCTCCTGAACAGCATTAGCTGGTCCATTAGTCATGTGTGGTTGGTATGGTGTTAGAGATGTCCCAGATCCTTCTACCGTTCACATAATCCCTGCACCTCACTATCCATGTCACCATAAATCAGCTGGAGGGATTTTGTCTTCATACTGAATTTGGTTGGTTGTTTGCACCAGCTATTACTGTGGAGAAAATGATAAGTGGGTTTAGAGTTGGTGGGTGTGACCTATATTTTTTGCATCAGAAATAGATCACGTTGCCATGTTTGGTGAAGATATTTTTGCAACACGTACAGAAAAATTCAACATTTTGGTAGTAGTGATGGCTAGATCTGTCAAGACTTTTTATTTAACTTTGACCTCTTCAGTAATGCAAATTGTGACTATTGATATTTAAACAATTGCCACACAGTTAAGTGAATAATTCTGCCAGAGACCTCTTTTAGTCTGTTTTTTTTGCAGTCAAGGGATTCTAGTTGCCATACATTGCATAAAATGGCTATGGGTTACAACATGATTTTTTAAATGCATCTGTTTGGTTAGTCAAAGAAAGGTGAATCAGTTCATCTGGACACAACGTTTATTGAGAGAAACGTCATCACTCGTCTAAGTGACCTCTTCAGTTTCACCTGACTGCAGGTTTCCCCACCCTTATAAGCAATACAGTGACTGCAGGTACCCCCACCCTTATAAACAATACAGTGACATAACGACCCAAACCAATGATCAGTTTCATATGCAAATATGGGTGTGACCATTAACTAGAGTTACAGTGGTCATGTGTACTATTCACAGAGGATTGGGGAATAGTTGCAATCACAGCGTTGTAAAATGGTGACAGATGTACTCTTAGTCGCCCCTCTCCCCCCCGGTTCAGAGATGTTTGTTCTCTCTTCACATAGATGGCCTCTTTGACACTCTGTTCAAACCAGTGTTCCTCCCTATCAAGGATGTGCACCTCCTCATCCTTGAAAGAGTGACCGCTGGCCTATAGATGGTGTTGACTGTGGAGTCCTGGCCTGTAGATGGTGTCGACTGGAGTCCTGGCCTGATGTGTTAGCACTTCTGTCAAAGAAGGTTAAATCAGTTCATCTCGACACAACATTTATTGACAGATACGTTTCATCACTCACCTAAGTGACCACTTCAGTCTAAACTGACTGCAGGTATCCCACCCATATAAACAATACGGTTGCATAACGACCAAAACCAACGACCAGTTTCATGTGAATATGGGTGTGACATTAACTAGAGCTGTCTAAGCGTAAATCAGTGGTGATTCCGTATGTGGTGGGAGTGTCGGAAAAGTTGGGATGCGTATTTTCCAATCACCGTGTCTCAGTTGCTTTCAAACCCTAAAAAACGCTGGACCAGAAGTTGGTCCACCCCAAGGATCCGGTCCCCCGGCATAAACAGAGCAATATAGTGTATGCTGGTAAGTGCCAGGAGGATTGCTGTGATTTGACCATCGGGGAATCTAAACAGACGCTGGCCAAGAGGAGGGCACAACACAGGAGATCTAACACATCAAGCCAGGACTCCACAATCTACACCATCTACAGGCCAGGGGCCACTCTTTCAAGCATGAGGATGTGCACATCCTTGATAGGGAGGAACACTAGTTTGACCGGGGAGTCAAAGAGCCATCCCATGTGAAGAGGGAACAACCATCCCTGAACCGAAGAGGGAGGAGCAGGGAGGCTAAGAGTACATCTGTCACCATCTTACAATGCTGTGTTTGCAATCATTCTCAAATCCTCTGTGAATAGTACACATGGGCATTGATCAGCAATTTGCATATGAAACTGATCGTTGGTTTCAGTCGGTAAACCACTGTGTTGTTTATAAGGGTTGAGATACCTGCAGTCAGTTGAGACTAAAGAGGTCATTCAGATGACTGATGAAACATTTCTCCCAATAAACGTTGTGCTAGATGAACTGATTCTCCTTTCTGTGATTGTCTTACCTGGATTACTGAGCATGCATAAATACTCGTTGGCTAAGTAACTTTTTCTCTTCTCAGCTTAAATGCCTGGCCTTGATGCATTCATGAGAGAACAAACACATTTTTGCCCACACCAACACAGATAATAGATGAATAAATAAACAACACTGTCAGCAGCAACAGGGTCGTTTAAGAAAAGAGCTGAAGGAGAATCTACAGTTGTCAAGTGAGGTGAGGCTGGCGTGGCGTGAGCAGGACCCCGGTATGTTTTGCATTCAGGATGTCATGCCTCCGGGGTCAGCCAACTGCATCCATGGGAAATAAATAGCTTAATAATAGTACGCATGTATTTCCTCCCCCTTTGCCCCCTTGGCCTCTCAGATGGAAGTCTCTATAGCATCTTCACTTTCTCACACCACCATTATCCCTCATATTCTTGCAAAGGTCAGTTTTTCTTGTTCTTCACTGACGGCCCTCGGCACCCCTACAGCAAACTGTTCTGAAACCTGCTTGGCTGCACTTCCACCGAAATGAGCCATGGGAGCAACTCATTAATCTTGGAACTAACATGCTTTTTGGTATCACATTGAACTTTAAAGTGCACGCTTATCAGTTTGCCTAGAAATTAGAGTTGCATAATGGGAATTTTTCTCACCTTCCCAGCTTAACGCTCTTCACAGGCTGCCGCTTGGGTAATTAGAATTTACACCCGATTGCAACATTAAAAACTATCCTGTGAAATTAACATACTTGCTTGTTAAAATGTTGGCCTTGGCTAAAGCTCGTGCAGGGGAAACAGTCACTGTGTTTACATGCACAGTTAGGTCGAGCTACGGTTACAGCTCGATGAGGCCATGTAATTGGACTACTGTCGTTGTCCCAGTATACAAAAACCAGGGGAAATCAATTTATTGACGTAAGTATGTCCAACCGCGGTACGGTAGGTGGCGATATGCCTCCTTTCCTCTGGTTGCTATAGGATGAAGCACCGCTGCGGGAACTATGGATCTTGCGCAGAACGCCTAGGTCAGTTCGGGGCCAATTGAAGTGTGTACATGCCAGAGCAAATCCACCCCCAGCCGCATTATCTAGGTGTTAGTCCGACTTCAAGAAAGACTGCTCGCATCCAGTTTAAGACTCTGGTGCTAGCCTACAGGGCAGTGAAAGGAACAGCTCCTTCCTATCTCCAGGCCATGGTCAAGCCTTACACCCCTGCCCGACCACTTCGCTCTGCTGCCTCGGGACGCCTGGTTGCCCCGTCACTCAGAGGCCCCTGCTGCCGATCGACCCGGTCACGGCTCTTTTCTGTGCTGGCCCCACAGTGGTGGAATGAGCTCCCCACTGATGTCAGGACAGCAGAGTCGCTGCCCATCTTTCAGCGCAGGTTGAAAACTCACCTCTTCAAGAAAGACTACCCTGTTACTTGCTCTTAGCACTTATTGTATTCACTCATTTGAAGAAAAGAAAATCTCTTTCTTGCACTTTTACTTTAGCACTGGCTTTGCTCTTAGGTGCTTGTTTAGATGCACTTATGCCCTCTGATGGCTAGTAGTTCTCCTCATTTCCTACATTAAATGATGCACTTATTGTAAGTCGCTTTGGATAAAAGTGTCAGCTCAAATGACTGTAATGTAACGTAATGTAATGTAGTACGATTTCAGTCAGACTAACACGTTTACACATATTTTAAAAGTCCAGTTTTAGTTGGACTAACACAATAAATCAACTTTTTCTAACATCATGTAAAGGCAGTCAGTGGAGCTGCAGTGTGGACCTTGTGGAGTCAGTCCCGAGTGCACACATCATGTTGAGTGGTTTATATAGTCTGCATAGATGACTCCATAAAGATTATTCAGGAAAGAGTTACATGAAGTAAGACAACAGCTGTCCCATTTAGATTCATATGAACCAGATAAAGTTGTGAGACCCAAGAAGCAAGGCAGAGATGCTACCGTCTTGGATTTGGGGCCAGTCCCTAAATCCCATGAAGATGGAAGTCTAAATGTCAAACACAGGATCCTATGAGAAGCCGTGGTGTTTTATAATGTCAAATAAAGGGTCATATAAACAGGTGTGCACATAACCTTTATGGTCTGGTTCTCAAGCGAGCACCTGGAAATGTTGCTTGGTACTCAGTCTTTACATGGCACAGTTATCCTACAAGCTGTCATCATCACTACCCTCCTGGCTGCTCTCCCCACTGTCTTCCTCTCTTTCAAACATGGCAGATGAAGATGGAGGCCTACTTCTTTTTCCCTGGCCGAGTCTGCGATTAGCTGTTTGCATCCATAAGTCAACAGCTGGCTTTGGGTCAAAAGTCTCTGTTGTCATCTTTGACAAGTGGATGTGTATCAGGGAGGAGAGGCGAGAGTCTGACAGGTGGATCTGTACTTGCTTTTTATTATATTGAGATGTGAAAATCCCCTCTCACATGCAGCACTGCTCAAGGGCAGTGTAACAGAAGGACTTTATGAATGTTGGAGTAACTATCTGGATTACTTATCTTCACTGTGTTGACCAAGTCATACACAGAGGAGGCTGCCAAACGTTGTCCTGCTTGCTTTAAACACATCCATTCTCTTACAGTGGAGTCTCTGTCAACAGACAAGCTGGCCTCATATTTCTGGAGGATGTTAGTTATTGTTGTGTTGCCAAAACTGTGGAGGTCTTGCATTTCTCGAGGCCAAGTTGAAGGATCAAAAATTAAACATTGATCACATCACTTAAGGGATTAATTATCGGCTTTCAAACTCTTGAATTAGACCTCTCAGTACATCAGCCTTGTCCCTGTCAGCATCAGCATGTGAAACAGTCTCTTCCCTGTACTTGTCTTCACTGTGCAGCAGTAGTGTCAGCTGTCCAGCAGTTACCATGAGCCCATCTTTGCATTCACCAGTTTATCTTACTGGAACCTGAGGGAGGTGAACTGTAACATGTTTCCAGGGTCCTGCATGTTGGCTAGGAAACACTGAAAAAGCTCTGTGCAGATATGTCTTAGGTTACTGTCATCGCTCGTAGCCAGCTGAATTTGAATGGCAGGTAATAGCGTCCACATTTTCAACCGAGTCTCTTGCCTCCATGCAGACCATCTGATGTTGTGAGCAATGTCATCCTCATCGCCTATCTTCTTTAGTTGTTCTGTTCTTTTTGTACCCCCTCTCTGTAAATAAAAGCTCAGCAACTTGACAACGGAACAATTAAATGTCTCAGTGTGGTACCATGTGATCAGCTGACTTTGTGCAGTTCTCGAAGGTGTGGGCAGTACGCAGAATATGCACGAGGGAATCCCCGATCGCCACCATCTGTCGCAATTTGGGAATGACCCCATTGTAAACTCCAATGTTGACTCCTGCTCCGTCTGTACACACCGAGACCAACATCGTCTTCCTCTGATCCCCTAAACCACAAGTGTGGAAGAGCTGCTCCAGTCCATTCACTATGTCCTGTGCCATTTGGTTCATACCCAAATTAATTAATCCAAGGAAATCTGAGGTGAGCTCTCCATAGCTAGACACAGACACAATGTACACAAGGTCCTGCTCCACTTGTGTTATGTCCTCTGATCCGTCAAACAGCACGCCGCCCCAAAATTCAGCTGCTTTCAATTTCTCTCTTTTGGTTTTTTTTTGTTGTTTTGTTTTTGGTTTTTTTTGGGGGGTTTTTTTTTGTCCCTACATAAAAGGCGCTGCTTTTATCCGCGAGATTGGGATTTTCACGGCATATTTTGCACCACATCTCTGTGCGGTCGTTATGTGTTTTGGAGCCAGGCTACTTCTCGCAGCCACTTTTCTGCGAATACACATTTTTTATGGACAGGTTCAGTCTGGCATTTGTTTGGAGGTGGTGCAACACCAGAGTAATTATTAATGTAGCTTGCTTCTCGGACATTTTGATGAATGGACGAAAATCCTAAAACCAGAGGAAAAAAAATGTAACGCTAGTTATAACGGAAGCTAACTATGTGCTGGAGCTCAAGGTTTGGCAGTTAACCTTGCAAACTTCCGCATCCACTTAACCAAGAACGAAGGCCAAAAATTGCACGATTAACAACTGGTTATTAAAACTGACGCATTTGTCATAACATGACTTTCCTACCAGTGATACATGGAGAAAATCCAGTTGTTTTTGTGTCCCAAAAATGTTGACATGCAAAAGCGCCTCTTTCCGTATTATCTGCCGCGCATCATTTATTCTGACCACACATGCGCACCTGTGCACCAGTTACGCGCGCCTCTGCAAATAAATGAATGGTTATAGGCGATGTTGTTCAGATGAACTAATATTTAGGATGATAAATACAAGAAACTCTCATGAAGTTATGCCATGCAACGGAGGCTGTTATAGCATCCTCTATCGTGATCTCCTGCTACCTAGATGACCAATTTAGCTTCGTGGGGGAAAAAAATCAATAGACTCTTTCAAATGATGAAGTTCTTATTGCTTCCAGGCCTGCCATTAATACTCATTTGTATTTTTCTTTCATTCAACTGAATGTTCCAACTTAAAACATGTGGAGACGTTAGGACATTGTTTAAAAAAAAAAAAAAGAAACCTCAAACTCTGATGCATAAGTTTGCGCATAACTCAGATTTCAAAGTTTTACTTGAGTAGCAGGTGTAATCCTCTCTGGATAAGTAAACTGATGTACTGTATTTATAAGACATCTGTATTGTCTTTTGTTCTTCACAACAGAAGAGTTCAAGTTCACTTAAGTTATAAAGGGGACATTTGGTGCACAGATCAGATTTTCTGTAAGATGGAGATCTCATCAGAGCCTATAAACATAACGATATTTCTGCTTTTCAGCCACGTAGGTGTTCATTTTGGTGTCTGGGATTGTTATTGAAAGAGGAAATGGCTCATTAATTCAAACATTTCACAGGGAGATTTTGACCTCTTATCAGGCTCACAATGACGAAGGACCCACAAAGCAGACTGACACAGGTAGTAAAAGTTCCAAAAAGATTTAATCAGGCAAAAGGGTCAGTACACGGGATTCAACCAACAAATGCATGTTCCTTATAAATGTGGCGCCATTTAAAAGGGAAATAAACAGGCTTTCCAACGGTATAAGATTTATTGCCAAGAAGCATTGTTACAACAAAGAAATACTCTACCAAACACACATTTCCTTACTTTTTGGTGCTAAGTATATATATCTTTGTTAAAGAAACACTCAACGGTAGGGAAAGGGCTCAACAAATAAGGAGCAAAATAATACAGTGAGTCAAGTAAATTCTTCATGAGATGGTACACGCCTGTTTGATGCCATAAGCAACCATCAGCTGCCAGTAAATCTACTCGGGAAAGAACATACCATTTACTGCCTCGTCATGCACATCACGTGCACACATCCAATGAGGAAGGGAGAGGTGTGACATTCAAAAATTCAAAAACACATGATCGCTAACGGTCCTATGGGGGGGGGGCGATTTGTCTATTGGCATTATTTATTTATATATACAAAATATGTGCTTATATCTATGTCTGCAACTGCCGGCCTAAAGTATTTACTTCACTCACTGGATAATATATATATATATATGTGTGTGTGTGTGTGTGTGTGTGTGTACACTACCGTTCAAAAGTTTGGGATCACCCAAACAATTTTGTGTTTTCCATGAAAAGTCACACTTATTCACCACCATATGTTGTGAAATGAATAGAAAATAGAGTCAAGACATTGACAAGGTTAGAAATAATGATTTGTATTTGAAATAAGATTTTTTTTACATCAAACTTTGCTTTCGTCAAAGAATCCTCCATTTGCAGCAATTACAGCATTGCAGACCTTTGGCATTCTAGCTGTTAATTTGTTGAGGTAATCTGGAGAAATTGCACCCCACGCTTCCAGAAGCAGCTCCCACAAGTTGGATTGGTTGGATGGGCACTTCTTTGAGCAGATTGAGTTTCTGGAGCATCACATTTGTGGGGTCAATTAAACGCTCAAAATGGCCAGAAAAAGAGAACTTTCATCTGAAACTCGACAGTCTATTCTTGTTCTTAGAAATGAAGGCTATTCCATGTGAGAAATTGCTAAGAAATTGAAGATTTCCTACACCGGTGTGTACTACTCCCTTCAGAGGACAGCACAAACAGGCTCTAACCAGAGTAGAAAAAGAAGTGGGAGGCCGCGTTGCACAACTGAGCAAGAAGATAAGTACATTAGAGTCTCTAGTTTGAGAAACAGATGCCTCACAGGTCCCCAACTGGCATCTTCATTAAATAGTACCTGTTAGAGCCTGTTTGTGCTGTCCTCTGAAGGGAGTAGTACACACCGGTGTAGGAAATCTTCAATTTCTTAGCAATTTCTCGCATGGAATAGCTTTCATTTCTAAGAACAAGAATAGACTGTCGAGTTTCAGATGAAAGTTCTCTTTTTCTGGCCATTTTGAGCGTTTAATTGACCCCACAAATGTGATGCTCCAGAAACTCAATCTGCTCAAAGAAGTGCCCATCCAACCAATCCAACTTGTGGGAGCTGCTTCTGGAAGCGTGGGGTGCAATTTCTCCAGATTACCTCAACAAATTAACAGCTAGAATGCCAAAGGTCTGCAATGCTGTAATTGCTGCAAATGGAGGATTCTTTGACGAAAGCAAAGTTTGATGTAAAAAAAATCTTATTTCAAATACAAATCATTATTTCTAACCTTGTCAATGTCTTGACTCTATTTTCTATTCATTTCACAACATATGGTGGTGAATAAGTGTGACTTTTCATGGAAAACACAAAATTGTTTGGGTGATCCCAAACTTTTGAACGGTAGTGTATATATATATATGTGTGTGTGTGTGTGTGTGTGTGTGTGTGTGTCTAATATTTATAAAGAAGAGTAAAAGTTAAGTAAGATTTAATCTGATAGCTTCCCAGCATACATACTCAGATGTGTATAATGTAGGAGTATAACAGATGTGGGCACAAATTATTGAGAGCTCTCCTGATTTTCAAGGACAAGGATCTTACTCTGGTCCTGATGTCAAGGATTTAAACACATGGTTAAGAGGATGTGATGGAGGGATGGTTATTCATACACCTCCCTTTATGCTTTGTTATTCATCAAATTGGTTGGGTGTCCTTTCGTGTATCCTGGTGATTTCTCAGCAAAATGATGTGCCATTGTCCATTTTGATGTATTAGATGTTATTTTGTGAAGCACACAACGTTTTTACATGGAGGATCAGTACTGACTCATGAAGCAGGTTTAAAAAGCCAGTAGTTCTGACTGGGTGACTATAACAGCCTACATCTGGCATCCATTCAGTCACGGCTTGCTCACGATTAAATACGTCATCTGTGTGTGATGGTACCCAGATTTTATATTCCTCCACTTTGGTTGTTTGTTTAAATAATTATTTTTGGCCTTTTATGCCTTTATTATTAGAAGCACAGTGAAGAGAGACAGGAAACAGGGCGAAGGTCCAGAACCAGACTCAAACTCATGAAGCTGTGATGAAGCCTGGGCCCATGTGGTACACAGTCTTATCGGCTGAGCTACGAGAGCGCCCCTTTCTGTTGTTTTTGCTCCAGTGCTTAATGGTATCAGATGAGATGGTGTCTACCAGAAGTCCATGTCTACGTCCTTTTTCTTGTCACATTGACATTGGGGTACAGGAAATTTGCCTCCAACCATTTCTGTAGCTAGTTGACTGACTGAAGCATATCCTGTGGTGTCCACAGTCGTGGTGTCATCATGGTAGGTGATGAAGGGTGGTCTCAGGGTGGTTACTGTCCAGGCAGTCACCTGCTTTGAGTGTTCATAACACAGGAGCACCTGAACCTTTAGTGAGCCCATTGAGGTAGTCCTGATGGAGCTGCACTGACCTTTATAATGAACCCACTGAGGCCTGTCCGTCAACAATGGCATTACCCGTGAAATGACACGAGGGTTGAACTGCATTTCCAATAATTTCTTCCAAATTATTAAATGAGGCTGAGTTGTACTAAAAAGGGGGGATTTAAAAATACCAGCCTGGCATGCAGTCTTGGTTTCTCCAGATGGGATTGAACCAGACGAAGCACTGTCATTACAGCATCCTATAAACTACATCGGGTCTACCATACTGTACCTATTCAGCTGTGTCTGTGGAAGCACCAGGTGCTCAGAATATTTTGTGATCACAGGTGTTAATGCAGGACCAAAACCCTGAGGTTCCGCAGGAGACATATTACTAATCTAACAAACGTAACATGGCCCATAAAACGTGAAACGTAAAAAAAGAATTGAAAGTAAATATTGAAACAGTCCCAAACAACGACCGGCAATTAAAAACTACTAGAACGACCATACAGCCCACAGTGTTTAAACTCTATATTCTATCAAGATAAATACCCAACTGAGATATTAATGTATTACATATGTTAGAAACTGACTGACACCAAAATTAACATTTTAACAACTTTAATACTATTTTTAAACAATTTAAAATGGCGGCTGTCCAACGCCTGTAAATATTGCAGCGCCTCGGTGGTAGTCATGGTGCGTCTGTAACGGCGTCTGTAAGCAGACATGTTGGACATCATCACACATCAAGTTTAGACTATTTCTCTGCACTGGAGGACGCTAGTGTGTTTCTAGGACAGAGCAACGAACTTCACCAAGGAAGTGATGCGACCGACACACGTCATAAATACTGACGCACACCGTCACGCACAAATTACGAGATGGTCATTTTGACTGCTCATGGTCCTTTTAGGTAGATCTTAACACAACTTTTTTGTGCAGTTGATGTAAAACTCATTTTAATGCAAATATGTGCAATTTTAGGAGGATTCGGGGAGCAGCAGGTCTGTATCTTTTTTTCACAAACTTATTAAACTTTGAAAACCCAAAACCGTCAAAATGACGGCCTTGTTAATGCTCTTCTCAGTTGCTTTGGAAAACGTGTCTGCTAAATGACTAAATGTAAATGTAAAAGATGTCTAGTTGGGGCTCCGAGTTCCGGGGGCTACAGCATGCTCATGGTCAGAGTCCTCAGAAGTTGCATCTCTGGTACCATCATTTGACAAACCTATCACATAATACAATGTACTCATCTTACCATGACTTACCCCATGCTTCTGCTTTGGCCCTAACCACTGCTTTGACTACAACATGACTGCTAGTTATCTCCTTAATATTAAATTACCTTTACAATAGCACAGACCTTCTGAACCCTGGGGTCGGGACTCTACATAGGTTCACCTGGCATGCAAATGAGTCCACAAGAGATTTCTAAGGTATTTCTTATGCATGTTTGAATGAAAAACAATGAAAACCATTTAAAGCATGCGTTCGAATCCATCCTGAGCTCCCCTTCCTGCTCTTGAAAAAATATGTGTGATACTTTGAGTTTCGCCATAAAATTTTACATGGTGACACATGACCCATTTGTCATCTCAAACAGTGCGTGCCTCAGTGCTCCAACAGCCAGGCCATGCATAGAAAAGCTGTTTGAAATCAAAATGAAGCAATTTCTCCGTCCGACTGCCTGCACCTCAACTTTGTCACCTAAATCTAGACGAATAGGAAAGATGATGACTCATTTCTTCAGTACAGATTTGCTCTCCAGTGTGGTAATGTGCTATCCACTTAGAGAAAGAAACCTAACAAACTCAAAAGACACTTGCAGACCACTCTTAAGGATTACATGGGGGAGCCTACATGTTTTCTGAAAGAACATGAGAGGAGTTGATTATTCCATACATGGTTTTGTTGTATTCCACATGGTGGGGGCATAAGGATTTTGAGATCTAAAAAAGGGGTCTTGGGCCAAAAAAGGTTAAAACCATTGTAATAGCATGAACATAAAATAGATTCAAATCCAATTCATACAAATAACTGATGGAAAACACACATGCCAAGGAGTTATTTCCTTTCTGCAAACTGAAGCTGCTGTTTGTCAGTGTTTTACCTGGTGATTGTATTTCTGTTCTGTTCTGTTCTGTACACTGATCAGCCAAAACATTAAAACCACTGACAGGTAAGTGAATAACATTGATTTTCTCATTACTATGGCACCTATCAAGGGGTGGGATATATTAGGCTGCAAGTGAACAGTCAATTCTTGATGTGTTGGAAGTAGGACAAATGGGCAATCGTAAGGATCTGAGCGACATTTACAAGGGCCAAATTGTGATGGCTAGATGACTGGCTCAGAGTATTTCCAAAACGACAGGTCTGGTGGGGTGTTCCTGGTATGCAGTAGTCAATACCTACCTTAAGTGGTCCAAAGAAGAACAACTGGTGAACCAGCGACAGAGTAATGGGCACCCAAGGCTCATTGATGCGGGTGGGGAGCAAAGGCTAGCCCGTCTGGTTTAATCCCACAGAAAAGCTGCTGTTGCTCAAATTGCTCATCTCATCTCATCTCATCATCAGCCGCATCTCCAGGGTCGGGTCTCGGTGGCAGCAGTTTAAGTAGGGCACTCCAGACGTCCCTCTCCCCAGGAACACCCTTCAGCTCCTCCTGGGGGATCCCAAGTTATTTACAGGCCAGATTTGACATGTAGTCCCTCCAGCGACTTCAGGGTCTACCCTAGGTTCTCCTCCCAGTTGGATGAGCCCAGAAAACCTCCAAAGGAAGGCGCCCAAGAGGCATCCTAATCAGATGCCCACCTTTACCATATACCATACCAACTTTACCATGTGCCATCCCAACTTTACCATGTGCCATACCAACTGTACCATGTAACATACCACCTTTACCATATGCCATACCAACTTTACCATATACCATACCAACTGTACCATGCGCTATACCAACTTTACCATATATCATACCAACTTTACCATGTGCCATACCAACTTTATCATGTACCATACCAACTTTACCATATACCATCCCAACTTTACCATATACCATCCCAGCTTTACCATGTGCCATCCCAACTTTACCATGTACCATACCACCTTTACCATATGCCATACCAACTTTACCATATACCATACCAACTTTACCATGTGCTATACCAACTTTACCATATATCATACCAACTTTACCATGTGCCATACCAACTTTACCATGCACCATACCAACTTTACCATATACCATACCAACTTTACCATATACCATACCAACCTTACCATGTACCATACCAACTTTACCATATACCATCCCAACTTTACCGTGTACCATACCAACTTTGCCATATAGACAAACCAAAAGCTTTAGAACTATGGAGGAGCAGGAGTGCTGATGTCAGCCTGCCTTTGTTTTGATACAGATGATTTCAAATTTTAGTGAAGAAATGAGACAAGTAGGTAAAAATTACCACGGACAGTGGTCTACTGAAGTATACAAGGTCCATTTTAGTCCACCTACTGTGTGCCTTTCTCTGAGTGGCTAATTTCAGCGTCTCGTATAGTTTGTCCAGAACTCACGTCCGTTGTGCCCAGTCCTTCTCCACAAATATCTTGGCTAGGTTGGGGTCCTTAAAACACCGTCTCAGTCCTTCTTTCACTGTAATCCTCAACTCTGCTGGGTAGAATGATCGGTATTGTATCCCCTTCTGGCATCTCAGCATCCCTCGCACCTCAATGAATGCAGCCCACTGCTGGGTGACCATCTTGATGAAGTCAGGTAGGGTGTGGA
Organism: Lampris incognitus; assembly: GCF_029633865.1. Lineage (NCBI taxonomy): Eukaryota > Metazoa > Chordata > Actinopteri > Lampriformes > Lampridae > Lampris > Lampris incognitus. Next base: position 55,556,844 of record NC_079213.1, read on the forward strand.
TCTTGTCTTCGTCAGGAGAGACAATTTCTTCTGTACAGCCTTTTTCATAAGAAGCTCTCATAGTGGAATTTCACTTCAAATGCCCTGGCAGGCCAGTGACCTCCTGACCTCTCCCTCAGAGTACGGAGTACCCATTCTAATACCGGTGTTTTCTCCATTCCCAGCAACTCTTGGGGTTAGGGTTAGCCCTAGGCCTCTCTGACCTCATTATCTGGAAATGACACATATTGATCTTAATGATTCATAAAGCCTCAATAATCCTCGCTGAAATGAAACCTCTGGATTTGTTTCTATATAGGAATTTGTTTTCAATATGAGATACTATATACATTTTTTGGAAAAAAAATTAGTTTAAGTAACTGCGCCATGTATTCCAGGATATTTTTTCCATCCTCCCGTCTCTCCCTCATACCGATCATGCGCAAGATTACATTGTCGGTACCTTGTATCCAAATCATTGTTCTTCTGTTCCAAATGAGCAACATCCCACTTCAGCTGGGTTACCGCTTGTAGCAGGGTGGGAATGACATCTGCATGCCCGTTTTCCACCTCTTCCAAGGTGGCCACACAAACCTCCAAAGCAGTATGGCGCCTACTTGCTTCATTGCATTTCTGAACTCCTCCCTCGGCTGTTATCCTTGCGTTCTGGTTTCGTTGGCATGGGTTCTGCTTTCTCGTGAATTTTCAGAAGAAGCTGTTTTCAGACTTCATACCTCATGGAGAATAGCTCCTCTGCCCGTATCTACAAACTTGTTTGCTGTAGCATCCATGCTACATGTTGTTGTGCTAGCATCCCGTGTTTTGCCACGTGCGTCAGGCATATTATAATGTAGGATATTTTGTTGCAGTCTTGTTCCTAAAATTATTTCAGATATCCCCAGTAAAACAGAAATTGTGGATAAATGACTCAAGAACGGTTATGTTTAAGAAAATTAAGTGTTCTAGTGAAGCGCCTGGTGGTCCACACGTCTTCACACAGTGCTGCCTCAGTCAGAATTTTTAATAATTTTACTGAAAACATTCACTGTGAACTAATTTCAGCTGATATGGTCTTATGATGGGCAAAACGAGCACCGTTAGCTTCCTTGTCCTGCTGAAATGAAAAGCCTTGAAATGGACGTTTCATTTTCATTTGTGTACAGTAACCAGCAATGTCCAGGTGAGGACAAAACACTAAACATTTCTGACAGTGTGTTAAGACAGAAACACACTGGATGCTTCATTCATAATACAGCCACACTTCATCTGATATCAGTTGTCCTCTTTAACCTCCCCTTTCTTTCCCCCTCTTTTTGTTTCTCTGTCTCTCTCGCCATCTTTTTGTTTCCCCCCAGGCATGCCAAGATTAATCAAATCCCCTGAAGACCAGACAGGGATATCTGGAGGAGTGGCATCCTTTGTATGCCAAGCAGTGGGTGAGCCCAAACCTCGTATCACCTGGATGAAGAAAGGAAAGAAAGTCAGTTCTCAGCGTTTTGAGGTAAGTCATTATCACACACATTACCAACAGGAGAACTGGTTTCAACTGCCATTCTAATGTCTTTAGTCAACGTCCCCAGCTGCTGCCCAGACTTAAGACCATGACTATTTATTAGGAAACTGTGGATGTGTATGTGTATATGTCACAGGTGGCAAAACTAGGTCCAGAAAGAAAAGTCCTGTAGCAAATTCAGGGGGCAGCCAGGCACTCAGGATGCAAACCTGGGTGTCCCACACCACAGGTGACTACGTTAACCAGTCGACTAAAGGGCCTGACCCGTTAGCCAACTGGCCAGCGAGTCTACTCATTCATTGTCATTATACTATCCCCCTCCTTTGGGAAGCGCATCCCTGTGCTTCAGCATATCAGCTCCCTCACGCCTCTGGGCGCACACACTTCTGATGGCCTCACGGTCTCACCATCCCACTTCTGACACCAATGTAACAAATTCAGGGCGGGCTAGCTGGGAACTGCTGCAGCCGGGACACGAACCCAGGTCTCCCACACCACGGGTGACTACATTAACCAGTTGACTAAAGGGCTCGACCCGTTAGCCAACTGGCTAGCGAGACAACTCGTTCGTGATAGTGACACTACCCCCCCCCCTTCAGAAAGTGTGTCCCCACGCTTCAGCATGCCAGCTCCCTCACGCCTCTGGGTGCACACGCTTCTGATGGCCTCATGGTCTCACCATCCCACTTCTGACACCTATGTAGACAATTGGGGGTCAGCCGGGAACCGCCGCAGCCGGGACGCGAACCCGGGTTGGACCCTTTAGTCGACTGGTTAACGTAGTCACCTGTGGTGCGGGAGACCTGGTTTCACATCCGGGCTGTGGCGGTTCCCAGCTGCCCTGCGAATTCGCTACAGTCCTACCCATTTGCTCCTCTCATGTATTAAAACAGTTGCTTCTAATCAACACCACTCTTCAGTTCGGTAGGGGACGCTATTTAATGAAATCAGCTGATTTAGTACATGGGTGGATCTAATGCACAGCTAGGGCTTTTACTTTCTTTATGTTTTGCCACCTCTGGTGTACATGAGAGAGAAAATATGTGGTTTGTGTTTGTGCAATCACAGTGTGTCAACATTGTCAGCACATCTTCACTGAACAATAGCAGAAATGGCATTGAGGCATCAGTAAGGGCTGCTGAGTTGTATTATGCCGTGAGCCTGTCTGCATGGCTCTGGACCAGCAGGAAAGCTCATTAGCTGCCAGCCAGCACAAATGGCTTCAAGTGAAGCAGCTCAATATGAGTACCCCTTACACTGAGACACTCAGCTCACATTTATTTAATAGGAATTATCTTCCACCTGTCAGCTTGGTGTTGCTCAAACTGATGCCTACCCTGTGTGTGTGTGTGTGTGTGTGTGTGTGTGTGTGTGTGTGTGTGTGTGTGTGGCGGGGGGGGGGGGTATCCCTGCCACCAATACAGGAAGAAAGTCCAGTCCCTTAAAACTCCCTCATTAGAACAAGAATGCACAAGTTTCCTGCCAGCTGATTGTTAGGTTACGCACATAGCAGCAGCACAGATGTGTAGCACCTTCTGCCCTGACCTCTGGGTCTTTACCCTCCCGAAAAAGGCCCTTGTGGTCCTCCCCAAATACCTGTTGCTCACTCAGGCACATCACTGTATACGTTCACCCTTAACTGCTTTTTTTTAATTTTTTTTATTGGTGACAACTGAAATTGTCCCAATGTAGGATGAGCAAATTGATTTGATGGAGTCGCCATGAAGAAATTGTTGTGGGAGAGCTTAGTTCTTTTCATCCATCCCACCATCCCTTTCACCTCCGTCTAAATAGATAGTGACGTGCATCTAAATCCTGCATTTATTCCTCTGCTAAGTGATTCAGTCAAGTTCATCCAGGCTCAATTTCTGCTCTGTCCCTAGACTAATGCTTGAGAGAAGAGACTCTTGTTGAAATGCCAAAGAAGATCTTTTATCAAAGTAAATTGGAGCCATTATTTTTATTTTTTCCCAGCTCCAAATTCTGTAAACTACATGGCATAGCTTGTATATGGCAATAGTATATGACAATAATTGTATATGGCAATACTCAAGCTGATCTGTGGTGAGCGTTCTGGTGCAAAATGGCTGCCATGCATCACTCAGGTGGGTGCTACACACTGGTGGTGGTTCAAGTGAGTTACCCCATTCGATTTGAAGCACTTTGGGTGTCTAGAATGCACTATATACATTTTATTTATTATTATTATTATTATAGCTTTTTTAGTGCCACTAAAATTGTTGCTGGCAAGGCAGGAGTCTCTGAGGACTATGATGTTTGCAGATGACATGGTGATGTATAGTGAGAGTAGGGTGCAGGTTGAGGAGAGCCTGGAGAGGTGGAGGTATGCACTGGAGAGAAGAGGAATAAAAGTCAGTTGGAGCAAGATGGAATACCTATGCGTGAATGAGAGGGAGGACAGTGGAATGGTGAGGATGCAAGGAGAGGTGACGAAGGTGTATGAGTTTAGATACTTGGGGGCGACAGAAGGGTATCAGCAAGAGTTAAAGGGAAGGTTTACAAAATGGTAGTGAGACCAGCTATTTTATATAGTTTTGGAGACAGTGGTACTGATGAAAAGACAGGAGGTGGAGCTGGAGGTGGCAGAGTTAAAGATGATAAGATTTTCATTGGGAGTGATGAAGAAGGACAGGATTAGGAACGAGTATATTAGAGGGACAGCTCAGGTTGGACGGTTTGGAGACAAAGCAAGAGAGACAAGATTGAGATGGTTTGGACATGTGTGGAGGAGAGCTGCTGGGTATATTGGGAGAAGGATGCTGAATATGGAGCTGCCAGGGAAGAGGAGAAAAGGAAGGCCAAAGAGGAGGTTTATGGATGTGGTGAGGGAGGACTTGCAGCTGGCTGGTGTGACAGAGGAAGATGCAGAGGACAGGAAGAGATGGAAACGGATGATCCGCCGTGGCGCCCCCTAACGGGAGCAGCTGAAAGTAGTAGTAGTAGTAGTAGTAGTAGTAGTAGTAGTAGTAGTAAGTAGTAGTTTCTGGGGCAACAGTACATATAACAATTCTACATCAGGGAAATGCACTTATATGCATCATATATTTGAACCAAATGTGCTCAAGCTTCATACTTGTGTCTCCTTGTGGCTTTTGGCTGTTTATTATCTATATAAACACTAATATAAAGAAACAAGAGATGATAAACATCTCATCTGAAATGAAATATCACTCTCTAGATGAAACTAGTTTTGTCATTGAATTATTTAAATGCTAAAAGACATATAGTCATCTCAGGTTCTTACACGTAGAGAGAGACATGCAAGATACTCCACGACAGTTCCTCACCCTGTCCATGACTGTTCCTCACCCTGTCCACAACTGGTCCTCACCCTGTCCATGACTGGTCCGCACCCTGTTCATGACTGTTCCTCACCCTGTCCATGACTGTTCCTCACCCTTGATGACCCACTGCAGAGCTTTCTGGTCTACTGAGGTGCAGTTGCCGTACCACACTGAGATGCAGATGGTCAGGATGCTCTCTATGGTGCAGTGGTAGAAGTTGGTGAGAATTTTGGGGGGTAGACGGGCGCTCCTCAGCCTCCTCAGGAAATGCAGGCATTGTTGGGCCTTTTTCACAAGGGCCTGGGTGTTTAATGTCCACGAAAGGTCCTCGCTGATGTGGACTCCAAGGAATTTAAAGCTGGAAACACACTCCACTTCCACCCCATTGATGTGTATAGGGGAGTGGCTGCAGCTTCTAGACCTCCTGAAGTCCACAATCAGCTCTTTTGTCTTCTGCACATTAAGGACAAGATTGTTGGTAGTACACCATGATGTGAGGTGCTCAATCTCGTCTCTGTAGGCCATCTCGTCATTGTTGGTGATACGGCCAATGACTGTGGTGTCATCTGCAAACTTAACTATAACATTTGAAGGGTGAGTTGGCAGGCAGTCGTGGGTGAAGAGGGAGAAAAGGAGGGGGCTCAGAACACAGCCTTGAGGGGCACCTGTGCTGAGGGTCAGGGTGGAGGAGGAGTGGTCACCTAACCTAACAGACTGAGGTCTGTTGGTCAGGAAGTCCAGGGTCCAGTTACAGAGGGAGGGGATGAGGCCAAGGGAGAAGAATTTGGTAGTTAGTTTGGCGGGGATGATAGTGTTGAAGGCAGAGCTGTAATCTATAAACAGCATCCGCATGTATGTGTTGTTAAGTTCAAGGTGGGTCAGAGCAATGTGTAGGGCAGTGGCAATGGCATCCTCAGTAGACCTTTTGGGATGGTAGGCAAACTGATGTGGGTCGAATGTGGGGGGGATAATAATGTTTTTGATGTGAGCCAGAACCAGTCTTTCAAAGCACTTCATGGTTATGGGGGTGGGTGCTATGGGTCGGTAGTCATTCAGACATGTGGATGTTGGTTTCTTGGAGACAGGAATGATAGAGGTGGTCTTAAAGCATCCCGGGACTTTAGATTGGGACAGTGAGAGGTTAAATACAGGTGTGAAAACCTAAGCCAACTGGTCGGCACATTCCCGGTAGACCCAACCCGGTATGCCGTCCAGTCCGGCAGCCTTCCGTGTGTTCACTCTGCGCAGTGATTCTCTGACCTCTGCGACTGATAGAGTGAGCACCTGGTTTCCTGGGTGGCTGGGGATTTTTGTGGCTGGGTCAGTATTGTCCTTGTCAAAGCGGGCGTAGAAATGATTTAGCTTGTCTGGCAGGGAGGCATGGGCAGCGGGACCGTGATTAGAGCTTTTGTAGTCTGTGATAGACTGAATGCCTTGCCACATTCGCCAAGGATCAGAGTTATTGTGAAAGTGGTCCTCTATTCTTAGGGAATATTTATGTTTGGCTGTTCTGATGCCCTTTTTGAGGTTTGATCTGGCTGCGCTGTAGGCCTCACAGTTACCTGACTTGAATGCTGCATCCCGGACTTTCAGTAGCTGCCGGACCTCACTGGTCATACAGGGTTTCTGGTTTGGAAAGGTGCGGACTGATTTTTTTGATGTGACGCTCTCAGTGCAAAAGTTAATGTAGGCTAGTATGGCAGATGTCTGTTCATTAATGTCTATATGGGAGCCATGGGTAGCTGAATGTGCAAAAATACTCCGGTCTGTGTTTTCAAAACAGTCCTGGAGTTCAGAGACTGCTCCTTCTGGCCGGACAGTGATTGTCTTTACTGCTGGCTTGATCCATTCCTCACCCTGTCCGCGACTGTTCCTCACCCTGTCCGCGACTGTTCCTCACCCTGTCCATGACTGTTCCTCACCCTGTCTATGAATCTTCCTCACCCTGTCCATGACAGTACCTCACCTTGTCCCCAACTGTCCCTCATCCTGTCCACAACTGTTCCTCACCTTGTCCATGACTCCTCCTCACCCTTTCCACAACTCTTCCTCACCCTGTCCATGACTAATCCTCAGAAACTGTCCTCCACCAAAAAACGATGACATATGTTGTTTGTACAAGCCGCTTATTATGACCTATAGTTACGTTTTAAACTTAAGCAAGTTAAAGTTTCTGACCCTGTCCACAACTGTTCCTCACCCTGTCCTTGACTGTTCTTCACCCTGTCCATAACTGTTCCTCACCCTGTCCACCTGTTGTGTACCTACCCCAAAACTATATCTTAACTTCACCTACCACCCTTTACACAAATCATGGCTCGTATCTTTGTGTATTATTACTATTATTATTATTATTATTATTATTATTATTGATAATAATGTCAGAATTAGTATGTCATCATAAGTAAATATGAGTTAATAATAGTGCACATACACAGATAATGGTTTCCACTTGAATGTATGTTTGATGCTTCTCCATCCCAACAGTTGCTCAGAATGTGTTTCCTCCTGCTCTATAACAGGTGATTGAGTTTGATGATGGCTCGGGTTCAGTGCTGCGTATTCAGCCCCTGAGGACCCACCGGGACGAGGCCATCTATGAATGCACAGCCGCCAACAGCGTTGGGGAGATCAACACCAGTGCCAAGCTCACTGTTCTAGAGGGTAAAACTTACCTTTCTACATCCATCCATCTGGCTGCGTGGTCCCCTCCCTCCCTCCTTCTTTCTCCCTCTTTCTCCCTCTCGCTCTCTCTCTCGCTCTCCCGCTCTCTCTCTCTCTCTCTGTCTGTCTGTCTGTCTGTCTTTGTATATCTGTGTCTCTCTATCTCACTCTCTCTCTGTCTATCTGTCTCTCTTGCTATCTCTCGCTCTCTGTCTATCTGTGTGTGTGTCTCTCTCTATCTCTCACTCCGTCTGTCTGTCTCTCTGTTGTCATCTACCCTCTTTATACCTTTGTGTACTATCTCTTCTTCTCTCACCCTTACACACCCACATAAATATACAGACTGCCTCAATCACTTCTCTGTTATTCTCTCTCTTTCTGTGTTCTCATCAGTTCCACAGTTCTTTGTCACCTTTCAACAGAGGCAAACACATTTTCTCTGCAGTTTTTTTTTTTTTTTTTTTTTTGGTCAATTAGATTCAGGGCTAATGGTATCAGGCTACTCCTTCACCAAATAGAACATTTTAGCCTACCCATGGGTGTACTGGAGTGCTATTTGTAGGTACTGTCAAGCAGATATAACATCTTCTGTAACATCTTCTATAACATCTCCTATAACATCTTCTATAACATCTTCTGTAACATCTTCTATAACATCTCCTATAACATCTTCTATAACATCTTCTGTAACATCTTCTATAACATCTCCGATAACATCTCCTAGAACATCTTCTGTAACATCTTCTATAACAGCTTCTGTAACATCTTCTATAACAGCTTCTGTAACATCTTCTATAACATCTTCTTTAACATATCTTGTAACATCTTCTATAACATCTTTTGTAACATCTTCTATAACAGCTTCTGTAACATCTTCTGTAACATCTTCTATAACATCTTCTGTAACATCTTCTATAACAGCTGCTGTAACATCTTCTATAACATCTTCTGTAACATCTTCTGTAACATCTTCTGTAACATCTTTTTTTTTTTTTTTAGTTCTGGTTTTTCCCCTTTTTCTCCCAATTTAGTGGCCAATCGATCCCTATTTTAGTCCAAACACCACCCTCGTACTGCATGCGTTCACCAACTACATCTCTCTGGCCGGCAGTCTCGAAGGAGACGCCTCCCCACTTTCGTGACGAGGCGAATCGAGGCCAAACCACTGCTTTTTCCGACACACACAGAGGCGCATTCATGTGACGAACAAAAGGCCGACTCCGCCCCCTCCGAAGACAGCGCTGCCAATTATTGCTGTTTCGTCGAGTCCGGCCATAGTCGGATCTGACGAGACTGGGGCACGAACCCTGGTCCCCAGTGGCAACTGCATCGACAGAAAGCTGATGCTTAGACCGCTACACCACCACGGACCCATCTTCTGTAACATCTTCTATAACATCTCCTATAACATCTTCTGTAACATCTCCTATAACATCTCCAAGAACATCTCCTATAACATCTTCTGTAACATCTTGTATAACATCTCCAAGAACATCTCCTGTAACATCTTCTGTAACATTTCCTATAACATCTTCTGTAACATCTCCTATAACACCTTCTATAACATATTCTGTAACATCTATAACACCTATAACAGCTTCGATACCTTCTTCTATAACATCTTATATAACATGTATAAAGTGTGTGTGTGTGTGTGTGTGTGTGTGTGTGTGTGTGTGTGTGTGTGTGTGTGTGTGTGTGTGTGTGTGTTACTTGATATGAGATACAGCAATATACTTGGATTTTTCATACTGGAGCCACCATCAGTAAAAAGCTTGTGTGTCCGGCTACAGCTGTGCAAAGTAATATTCTCTGCAAACAAGAAAGACCCACCTCTTGCCCTTGTGTCAATCACTTCTAGTACGCCAGATGGATATCCTTCTTTCATTTGATTGTGTACTCAACTTTCATTATCCTGTCCACACAATTTGATCATTTGTGAGCAGAAACGAATTAACACCAGCCCATCATTTGATGAAATACGCCCTTACTGTTTGATGGCTATTATAAAGATTTCGGAAAATTATGTTTTACTTCAAGGAAAAGTTAATAAATGTTAAAAATACAGTTAGGAATATGATAATGATATAAACTAACGATTTAAACTAATGATTGGTTGAAAATTAATTCATAAAACTAATTTTTTTTGGGGGGGGGTGATTAGGTGGCCAGATGGACAGAGCCAGGTTGGGAATTTTACTAGAACAGGATATGAGCAGAATTCCCTCTTCATGGACTTTGTTCATTTCAACAACAACACAGCAACACTCACAACTTTTTCATAAATGGTGAAACATGCCTGAAACTTTTCTTACGCACTGTCACTGTAACCAAAACCAGCAGTTCTTGAAGTACTTCGGGACCCGAATGAGAACCACTGCTTTAAGCACCGAGGCTCCTACCTGCGAGGAGGAGTCCCACATGGAGCCCAACCATAATTATTCAATAAGCGTTGGAGCTGACTGACAAACAATCTCCCACAGAAGCAGAGTGACACCATGTTCACACCATCCAGGACTACACTGTCTGTATTGATATACAACTTGTCAGCAGGACATGGCTGTTGGCATTAAATTCTGTTAGACCTAGCAGTCCTGCTTCCCTCCACCGTCTCCTACAGGTGACTCAGAATCTTCAGACAAGAGTGACGGGCCAGTCTGATAGCTGCAGTTAAAAGAAAGATTAATAGTGCAAGCTTTAATAAAAAAGTCATGTTGACTGTGGTCTTCTGATCTGATGGAGATGTGTGCCAGAGGATCTGCTGAGACACATGGAGAAACTGATAGATGTTTTGACAAGAGTCTATCTGAGACTCCCTTTGCACTGGATTCCAGGACTGTGTGTCAACTTGCAACAGAAAAGAGTTTCCAGACTACCTTCCAGAGTATTTCAGAATTGCAGGTTGATCTATCCTTACACTTGATAAATGGAGCTTCACTCAAGGGCTGTCATTTCCACAGTGGTCTGTAATGACTCCTGAGTTCATGACAGAAACAATTTCGTGCCACTATTTCCAGTTGTTGGGTAGGTGACCTCAGAGCAAAACGGTCGTCTCGTGTTGGAGAAACGACATTGATTGACGGTTTTATTGCCCATGTAGTGAGTAGAGCCGTCGTCGTGGTCCATCGATGGTGACAGGCTCAGGGGGGAACTGGGAGCTTCCATACATGTAGGTTCATTAGCGCAGGAAAGTGAGGGCTGGGGGGGGGGGGCTGCAGATCCCCCTAGTGGTGGGTGCACCCCCGACTCCCCCAGTAGCGGCAGGTGGCTGTGTAACAACTTACACCCAACAGTATGCCTAACTTTACCTAACCTACATCCATCCATCCACCCATTATCTGAACCGCTTATCCTGCTCTCAGGGTGGCGGGGATGCTGGAGCCTATCCAGCAGTCATTGGGCGGCAGGTGGGGAGACACCCTGGACAGGCCGCCAGACTATCACTCAGGGCCGACATACAATGCAAAAAAATTAAACATACCTTTATTGTAAACAGTGGACGGGGCTGTGTCAACAGTGGGCAGGGCTGTGTAATCAGTGGGCGGGGCCATGTCGAATGTGCATGTTTAATAATGAAGGGAGTAAACACTCCAGGCCAGATCTGCTACACACGCACCTTACAAACAGAACAATGACGTCATACTGTGGCGACCGGGGGAGGCGGTCGCTCTGACTGTCGGCGGTTCTGCGCTGGGGGAGCACAGTGGCTGCTGGGACTGTTAATGTTAGATTTAAAAGTGAGTTTTAATGATGTGTTCATGTTGTGGTTACTCTTGCGTTGTTGTTTTGGGGGTTCGGCTCAGACTCAGTAGGAGACCGTTTACTGACTAACTGACTGTAGGACCGGGACTGGGACTGATGTCGCCACTTGGGACATGGGGGGGGGGGACTTGTTACGTTGCCAGTTCTGGTCAGTGTGAATAAAAGAGCACTCCTGGGGTCGTGCAGTGTATGGGGCATGGGACTTGCGATTAAAAAGAGACCTCTGCCTCTCAACTCATTCTTCCACGCCAGCTCTACACAATACTGTAACGACCACGAAAGACTAGACTCGCGAGCCCTTAGCTAATGGATCGGACCCTTTAGTTGACTGATTAGCGCAGTCACCCATGATACGGCTGACTCGGATTTGTGTCCCGGCTGCGGCAGCGGTCCCCGGCTGCCCCCAGAATTGGCTACATTGATGTCAGAAGTGGGATGGTGAGACCCAGAGTCATTAGGGAGCTGATATGCTGAAGTGTGGGGGCGCACTTCCCGAAGGAGCGGGGTAGTGTGGCGACCACGAATGACTAGACTTGCTAGCCCTTGGCTACCGGGTCAGATCCTTTAGTTGACTGGTTAGCGCAGTCGCCCGTGGTGCAAGAGACCCTGGTTTGTGTCCTGGCTGTGGCGGTTCCCAGATGCCCCCTGAACTCACTACAATACTTTTCATTTTAGTTGGCAGCCCCCCTACTTAAAACTTCTTCCCTCCGGTGTGTAGGTTATTTTCAGTACTGTATTAAATTGAAGTTTTGCCGGTTTTTATGTGGATGTCCAATCAGTGTTGATGGCATCCATCCATTATCTGGACCAATATCCTGCTCTCAGGGTCGCAGGGATGTTGGAGCCTATCCCAGCAGTCAATGGGGGGCAGGCGGGGGTCATCACAGGGCTCACACACACACACACACACACACACACACTCATACCTAGGGACAATTTAGTACAGCCAGTTCACCTGACCTACGTGTCTTTGGACTGTGGGAGGAAACCGAAGCCCCGGAGGAAACGCATGCAGACAAGGGGAGAACATGCAAACTCCACACAGACGATGACTGGGATGACTCACCAAGGTTGGTCTACCCCAGGGCTCGAACCCAGGACCTTCTTGCTGTGAGGCGACCGCGCTAACCACTGCGCAACCATGCTGATGGCAAATGTAGTCAATTGAAGCAATAAGTTCCTCAGGGTATGCTATATTGACTGAGAAATCTGAGTTCTCCTGGTGCATGCATGGTACATGCATTGCGTTCGAACTTCTGACACACAACCCCCATATCCTTCCAAAGTCCACCCAGCTCATGGAGGTGGGCTTTTCGTGCAGCTCTGTGTACACCGAACATCTAACAAAAATTCATTCTTCGATCCGAAAACTGAAGAAAACGGCAAATAGATTTAGACTAGTTTTATCGACAACAAACATGCCTTCTTGCTGTATGGTGCCTGAATGTGACAACTACAGAAAGAAGAGAGAGAAGGGAGTAGGCGTAAGTTACCACCGATTACCAACAGATGTTGAACGGTGCAAAGACTGGCTCCGAGTGGCTCCAGTCTTCACATATACACACAAGGACTGGCTTATACAGGTGAAATAAGAGGTGATGAGGTGCAGTGGTGCAGAGAATATATCAGAGATGCTGAAATACATGTTAGCAGCTTACTGACATACATGCCTGAGGTAGATGTACATGACAGAGTGTACCAGTATATGTACAATGTACAGTAAAGTATATACAACATGTACAGTACAGTATATACAACATGGTTGGATTTATTGGCAGTGTTAAGTGTTCATTTGAATGACAGCCCACAGCAAGAAACTGGTTTTATATCTGGTTGTTTTGGGGTACAGTGCTCTGTAGCGCCTACCAGAGGGGAGGAGTTGGAACAAGTTATGACCAGGGTGTGATGGGTCTGCAGTGATTTTGTCCACCCGTTTCCTGAGTTTGGAGGTGTATAAGTCCTGAATGGAGGGCAGGTTGGCACCAATGATGTTCTCTGCAGACCTAACCGTCCGTTGTAGTCTGTCCCCATCTTGTTTAGTGGCCGATCAAAACCAGACAGTGATGGATGTGCAGAGGACAGACTGATTTCAGTGTAGAACTGAATCAGTAGTTCTGAGGCAGGTTAAACTTATTGAGCTGGTGGAGAAAGTACATCCTCTGCTGGGCTTTTTTGACGATTGTGTCTATGGTGGATGCCCACCTTAGGTCCTGGGAGATTGTGGAACTCAGAAATCTGTAGGTTTTCACTGTAGATGGTGTGATGTTGAGTATGGTGGGGGGGCAGTGTTGGGGGGCTCCTCCTGAAGTCCACTGTCATGTCCAGTGTTTTGAGTGTGTTCAGCTCCAGGTTGTTATGGCCGCACCAGTGGTCCAGCTGTTCAACCTCCCGTTTATATGCAGACTCGTCACCATCCCACATAAGGCCAAAGATGTTGTGTCGTCCACAAACTTCAGGAGTTTAACAGACGGGTCACCTGAGGTGCAGTCATTTGTGTAGAGGAAGATGAGTAGAGGGGAGAGCACACATCACGGGGGGGGGGGGGGGGCAGTGCTGATTGTGCAGTTGCTGGATGTGATTTTCCCCAGCCTCACCTGCTGCCTCCTGTCTGTCAGGAAGTTTATAATCCACTGGCAGATGGGGTCTGGTACAGTGAGCTGGGTGAGTGTGGAGTAGAGGATATCTGTGATGATGGTGTTGAACGCTGAGCTGAAGGCCACAAACAGGACCCTAGCATATGTCCCTGGGGAGTCGAGTTGTTGGACGATGTAGTGCAATTCCATGTACACTGACTCCTCCAGTGACCTGTTTGCTCAGTAGGCAAACTGCAGGGGGTTGAGCAGGGGGCCTGTGATTTCCATCAGATGAGCCAACACCAGTCTCTTGAAGGATTTCATGGCCACATACGTTGGGGCAACGGACCTGTAGTCATTTAATCCTGTGATATGAGGTCTCTTGGGGACCGGGATGATAGTGGAGTTCTTTAAGCAGGATGAGACTTCACACAGTTCCAGTGTCTGTTGAAGATCAGTGTGAACTAGGGATGCCCCCCGAAATCCGGTTCTAAATGGGAACCGGTTCTAAATGAGTAAAAACCGGAGCATTTTTAAGATCCGACGTTTTCGGCTCTGCTATCGGTAGTCGGTAGGTACTTGAGAAATCATGGAGTGAGATTTATATTGTGGCAAATGTGTTTTTCGAGGAATTTAAACATCGCGAACGTAATCTTGTTTGCCGTTTTCTCCATCCCTCTGTCTCTCTCTCTTACTGCGCGAGGGGCGGGGCTGTGCTGTGCTCCACACACTTGCTCACACACGCACAGACAGCTCTGCTCAAGTGCTCATCATGGCGGAGAGAACTAAACGTTCAAAATTTGGGTATGTTTTTCAAAAGTTGATGACAACAACGCTCGTTGCCACAAGTGCAACAAATCATTTGCCAGTAAGGGTGGCAATACAAGCAATCTGTCGAAACATCTTTTGTCGAAACATGGTATTAATCTGCAGAAATGCGGCGTTTTTGACTGCTTTGCTCGTAGTGTTCCATTCACGTCCACTGCAGGTAAGCCGTATGAGCCATAGATACGGAGATAACTAGGCTAATAACGAATTATTACGAATAGGCCAATAAATAAAATATAATTGCTTAGCTAATTGTTTAGCTACAAATATTTGAAAGATTTCACAACTTTTTGTAGATTGTCAGGCTGAGGCTGCAGCCACCATGTCCCAGCCCACCCTTCCTCCCTCTACCACCACCGGTCCCAGCCAAGCCCAAAGTCCCTTCACGCTAGCAGCTAGTGGAAGGATGACGGAGGATAAGGTGAACGAGTGTCACAGGGCTGTGACCCAGTTTGTTGTCAAAGGCCTGCACCCTTTCTCTACAGTGGAGTCCAAGGGCTTTAGGTAACAAATAATCAGTAGGTGTATATTGAGTTTTTTTTTAATACATAGTTGTCAAAAAGGGGAGCAGCTTTGTTATAAGTTATTGAAGCAGCTATTCCCACCACTCCACACAAATTTACAATAATTCAATCCTTTCTTTACTTTAGGGAGATGACCAATGCTCTCAACTGCAAATATACCCCTCCCTGCAGGAATGTCCTCAGTAACACACTGATTCCTGCCTGGTATAATGTTGAAAAGGCCAATGTTATCGCAGAGCTTAAAGATGTGCCAAAGTTAGCCATTACAACTGATAGGTGGACCAGCTTAACTCAGGACCACTACATCACGGTTACAGCACATTACACAAGCCAAGGCAGTGTGAAACAAAAGGTGCTTAAAACCAGAGCTGTTTACCAGGCACAAACAGGAGATGTAGTGGCAGAGGAGATCACAGAAATTCTTGAAGAATTTAGCATAGAAGTTGGCAAGATTGTAGCAGTGACAGTCGACAATGCTGCTAATATGGATGTTGCCATAAGGAAACTCCATGTCCTGAAAATCGGATGCTTTGCTCACACACTGAACATAGCAGCGCACAAAATCTATCAGATCAGTGCCATTGACAGGTGGGCAGGAAAAATCAGGGCAGTGGTTGTCTGGATGAAGAGGTCATCCATGGCTAAAACAGTCCTGAAAGAAAAGCAGCAGCTCCTAGGTAAGAAGCCAGTTCAACCTATTAAAGCATTTTTTTTAATTCCCAATCAAATTTTAATTAATTTAATTATATATTCAAGTGTGCTGTGATGAAAATGTTGTTTGTTTCAGACCTTCCCCAACACACAATGATCCTTGATGTGAAAACAAGGTGGAATTCCCTCTTCCTTATGGTAGAAAGATTCATGGAGCAATACCCAGCAATCCAAGCTGCATCCATGGACCCACGACTCAGGAAACAGATGGAAAAGGACAAATTGGGCCGGCTGAAAGATGAGGATTTCCAGAAGGCTGAGGAGTTTGTACAACTCATGCGTGTCATGTACACATCCACCCTGTGCGTCTCCAGTGAACAAACTCCCACCTGTGGCCAAATCCTCCCAATCCTCAGGAAACTTGAAGACCATTTCACAGTGCAGGAGGAAGACACACTGTTTGTGTCGAGCATTAAAGAGAAGGTTTGGGGGAATCTCTCTGGACGTTACCAGGAAGACACCATCCAGGCCTTCCTACTCGAGGTGACAGCGATGGACCCCAGGTTCAAAGGGAAGATGGAGAGTGATGCCACCTGGGACCGGTTGAGGGAGGCAGCTGTAGCAGAGGAGGAGGGCCACACAGAGGAGCAGGGCCACACAGACACACCAGCAGCAACAGGAGTCAGAAGAAGAAGGAAAGGAGGAGACAGCCACTCCACTCTACAAACCAAGGAATGCCTTGGAGGAGCTGTTTGCTGATGAAGACATGGAGCTGCGGACCACCATGCGGCAGAACACCTTGTCCGTCAGTGAACGAATTGATCACGAACTCCAACTCTACAAAGGCCTACCTTCCATCCCCATGTCAGAATCCCCTGCTTTGTGGTGGTGGGAAAAGAGAGGTACTGTGCCCCTGCTGACACAGCTTGCAACCACCTACCTCTGTGCCCAAGCCTCCTCCACCCCCAGTGAGAGGGTCTTCTCTACAGCCGGGGACACTGTAAGTCAGGAGAGATCACGACTCCTGCCGGAGAAGGCATATATGTTGATTTTTCTGCAGAAGAACTGTTAGGATAATGTTCTAGGTTCTTGTTTGTTTGAACTTCTGTTAGCCTTTTGCTGTAAAAATTTATTTTTAATATATATTTGTTTCTTTTTCTTTATCTACTTTTATTTTCTTATCTTATTTGTTGTTGTTGAATGTTGATTATAAAGTCTATAATTCAGACGCATTTAAAACATTGCTGCTGCTGTTGCTGCTGAATAAATAATATTTGTTTATATTTATATAAAGTTATATAATAGAATAATAAATCAATGTCGATTCTGTTCTTAATTAAGTGTCTTTTTTCTTGCATAATAATCAAAAAGAACCGATAAGAGTATCGATAAAGGACCGAACCGATAAGCAGTATCGATAAGAGTAGTAGTATCGATAAAATCTTAACAATACCCATCCCTAGTGTGAACATGGGGGCCAGCCGGTCACCACAGACTTTAAGACAGAAGGGATGGGGGTGGGGGTTCATTGGGGAGGGGAGAGTGGCTGGCAGGGGGTGCAGTTGGTTGTGTGTTGTGGCTGGAAAGATTGAGGGGTGTGAAACTTCGTTTATCAAACCTGAAGTAAAACCCATTTAGATCTGCAGCCAGTTGATGGTTCCCTGCAGTGTGTGTGTGTGTGTGTGGGGGGGGGGGTTCCCCTGTAGTTGGTAATGTCTTTCAAACCACTCCAGACTGATGATGGGTCATTGGCAGAAAACCTGTTTTTCAACTTTTCAGAGTAGCACCTTTTTGCCACTCTGATCATCTTTGTGAGTGTATTTCTGGCTTTGTTGTGCCGGATCCTATCTCCACCCCTGTAGGCTTCCTCTTTGGCCTGATGAAGCTGCCTGAGTTTTGCTGTGAACCAGGGCTTATTGTTGTTGAAGGTACAGAAAGTTTTGGTGGGCACACACATGTCCTCACAAAAACTGATGTAAGATGTCCCAGTGTTAGTAAGTTCATCCAAGTCTGTAGATGCAGCCTCAAAACCACTCCAGTCAGTGCAGTCGAGGCAGGCCTGGAGCTCCAGTTTTGACTGTGGTCCATTTCCTCTCAGTTTTAGCCACAGGCTTTGCAGATTGTAGTTTCTGGCTGTAGGTTGGGATAAGATGAACCAGACAGTGACCAGAGAGGTCCAGGGCTGCACGGGGGACAGAGCGATAGGCATCCTTTATTATTGTGTAGCAGTGATCCAGAGTGTTGTTGTCCCTGGTGGGACATCTAACATGCTGTCTGTATTTTGGCAGTTCGTGGCTGAGGTTTGCTCTGTTAAAATCCCCAAGAACAATGAGTAGGGAGTCTGGATGTTTGCGCTCCATGTTTGTAATACATCAGCCAGGTGTTTTAACACCTCTTTATCACAGGCCTGGGGTGGATATAGACCACGACCAGAATACATGATGAAAGTTCCCGCGGTGAGTAGAATGGTTTACAGTCAGTGAAAAAGGTCTGCAAGTGAGGGCTGCATGACTTCTTTAACACTGTGACATCAACCTTCGTTTATGTAGGAGCATATGCCACCACCCCGTTTTATTTCCCGATAGGTCCGCATCGCGGTCCGCCCGGAGGAGCTGGGACTGCGGCAGATGAAGTAAAATTGTGCGTGATGTGCTCACTAAGCCAGGTTTCAGTGAGACACAGGGTAGCAGATCTGGAAAAGTCCGAGTTTTTTCCACCTAGGAGTAGCAGGTCATCCATCTTGTTGGCCAGAGAGTGGACAGTCGTCATGTGGGTTGATGGGAGCACGGTTCTAAATCCCCGCTGTGGCAGTTTAACAGCGCCCCGGCACGCTCCCCCCTTCAGCGTCTTCCTCGGAGTGCGCACAGGACTGTACCGACCACAAGCTCGGCAAGACTTTCGTCAAAACGTTCAGTTGAGGTCGGTGAAAAGGTGTGTTCAGTTCTTCCAGTGGACAGTCGGGGACTAGAAGTTGTTCTGTGTGTGATCGGTGAGGGTGCGCCAGAAACAAACAAATAAACAACAACAGGAAAGGCATGAGAGAGCGCGTTGGAAATAAGGTGGAAAATTGGCCAAGTGGTCCTTTGAGTGCAGGCGTTTTCCCTGGCGGCATTTTTGTGTGCATTATCTGTGAGACCCTTGTGTCCTAAGTTTGGAATTGATTTCCACAGCACGTGTTTTGTGTTATGATAGGGCAGGACTTTCCACTGCATGTTTCTAAAATGAGGACTAAACACCAACTCAAAAGGGCATTTTAATTGTCAGGAGGGTCTGTGATAAAAGAAGGGGGCAGCAGCAGACAGCGGAACTGTGCATCATGCCACCGTTTGTGTGAAGAGGTCCTTTTGGTTTAACATCTGGCGAGGGCTCGCTGGATTTATTTGCTAGACGACAAAAGACCACATTAACTTTTGGTGGCCTATGTCAAGTCAGCAAGACCTGGCATAAACCTGGAGCTTATGAGACATGGCGGTATACTGCTACTGTTAAGAAGGAAAGGTAGAGATGCTGGTCCGGTGTACCAGCAGAGACCGGCCCGCTTCAGAAGCTGCTGTGTTGCTGTGGCACCCTAACCTCCCATTTACACCACGTGCTAATGTAACGAATTCAGGGCACAGCCAGGAACTCACTGCAACCGGGACCCGAACCCGGGTCTCCCGCACGACGGGTGACTACGTTAACTAGTCGACTAAAGGGTCCAACCCGTTAGCCAAGGGCTAGCAAGTCTAGTCACCCGTGCAGGTCACACTACCCCCCTCCTTCGGGAAGTGCATCCCCGCACTTCAGCATACCAGCTCCCTCACGCCTCTGGGCGCACGCGCTTCCGATGGCCTCACGTCTCACCATCCCACTTCTGACACCGATGTGGCGAGTTCTGGGGGGCAGCCCGGGAACCGCCGCAGCAGCTGGGAACCGCCGCAGCCCGGGAACCGCCGCAGCCGGGACGCGAACCCGGGTCTGCCACACCATGGGAACCTATGTGAACCAGTTCACTAAAGGGTCTGACCCTTTTAAACCCATTTACACCAGACCCGAACACCAACACACCTGCACCCTGCAGCCATATTCATCTGTTGTGGTCGGCGTGTGTGTGTGTGTGTGTGTGTGTGTGTGTGAGATGAAAGTGAAATGTGGTATAACACATCCATCTAATTAACAGACAGATTGGAAAGAGAGAGAGAGAGAGAGAGAGAGAGAGAGAGAGAGAGAGAGAGAGAGAGAGAGAGAGAGAGAGAGAGAGAGAGAGAGACAGTGCTGCTGGGGTGTCAAAACATGACAACACTGGCGTGTGTGTGTGTGTGTGTGAGATCGCGAGCAGGAGAGAGTAATGTGACAGCAAGGAAGACGGAGCAAATGGAAAGAGGCTGGAAATACAAAGCAGCAGCAGAGCAGTGAGGGTGGTGGGGGTGGTGGGGGTGGAGATGACAGAGACACAGAGCAACAGCAGACAGCAGCAGTCTCGCTAATGAGAGTGAAGCATTAGCTACAAAGCAGACACACACAGACACACACACAGACACAGAGAAGCTGAGAGGAATGATAAACAGAGGTGGTGGAGCTCGGGGCTGCACAATGTGAGAGAGAATCACGCTGCTGTTAAAGCGCACACGTTTTATGACTCCTTTAAAACCATGCCAACACATCTTACACACTTGTTTTGTTGATGTTTAACTAGAACGACCGGGATTTCACTCTTGCCCAAAACAGTCGTTTTAGGTAGATCTTTTTTTGCAGTTGGTCTAAAACTCATTTTAAATGCAAATGTATGTAAATTTAGGCGAATTCAGGGAGCGGCAGGTCTGTGTCTTTTTTTCACAAAGTTGTTAAACTTTGAAAATCCAAAACGGCCATAATGACTGACTTGGTGTGCTTCTTCCTCTAAAAAGTCACACTGATCTTCTTGTTGCCCTGAGTGGTGCTCTGACAGACTCTGATTCAACATGGTCATCTTTAGGTGGTGTTGTAGCATCAGCCTGGCTCTCCATCTTCATCCTGCTCCTCTGCATTGGTTTATAGCCATTTTACACAAGGACTTTACCATAATTTAGGCCGATGCTCCTGAATACAAACAGAAACATGTATACCTGCTGCACATATGTATACTAGTGTCAAGCAGTGATGAATGGTCCTCTGCTTGTAATTCAGGTTAGCATCAACTTGCTTAGATCGGTCAATTGATTGATTGCTCGATCAATTGGTCTGTTGATCGATCAGTTGATTGATTGATTGATTGATTGATTGATCGATTGATCGATACACCCAGTCTGCAGCACCAACCAAACCTTTTGTCCCTCCCATTCCTCAGACAGCTTGTCATTCACAAAATCAGTACGCAGGCTTGGGGAGTAATGGGATACAGTAATGGGATACAGTAACAAGATACAATAACGGGATACAGTAATGGGATACAGTAACTGGATACAGTAATGGGATACAGTAATTGGATACAGTAACGGGATACAGTAATGGGATACAGTAATGGGATACAGTAACAGGCATTACATAATCAGGATACAAGAATAAATGATGGAATCAGATTACCGACACAGTTTTTAAAAACGGATCAACACATACAATCTGTGCATACCACATTGCTGTAATTGTTTGCTGTCGTACGCTGCCTGGAGATGCTACTTTTCAAGCCCCTTGAGGGTTTTTTACACAATTCTCCCTCACATTCTGTTTCCAGTTATATATATATGATATCTTTCATTTTTCATACGTGTAACAAACAAACAATTAAATTATGGCTGTCTTGATATTGTAACCCAACATATTTTCCACCTGCTGTGGGATTCGATCTTGGGTTGTACTGCACTACGAGGCAACATCGCTAACCGCTCAACTACAGGGGGTCGACCCCTGGCGATCGGCCAGTGAGTATTTTTTTGGGTTACAATATCTTGATTGCTATTCTCACCTGGGTCCGACATTCCTCCTTCTCCTTCCTCGAGGTCGTCATCCATGGCGGCGTTTATTTCTCCACCCTCCCAGTGTTCGTCCTCGTGTCGTGATTTCTTCTGTGTTTCCTGCCTCCTTCTCGTGACAGTTTTACTACCCAGTACTCTTACGTACGTGTTGCTCGTCTTGGAATAAAGTTCTGGTCAGTACTGCAGGATCGGTTACACACCAGCAGCAGACCCCGCGACCTCTTCGCACCGCCTCATAACCGGAAGTCCCATGGCTCCTTCTGTTACTCTGACCTACATGTGGGGTGACCAGATGCCAACGAACCAAATGTGGGACTAATGTGTTTGTGTGGGACAATAGTGTGTTTGTGTGGGACAATAGTGTGTTTGTGTGGGACAGTAGTGTGTTTGTGTGGGACAATAGTGTTTGTGTGGGACAGTAGTGTGTTTGTGTGGGACAGTAGTGTGTTTGTGTGGGACAATAGTGTGTTTGTGTGGAACAGTAGTGTGTTTGTGTGAGACAATAGTGTGTTTTGTGTGGGACAGTAGTGTGTTTGTGTGTGGGGACAGTAGTGTGTTTGTGTGGGACAGTAGTGCATTGTGTGGGACAGTAGTGTGTCTGTGTGGGACAATTGGTGTGTTTGTGTGGGGGAAAGTAGTGCGTTTGTGTGGAACAGTAGTGTGTTTGTGTGTGACAACAGTGTGTTTGTGTGGGACAAGTAGTGTGTTTGTGTGGGACAGTAGTGTGTCTGTGTGGGACAATTTGTGTGTTTGTGTGGGACAATAGTGTGTTTGTATGGGACAATAGTTTGTTTGTGTGGGACAATTGGTGTGTTTGTGTGGGACAATAGTGTGTTTGTGTGGGACAATAGTGTGTTTGTGTGGGACAGTAGTGCGTTTGTGTGTGGGGACAGTAGTGTGTTTGTGTGGGACAGTAGTGTGTCTGTGTGGGACAATTGGTGTGTTTGTGTGGGACAAGAGTGTTTGTGTGGGGGAAAGTAGTGCGTTTGTGTGGAACAGTAGTGTGTTTGTGTGGGACAACAGTGTGTTTGTGTGGGACAAGTAGTGTGTTTGTGTGGGACAGTAGTGTGTCTGTGTGGGACAATAGTTTGTGTGGGACAATTGGTGTGTTTGTGTGGGACAATAGTGTGTTTGTGTGGGACAATAGTGTGTTTGTGTGGGACAGTAGTGCGTTTGTGTGGGACAAGTAGTGTGCTTGTGTCGGACAGTAGTGTGTCTGTGTGGGACAATAGTGTGTTTGTGTGGGACAGTAGTGTGTTTGTGTGGGGGGACAGTAGTGTTTTTGTGGGGGACAGTAGTGTTTGTGTGGGGGGACAGTAGTGTTTTTGTGTGGGACAGTAGTGTGTTTGTGTGGGACAATAGTGTATATGTCTGGGACAAGTAGTGTGTATGTCTGGGATAGTAGTGTGTTTGTGTGGGACAATTGGTGTGTTTGTGTAGGACAATAGTGTGTTTGTATGGGACAGTAGTGTGTTTGTGTGGGACAGTAGTGTGTTTGTGTGGGGGGACAGTAGTGTGTTTGTGTGGGGGGACAAAAGTGTGTTTGTGTGGGACAGTAATATGTTTGTCTGGGGGACAATAGTGTGTTTGTGTGGGGGAACAGTAGTGTGTTTGTGGGGGACAGTAGTGTGTTTGTGTGGGACCCGGGTCTCCCGCACCACGGGCGACTATGTTAACCAGTCGACTAAAGGGTCCGACCCGTTAGCCAAACGGCTAGCGAATCTACACGTTGTAGTATTTTCAATTGTGTCACAAACACTGCCATCTAGTGGCCTTAATTGAAATGCAGTGTATTCGTCCCACAAAATCATATTGTATATTTACATTGCTTTGGAATGTAAATCACAGCACCAGCCAGACAAGTAAAAACAAAAAAACAGTGACTTATAGTCCGGAAAAGACAGAAAGTAAAAGTTATGTTATTGATATCTTTTGTCTTTTTCATATTTGGCATTGAGGTAATACAAAGTAATTGAAAGTAATCACATTATTTCAGTTGAATATGGTAGAGTAAGTTTCTGAATACATTTTTCAACATGTAATTTGTAATTGTAATGGAGTATTTTTATAAAGTAACCCTCCCCACCCTGCCAATACAAGACGGATTTGGTACTGGCCAATGTGGCTGCTACCAGCCAAGACTTCAAATGGACAGCCACAGATGACATTTGGGATGGTGTGGCTGTCAAATCCAGGTGTTCATGTTGAGATTACGTGACAGGCCATAAGGTCTGGGTGTTAAAAGGGAATTTCACCAGTGGTGTTGTGTTTAGTCAGTACTGATGAGTATTGTTGTCGACTGAAGCAATAAAGTCCTCACTGTGTACTACACTGAAGGAGCAATCAGCATCCTTCTGCTCACAGAGTCTTTCCTGCGGCGTCGACACACCAGAATGCATTGCGCTCTAGCTTCTATATCGTTGTCCATAACATCCTCTGGCCTAGTGTTGTGGGAAGCCATTCCACCTTTGGAAACACAGTGTTACAACCACGGATGAATAGACTCGCTAGCCCATGGCTAGCAGGTCGGACCCTGGTTAACGTGGTCACCCTTGGTGCGGGAGACGCGGGCTCGTGTCCTGGCTGCGGTAGTTCTCGACTGCCCCCCGAATTTGCTAGATTGGTGTCAGAAGTGGGACATGAGACCGTGAGGCCCTCGGAAGTGCGTACTCCCAGAGAAGTGAAGGAGCTGGAATGCTGAAGCGCGGGGACACGCTTCCCGAAGGGGGGGGGGCGGGGGGTAGTGTAACAATCACGGATGAATAGACTCGCTGGCCCTTGTCTAACAGGTCGGACCTTCAGTCGGCTGGTTAACATAGTCACCCGTGGTGTGGGAGAACTGGGTTCACATCCCAGCTGCGGCGGTTCCCGGCTACCCCCTGAATTCTCTAGAATATGTTACGCGAGAGAAAGGGGATGCGTCTGTGAACAGCGTGTTTCGAGTAGATAAGGGTATTAGAAATCCTTCTAGGTTGTAGTTTTTCGGGCCACCAACTGACATCACAATGTGTCACTTTGAGGCAGTTTCACCTCCACTTCATAGATGCAGAACCGATTGGGGAAAACTGCAGGGGTCTTTCATGTGCTACCCCTGTCGTAGATAAGCAGAGATAAAGTCGAGACTCAGTGAGTTGTATCTGTACCAGGGCATGCGTGCAACCCTCTGGTTAGCATCTGGTGCTGGCACATCTGGGCTTTAGTTCCTCCTCCATGCTGCAAACGTGGGGCCAAGCCAGGACATCAGAATCCTGTAGCTTCTCAATGGAGCTGATGCTGTATGCCACTATGTGCCCATTACCTCACTGTTTGCTGTGATGATGGTCATAATCAATCATCTCCAGGGGGAGGCGCTGCCCCAGGGAGGGGGTAGTGTAACCATCATGAATGAGTAGACTCGCTAGAACGAGGCTGACGAGATTATTCCATCACTTCTACTGGTCACTGATGAAACACCACCCCCCAGTTAATGATGAAACACCACCCACAGTTAATGATGAAACACCACCCCCAGTTAATGATGAAACACCACCCACAGTTAATGATGAAACACCACCCCCCAGTTAATGATGAAACACCACCCCCAGTCAATGATGAAACACCACCCACAGTTAATGATGAAACACCAACCCCCAGTTAATGATGAAACACCACCCCCAGTTAATGATGAAACACCAACCCCTAGTTAATGATGAAACACCACCCCCAGTTAATGATGAAACACCACTCCCAGTCAATGATGAAACACCACCCACAGTGAATGATGAAACACCAACCCCCAAGTTAATGATCAAACACCACCCCCCAGTTAATGATGAAACACCACCCCCCAGTTAATGATGAAACACCACCCCCAGTTAATGATGAAACCCAAACCCCCAGTTATTGATGAAACACCACCCCTTAGTTAATGATGAAACACCAGGCCCCAGTTAATGATGAAACACCACCCCCAGTCAATGATGAAACACCACCCACAGTTAATGATGAAACACCAACCCCCAGTTAATGATGAAACACCACCCCCAGTTAATGATGAAACACCAACCCCTAGTTAATGATGAAACACCACCCCCAGTTAATGATGAAACACCACTCCCAGTCAATGATGAAACACCACCCACAGTGAATGATGAAACACCAACCCCCAAGTTAATGATCAAACACCACCCCCCAGTTAATGATGAAACACCACCCCCCAGTTAATGATGAAACACCACCCCCAGTTAATGATGAAACCCAAACCCCCAGTTATTGATGAAACACCACCCCTTAGTTAATGATGAAACACCAGGCCCCAGTTAATGATGAAACACCAACCCCTAGTTAATGATGAAACACCACCCCCCAGTTAATGATGAAACACCACCCCCAGTTAATGATGAAACACCAGCCCCCAGTTTATGATGAAACACCACCCCCAGTTAATGAGGAAACACCAACCCCAGTTAATGAGGAAACACCACCCCCCCAGTTAATGGTGAAACACCACCCTCCAATTAATGATGAAACACCACCCTGGTTAATGATGAAACACCACCCCCAGTTAATGAGGAAACACCAGCCCCCCAGTAATGATGAAACTGGGGGGGGGGTTTCATCATTGACCAGTAGAAGTGATGGAATAATCTCGTCAGCCTCATAACATACACTAAGCTATCAGCTTGGAACTGTGATTCAAATTAAATTAATAACTACAACATAACTTACCATAACATTTGCTAGCTAAGCCTGAAGGTCTCTGGAGTTCTGGATGGTGGTCTGGCACCACCGCTCCTGTTGACATGTGTGGTTGGACCGTAATGACATTCTGGTGCTCTGGCTCTCGCTGCCTTAACACAAAGTGCACAGTGGACACAAGGACACACTGCCCCAAAAAGAACAAAGACAACACTACAGACCTACATGGTTTATGTACACATCATACACAATATAGACAACAGTAACACAACCATGTAAGGGGCATATGGGTGCGTCAGCTGTTCAGCAACCTGACTTCCTGTGGAAAGAAACTGTTACTGAGACGGCTGGTGTGTGATGTGAATATTTGTCCCCCCGCTTTCTCTCTCCGATTGTACTTGGCCAGTTACCCTATCTTCAGAGCTGTTCCGGTCGCTGCTCCACCCCCTCCCCACATGCCTCCTCCCATACATGTGGAGTCACCAGCCGCTTCTTTTCACCTGACAGTGAGGAGTTTCCCCAGGGGGACGTAGCGCGTGGGAGGATCACGCTATTCCCCCCACTTCCCCCTCCCCCTCGAACAGGTGCACTGACTGACCAGAGGAGGAGCTAGTGCAGCAACAAAGCCAGATACCCACATCCGGCTTCCCTCTCGCAGACACAGCCAATTGTATCTATAGAGACACCCGACCAAGCCAGAGGTAACACAGGGATTTGAACCGGAGAGCCCCGTGTTGGTAGGCAACGGAATAGACCGCTACGCTACCCAGAAGCCCCTGGGAGCGTTTTTTAGATGGAAGGAGTAGGAACAGAACATGAGTGGGGTGGCTGGGGTCCATAATGGTGTTTTGGGCTTTATTCCACATGTACAGGCGTTTGCTGTCAGATTTGGTCCATGTTTCCTGTCTACAGTGGCCCACACAAACTGCTCCCAACTCTATGCCAAATACAGACGAGACGACAAACGTTGCTTCTCATCACATGTCCCTCTGGTCCTGCCATTTTCAGTGTGTTTGGTGCATAAATTCAGCTTTTTGGCATAACTCGATTATCTTACTTATTGACGATGTCAGTGTTTTTATTTAGAAAGAAAGGAATTTCTGATCAGGTCATGAAGAGGCATATTAAAGAGATATTCTGGATCTGTTATTCATGATCCTTTGTGAATATAACTGCACTTGTTTAACGTTGAATGAGACACAGCAGCGGATGCAGCTGTGTCTGTCACACGCTGGTTTGGCAGGGCACTGTGTCAGGGCACGGTTAGAAGTTTTCTTTTCTTCTGCCATCAGGATGAGCAGTGACATTATCAACAGGCCCACCTCATGTTTGTCTTCTGCTCTGTCCATGTGTCTTTCTTATATCTCTGTCACCAGGACGAGGGCAGCACGGTGGCACAGGGGTTAGTGCGGTCGCCTCACAGCAAGAAGGTCCTGGGTTCGAACCCCAGGGTTGTCCAACCTTGGGGGTCATCCCGGGTCCTCTGTGTGGAGTTTGCATGTTCTCCCCGTGTCTTTGGTGGGGTTTCTCCAGGTGCTCCGTTTTCCCCCACCATCAGAAAGACATGCATGTTAGGGTTGATAGTCCTGTCTGTGCTCCTGACCGAGGCATGGCAAGACCAACTGGAGTTGGTCCCCGGGTGCTGCATGGCGGCTGCCCACTGCTCCCAGCTACACAGCTAGGATGGGTTAAATGTAGAGAGGAATTTCCCCACGGGGATCAATAAAGTATCTTAAAAATCGAACCACTCAGATTTACCAAGATCCCAAATAAAACGTGTCAAATGCCTTTGAATGAGTCAAAGAAGGTTGAATCAGTTCACCTGGATGCAACCTTTACTGACAGATACGTTTCCAGATGTATCCAGGTGTGTCCAGATGTATCCAGGTGTGTCCAGATGTATCCAGGTGTGTCCAGATGTGTCCAGATGAACTGAGTCAACCTTCTTTGATTTTCTTACCTGGATTATTGAGCATGCATCAAGACACCAGCCTTTGAAGGAGAACAGATTGTTCATGTAATACATTCTCATATTGCTCATGGTTAACCAAGAACTGATAGTGACCAACAGCCGCAATTATGGTCAAACCCACTTCAGCTGACCTCTGATAACTGGAATACACCAACAACTTCAGGGTCCTGACAAAACATTTTTATATCAATCCAACCTTAAGAGCTGAGGCGACGAGGATGCTGACTTATTTTGCAGGGGAGAATGTAGCCAGGTGGTAAATGAAATCCAGATATTCCCCACAGGATAAGCTACCACGCAAGGGTTGTTTTAGTTCAGAGAACATGTTAAAACGTTGTTAGAAAGGAATCTAAGCCGTAACTACCAGTTACAACTTTTGTCCACTAGATGGCACGGTCTGGAAAATGGTAAGATTAGCGAGCCGGATGCTTCTCAATCTTGTTTCCGTTCCGACTTAGTTGACTTGGCTGAGGTCGGGTGAGTCCAGAACCCTCTCAGCCGTATCTATCTTGTCAGTCCAAAGCGGTGTTTCAACACCGTTTATCTGGAGTTAGTGATGCACAGGTTTACTCGAAGTTTGTGGGACGTGCAGTGATACTACAGTTGCAGTGACACTACCGGAAAGACTTCTCTGGCTCCGGAGGTGATTCCCTACTGACACATTCAGCTTCTATCCTTAAGATATACGACACATAGTGTTTGTTCACACATAACATGACAATGCCCATCGTCTCGTTCCCCACTCATGTAAGATGGCTTTATATTGTTAACGATGGTATTTCTAACTCTATTGTAATTTTTGTTTAATTGTTTGTTTATTTGTTTATTCATTTTTATTTAGGCTATTATTTCAACATTCCCGATTTTTCATATAACTGTACACACAGCTGCCTTTGGGTTTAATCTTATGCATGCATTGAAAGGTCAGTCCATTTTCTAGACATTTTTGAATAAGCTCCTTATTTTCGCTGGTTTACTAATGAATCTCAGAACCAATGAGTCTGGTGCCACGGTGGTGCAGTGGTTAGCACGGTCGCCTCACAGCAAGAAGGTCCTGGGTTCGAGCCCCGGGGTAGTCCAACCTTGGGGGTCGTCCTCTGTGTGGAGTTTGCATGTTCTCCCCGTGTCTGTGTGGGTTTCCTCCCACAGTCCAAAGACATGTAGGTCAGGTGGCTCGGCCATACTAAATTGTCCGCAGGTGTGAATGTATGTGTGTGTCGGCCTTGTGATGGCCTGGTGGCCTGTCCAGGGTGTCTCCCCGCATACCGCCCAGTGACTGCTGGGATAGGCTCCAGCATCCCTACAACCCTGAGAGCAGGATAAGCGGTTCAGATTATGAATGAACTAATGAATCTCTTGCTTCAGGCAAGTACCTGCCATGAACAAGTCGCAGATACATGCCTTGTTGTGATTGGTTCACACTGCTGTAAAGGCATCTTAATAAAGTAATCTGACGAATTGTGTTCACACTGTCATCGCCTGGTAATGCTGCTGTGTTATTACTAGTTTGCAAGTTGGCCAATTGCCAATGCACCATTGAGGGAAGCTTGAGGGAAGGTTTACGGTGAAATGTGTGAAGAAGGTTTAACATACTTTCTGTAACATGGTCGGGATGGTTTTCCCGGTACTGCTGGTGACTCCCTCTTCACACACAGCCTCTTTCTGTAAGATTTTCAGAGAGCATTTGTTCACATATGACATGAATTCTTTCTTATTCCCCACTCCTTTTACACTGATCAGCCAACACATTAAAACCACTGCCTGACAAGGGGTGGGATATACCAGGCAGCAAGTGAACAGTCAGTTCTTGAAGTTGATGTGTTGGAAACAGGAAAAATGGGCAAGCATAAGGATCTGAACGACTTTTGACAAGCGCCAAATTGTGATGGCTAGACAACTGGACCAGATAATTTCCAAAACGGCAGGTCTTGTGGTGTGTTGCCAGTATGCAATGGTCAGTACCTACCCAAAAGTTGTCCAAGAAAAGACAACCAGTGAACTGGTGACAGGGGCATGGGCGAGCAAGGGTCATGGATGTGCGTGGGGAGTGAAGGTTAGCCCATCTGGTCTGAACCCATAGAAGAGCTATTGCAGCTCGAATTGCTGAAAAAGTTAATACTGGCTATGATAGACAGGTGTCAGAACACACAGTGCATCAAAGCTTGCTGTGTATGGGGATGCATAGCCGCAGACTGGTCAGAGTGCCCATGATGCCCCCTATCCACCACTGAAAGCACCTACAATGGACATGTGACCGTTGGAACTGGACCATGAAGCAATGGAAGAAGGTGGCCTGGTCTGATAAATCACATTTCTTTTACATCATGTGGATTGCCAGGTCCATGTGCGTCATTTACCTGGGGAAGAAATGGCACCAGGGTGCACTATGGGCAGGAGACAAGCCAGCGGAGGCAGCATGATGCTCTGGGCAGTGTTCTAGTGGGAAATCTTGTCCTGGCATTCATGTGGATGTTACTTTGGCATATACCACCCACCTAAGCATTGTTGCAGACCAAGTATACCCATTCATGGCAAGGGTATTCCCTGATGGAAGTGGCCTCTTTCAGCAGGATAATGCGCCCTGCAACCCTGCAAAAATTGCTCAGGAATTGTTTGAGGAACATGACAAAGAGGTCAAGGTGTTGCCTTGGCCTTCAAATTCCCCAGATCTCAGTCCAGTCGGGCAGCTGTGTGATGTGCTAAAAAAACAAGTCCGATCCAGTGAGGCCACACCTCGCAACTTACATGAGTTAAAGGACCTTCTGCTAATTTACTAGTGCCAGATGCCAGACAACACCTTCAGAGGTCTCGTGGAGTCTATACCTCAATCCTCCCTCTTCTTGAAATATATATTCACCACAGCCATGTCCATCCTTTTCACAAAATCCACCACCATCTGTACTTCCACATTCCTCTCCTTGACACCATACCTACCCATCACCTCCTCATCACCTCTGTTCCCTTCACCAACATGCCCATTGAAGTCTGCTCCAATCACCACTCTTTCCTCCTTGGGTACCCTCTCCACCACATCATCCAACTCACTCCAGAATTCTTATTTCTCTTCCACCTCACACCCAACTTGCGGGGCATATGCGCTGATAACATTCATCATTACACTTTCAATTTCCAGCTTCATTCTCATCACTCTGTCTGACACTCTCTTCACCTCCAGCACGCTCTTGACATACTCTTCCTTCAGAATTACCCCTACCCCATTTCTCCCATTTCTCCTCCCAGTCGCACCATGGTAAAATAGTTTAAACCCACCTCTGATGCTCCTGGCCTTACTCTCCTTCCACCTGGTCTTTTGCACACAGTATGCCTACCTTTCGTCTCTCCATCATATCAGCCAGCTCTCTCCCTTTACCAGTCATAGTGCCAATATTCAAAGGTCCGACTCTCACCTCCACACTCCTACCCTTCCTCCTCTCCCGCTGCCTCTGGACATGCCTTCCCCCTCTCCTTTTCCTTCGCCCCCAACAGTAGCATAATTTCCACTGGCACCCTGCTGGCCAACAGTACTGGTGGCGGTCGTTGGTAACTCGGGCCTCGACCAATCTGGTATGGAAATCTGATTTATGATCTGCATATTTGATTTGGCTAAGGTTTTTCACCAGATGCCTGTGCCGATGTAGCCCTCCCCATTTATCTGGGCTTGGGACCAGCACTAAGAATGCACTGGCACGTGCATCCTCAGTGGCTGGGTTTGATTCTAAATTAACCTTTTGAATTTTGACTGTGCTGATTTTGACCAAGTAGATGTTACAAAAACAATCTAAAGCAGAACTTGAACCTCGACCAACAGGAATATTAGATAATGGTAGATGAGGTTGAACACTCACCACATCCTTTTAGTTAAGGCATCTTAAATGTACATAATACGTACATATAGGAAAATTATTAGAGCGCTAGTTTATGTCAATGAAAGTCAAAGACAAGGATCTGCGGTGGTGTAGCGGTTTAAGCATCGGCTTTATGTCGATGCAGTTGCCCACTGGGGGCTGGACTTCGCGTCCCGGTCTCGTCAGATCCGACTAGCAATAATTGGCAGCGCTGTCTTCGGGAGGGGGGCGGAGTCGGCTTGTGTTCGTCACATGAATGCGTCTCTGTGTGTGTCAGAAAAAGCAGTGGTTTGGCCTGGATTCACCTTGTCACGGAGGTGGCAAGGCGTCTCCTTCCAGACCGCCAGCCGGAGAGATACAGTTGGCGAATGCATGCAGTATGAGGGTGGGTGTTTGAACTAGAATAGGGAGCAATTGGCCACTAAATTGGGAGAAAAAGGGAAAAATCAGAAATAAATTTATAAGAAAGTCAAAGACAAAAGCCGAACAGAACAAAAATGAAATTGAAATGTTATGCTAATTTATGAGGATGAACAAAAACATTTCCCTTTGATTGAAATTTCTGATTTTAGTAACCGCCTGCACTCTCTGTTACTGCTACCTACTCTCCATACACGTTCTGTTACAAATGTCATAACGGTTAACAACACAGTCCAAAAATTCCACTGTCCAGGAGAATGAACGCCAGCCAGGATGACTGTCGGAACTGCCGGTCTGCATGGGCTAGCAGTTAGCTTAGCCTGCCCCGCTTCTGCATCCTGTCAGACCGCGCTCTCAGTGTTACCTCTTCAGGTGCAGCTCCAGGCAGGACTGTGGTCCCTGGGCCAGCTCTCCCAGCCATCAAACGAAGACGAAACAAACTTAGACGCAGACGTGGACAAAGACACTGCATGGATGGTACTGGGTGAGGCCGCCACCAACGTGAATTTGCAC
Organism: Lampris incognitus; assembly: GCF_029633865.1. Classification (NCBI taxonomy): domain Eukaryota; kingdom Metazoa; phylum Chordata; class Actinopteri; order Lampriformes; family Lampridae; genus Lampris; species Lampris incognitus. Next base: position 55,590,000 of record NC_079213.1, read on the forward strand.
CGCCATCTTCCCACACCAGAAGTCAAGAGTTAATTGCCATGCTGACAGGGATTCCTTGTCTTTATATTTGATTGATTGCTCCAGGAGAACACCCTGGGCAGGGCAGTGCCAGCGAGTGACAAGCAAAACACATTTTACCCACAAATGAACCAGAACAAGATGATGTGGGCCTACCATGTGCTTGAAAATGTTGTCGTGTTTATTTCATTGCATGTGTATGTGTGGGAAATAGCGTGTAAATGTTGAATACCCAATGGCTTAGAGTTAGGGGATTGATGTTTTATCTTAATGATCTAAATCTTTTTGTCAAACATAACCTCTATATCTGAAACCATCATCATATTACCTGACATGCTCGTTTGTGTTCAGTCTTTCCCCTCAGTTAACATGGTAATGATGCCTGTCCTCTGCACGGCGTGGCTTCTCCAGAGTCAGCAGACAGCATTGAATGCCACAGATAATTGTGAGGGAGACCTGTGCAGTGTTTTTAAGTTCTTCTCTCACCTCGTCCTTTTATTTTCCTGGCTAATACAAGCTATTTGGTTACGGATGGGATTACATAAATGGAGCACAAAATAAAGCGGGGCCCCACAGTCACGCAATGACAATATGTTATGAAACTGAATACACAGCAGCTCTGAGTGGTTCTCACACAGCTCAGTCCACACACACACACACACACACACACACACCACGTCTTGTTACAATGTGGGAATGTGTTCATCCATGTCTCAACTAGGTCGACACTGATGTTGGAATTATTTAGCAGAAACTGACAAGACAAAACCATTGACGGCGCTACATCTCGTCAAAGGGACTCTGGAAGACAAGTATGGGTACAAGTAAATGTAGGAGCCAATAGTCAGATTTGCTTGGTGTCTTGACTCTCACACCTCACTATTGTTTCTGGAATTTGAGTTGTTTAAAGGGTCCCTGGCAGTCACAGTACAACTAGATATATTTCCAAGATGTAAACTTCCTTGCCAGGTCACCAGTGCTAGATAATGATGACAGCACGAGGCACTCTGCTCAGACTGGACAGCAGACAGACCTGAACTTCTCACTCCCAGCTTCATTTACAACTTCCGCTTCCGGTGTGGGAGGATGGTGGTGCAAATGCACGTTTGCAGCGGCCTCAGCCAGTACCGTCCATGCAGCGTCTTTGTCCACGTGTGCATCTAAGTTTTGTCTTCGTTTGATGGCTGGGAGAGCTGGTGCTGGATCGGCTGGGAGAGCTTGGTCTGCTGCGTCCTGTGGGCCCAGGGACCACGACCCTGCCTTGGGCTGCGCCTGAAGAGGAAACACCGAGGGTGGTCTGACAGGACACGGAAGCGGGGCAGGCTAAGCTAACTGCTAGCCCGTGCAGACCAGCAGTTCCGACAGTCATCCTGGCTGACGTTTGTTCCCTTGAGCAGTGATTTATTTATTAATTTATTTGTTTTAGTTTGGATATATGTGTTAGCTTGGATATGTGTGTTCTTGAGGTTCCTGTAGAGTTTGGATGTGTACTGCTGTGGGAAACGATCATTTCATTTTGTGTGTGGAAGTACATGAAATGAAATGACAAAGTGTTTCTTATTCCTGATTTAGGCTGCAAACAAAGCAGTGTCATCACTTTATTCACTTTTATCTATATGTCTGTCTATCTATCTCGCTATCTAGCTATCTGTCTATCTGTCTGTCTTTGTGTCTGCCTTATGTCTGTTTGTCTGTCAAATTATTGATCAATCAGTCTGTCCAGCTATCTAGCTATTTTAATTCGTTTTTAACAATATTTTTTTTCAGATTTAAATATCTTTTTATTAAGAGCTCTGCTGATTTCATGCCATCTAGATATGTTGGTTTTGTAGCTCTACAGGCAGTTCTTCTGGCCTGCTGGCTTCTTCTTCTGGCTAGCAGTAGCTCCTGGGGCCTGGGGGCCTGTTGTTATTGAACGTGTAACGTGTTCCTGGGGATGGAGGGTGAGAGGCAGGTGTGGGCAGTGATGGAGTGCACTGGGACCCAGGAGTGGACATGGCAGGCTTTACTTTTATTAAATGACATGAACAAGAGTCGGCTCCCAGCTGGCTCCCTTGCAAGCACCATGCGAGCGGATGTCCCACCTAACTATTGTCATCCATCACCCTGCACTGGCCAGGAAGACCCGGCCCGAGTTCACATCCTCTCACCAGCAGCTTAGAGTGCACCATTCTTCAAATACTGTTATTATTCTCTAGGACCCTGCTCCCTCACCAGCTTTCTCTCTCTCTCTCTCTCTCTCTCTCTCTCTCTCTCTCTCTCTCTCTCTCTCTCTCTCTCTCTCTCTCTCTCTCTCTCTCTCTCTCTTGCACACTTGCACACACACATGCACACACACAAACACACACACACATACACACCACAAATGAGTGACCTGAGTGTAAGCTTGGTGACTGCAGCCTTTTAGAATTGCCTGGAACACAGTATGCTAATGATATACCTTGCCTTGTTTGTTTGTGTGTGTGTGTGTGTGTGTGTGTGTGTGTGTGTGTGCGCGCGTGTGTGTGTGTGTCTGGCCATTGCTTGTGCATGCACACCGCGTCATGGTGTAGTGGCTGGCTGGTGAATAGAGCCCTGTGGGAGCTGCCAGGGTTCCCGCTCCATAATAATTAGACCGAGCAGGAGGCTGGTGTAAACATGCACACATCAGCTTGCACAACAGCACACACACACACACACACACACACACACACACACACAGAACACAGCAGCTCTGGCGTAGACCCCAACAGACACCGAGGCATGCACATTTACTGTCCTACAGCTTCATTCAGGTTCAGCACACAGTATCACTGCCCTGTCACAAACAGAGCAGTGTGTTTCTCTGCAGATATATGCCTCGTATTTTACACTCTCACATATATCAATGTCCAGTTGAAACTGAACAATATTAGCTCATTTATTCAGCAAGACATGTACAAAGATAGCAGGGCTTGCATAATGCAAGACGTTAGTAGAAACGTTTTTTGCATGTAGTGCGTGCAGGTTTTCCCTGCAAGTGTAGAATGAAAAAAAAAATTGGCTGTTTGAATTGGAAACTTACTATCATTCTAATGTGTGATGTTCCTTGAAATTCTCGTTGTATACTGAAATACCTCCTGACAACATTATCTGAAACACAGACCTGGGTTGGGTTTATAATAATAATAATAACAAACAATTCTATTGTGAGCTGAGCAAGAAGAAGATAGACGTCAACAAACCACCTACAACTAAGAAGTCGAGGAGTTCTGGAGTAAGATCTGGGAAAACAACAAAAGACACAGTGAGGGAGCTACATGGATCCAGCAACAACAGGATCAATACAAACATATACAGCACCAAGAATGGTCAGACATCAACACCACTGAGACCACTGATGCCATCAACAAGACCAATAACTGGAAGGCACCAGGGATAGACAGAATTGCCAACTTCTGGATCAAGAACCTGCCCAGCATCCACAAAGACCTTGCATGGGCCTACAATGATATCATCAAGAATCCAAAGAAACGGCTCACATGGGGAACCGTGTACCTGCTCCCGAAGACAGAGGAGACACAGAACCCAAAGAATTACAGACCCATCACCTGCCTACCAACAATGTACAAGATCGTCACCTCCATCATCACAGAGGGGACCTATAGCTTCCTCGACAAAGACACCTTGTTACCAGCAGAACAGAACAGATGTAAGAAAGGTAGCTACAGATACAAGGACCAGCTACTCATCAATAAAGCCATATTGCAAGAGGTCAAATCGAAGAAAAAGAACTTGTCAACAGCATGGATTGACTACAGGAATGTATTTGACAGCATGCCACACTCCTGGATAGAGAAGAGCCTCAAGATCTACAGAGTCTGCCCAACAACTGTCAAATTAATCACAGAGAGCATGAAGACCTGGAAGACCACCCTGAATCTCCATCATGCAGAGGCGTCGTTAACATCGAGAATGATCAACATCAGAAGCAGAATCTTCCAAGGGGATTCACTATCACTGCTGCTCTTTTGCCTTGTACTAGCACCACTCAGCAATCTACTGAACACCAGCAGCTATGGGTACAATCACAGAATGGCAAACTGACCCACCTATTCTACATTGACGACCTCAAGACATTTAGTAAGGATGACAATCAGCAGAAGGGTCTACTCACCATCGTCAAGACCTTCAGTGACGACATCAAGATGGAATTCGGAATCGACAAGTGTGCCAAAGCCACTTTCAAGAAAGGAAGACTTACCAAGACTGCAGACTTAGACCTTGACACTGATACCGTAATCAAAGAGCTAGACCAAGATAGTACATACAAGTACCTAGGAGTGAACGAAGGAGACGGCATACAACACTCAACCATGAAGGAGGAGATCCGGAAAGAGTACCACAGGAGAGTGTGTATGGTACTGAAGAGTGAACTCAATACGGCTAACAGAATTGAAGCTATCAACAACCTAGCGATACCTGTAGTGACGTACAGCTTCAACATCATCAACTGGAAACTGAACGACATCAAGAGAATAGACACCAAGACAAGAAAGATGCTGACCATGGAGAAGATGCACCACCCGAAAGCAGATATTGACAGGCTGTACCTACCAAGAGCTTCAGGAGGACGAGGCCTAGTCCAACTCGAACTGACCTTCAAGACTACCACTATCGGGCTGGATGCATACCTGACAAAAACAGAACCCACTCCTCCGAATAGTAAAACATCAGATCTACTCCACCAATAAAGAAGCTGCGCAATTCAAGAAAGAGCTTGATGGCCCTGAAACCCCACCAACAGAAAATGAGGCAACTACCATCTATGCCAAACGAGTGAAGCAGAAGGCAAAACACCATGGCCAGCGGCAACTGCAAAAAAAAACAAAAAAACCCTGGGAGGACAAAGCAACGCACAGGAAATACCCAAAAAGAATGACAGATGCAGACATGGACCAACAGAAGACACACCAGTGGCTGAGGAGCACCAGGCTGAAAGCAGAGACGGAGGGCCTGATAATCGCTGCACAAGACCATAGCCTGGCAACCAGATCCTATCACCATCGCATCATCAAAGATGGAAAAGACCCAAAATGCAGAATCTGTGGAATGTACAAAGAAACCACCAACCACATTGTCTCAGGCTGCCCGGAACTGGCAAAGACCGAGTACATGTACAGGCACAGCAAGGCAGCAGCATACCTGCACTGGAAGATCTGCAGGAGTTACAAGATCAAGACGACTGAGAAGTGGTACGAACACCAGCCAAAAACGGTCACTGAGAACGATGACGCCACCATCCTCTTGGGCACGCACATCCACACTGACAGAGATAAAAGCCAACAAGCCCAACATTGTTACCAAGGACAGGAAGCAAAAGAGGTGTATGCTCATCGACATGGCAACACCATCTGAAAAACACACCTCAGTGAAAGTCACAGAGAAGCTGACCAAGTACAAAGACCTGGAGATTGAAATCAACAGGATGTGGGGAATGAAGACTGGAACAACACCAGTGGTCATCAGAGCTCTAGGACTCATGAAGAAGGGAGTGGAAAAGTTCACCAACCGTATCCCAGGCAACATCATTATCAGTGCAGTCCAGAAGATCGCCCTACTTGGAACAGCCCACATATTACAACCAGTACTGTCAATCAAGTGACATCTGCCCTATAGTGCCTCAGGTCCATAGTCTGGACCCAGATGGAAAACAGGAAAAGTGAAAGAAATAATAATGATAATAATGATGACAAAATGATCCAGAGAGGAAAAGTTCTACTCCTCACCCTCTAAAACTACCAAAAGCAACAAATTATCAAAGTATTGTGACACACAATCAAACAAGCATATTGAGTATTATTATTTTACTATTATTTTCATTACTAATGAAAAAAAAAAGTACAATCACAAATAAACATGAAAAGAGGCAGGGTAAGAATTAGCAGTGCTGCCGGATTGGGAGCGGCAGGGGTGACATGTACCGACATTGTAAATTGTGACCTCTACATCTATAGATGGTGGGACACCTGTGCCACGGCTGGTGAATCTGGAGGAATAATGTGAGCCTCCACATGCGCTACACCGCCCAAGGGAACCTGTTACTGGCAGGTGAAAAGGAGGTTGACTGGGTCGATGTGTGGAGGTCCTCACCTCCCCACCACTGTGAGAGTCCTGCAATGATGGGGCTTGAGCAGAAAAGGAAATCCCCCCCCCCTTTTTTTTTCTCCCCAATTGTATCCGGCCAATTACCCAACTATTCCGAGCCGTCCGGGTCTCTGCTCCACGCCCTCTGCTGATCCGGGGAGGGCTGCAGACTACCACATGCTCCTCCCCTACATGTGGAGTCACCAGCCGCTTCTTTTCACCTGACAGTGAGGAGTTTCACCAGGAGGACGTAGCACGTGAGGGGATCACGCTATTCCCCCCAGTTCCCCCTCCCCCCTGAACAGGTGCCCCGACCGACCAGAGGAGGCACTAGTGCAGTGACCAGGACACATACCCACATCTGGCTTCCCACCCGCAGACACGGCCAATTGTGTCTGTGGGGATGCCCGACCAAGCCGGAGGTAACACGGGGATTCGAACCGGCGAGCCCCGTGTTGTTAGACAACGGAATAGACCGCCACGGTACCCAGACACCCCAGCAGACAAGGAAATCTGACATGTCCAGTTGGGATGAAAATGGGAGAACAAATAACATGTTTTACTGTTCATATACTTTATGAATTATAATAACATAGTGCACATAAACAGGGTGTTTTCACTCCCTTTTCACCCTACTCAAAGCTCAGATCCTGTTAACCATTGCTGCTGTCTGTTGCAATATGGGCTACTAAGCAGCACACAATCACACTGTCAACACTTGTCCAGATTTGAGTTGTACAAGTTAAACATGGTTGAAATAACAGTGATGCTTTCAACTGGATCAGGAGAAAACAGACTGGATGCCTAAAATCTTCCTGCACCTCAAGATCACATGTGCCCATGTCATCAGTCTACTGAACCAGTCACCGGTTTTATCATTCGCAAGTAATAAAGTACACCATGCTTACAAAGTCAGACCAATACGCTGGCAGAAGAGGGACGGACAGCCGCTGTATGCTGCGTCAATATACGGATTGTACCTTTAAAGTTGTTGATGTTGTGATGCGACACCAACAAATTCACACACCCCTCCATTTCCCTTGAGAGCAAAACTCCGTTTTAACAGATGCACGTTTCCAAGTAGTACAACATGGCAAAGCTCTCTAGGACTTGGTTAGCCATTTTTAGTCATCATGCTTGATGAATATGCATCTTCCCCCATCCACTCCCGGTGTGGGAAGATGGCGGCGCAAATTCATGTTTGCGACGGCCTCACCCAGTACCGTCCATACAGTGTTTTTGTCCACGTCTGCGTCTAAGTTGTCTTCGTTTGCTGGCTGGGAGAGCTGGTGCTGGATCGGCTGGGAGAGCCTGGTCTACCTCATCTTGTGGGCCAAGGGACCACGGCCTTGCCCGGAGCTGTACCTGAGGAGGAAACACCTAGGGCGGTCTGACAGGACGCGGAAGCGGGGCAGGCTAAGCTAACTGCTAGCCCATGCAGACTGGCAGCTCCATCATTCATCCTGGCTGGCGTTCGTTCCCTTGGACAGTGGTTTTTTGTTTAGTTTGGATATGTGTGTTAGTTTGGATATGTGTGTTAGTTTGGATATGTGTGTTAGTTGGGATATGTGTGTTAGTTTGGATATGTGTGTTTTTGTCTTTGTGTTGCGCTGCTGTGGGCTGGAGGAAACGGCATTTCATTTTATTTATGCAAGTACATGAAATGAAATGGCAGATGGAGTGTTGCTGAAGGAGGTGCACATGTTAACCTCACTGCTCAGCCTGCTGCTGCAAGAGACAGTGCCCCATCCCGTCTGTCCAGTGTACATTTAACTTTCGTTAGTCTGCAGTGGTGTGTGGGCTTGTGTGCAGGGTCCTGCCACACTTACTTGTACCTAGTTGTACTTAGGTGGAATTAAATGAGATGTCCTGGTTTCTCTGGCAGTACTTCCTTGCCAAGAATGACGGATGGCACCTCTGCCGGATCCATTATGCTCTCTAAAGAGGATAAATCCTCCCTCTTCTTTAAGGTAGCGGTTCCAGTTACAGCTGTTTCTCATCTAGCTGATCGCCTCTTATTCTGCAGAGGAGCTGTTGTTGTGGAACAGTAGACACACAGCCCGCTCACACAATGCATTATCATGTGGGCTTTACTTCACATATTCATATCTCCCAGCACAAAGACGCCCCCCCACACATTTGCTGAAACAGGCACTCGCCAAGCAAGTGTGCACATAATATGCTTGTCCACATGAATATATACAAACACCCAAGTGAAAACTAAACACACACACACACACATTTGTCAAAAGTTTCTAAAGCTTGCTGAATTTCCGTTGTCATGAAATTACCCTCAGCCCAAGGAACCTGTGGAAAGTAAAATGTGCCCATTCAGTGAGTGGGGACTGATTCGTCTAGGTGGGCATTCTGACTAAACCCATGCATCGCTTGGATTACTTCAGAAGAACACTACCTCAGTACTTTACCCACACAAGCATAGATTGAAGGACTGTAGGGATTGTGTCTTCCCCCTGCATGCAGTGTGTGCTGTTGGAAGCGGGTGTTTGGTACCGGGTCAGTGGTGCTGTGCTGCCTGCTGCAGCAGGGGGAGTTAAGCCTCGGCTATCTGCGATCTCGGTCCACTGTTTATCTCTGCGTGACAGGCCGCAGTCAGGCTCTCAGGCTCACGCGCTGTCACTGGCAAGTACAGCCTGCAACACACACACACACACACACACACACACGAACATGGACTGTGTCAGACACGTGCATGTGCACGTGCACGGGCACACACACACACACACACACACACACACACAAACAGGCACATCTGCAAGTGTCTGTGCTGCAGGCTGATAAAGGGGTAATTAAAGCCGTCAGATTTCAGCCCTCTGTAAGAATAACTGACTATTTACTTTGGCCTTCGCTTCCCTCCGCCTGTCTCTGCCCCGCTGGTGACGTGGGGCAGTACTGACTTATTTATCTGCGGTTCCCAACTTCAGAACCGCTGCTTACCAGCAGTACCGTCACCCGCTGAATTATTCAGGCTCAGTAACAGAACTTTAATCCTTGCAGTTTACTTCTTAATAAAAAACCCTAGCTTTCAAAGTGAAGGACTCCTACTGGTAGAATGATATCCAAAGGGCGTCCGGGTGGCGTGGCGGTCTATTCTGTTGCCTACCAACATGGGGATCGCCGGTTCGAATCCCCATGTTGCGTCCGGCTTGGTCGGGCGTCCCTACAGACACAATTGGCCGTGTCTGCGGGTGAGAAGCCGAATGTGGGTACGTGTCCTGGTCGCTGCACTAGCACCTCCTCTGTTTGGCTGGGGGGCCTGTTCGAGGGGGAGGGGGCACTGGGAGGAATAGTGTGATCCTCCCACGTGCTACGTCCTCCTGGTGAAACTCCTCACTGTCAGGTGAAAAGAAGTGGCTGGTGACTCCACACGTATGGGAGGAGGCATGTGGTAGTCTGCAGCCTCCCTGGATCAGCAGAGGGGTGGAGCAGAGACCAGGACGGCTCGGAGGAGTTGGGTAGTTGGCCAAGTACAACTGGGGAGAAAAAGGGGGGAAATCCTACAAAAAAGAAAAGAAAGTAGTGAATTATCAGAAGACTGGTGATGACATGGTGCAACGGCTCAGCGCTAGTGTTATGTTGTCATGTCCACTACACAACCGCAGCTGGAGCGTAATGGCTGATGCTGCAACACATTTATGTGTAACGGAGGACTAACGGGTCCTCCGGTCCCGTTACTCCTCACTGCTCTGACAAGTCCAGGAAGGAGGAGAAGAAACACACCACACACCCTTCTACATGCTAACCCTTATAATAGGTAGTTACACACACCCAGTTTGCCTGCAGACTCAACCCTGTGATGCACCTTCACTTTCAGGGCTCCGGGGGGCGTCTTCCAACACCCAGCTGAAACTCACACAGAGACCCAGCTGAGACTCACACAGAGCTACAGTCTAGCAAATGCATGTTTGTGATTCCTTGTGTTTATGTTTACACAAGTATGTCTACCAGTATGTGTAACAGCAGATGTGTGTTTATGTGTAACAGCAGATGTGTGTTTATGTGTAAGTGCAGATGTGTGTTTATGTGTAAGTGCAGATGTGTGTTTATGTGTAACAGCAGATGTGTGTTTATGTGTAAGTGCAGATGTGTGTTTATGTGTAAGTGCAGATGTGTGTTTGTGTGTGCACTTCTGCGTTTGTGTGTCTGCATGTGTGGGATGGCACAGGGAGGATGAGATTAATCAGTGATGCAAATAAATTCCTCTACCTAATTATCCTGATGAACACCAGTGAAGGTCAGCCTGCACGAGGGCTGTTTTGCCATGAGTCAAGTAGGTGCCTGAGAGGGAGAGAGAGAGATGAGATAGAGCGGTAGAGAGAGAGAGGTAAGACAGAGATAGAGTGTGAGACAGAGGGGGGGGAGAGGTGAGATAGAGAGGTGGATAGAGAGAGAGCGAGATGGGGGAAGGGAGAGAGGGGGAGGGGAGAGAGGTGACATAGAGTGAGACAGAGGTGGGAGGGAGATAGAAGGGAGACAGAGGGGGAGGGGGAGAGAGAGACGGGGGAAGAAAGAGAGAGAGAGAGGTACCTAAACGATCACAGTGACCAAGTCACTGAGTTTGTGTGACTCTGGGTTCAGATTGTGTTACTCCAAAAGCGACACGTGTCGTTTGTGCTCCCACATGGTGTCGCCTGCAGCCACATTTACATATTTACATACACAACTTCTACTGGGCAGCTCGTTCCTTTCCTTGCTTTGAATTGAATGCTAAAACCACAGCGATCCAACCAGCCAACATGGTTCCCCGCTCCTCAGTGTAGCATTGTGGTCCAGCTACTAACGTGGCGTGCCTGTGGTGTTAGTCCACTGTCCAGTCACTTCATTTGCCACTGATTCATGTCTTGCAAGGAATCTTTGGCTATAAATATCATACAGTGTGTCGTATCTCTGTTTAGCCTTTAGCAATGATGGATCTCCAGAGCCAGGACCCCAGAGACCACAGTGATGGAGCACCATTTGGACTTACAATATGACATCTTTATTCATCAACATCACTACGTTGTGCTTCATAAGTTAACAAGCTAGTAGTATGTATACTGGCCACAAGCTGTGGCTCAGGAGTTCAGAGTACTTCTGCTCGTGTAGTTACTAGCATAGCTGAGCTCACAAGGAAATGCGGGAAAAAACAGAGATGCAGTAGATACAGTAGAGGCTGTAGGTGCAGTAGATACAGTAGAGGCTGTACATACAGCAGACGCAGTAGATACAGTAGAGGCTGTAGATGCAGTAGCTACAGTAGAGGCAGTAGATACAGTAGATGCAGTAGAGGCTGTAGATACATTAGAGGCTGTAGATACAGTAGAGGCTGTAGATACAGTAGAGGCTGTAGATGCAGTAGAGGCTGTAGATGCAGTAGACACAGTAGATACAGTCGTTACAGATAAGAGAAGTCCAAGTCCAACAATATCAGTCCATAGATAATGTACTGTGCGTGTGGTTTGAGCCATACTTCCAGCGAGCTGCCAGAACCACTGCACCAAGTGCTTCTTGCATCAAGTCTTTGGAGCCAGCTGATGCAGTTTGCATCTGAACACAAAACACACATCCTGCTTTCTCCCTCATTCACCACACACTGAGGCAGTCAAGAGCTTGCTTGAGTATAAACTGAGTTCTGAGACCATGGGATTAAGATGAGACCCTCACACTTGCTTTTTCTGAAGGTGAACTTGAAAAGTCAGGATGTGATGAGATCAATGTGAACACCACTATTATCTGACCTCAGCCAGATCTAACCAGGCCAAGTGCTGTTGTGTCGGGGACAAAGTATCGGCCACACGGTAGAAACGCAAAACCAAACGTGTAGCCACTCAGTATCAAGTCTGACATCCACTCACTTACTGCACAACGATGTCCCATCAGTCCTCCTGCAGGGGCAGTTTAGTCTGGCCTGAAGTAGGAAGAGAGTAGAACCTGCTCAACAACACTTGTCTACTGCCTCTGCATTTGTTTTATTTCATCTGGAAGCAGCTTAGATGCTCTGACTTAAAGGCCATTTCTGTGCGTTCAAATAAGTGTTAAAACCACCCGTTGTGTTCAATTGAAAAGGTAAATATAAATATATTGTATAAAAAAGTATAAATATATAGACAGCATGTAAAGTGCCTATGAACTCCACAGTAGACCGGTTGAGTTTTACACACTCCAGACTGCTGTAATCACCGTTCTGTGCAAAGTTACAACTGGGGTTGCCACCTGTGTACGTCATAAGTCCCCACCTGTAATTTAAAGTGACCGCACCATAACTCTACAGTACTCATCTGGAGCAAACATTTGGATGATGGCCCGAATTCTGTTCAATACCCGTCTCAGGCGATCGTCATGTTCTTGCAGTGTACGTCCCCAGATTAAAATGTCGTCTACTACAGTCTTGCAGGGTTGTCCAGTGAACAGTAGCTCCATCACATTTTGGAAAACCTCGCTACCTGTGCAGATGCCATATGGCATTCTAGGGAACCTGTAGGGGCCATAGGGTGACATGAAAGTTGTAAGCTTTGAGGAAGCTTCATCAAGGTGGCTCTGCCAAAAACCACATTTGGCATCCAGAATACTGAAAACTTGAGCATCAGGCATGTCTGCAAGGATTTGTTGGATAGATTTCAGGAGGTGACGTGGTCTCAGAAGGGCCTTGTTCATGTGCACTGGGTCCATGCAAATCTCACAGTTCCATCTTTTTTCTTGGCTGCAGCCATGGCCAAAAGAGAGGCAGAAGGCAAAACAGTGTCAGGGGAGGCTGCATTTCAAAAGCCCTTTCCTTTCCTTGCTCGAGTCAGTAACTGCCTATTAGAAAAGAACACGGTACATGTGGGAGAGTGTTGTTGCTTTTTAATTGGTATTGCACCGGGCAAATGTTCTGGGTGACCCTCCAAGATTTTTTTCTATTCTACTCAATTCATTTGTTGAATCTTCCTGTCCCCATGCTGAGCCCTGTCTGCCCCTTACTCCCAGTTCAATAAGGTAGTCTGTTGCTCTTTTACTTTGCCAGGAAAGATGCGCTTCAGAGAACATTGTTCCCCCACAGGCCTATGGCATCTCCTTAATTAAAGTGACTGATGAAGGGAGCATTTGGAACTACTAAGGGAAATTATTGTGTGTCTTTTGTTTAATAGCCCCTTAGTTTACCCTTTATGTGGACATTGCAAACATGTGATTCACTGGCAGTGATGGACACAAACTGGCCCCAACCTAATGCATGGGCATGGCTTGGATACCAAAACTCTAAAGAAGCTGCAAAATGTCTGAGTTGTGTTGAAGTCAACATGTACCTGTCTCACTCTGTTTACTAGACTAAAGAAACATTAGTCCCCGTGGGCAGGATTGTATACACACAAGCACAAGCGTATACACACACATTCATGCACAAATATACTGTAGCGAATTCGGGGGGCAGCCGGGACGCGAACGCAGGACTCACGCACCATGGGCGACTACGTTAACCTGTCCACTACAGTGTCTGACCCTTTAGTTGACTGGTTAGCGCAGCCGCCCCGGGTTCGCATCCCGGCTGCGGCGGCACTTCCTGGCTGCCCCCCGAATTCGCTACATTGGTGCCAGAAGTGGGATGGTGAGACGTGAGGCCATCGGCAACACGTGCGCCCAGAGGCGTGAGGGTGCTGGTATGCTGAAGCGCCGAGACACGCTTACCAAAGGAGGGGGGTAGTGTAACGATCACAAATGACTAGACTTGCTAGCTTGTTGGCTATTGGGTCTATTTGACTAGTTAGTGCAGTCTCCAGTGATGCAGGTTACCCGGGTTCGCATCCCGAACGCGGCGGCGGTTCCCGACTTCCTCCCGAATTCGCTACATTGGTGTCAGAAGTGTGACGGCTTGACAGTCTCACCATCCCATTTCTGACATCAATCCAGCAAACTCGGGGGGCAGCTGGGAACCGTCGCCTCAGCCAGGATGCGAACCCGGATAGCCTGCAACACGGGTGACTGCGCTAACTGGTCAAGTAAAGGGCCGACGCTTTAGTTAACTGGTTAGAGCAGTCGCCCGTGATGTGCAGTCGCGGGTTCACATCCTGGCTGCGGCGGATTCCCGGCTGACCCCTGAGTTCGCTACAATACTTTCACATACAGCCACACGAAGTATCTCTTTCATCGGTGACTAAAGATAAAATTGATTTTTCACCACATATTCGTGTAGACAACCGGCTGCGTCGTGAACAGCATTGTTCACATACTTGCCTATGTACTTTGATCGTTACTGGAGGATTCCACTAGAGGGCACACCAGAGAACTGCGGATATTAAATATACAAAACACCCCATCGGCGCCACACCGCCCCTACACATGGATATGTTTCACCGTGCATGAACGCGACCATCTCGGACTTTCTTATTTTTACTTTAATGAGAAACATTTTTTCAGCAATACATTTTGCAAACACAGCACAAGTTTCTCAAGGAATGAATCTTCTTCAGTGCCCTGTAACATAATACAAAGAATCAGAACCAACAAAACAAGTATTTAGATCTATGAGAGAAAGATGCAAAAATAGACTGTTTCTGTTTATTTTTGTAGGTTTCCACATCAACTTCTAAAATAGTACTGATCTTTCACCAGCTATTTTGACAAGCATATTTGTCACTGTGCAGCAGCAATGTGTGTGCATTTAACTGTAGTCCACTGACTTCCGGTTTCTACTGCAGCGGTCATACCAGTTTCCTGTTTGTTGGCGTGTGCTACTGACAATGGCATATTTTTGGCGATGGTTGTGAGATTTACCATGGATAAATGTCAACCACATGCACACAACTGTCCACACACTTTGACCTGCACCTACCAGCACACGGGTGAAGTTGTACATATCAAGTTACATCCACCATTATAAAGGTGAGTCCGGGCGGACGGACGGACGGATCCTCATAATTCTGAGGACGTCTAGCAAGGCTCCAAATGGATGCAGGACACGTGAGGCAGCCATCATGCGCACGCGGACGCGTAGGTAAAATCAAGTACCTCTCCGGCCTACGTGTAGAGACACACTCTTTCGGCATTATGTGTTTCTATGCCGATTAAATAGTCATTTATCTTCATGTTCATTCACGGATGCAGGGACGGTTGCTTGCCAGATGGAATCAGTTATGGATTACTGATTGCTCGCCAAGATAAATCTAATCAGTGACATAATCCACCAGATACTCATAGATTACTTTGCCTCTGAAATCCATTATATGTGCAGATGAATTAACATGTAGGAATATGCTGCCATCGAGAGTCTATAGCTGCGGTGAAGTAGCGGTAGGCTTCAGTGCTTTTGAAGGCTTTTAGGGCTTCACCTGAGTATGGCGAGGGATTGTGGACGAGGTACACGTAAACGTCGTGAAACGTAAAATTAGGAAGCTCTATAGCAGACTGAAGTGGGGTTAATTGGTCTTTGGATAGAAGATAAGGATCCAATTCTAAAAACTCGATTTTTTTTGCAGATAACGCTGCTTCTCCTCCGTGGTTAAGTGAGCGATTCTGGACAGTCTTTCAAACTTGCCGTGAACCGCGGTCCTTAAGATGGCGGTCATAGCAACAAAAACCACGTGACTGAGGGGGCGCCGCAGAGCGGGCTTGATGTAGGACGTGTTTTGCAGGTGCTCCGCCGAAATGTGACTTAATTTATACTTTTTTGCACTATTTTACACTTTTGTAGCTTTTCGAGCTTTACTTTTGCAGCTACCTGCTTTAAGTGACTTTTTTTCGACTGAGGACGATCTATGATGGCAAATAGAGGGAAATCCGACGCTCCCAAATCAGGTCGCGGCAACAAGCCTCGGCCTTCTCCTGAGCCAGAACCCCAGCAGCAGCTAGATGCTAATGAAGCCCTGTTAATGAATATGAGGCAGATGATGGACGAGATGCGCTCCGATATCATCAATAAATTTGAATCCATCGTCTCGGGTGCTGTCAAAAGAGAGATTACGGCGGCTCTGGAGTCAATCGAAGCTAAACTGGCCTCTCAGACTGAGACTATAAGTGACCTCGAGCGCTCGGCTAACGACCACGATAGCAGGCTAGGCGACCTTCAAGCTAATGTTAACACGCTTAACACCCTGGTCGACTCTCTCCCCAAGAAATGCGAGGACCTGGAGGGGCAATCAAGATGGAATAATGTACGCCTGGTGGGCCTGCCTGAGGGTCTGGAAGGCCAGCGATCCACCGAGTTTACTGCCCAACTCTTACAAGACCTATTGGGACTTGATGACAAACCTGTACTGGATCGGGCCCATCGTACCCTCCGTGCAAGGCCCAAAGATGGAGAACCGCCACGTCCGCTTGTTATTCGGGTTAACCTGTTTCAAGTTCGGAACCAGATTCTGCGACGCGCCGGGGAAGCCTCTCCTCTCTCCTACAATGGCAGGAGGATCTCGATTTTCCCGGATTTCACTCCAGCGATGGCCAAGAAACGGGCCGCCTTTGCCAAAGTGAAAAAGGAGCTCCACTCTTGCACAAACATCAAGTTCGGTCTTCTCTACCCGGCAACGCTTCGCATTACCTTACCTAGCGGACACACTCACAGGTTTGATGACCCTGCTTTGGCATCAGATTTTGTTGAGAAAAACATTAAAAAAGTTGTCGATCCTGATGCAGTTTAGCTGACATGCTAACTGGGTAGTTGGTTAGCAGCTACTGCCAGGTGATAAGACTACATTTCCCATAGTGCCTTGCTTCAGGACGTTAGATTGCCTACGGTTAGAGACCAGTCAATGCTAGAGACTGATGTTACCACTGTTTTCTGTTAACTTTTCGCTGCTATTTTTTTTCTAAATCTTAAGTTGTTTACAGTTAAAACTTGAATACACGTTTGCTGTTTAATTATGCATGAATACTTCAACTTCGAAGTTTTAACAACAGGAGTCACTTTCATGCTAAGCTTGTTTGACGCTGCAAATTCATGCTGCTTGTCTACTTTTTCTAGGGTGGAATAGTTACATGTAGCTGCTTAGACCATACATATTTACATTATTAGGCTATAAGCCTGTTTATTATTGTATATTTTTATTGTTTCCTTAAAATGTCACATTTTCTTAGTGGACGCCGAGTAGTGTTTGGTGGGTTTTTATCAGAGCTACTAGGAGGCGTGATAGTTTGTGTGTTTTTTGGGGTTAAGTTGCGCGCATCCCGTTTGGGGGGATGCTTCTGCCAGTGGGTGGGTGGAAGGGCTTTTGGTTTTGGTTTGGTTTTGTTTTTCGTTTTTGTTCTTGGTCCTCTTTTTTCCCCCCCCATCAGTCAGGCATTTGTTTTCAGTGTTATGCTCTACTACTGTCATGCTGCCCTTGTATATAGCACTGTATGTGCTTAGTCATGTCTCATACTAATTTAAAAGTGCCTTCATATGGGGGGGGGGGCATTAAATTCGTTAGTTTTAACTGTAAAGGACTCAATAACCCCATAAAACGTAGCAAGGTGTTGCATCATCTTCACACTCTTGGTGCTCAGGTGATCTTTTTACAAGAAACCCATCTTAAAGCTTCTGATCATGCCAGATTGAAAAGGGGATGGGTGGGTCAGATATACCATTCTACATTCCAGGGCAAATCACGGGGGGTTGCCATTCTGCTGCACTAATCTGTTCCATTTATTTATTCATCTGTTATTTCTGATCCAAATGGTTGATTCGTTATTGTTACTGGCCAAATACATAACACTCACTTGATTTTGGCAAATGTATATGCTCCAAATTATGACGACGAGGCCTTTTTTAAACGTCTCTTCTCAACTCTCCGTGATATGTCCTCACACTGTTTGATTTTACGAGGTGACTTTAATTGCTGGCTCAATCCTAAATTGGACCGCTCTTTCTCTAAGGTTTGCTCACCTTCAAAATCTGCCAAAGTAATCCAGTCTTTCATGGAAGAGTTTGCAGTTTCTGATGCCTGGTGCTTTTTCAACCCTTCTAAAAGGGAATATTCTTTCTTCTCCCATGTGCATCACACTTTCACCCGTATTGACTTTTTCTTGGTTGATAATAGACTACTTTCATCGGTGTCAGACTGTAAATACAATGCTATTGTCATATCTGACCATGCTCAAATCTCAATGAACATTTTTTTTAAAAACATAATCAACACGCACTCACCATGGCGTCTTAATACATGCTTACTATCAAATGAGAATTTTGTTAACTTTGTTTCACAACAGATTGACTTTTTTGTGAGTGTAAACAAAACACCTGATGTGTCTACTTCTTTGCTGTGGGAGACATTAAAGGCATATATTAGGGGGGAAATAATTTCTTATTCAAGACATGAGAGAAAAGTTAGAGAGGAAAAATTATCTAGACTGGCAAAGAGTATTTCTCAACTTAATAACTTGTATGCTTCCTCCCAGTCCCCAGATATTTACAAGGAACGTCTCTCCTTACAAGGTGAGTACGATGCCCTCATGACTCATCGCACTACTGAGCTCTTGCTCCAGTCGAGATTCCGGTTCTATGAACATGGTGATAAGGCCAGCAAGCTACTATCACACCAGTTGCGCCAAATGACTACATCGCGTCACATTTCTCAGATCCAAACAGATTCAGGTAAAACTACTGACCCTTTAGAAATTAATAATATTTTTAAGGAATTTTATGTATCTCTTTACTCTTCTGATCAAGGTCCATCTCCTCCTAATTATGATACCTTCTTTGAAAATTTAGATATTCCCTCTATTGGTCTATCAGACCTGAAAGTATTAGAGAATTCAATTACTATTTCAGAACTTCACGCAGCTGCTACATCTCTGCAAAATAGGAAGAGCCCAGGCCCAGATGGTTTTCCGTCTGAATTTTATAAGAAGTTTTGGCATAAGCTGGCCCCTTTACTATTAGATATGTTTAACGAATCACTTGTCGCTGGACGTCTTCCTCAAACTCTTAATCAAGCCTCTATTTCTCTCCTCTTGAAAAAAGACAAAGATCCCTTAACTTGCTGCTCTTATCGCCCAATAAGTTTACTGAATGCTGACTTTAAATTGTTATCCAAATTACTAGCACTATGCCTTGAATCTGTTCTCCCTTCTATAATTTCTCAAGATCAAACAGGATTTATTCGAAATAGGCATTAATTCTCTAATCTTAGATGTTTGTTCAATGTAATTTATAATATTCCACCTTCTGACACTCGAGGCTTTGATATCTTTAGATGCCGAGAAGGCGTTCGATAGAGTGGAGTGGAATTATCTTTTCTTCCCTTTAGAGAAATTTGGCTTTGGAAAAAACTTTATTTCATGGATTCAGTTACTCTATTCTTCTCCACATGCTTCAATCAGGACGAATAATATTAACTCTGACTACTTTCGCTTTTTCCGCTCTACAAGACAGGGCTGCCCCTTAAGTCCTTTGTTATTTGCTATTGCCATTGAACCCCTTTCAGTAGCGCTTCAATCCAATCCCCATATTACAGGCATAGTAAGAAATGGCATGGAACTGAAAGTCTCGCTTTACGCGGACGATCTCCTTTTATACGTTTCTGGCTTGCCCACCTCTGTCCCTGCTATACTCGCCACTCTTCAGTCGTTTAGCCTGATATTGGGATACAAACTGAATTTGAGCAAAAGTGAAATATTTCCTATTAATACCGCCACTAACGATTATCCCTTGCATACTCTACCCTTTAAGATTGCCCAACACAGTTTCACATATTTGGGAGTTAAAGTCACGCAAAAAATGGAGGATTTTTATAAAGCAAATTTTGCCCCTTTGCTGACCCGAATTAAAGGGGATTTGGATCGCTGGTCCGTTCTTAATCTTTCTTTGGTTGCACGAGTCAATACGGTCAAAATGAATATTCTCCCACGCTTTTCCTATCTATTTCAATGTATAACTCTTATCCTCCCTCAGACGTTTTTCCACAAAGTGGACAGCATGATCCTGGAGTTTGTATGGAATAAGAGAGTTCCTAGAATGCGTAAGCAATATCTGCTTGGTGGCATGGCACTGCCTAACTTTAGATTTTATTATTGGGCTTCCAATATAAGAATTTTTAAATCCTGCCTTCAACTTGAGGCCTCTCAACCCCCTCCAGAATGGCTTATCATAGAATCCAATTCGGCTAAACCTGCGTCGTTAAAAGCTTTGCTACACTCCCCTATCCATTCCTCCACATCTCCATATACTAAGAATGTAATTGTTAAAACATCTCTTAGAATCTGGGTTCAGTTTAAGCGCTTCTTTGGCCTACAGACTTTTTCTACCTATGCTCCACTAGCCGCCAATCATGTTTTCCCTCCTTCCCTGATGGATAGTGTTTTTTTAAGGTGGGAAAGGCTTGGCATCAACATCTTTAAAGACTTGTATATTGATAATATTTTTGCCTCTTTTCAGCAATTGTCAGACAAATTTTCACTTCCTAAGCAACATTTTTTCAGATATCTGCAGGTCTGGAGCTTTGCTTATAACATGTTTCCCATGTTTCCCCACCTACCTAATGATTCTGTTCTAGATAGTTTCCTGACACCAATCCCAACCTTAAAAGGCTCCATCTCATATATTTATAACCAAATTTATCTTTTACGTCGTCCGGACTCCTTAAATTCCATTAAGATGTTATGGGAGAAGGATTTGGGGGAGGCAATATCAGAGGAAATTTTGGCGGAGATTTTAAAACGAGTTCATAAATCCTCTATTTGCGCCAGGCATAGCCTTATTCAGTGTAAATTGGTTCATCGCACCTATTATACTAATGCCCGTTTGTCAAAGTTCTATGATGGGGTGTCCCCTGCATGCAACAGATGCCAGCATTCACCTGCGGATCTTATACATATGTTCTGGCTTTGCCCATCTTTGCAAAAATATTGGACAGAAGTTTTTAATATAATTTCTGTAATAAGTGGGGAAAAAGTTGAGCCTGACGCTTTTGGTGCGTTGTTTGGAGTCTTTCCTATGTTACCAACTCTCTCTGCAGTTAAAAAAGACCTCCTCGCTTTTACCACTTTTTTGGCAAGGAGACTAATAGTAATTAAATGGAAGTCACAGGTGTCACCTTCTTATTTTCACTGGGCTCGAGACGTTCTCTATTTTCTTAAATTAGCAAAACTTCGACTTCCACTGAGTGGTTCTGCTGATAAATTCCAGAAATTATAGGGTCAATTTTTTCAAATTATTAATCACATAAGTTTCCTATTTATTCCGGACTGATAAACTTTTTTATGATTTACAGGGCTACTGATGCTGGGCAGCGTGCAGTTTAACTGCTGTTATACCAATGTATTGTGGCGTGCGTGGGTGGGTGGACGCGTTGGTCCTTGGCTGGTGGGTCGGGCCCTTTAGTCGGGGCGCTGGCCCGAGTCTCCCGCTCCGCAGGCGGCAGCATTGGCCGGTCGGCTGGGGGGTCCGGCCCGTTGGTTGGGGGCCGGCATGTCTGCTTGTCTGTGCGCATTACGGTATTGTCTAGTGGGGACACCACTGTTTGCTGACTGATGTTTTGTTTTTGGGTGTTTTTTTTCTTTCCTTCTTTTTCTCCCTCCTCTCTTTTGGCTGCGTTTTTGTTTTTGTCTTAATTTTTTTTCCTTTTTTATTGTTATTTTCAGTTTATTTTCTGAGGCAGTAATGCTGTTTTTGCGTATAACATTTTTGATTGTCACTTTTTACAGTATTTTGATAATAGAGAAGTTTATCGTATATGTACATATACACTCACTGGCCACTTTATTAGGTACACCTTGCTAGTACCGGGTTGGACCCCCTTTTGCCTTCAGAACTGCCTTAATCCTTCGTGGCATAGATTCAACAAGGTACTGGAAACATTCCTCAGAGAGAGTTTGGTCCATATTGACATGATAGCATCACGCAATTGCTGCAGATTTGTCGGCTGCACATCCATGATGCGAATCTCCCGGTCCACCACATCCCAAAGGTGCTCTATTGGATTGCTTTGCTTTCATGTTGTTGACGCCAAATTCTGACCCTACCATCCGAATGTCGCAGCAGAAATCGAGACTCATCAGACCAGGCAACGTTTTTCCAATCTTCTATTGTCTAATTTTGGTGAGCCTGTTCGAATTGTAGCCTCAGTTTCCTGTTCTTAGCTGACAGGAGTGGCACCCAGTGTGGTCTTTAGCTGCTGTAGCCCATCTTCCTCAAGGTTCGACGTATTGTGCGTTCAGAGATGCTCTTCTGCATACCTCGGTTGTAATGAGTGGTTATTTGAGTTACTATTGCCTTTCTATCAGCTCGAACCAGTCTGGCCATTCTCCTCTGACCTCTGGCATCAACAAGACATTTTCGCCCACAGAACTGCCGCTCACTGGATATTTTCTCTTTTTCGGACCATTCTCTATAAACCCTAGAGATGGTTGTGCGTGAAAATCCAAATAGATCAGCAGTTTCTGAAATGCTCAGACCAGCCCGTCTGGCACCAACAACCACGCCACGTTCAAAGTCACTTAAATCACCTTTCTTCCCCATTCTGATGCTTGGTTTGAACTGCAGCAGATCGTCTTGACCATGTCTACATGCCTAAATGCATTGAGTTGCTGCCATGTGATTGGCTGATTAGAAATTTGCGTTAACGAGCAGTTGGACAGGTGTGCCTAATAAAGTGGCCGGTGAGTGTACATATACACTCACTGGCCACTTTATTAGGTACACCTTGCTAGTACCGGGTTGGACCCCCTTTTGCCTTCAGAACTGCCTTAATCCTTCGTGGCATAGGTTCAACAAGGTACTGGAAACATTCCTCAGAGAGTTTGGTCCATATTGACATGATAGCATCACGCAGTTGCTGCAGATTTGTCGGCTGCACATCCATGATGCGAATCTCCCGGTCCACCACATCCCAAAAGTGCTCTATTGGATTGAGATCTGGTGACTGTGGAGGCCATTTGAGTACAGTGAACTCATTGTCATGTTCAAGAAACCAGTCTGAGATGATTCGAGCTTTATGACATGGTGCATTATCCTGCTGGAAGTAGCCATCAGAAGATGG
Source organism: Lampris incognitus (assembly GCF_029633865.1). Classification (NCBI taxonomy): domain Eukaryota; kingdom Metazoa; phylum Chordata; class Actinopteri; order Lampriformes; family Lampridae; genus Lampris; species Lampris incognitus. The sequence goes on from NC_079213.1 coordinate 55,613,042, forward strand.
GAAGACTGTGGTCATAAAGGGATGGACATGGTCAGCAACAATACTCAGGTAGGCTGTGGCGTTGACACGATGCTCAATTGGTACTAAGGGGCCCAAAGTGTGCCAAGAAAATATCCCCCACACCATTACACCACCACCACCAGCCTGAACCGTTGATACAAGGCAGGATGGATCCATGCTTTCATGTTGTTGACGCCAAACTCTGACCCTACCATCTGAATGTCGCAGCAGAAATCGAGACTCATCAGACCAGGCAACGTTTTTCCAATCTTCTATTGTCCAATTTTGGTGAGCCTGTGCAAATTGTAGCCTCGGTTTATTTGAGTTACTGTTGCCTTTCTATCAGCTCGAACCAGTCTGGCCATTCTCCTCTGACCTCTGGCATCAATAAGGCATTTTCGCCCACAGAACTGCCGCTCACTGGATATTTCCTCTTTTTCGGACCATTCTCTGTAAACCCTAGAGATGGTTGTGTGTGAAAATCCCAGTAGATCAGCAGTTTCTGAAATACTCAGACCAGCCCGTCTGGCACCAACAACCATGCCACGTTCAAAGTCACTTAAATCACCTTTCTTCCCTATTCTGATGCTCGGTTTGAGCTGCAGCAGATCGTCTTGACCATGTCTACATGCCTAAATGCATTGAGTTGCTGTCATGTGATTGGCTGATTAGAAATTTGCGTTAACGAGCAGTTGGACAGGTGTGCCTAATAAGGTGGCCGGTGAGTGTATATTTATACCTGTTTTGGATAAAAACATTTTGTAATGCACTGGTGGCGCAATTGTATTTTCATGTAAAACTTAATAAACAAAGTAAAAAAAAAAACCACATGACTGAAACCCTCTGAGGCCATTTTAGCTTTCATCTGTTTCTCATTGTGGCATACTTGTTTTATTTCATCTGTTCAAATCGATTTTAATTAGCTACTACAAGGGGAAAAAACAAATTGTTAAGGAAAATTGTGGGCGGAAAAATGCTCGGTTACATTGGCGGCAGCGGTGGGATCCGGAAGTGTCCAGAAGCGTGCAGATCCTGACAAATCTCTTCGGAGCGCGGGAATAACGAAGTGCGAGGGCGCGCTTCCGGGAAAGGGTGACTGCTTTAACCTGCAAAAAGACTCTTTTTGTAGGTTGAAGTACGTACTAAATACCCTAAGTACAAAGTACCTCTAAGTAAAGTAATTAGATTACTTTTTTGTTTTGACGAGTAACCTACTGCAATAGTTTTGCAATTCAAGTAACCAAGTAGTTAGTTAAATAAGCAACCCGTTACAGTTACTGTTAAAATATTACCGTATTTACCGTTGCTATTGAAGGTTGCAGACACAGCACGCTCAGTCCGGTGGGCGGTGCTTGGTTTCAATACGGCGGCCGGGTCACAAACTTTCTCTCTTGCATAAAGTTGAGGTCGAGTCGTGTTTGTGCGATGGAGCCTATGACTGACGCCAATTTGGTTGTCTTTGAGAAACAAAATATGCAACATGAGGAATTGGATAAGGAAACACTGCAGCATGTTTAAACAGGGTGGGAAAAACGACCTCCGCAGCACAATTAAAGAAGACAGACTTAATGGACTGGCAGCGATGTCCACAGGACATGAACTGGCACAGACATCAAAACAGGACGCAGTTAAGACCTTTGCTGCGACGAAATCCCACCGCGTACGCTTCTGGAGGGTCAGCTTTATTTGCTCTCGAGTCGTTCAAGTTGCTGACGATAGTATGTGTTTGTGGGCATGTTTCATTGTGTGTGTGTGTGTGTGTGCGTGTGTGTGTGAGGAACATGAGAACTTGGCATACAGGAGAGATTTGCCCAGATATTTAGTTTGAGGAGCTGAAAGAGCAGGATGAGTGGTTTAGATAATGGATGGATGGATGGATGGATGGATGGATGGATGGATGGATGGATGGATGTGCTGTCATGACTCTGCTTTAAATAATTTGGAACGAGGTTATTCAGTATGAATATGCAGATCTGTTTGGTGTTATTTGTATATGGATCCGCAAAACGCCTTCATATTACATCATACATACTTTAACACTGTTGACACTAGTGTTGCACTTGACTATTTGCGTTATGTGTATGGCATATTGGCATTTGTGTGTTGTTGCTGGTTTTTGCTTTATATGTAGTATGACACATTGGCCTCTGTGTGTTGTTGCTGGTATGGTGCATTACAAACAGAGGGGCAGCATAATTGTTTTGCGCCTGGAGTGGCTTGCATGTGCAGGACCAGTGCCCTGCGGCTACAGCATGCTGCTTTTTGTTGGTTTACTTGTGTAAAGGAGGAGTGGCTGTCCTGTTTTGCAGTTTGATTGAACCAATGAATCGTTTGTTTCCTAGCAACCGGAGATGATATTTTGTGATTGCAGCAACTCCTCAGTCGCTGCTGCCCAAAACATTGTCCCTTGGTATCTACTGTGTGTATTTTCATTGTACGTGTACTAAACATAATCATTAATAAAGAGCTGTAAAGGGGATATTGCATCTCTTATTCCTGTTCTTAGCACCAACTCCAGCAAAGTTTCAGTACTGGTGTTATTGGATCTTGGTGCTGTATCTGACACTGTTGACAACGCAATACTTTTGCACAGGTTGGAAAACTGGGTTGACCTTTCTGGCAGAGTCTGAAGTTAGTTCAAGTCATATCTACTGTACAAGACAGAAACTACTTTGTTTCTGTTTGTAACTATGTATCTGAGCTATCTAATGTGACATGTGAAGTACCCCAAGGTTAGCTTCTAGGGCCCTCTCTATTCAACAGTGTTGGGAGGGTTACTTTTAAAATGTATTCTGCTACAGATTACAGAATACGTCATGAAATGTAATTTGTAACGTATTCCATTAGATTACTCAATGTGAGTAACGTATTCTAAATACTTTGGATTACTTACTATTACTATTTTCTTACATTTTGTGTAACAGTATGTGTAGCATTCACACAATACTACTTACTTGAGTAGACTATTCTGTTTCTTCTATTGTAACTGGCTGAATGCATTTGAGTCACCTTAAAGATATAATTAACAAAGGCTAGAAGAGTATGTAAACAAAAGATCAATGATTTTTTTATCTGGTAAAAAAAGAAAGAAAGAAGAGAACTTTTCCATGTCATTTTCTTTATTTCCATAGCTGTTAGAATGAAAAACTTTAGACAAAGATGAAAATATAGCATACTGTTTTACTGAATTTACTGTTGAACTAACATTTAGGTATCACTTTCACTGCATTTTGTTTTGCAATCCTCTTAAAATAAGAATGACACCAAAGAAAAAAAATTAAGTAATCCATTAATTTCAAGAATGTAACTGTACTCTGAATACCATAAATTTAAATTGTAACTGTATTTGAATACAGTTACTCATATTTTGCTTTCTAAATACGTAATGCTGTTACATGTATTCGGTTACTCCCCAACACTGAATCTCTACATGCTCCCCGCTTGGCCAAATTATACCTAATAACAGTATTGCTTGCCATAGTTATGTGGACGACACTCAAGTTTATATTGCTCTATTACCACATGACTGTTGTCCTATACATTTTCTCTGCCAATGCTTGAGCAAGTCAATGACTGGATGTGCCAGAATGTCCTTCAGTTAAAAAGGGACAAAACTGAGATAATTCTCTTCAGTGTCAAAGAGGAAAGGCCAACAATTATCTCACACCTTGACTCCCTGTTTTTGAAAACCAAAACCAAGCTAGAAATAGTGGTGTTACTATAGATTCAGATCTAAATTTCAACAGACACATCAAGTCAGTTGAAAAAAAAATCAGCCGATTCTCATCTTAAAAAGACTTCGAGGACTCATTGTCAGGACTTCTGCCTGAGCTGTCCTTCTCATGCATGTCTTTGGTCCTGTTGGTGGTGCGTAAGTTCTACTCTACTGTCATTTCGGACCTTGCTGTTTCTCCACCGGTCCACAAGAGGCCCGTGGACTTTCCTCCCTGTTTTCCCTACTCAGCTGCTCACCTGAAACTCGTTATCTCCTTTGTCCCTCTGTGTCCAGGCCTTACCTGTGTTCAGGTGATTCATTGCTGCCTCTACTTGTTTCCCCACTCTGGGTTTTGGCTGCTGTATCTGAAATCCTGGTACGAGCCCTGCCTGTTTCCTCATTGCGTGTTTGCCTGCTGTCTTGGACAGTTTGTTGGTTTTGAATGCTGCTTGTTGCCTGACTCTGTACCTGCTCTCTGTTTTGTACGTTTGCTATTCTGGATTTTGGACTCTTGGCTTGGATAATCGACTACGAGACTGCACCACAGTTTACTGAATTGTGTAATAAGTCGCCTTTTCATTTTCATCAGAGTTGTTTGGTCTGCGTTTGAGTCCATACCCCCTTGCCTGAGACTCGTGTCCAAGCAAGACTCAGGGGGGGGACTTGTTTATGCCTTTATTACTAGCAGGCTAGATTATTGTATCTTAGGCAGCTTGTTCAGAATGCTGCTGCTAGATTTCGAACAGTGACCAAAAAAGCTGGAACAGATTGCACCAATTCTCAAATCCCTGCATTGGCTCCCGGTGTGTTAGAGAAGTGGTTTCAAAATACTGCTGCTCATCTATAAATAATTCAATGTTTTTGGGCCAAAATACATCACAGAAACGCTTTTACATTATGAACCTTCTAGACCCCACAGGTCACCTGGGACTGGTCTGTTAACTGTCCGTCCCCAGAGTCAAAACTAAGCACGGAGAAGCAGCATTTAGCTCCTATGCAATAAATAGCTGGAATAAACTTCCAGAAGAATTGAGACTTGCTCCAACACCAACTACTTTTAAACCCAGATTAAAAATGTCTTTATGCATGCTCAGTAATCCAGGTGAGGACATCACAGAAAGGTGAATCCGTTCATCTGGACACCACGTTTACTGAGAGACACGTTTCATCATCATCTAAGTGACGTCTTCAGTCTGACCTGACTGCAGGTACCCCCACCCTTATAAACAATACAGTGACTGCAGGTACCCCCACCCTTATAAACAATACAGTGACTGCAGGTACCCCACCCTTATAAACAATACAGTAACTGCAGGTACCCCCACCCTTATAAACAATACAGTGACTGCAGGTACCCCACCCTTATAAACAATACAGTGACTGCAGGTACCCCACCCTTATAAACAATACAGTGACTGCAGGTACCCCCACCCTTATAAACAATACAGTGACTGCAGGTACCCCACCCTTATAAACAATACAGTAACTGCAGGTACCCCACCCTTATAAACAATACAGTAACTGCAGGTACCCCCACCCTTATAAACAATACAGTGACTGCAGGTACCCTACCCTTATAAACAATACAGTGACTGCAGGTACCCCCACCCTTATAAACAATACAGTGACTGCAGGTACCCCCACCCTTATAAATAATACAGTAACTGCAGGTGTCCCCACCCTTATAAACAATACAGTGACTGCAGGTACCCCACCCTTATAAACAATACAGTGACTGCAGGTGTCCCCACCCTTATAAATAATACAGTGACTGCAGGTACCCCACCCTTATAAACAATACAGTGACTGCAGGTGTCCCCACCCTTATAAACAATACAGTGACTGCAGGTGTCCCCACCCTTATAAACAATACAGTGACTGCAGGTCTCCCCACCCTTGTAAACAATACAGTGACAGCAGGTACCCCATTCCTTATAAACAATACAGTGTCAGGCCAGGACTCCACAGCCTACACCGTCGACAGACCAGTGGCCACTCTTTCAAGGACGAGGATGTGCACATCCTTGATAGGGAGGAACGCTGGTTTGAACGGGCAGTCAAAGAGGCCATCTATGTGAACAGGGAATGACCATTCCTCAATCGGTGGGCGGGGGGGGGGTGTACATCTATCACCATCTTATAATGTTGTGATTACAACTTTTCTCAGTCCTCTGTGAATAGTTCACATGGCCATTGTAATTCTAGTTAATGGTCACACTGATTTACATATGAAACCGATTGTTGGTGTGGGTCGTTATGCTACTGTATTGTTTATAAGGGTGGGGTACCTGCAGTCACTGTATTGTTTATAAGGGTGGGGTACCTGCAGTCACTGTATTGTTTATAAGCATGGGGTACCTGCAGTCACTGTATTGTTTATAAGCATGGGGTACCTGCAGTCAGGTCAGACTGAAGAGTCTCTTAGATGATGATGGAACGTGTCTCTCAGTAAACGTGGTGTCCAGATGAACTGATTCACCTTTCTGTGATGTCCTCACCTGGATTACTGAGCATCGAGACACTTGCACTTTGACTTTTGCGAAGCTTAAAATCTTACACTACATGTTTATTTAATTTTTTTATTCTTGCGTTTAAATGTGTGTTTCTGCATTCCTTGTAAAATCTTGTATTATTTTATATGTTTTTTATATCTATTTCTTATGTGAGTCTGCCTCGTGTGTGAAATGTGTTACATAAGTGAAATTGTCTTGCCTTGCCTTCTGTCTAAACGTGTGCGATGCTGTCCCATGGTGTCGTCCTCACTGTCGGCTGGTAGAAGTAGGTCCGTGCCTCAGACCGTAGCCATGAGAGGGCAGAGTGCTTAGGGAAAACCTCCCTGCCATGTTCACCATTGTTGTTTCATGTGTGCAATATTCCCTTCCAGCCACGGCTGGTCTGGGAAAGTCCTGAGCTGTGAGTGATCCTCATCTGCGATGTCCGGCAACCCCGGGAGAGCTGGAGCGAGGCTCTGATGGATCCATTGCCTACAGAGTTCTCGTCTGTCCCTGGTTGATATCTGGCTGGTGTCCCGCCATGTAAACTTCAGCGGCAGTGGACTCATGAGCAACGGACCTCTGGGGCAGGCACGTTGATCTCAGTGGCTGACTTAACGGGGCAATTCCAGCATTTCACTCTGCCACGAACTGAGTCTGCATCAGTTCATACGAGGACTTCAGTAACAGCAGGGCTGTACCCGTCTGTGTGGAGTCGTGTTTAATCTGTTTGGGAGCTGCGGTGTGGTAATCAGCAGGGAGGTGGATGGGAGGACTCACCCACTTCTGTTGAGTTCTGCTGTCAGCCTATAAAACTGCTGCCGTGGTCTTTGCACCATAAGGATAAGGTACTTTATTGTCATTGTATACATCCCTTCATCCATCCATCCATCCATCCGTCCATTATCCAAACCGCTGATCCTACTCTCAGGGTGGCAGGGATGCTGGAGCCTATCCCAGCAGTCACTGGGCAGCAGGGGGGAGACACCCTGGACAGGCCGCCAGGCCATCACAGGGCTTATTGAGGTTTGTGGTTTAGGTTGCCAAATTTTATAATAGAAGATTTTGCTGACATCTCCTCCCACATAGCCACAGCTTGTTGTGGTCTTGACCACTCTTGAAATAAAATCCCGAGTCCTCTTTGTCTTGTGTACACACAACAAAATGTCATGTGGAGACTCAGAGCAGCAGCACCAGACAAGGTAAATTATTAAAAACAAGACACAAACAAGGACAAGCAACATTTAGTATGAATAAGTGAGGTAGCAAAATGATGACGATGATAAAAGATAGCAGCGGCTTTTTACAGTTGACAGTAGCGCAGGGGGTTATGGCTCATGGTGGCCATACTGCAGCGGCTTGGACATGCGGAATAGTGCTGCAGTAGGACAGTGCGAGACAGTGCATGGGCGATACGGTAGATAATGTCCATCACTGTCCATACTGTACCAGTTAGTCCTCAGCAGCTATAGGGAGGGGTGGGGGTGGCGATGGAGGCTGCAGCTCTGGGGAAGAAGCTGTTCCTCGGCCTGTTAGTCCGGGTTTTGATGGTGCGGTATCTTTTCCCCGATGGCGAGGGAACGAACACAGAGACCTGGCTGTATTGCGTCTTTGCGGATGCTGCTGGCTTTCCCCTGTAGGCAGCCAGCATACACAGCATCCATGTCCGGGAGCACAGCTCCCACAATCCTCTGTGCTGCCTTCACCACCCGGGCCCGCTTCAGGTGGTGTAGGATGGACTGAAGGGGCTCCTCGTTCCTCATGTGCACACGCGTGAGGACGTGGACCGTGTTTACATCAGGTATTAAGATGTAATGTGTATGTTATCTGCATAAGGGAAAAGGCCCAACCGTGCAGGGTGTAATACCCAGCAGGCATTGCAGTCAGAACGTGATCCAATCTGCATTCAGCCAGAGCAAGCGAGGTGTAAAGGCAGCCCGTGCCAGTACTGATGAGGTAAAAGATGATTGACGTTAGACATGTCCGCCCCACAGAAGGGAGTGTGATGTACCGGGAATACTGGGAAGGTTTTGCCGCTGACTGACTCGACAAACTGCGGCACCACCCACTCCAAAACAACTGTCCTGGCACGCCGCAGTTGCACACCTGACTGTGGCAAGGTTTGCTGTTGCTTTTGAGTAGTAAGGTTTAGCCCTACACTGAAACATTTGACCTTGTGTTTGACTGTTGTTGTCAGTGACTTCAGAAAACCCTGCCGACATCCCTGCCACTTCTCTCTGCATACTGCACACACATGAGGTGGCATACAATACATACGAGGAGCATACATGCAAGAAGCACAGCAAGAAGGTCCTGGGTTCAGGTCCCGAGGTAGTCCAACCTTGGGGGTCGTCCCGGGTCATCCTCTGTGTGGAGTTGTCATGTTCTCTGTGTGGGTTTCCTCCGGGTGCTCCGGTTTCCTCCCACAGTCCAAAGACATGTAGGTCAGGTGACTCGGCCGTACTAATTTGTCCCTCCGTGTGTGTGTGTGTGTGTGTGTGTGTGTGTGTGTGTGTGTGTGTGTGTGTGTGTGTGTGTGTGTGTGTGTGTGTGTGTGTGTGTCTGTGTCGGACCTGTGATGGCCTGGTGGCCTGTCCAGGATGTCTCCCCACCTGCCACCCAGTGACTGCTGGGATAGGCTCCAGCATCCCCATGATCCTGAGAGCAGGACAAGCAGCTTGGATAATGGATAGATGGATGGGTAGGTGGGTGGATGGGTGGGTGGGTGGATGGATGGATGATGGGTTGGTGGATGATGGATAGATGGGTGGTGGATGGATGGATGGATGGATGGATGGGGTGGATAGATGGATGGATGGATGGGTGGATGAATGGATGATGGGTGGATGGATGGATGGATGGATGGATGATGGGTGGGTGGATGAATGGATGGATGGATGGATGGATGGATGGATGGATGGATGGATGATGGGTGGGTGGATGGATGGGTGGATGGATGATGGGTGGATGAATGGATGATGGGTGGATGGATGGATGATTGGTGGATGGGTGGATGGATGGATGGGTGGGTAACATCAGTGGTTTGGGTACATGTTGGTTCATTTGCTGTGGTAGCTGATAGAGCTAGCTCACAACCTGCCACCCTTAAGGTGTGGTGATGGAGTGATGAGACGGGCAGGATGAGTGACAGGAATGGCAGACAGGGCGTGTCATCACACATGGCTGTGTGTGTGTGTGTGTGTGTGTGTGTGTGTGTGTGTGTGTGTGTGTGTGTGTGTGTGTGAAGCATCTGCCAAGCAGCTGCAGAGTGACGGTGTCTTGTGTTTCACTCTACTTATCTCAGATGACCAGGCGTAAGTGTTTTACGTATAATGTCCTAAGAGACTAAAACTATGTGATAGACCAACTTTTCTCAGTTGTCACGGAGCCTCAAGTCCCTGTTGCTAGGTGGGGGGAGTCATCTGAGACAAGCTAGAGCACTGATAAGCGCCCCCCCCCCCCCGTCATCCTTCCTTGACTTTCCTTTACAGCTTCACCAGAATAGCAAATACTTTATTTACTTGTGCACATAAATGCGAGGCTCCAGTAATTCACAGTCTTTGCTGGGAAGCTCCGTAGTTTAGCCCGACTTACTTTTACAGCCCAGTCACCAGCGAACGGGCACGTTTGCTTCCCCGGCGGGTCTCAGGTGCTGTTACTTTTAATAACTGCCCGTCAGAGGAATTAAAGATATTTACTATCCAGTCATAAAAAGACCTCGCCTTAAAAAAGAGTAATCAGTCATACATAGTTAAGTGTGTAGCTAATAAAGCTATAAAGTGATGCTGCCCCCGAGAAGAAACACCGAGGCGGTCTGGCGGCAGCCTCGCCTAGCGTCGCCTGTGGTGTTTCTGTCTAAGTGTGCATTTGTTTGGTCGTGTGGAGTGCGGGGAGGCATGTCGAGGATGTCTGGCTGGGAGAGCCTGGTCTGCTGGGCCCACCGGGGTGGGCCCAGGGACCACGGCCCTGCCTCGGAGGTTTGCCCGAGGGGGAGGTGCCAAGGGCGGTCTGACAGGATGCAGAAGCGGGGCAGGCTAAGCTAATAGCTAGCCCATGCAGACCGGCAGGTCCGACAGTCATCCTGGCTGGCATTCGGTCTCTGGACGGTGGAGTGTTTGCACTACTCTGTTTGTATATTTTCGGTGGTGTCATTTTTGTACATTTTGGATATCAATCAGTAGTCAGTGTTGCACTGCTGTGTGCTGGGAGGAAGGAGATTTCGTTTCTTTTATGTACGCAGGGGCATGATAGCGTTGACAGTAAATACTTCCTGATTGCCGATAATGTCCAGTGTCCAAAAGGACACTTCCTTCTTGTTCTGCTGAAGTAAACAAGGTAATACCATCATTCAAGATATTGGATTTAAAATAAATATTGAGAATGGCACTAAGGTATGAAACGTAGCTTATACAAATAATGATAATATAGTTTGAAGGTGTATGTTGCCCTGTGGTTCGTAAGGTTCCTGAGTTTAGTGCTGATTCCCCGTTTGGGTAATCTCAGATAGGCACCATCCTCATGTGGCCATGAATGTAGAATATAGTTTCAGTGTTTATATGTGTCCTTTCTTCTCTTTTCCTTTTTTTGGGGGGGGGTTCCCCCTTTTCCTCCCCAATGTACTTGGACAATTACCCTATTTTCCGAGCCATCGCGGTTTCTGCTCCACCTCCTCTGCTGATCCGGGGAGGGCTGCAGACCACCACATACCTCCTCCTATACATGTGGAGTCACCAGCCACTTCTTTTCACCAGGGGGACGTAGCGCATGGGAGGATCACGCTATTCCTCCCAGTTCCTCCTCCCCCCCCGAACAGGCGCCCCGACCAACCAGAGGAGGTGCTAGTGCAGCGACCAGGACACATACGCACATCCAGCTTCCCAATTGCAGACACGGCCAGTTGTGTCTGTAGGGACGCCCGACCAAGCCGTAGATAACACGGGGATTTGAACCCCTGATCCCCATTTTGGTAGGCAACAGAATAGACCGCTATGCCACCTGGATGGCCCGTTTCCTTTATTTTCAACCTTTTGTTGCCTCTTCTTAATGTTTCCTTTTTGTACAAAGGATTTGGTTTTGTGAAGTTAATAATCATATTCGCTAATATGTCTTTCTTCTGATGTTCAGCTGGACATTATGTATTCAGAAATACTGAAGTACTCTGCTGTGGCCTCCTGCGGGGAAATTCCAAAATCACATTTTCTGCTGTACCGATGTATAGTGCCAGGCCTAGTGATGTACAGAATGCCAGGCCTAGTGATGTACAGAATGCCAGGCCTAGTGATGTACAGAATGCCAGGCATAGTGATGTACAGAATGCCAGGCCTAATGATGTACAGAGTGCCGGGCCTAGTGATGTACAGAGTGTCGAGCCTAGTGATGTACAGAGTGCCAGGCCTAGTGATGTACAGAGTGCCAGGCCTAGTGATGTACAGAATGCCAGGCCTAGTGATGTACAGAGTGCCAGGCCTAGTGATGTACAGAATGCCAGGCCTAGTGATGTACAGAGTGCCAGGCCTAGTGATGTACAGAATGCCAGGCGTAGTGATGTACAGAGTGCCAGGCCTAGTGATGTACAGAGTGCCAGGCCGAGTGATGTACAGAGTGCCAGGCCTAGTGATGTACAGAGTGCCAGGCGTAGTGATGTACAGAGTGCCAGGCCTAGTGATGTACAGAATGCCAGGCCTAGTGATGTACAGAATGCCAGGCCTAGTGATGTACAGAGTGCCAGGCCTAGTGATGTACAGAGTGCCTGGCGTAGTGATGTACAGAGTGCCAGGCCTAGTGATGTACAGAGTGTCGAGCCAAGTGATGTACAGAGTGCCAGGCCTAGTGATGTACAGAGTGCCAGGCCTAGTGATGTACAGAATGCCAGGCCTAGTGATGTACAGAGTGCCAGGCGTAGTGATGTACAGAGTGCCAGGCCTAGTGATGTACAGAGTGCCAGGCCGAGTGATGTACAGAGTGCCAGGCCGAGTGATGTACAGAGTGCCAGGCCTAGTGATGTACAGAGTGCCAGGCGTAGTGATGTACAGAGTGCCAGGCCTAGTGATGTACAGAATGCCAGGCCTAGTGATGTACAGAATGCCAGGCCTAGTGATGTACAGAGTGCCTGGCGTAGTGATGTACAGAGTGCCAGGCCTAGTGATGTACAGAATGCCAGGCCTAGTGATGTACAGAGTGCCTGGCGTAGTGATGTACAGACTGCCAGGCGTAGTGATGTACAGAGTGCCAGGCCTAGTGATGTACAGAATGCCAGGCCTAATGATGTACAGAATACCAGGCCTAGTGATTTACAGAGTGCCAGGCATAGTGATGTACAGAGTGCCGGGCCTAGTGATGTACAGAGTACATGGCGTAGTGATGTACAGAGTGCCAGGCGTAGTGATGTACAGAGTGCCAGGCCTAGTGATGTACAGAGTGCCTGGCGTAGTGATGTACAGAGTGCCAGGCCTAGTGATATACAGAATGCCAGGCCTAGTGATGTACAGAATGCCAGGCCTAGTGATGTACAGAGTGCCAGGCATAGTGATGTACAGAGTGCCGGGCCTAGTGATGTTCAGAGTACCGGGCCTAGTGATGTACAGAGTGCCAGGCCTAGTGATGGGTCTCGCTCATAATTTCCCTGAATTCACGCAGCCACACCAGAATGGCTTTGGTCTAGCTGTCAGACGAGCCAGCTGTCTAGCTCAGGTCTTCACAGTCATACTTTTCTTTTAGATCTGACTCTGGATCTGGACGTGGATGGATGCGACACGGCATCATCTGTAGTAGTGCTAATGGGCCCGTGCAGGGGTTGGTTTGCATCCTGGTTTCCGGTTCAAGCTCCTGGCAGGCAGGTTTCAGACACTGCTCTCATCAGCATCAGCTATCCTGTGAACATCTCCTTCCTCATCACAGCTTCGGTTAGGGCTTTGTGGGTACCGTTCACTTTGTAGATGGTAGAGAGAGTTACACTGGTACCGTGTTGTGTTGTCTTTATGAAAAACGTGAACTGTGTTCCTACACGTCTTTCTTTCAATGTCAAACATGTGACTAAAACTGAGTAATTACTCACCTCCTTTAGAAAATAAAAACCAAGAAACCGACTCACATTTATATTTCCTGACAGTTGGTTTTTGACTTAATGAGATGTTGACTACTATTTTTTGGAATAGTTTTTGTCAATAAATTAGCACACTGTTTTGCTAGGTTGATTTTTTTTCCATCATTCTTATGTACCGTATCAGGGACTTCTTTTTTATTTCATCAAAAACACAATGCAAAAAAAGTACATCACAGGGTTGTTGCAGTGCTGAAGGTGAAGGGTTCACCTACACACATTTGAAGCAACGTCACAAAAACACTTGAATAAGGGAACAAGTACCTGCAAACAAAAACGGAAAAAAAGTATATGGATATAACAGCAGATGATGATAAACTATCACAAATGTAGCTGGAACTTAATAAAATGCATACATAGCAAATTCGGAGGTCAGCCAAGAACTACCACCGCAGCCTGGATGCAAATCTGGGTCTCCCGCACCACGAGCGACTGCACTAACCAGTCAACTAAAGAGTTTGACCTGTTAGCCAACCAGCTAGCGAGTCTACACATTCATGAGTATACCCCCCCCCCCCTTCGGCTTCAGTATACCAGCTCCCTCACGCCTCTGGGTGCACGCGCCTATGATGGCCTCACGATCTCAAACATCCCACTTTTGACACCAATGTAGTGATTTCAGGGGGCAGCCAGGAACGCGCCACAGCCGGGATGCGAACCCAAGGCGACTAGGTTAACCAGTCGACTAAAGGGTCCGACCCGTTAGCCAACCAGCTAGCGAGTCTAGTCATTTGTGATCATTACAATACTTACATACACACACACATACATACAAATCAGCATGCTACATATAACATGTAACAAACATGTTATATGTAGAATGCTGTATGAGTGCCGCATATTGTGTCACATAAATTCAAATGTATTACTATCTGTGATGTAACTAATATGCCTGGAGCTGTGACGTTGAGAATTCAGCTCCATTCAATTACGTTGATTAAATAAGTTTGATGGGGGCGTCCAGGTAGCATAGTGGTCTATTTCGTTGCCTGCAACACGGGGATCGCTGGTTCGAATCCCCGTGTTACCTCCAGCTTGGTCAGGCGTCCCTACGGACACAGTTGGCCGTGTCTGCGGGTGGGAAGCCGGATGTGTGTATGTGTCCTGGTTGCTGCGCTAGCGCCTCCTCTGGTCGGTCGGGGTGCCTGTTTGGGGGGAAAGGGGAACTGGGGGGAATAGCGTGATCCTCTGGTGAAACTCCTCACTGTCAGGCGAAAAGAAGTGGCTGGTGACTCCACATGTATGGGAGGAGGCATGTGGTAGTCTGAAGCCCTCCCCGGATCGGCAGAGGGGGTGGAGCAGAGACCGGGATGGCTCGGAAGAGTGGGGTAATTGGCCAATTGTAATCGGGGAGAAAAAGGGGGAAATTTTAAAATAAATAAATAGATAAATAATGTTGGATTATGTCCTCCTGCCTATAATTTTTCTCCGTTTTGTACACCGCACTGGTTTAATGCTGGTGTTGTTGATGTAAAGTTTGATTTGCATCTTCCAACTTTGAGGAGGCTCAGAGGGTGACGGTTTTGTTGTTGTACTTGTTGCTTATCCATTTATCCAGAAGAAAACACGTTTTTCAGTGGTTTCTACTTTTTATCGGCTCTTCAAACACTCTCTTCAAGAATATGAGTAGATTATTCCACAGCGCCATTTTGTCATAAACAGAGGACGAGGACGAAGTCCGTGTGTTGGCCTGTCACCTGGCACTGCTGGCAGATGGAAGGGGCAGCTGAGACAAGAACATCCCTGCTAGGCTGCACAAGATTTGTAGGTATTTAATGGAGGCAGTGTCTTTTACGAGCCAGCACCCCTCATCCTTTTAAGTGCAACCCATCAAATAAGAAAGCGTGGCCCCTTGTAAACAACATGATCTTTCAGCATCAGTCAGCTGTGAAAGTGCCCAGTTAAGAAGAGCACATTTTTAGATTTTTGTTTTTTGTATTTGTATTTGTTTCCTGTCTTTGTGCACTTCAGGGCATGTTACAGATGGAGATAAGCCCTGCCGACACATCTGGCCTGCTAGATTGGTAAGAGATCTGATGATTCTTGTGTTAAATGAGCATTAGTACTTAGTTAGAAAGCACCCTTGCAGTCGGTCTGTTCAGACTTGGTAATTTGTATCCAGATTGACAGGTAGATTGGTGCAGCATCAGCAGTAATGTGGATGTTTTACCGGACCGTTGTGGTGAAGAAGGAGCTGAGCCGGAAGGCAAAGCTCTCAATTTACCAGTCAATCTTCGTTCCAACCCTCACCTATGGTTATGAGCTTTGGGTAGTGACAGAAAAAGTGAGATCGCGGATACAAGTGGCTGAAATGAATTTCCTCCGTACGGTGTCTGGGCTCAGCCTTAGAGATAGGGTGAGGAGCTCGGACATCCGGAGGGAGCTCGGGGTAGAGCCGCTGCTCCTTCGCATCGAACGGAGCCAGTTGAGGTGGTTCAAGCATCTGATTAGGATGCCTCCTGGACGCCTTCCTTTCGAGGTTTACCAGGCACAGCCAACTGGGAGGAGACCCCGGGGTAGACCCAGAACTCGCTGTAGGGACTACATGTCCAATCTGGCCTGGGAATGCCTTGCAATCCCCGAGGAGGAGCTGGAAGGGATTGCTGGGGAGAGGGACGTCTGAAGTGCCCTACTTAGCTTGCTGCCACCGTGACCCGACCCCGCAGAAGCGGCTGATGATCAGATCAGATAAGATGAGATCAGATGAGATGAGATGAGCTATATCTAGGTTGTGTGTAGATCTAGGTGAGACATATTGCTCGTCACACCTGGCATTACAGTACATCTCAAACTCGTCTCGAATGGCCACTTGTGATCAGAACTTGGGTTCTCGCTCAGTATGATGTGCATATAGCTTCTGTTTAGTTTCCATTCCAAACACCAACAAAACTTCCATTTCCATTCTTTTCTTGGCTTTCCAACATTCTCAAACTGTTTGGCGTGCTGTTAATATACAGGCTTCTCAAAGTCAGAATCAGAAACACTTTATTTTTCATTTCATTTCATGCACTTGCACACATGAAATGAAAGGAAACATCGTTTCCCCCAGCCCACAGCAGTGCAACACAAAGACCACAACACATGTCTAAGAACTCCAAGAACACACACACACAAAAAAAAAATCACTGTCCAGGAGAACGATCACCAGCCAGGATGCTTGTCTGAACTGCCGGTCTGCATGGGCTAGCAGTTAGCTTAGCCTCCTCCGCTTCCGCGTCCTGTCAACCGCCCTCGGTGTTTCCTCTTCGGATGCAACTCCGATCAGGGCTTTGGTCATTGGGCCCATCGGAGGCAGCAAACCAGGCTCCCTCAGCTGATCCAATGCCAGCTCTCCCAGCCAGACCACCTTACACACACCTCGCACTTCACATGACAACACTAAAAACACAGTCAAGGCTATGCTAGACCGCCGCCAGACCGCCCTTGGTGTTATCGGAACTGCTGGTCTGAATGGACTAGTAATTAGCTTAGCCTGCCTCACTTCTGCGTCCTGTCAGACCACCCTTGGTGTTTCCTCTTTGGGCACAGCTCCAGGCAGGGCCGTGGTCCCTGGGCCCACAGGACACAGCAGACCAAGCTCTCCCAGCGAATCCAGCACCAGCTCTCCCAGCCATCAAACGAAGACAAACTTAGACGCAGACGTGGGCAGAGACACTGCATGGACAGTACTGGGTTAGGCCGCAACAAAAGTGAATTCGCACTGCCATCTTCCCACACCGGTACTGGGTAAGGCCTCTGCAAAAGTGAATTCGCGCCGCCATCTTCCCACACCGGACGTGGACATAATAAAATGAAATAAAATGTTCAGAGATTTTTTGACAAGGTCACAAGATGACTCCCGTTCTGTCTGTAAGACATTGAACAAATTCTCCCATCTTTTCTTGGCCCAACTGAAGGCAAAAAAAATAAATTTGTCACACCCAATCTCATTATTAGGCTTACTTGTACTTGATAAGTAAGGGTGTTGTCTAGGTTCATTACACAGTGCAGTGGTTTTGCCTTGAGATTCTGGTCATCCACTCCCTAATGTCTCTTGATTTCCATACGGATTATCAGCCCCCAGAAATCTTCTTTCTTTTATTGCCATGCTGTGACTCACACATGGCACACACTGCTGGTGGTGGACAAATCCAGAGCAAACAAAACAGGAGGGGATTTTAAACGACAGAGGATGGACAAAACGCTGTTCAGAGTCAAGAAAACAGAGTATTCAAAGTAGAATATGTATTCACTTTTCTATTATTCCTGTCCTGTACACTGCTGTTGATGTTGGTTTTTCATCCTGTGCAGTTGATGGGATTGATGGTGAAATTCATTTTCATCTGTTGGGGAATCCGGCTTTTAATGACCAGGTACACCCACTTGTGCTGATGATTAGGCGGTCGCAGGATGTGGACAGGGGCATGTTTGCATTGAGATTACACCACACGTGTGGACATGTGCGTCCCAGGCCACCTCTTAAGATGTCGTGATTGATCGGTTCTCAAAATGACTTGTGGATGCGTTGCGTGCTTTCAGGCCCGTATTCAGAGCTGTCCATTAGGGATCGGATCACACATCTCCTCTGATACATGTGGAGTCACCAGCAGCTTCTTTTCACCTGACAGCGAAGAGTTTCACCAGGAGGATGTAGCGCGTGGAAGGATCACACTATTCCCCCCAGTTCCCCCCCCACCGACCAGAGAAGGCGCTAGTGCAGGGACCAGGACACATACCCACATCTGGCTTACCACCCGCAAACACCGCCGATTGTGTCCGTAGGGACTCCCGACCAAGCCAGAGGTAACACGGGGATTCGAACCAGCGATGCCTGTGTTGGTAGGCAACAGAATAGACCACCACGCTACCTGGACGCCCCCAGCATGCATCTTTACACCAGGTCTGAACGCGGCCAAATTTAATTTGAGTGAGCCAGGGCCACTGTTGGCTTTCCTTAGTTGAGCCAGTCCATTTCAAGTTCTGTATTCAAGCACATATCAATATCTCTTCTGTTAAAGAGGCACGTTTTGCTTCAATTTTCTTTAACTGTCAGTCACTATAGCAGCATCATGTGGAGCAGTTTGTCTGTGGAGGAGAGATGCTGGGTATATTGGGAGAAGGATGCTGAATATGGAGCTGCCAGCGAAGAGGAGAAGAGGAAGGCCAAAGAGGAGGTTTATGGATGTAGTGAGGGAGGACGTGCAGGTGGCTGGTGTGACAGAGGAAGATGCAGAGGACAGGAAGACATGGAAACAGGTGATCTTCTGTGGCAACTCCTAACGGGAGCAGCCGAAAGTAGTAGTAGTAGTAGTAGTAGTTGTTGTAGTAATGGTAGTACTAGTAGTAGCAGCATCATATGGAGCAGTCTCAACCAGTATGAAGTGAGGAACGTCTCCATCATTTTGGGGAGCAGTCACTCATCTGAAACCACGACTGAGAAACCAAAGGAAACTTTTGGTCTAAGCTTTTCTAAAGTCAGCTGTCGGCCTGCATTCTCTACACAGAAAGAAGGAAGAGATTGTAATGTAGGTGGAAACTGAGGGGGCCCGCATCTTTCCCATGAATAATAAAAGTCATTTGGGCTTTCAGTCATATTTCCTGAGACAGCTCTTCATTAAATAATATATGACTTGCTTTCATTGGCAAAAGTGAAAAAAAAAGTTTGAGCCCCATTAGATTTTGGTGCCGCTTTTGGTTTAGTGAGTTATTCTCTTACGTGATCCCCATAAATCCTAGGTTGGAATCTCTGTTTATGTGTTATTCTCAGAAAGTACATTTTTGTGTAGCTATATGCAAGCCATTATTAGCAAAGTCGAGTCAGTTTTATTTGTATAGCCCAATATCACAAATCACAAGTTAGCCTCAGGGGGCTTACAGCAACACAGAAAGGTACCTGTTGTGTGTCTTGTCCATTTTAGTTCCCTCATCTCTAAGCTACTACTACTACTACTACTACTACTACTACTACTACTACTACTACTACTTTCGGCTGCTCCCGTTCCATCTCTTCCTGTCCTCTGCATCTTCCTCTGTCACACCAGCCACCTGCAAGTCTTCCCTCACCACCTCCTCTTTGGCCTTCCTCTTCTCCTCTTCCCTGGCAGCTCCATATTCAGCATCCTTCTCCCAATATACCCAGCATCTCTCCTCCACACATGTCCAAACCATCTCAATCTTGTCTCTCTTGCTTTGTCTCCAAACCGTCCAACCTGAGCTGTCCCTCTAATATACTCGTTCCTAATCCTGTCCTTCTTCATCACTCCCAATGAAAACCTTATCATCTTCACCTCTGCCACCTCCAGCTCCACCTCCTGTCTTTTCATCAGTACCACTGTCTCCAAACCATATAACATAGCTGGTCTCACAACCATCTTGTAAACCTTCCCTTTAACTCTTGCTGGTACCCTTCTGTCACGAATCACTACTGACACTCTTCTCCACCCACTCCACCCTGTCTGCACTCTCTTCTTCACCTCTCTTCTGCACTCCCCGTTACTTTGGATGGTTGACCCCAAGTATTTAAACTCATAAGCCTTTGTCACCTCCACTCCTTGCATCCTCACTATTCCACTGTCCTCCCTCTCATTCATGCATATGTATTCCGTCTTGCTCCTACTGACTTTCATTCCTCTTCTCTCCAGTGCATACCTCCTCCTCTCCAGGCTCTCCTCAACCTGCACCCTACTCTCACTACACATCACAACGTCATCTGCAAACATCATAGTCCCTCTTCTCTAAACAAGTGCTGTATATGACTCCTGCAGGCCATATTCCCCAGTATTTCAGCCTCCTCCATTAACATTCTAATGTTTCCATATTATTATGCCAGCTGTACCTGTCTGTTAGCCATCTTAGATGACTGATGTCCAGCAAAAGACATGAGTCTGAAATTGACATTATTATTGGGAGTCAAATCTTTTTTTTTTTTTTTTGGATTTCCCCCCCTTTTTTCTCCCCGATTGTACTTGGCCAATTACCCCACTCTTCCGAGTTGTCCCGGTCGCTGCTCCACCCCCTCTCCAGATCCGGGGTGGGCTGCAGACTACCACGTCTCCTCCGATACATGTGGTGTCACCAGCCGCGTCTTTTCACCTGACAGTGAGGAGTTTCACCAGGGGGCTGTAGTACGTGGGAGGATCACACTATTCCCCCCAGCCCCCCCCCCCAAACAGGAGTCCCGACTGACCAGAGGAGGCGCTAGTGCAGTGACCAGGACACAGACCCATATCTGGCTTCCCACCCACAGACACTGCCAATTGTGTCTGTAGGGATGCCCGACCAAGCCGGGGGCAACACAGGGATTCAAACCGCCAATCCCCGTATTGGTAGTCAACACAATAGACTCCTACACTACCTGGACGCCCTGGGACTCAAATCTAACACATTTTTCTATGTTGTCTGTACCACTGAACGTTATTGTGGTTATGAGTTTAGTTCCCACTGGGCCTAACAACACTAACAATATACAGTTTGATCATTTGGCACTGCAGGGTGCTTTGATAAAAGTGGCTACCAAATGGTTTCTATGATCTGTTAAGAAATGTAGAGTTATGGTCATCCTTCTAGAACTGATTAATTACATCAAGGTTTTCAAATTCTCCTGACCTCATGAGGTCCATGCATGGAATGAAAATTAGTGCTTGCATGAACATATTTGCAGACTGCAGCAGATCAGAAAAAAGTCTTGTCCATCCAGAAGGCCATATACCAGCAGCTTGGTGAGTCACACGTTTTGCTGCCACTGGACCCATAGACCTGTTTCAGCATTTTTACTGACAATGGTCTCTTGTAGACGATCAGATTCTTCTGAAACGCTACTTTTTAGCAGTGTGGGGAATCCTGCATTATTAATGCTTCACTACAGTGACCCCATCCCTGACCCCCGTATGACACATAAAAGCCTCTCTGCAGTTCTCTGATGAGCTGTAGCAGGAAGTGAGTGTGCAGTAAATACTCTGCAGAAATATTTCATTTCAATGTTGCAAACAACCTCATGCCCAGAGACGGAGCCCCTACAATGCAGAATCCGGCTTGAACAATGGCGCCATCCTAGTCTACATCTTCTAATAGGTCACAGAAAGTTGAATCCGTTCTCTGTATGTGCCCTGACTTGTACATTGGGGAAACCAAACAGACGCTGGCAAAGAGGATGACACAACACTGGACAGCTAACACGTCAGACCAGGACTCCACAGTCTACACCATCTACAGACCAGGACTCCACAGTCTACACCATCTACAGACCAGTGGCCACTCTTTCAAGGATGAGGATGTGCACATCCTTGATATGGAGGAGCGCTGGTTTGAATGGGGAGTCAAAAAGGCCATCTATGTGAAGAGGGAACGACCCTCCCTGAACCAAGTGAGGGCCTAAGAGTACATCTGTCACCATCTTACAATGCTGTGATTACACCTGCAGTCACTGTATTGTTTATAAGGGTGGGGACACCTGCAGTCACTGTATTGTTTATAAGGGTGGGGCACCTGCAGTCACTGTATTGTTTATAAGGGTGGGGTATCTGCAGTCACTGTATTGTTTATAAGGGTGGGATACCTGCAGTCACTGTATTGTTTATAAGGGTGGGGCTATCTGCAGTCACTGTATTGTTTATAAGGGTGGAGGTATCTGCAGTCAGGTGAGACTGAAGAGGTCACTTAGATGATGATGAAACGTATCTGTCAATAAACGTTGTGTCCAGCTGAACCTCTCTGTGACTATTCATGCAGCATGTCTTTGAGCAGAATATTTTGCCACGTGTGCTGTGGTAGAATGCTCTTCAATGCTCAGATTCGATAATTCAACTCAACTTGAAACTGTATTGCAGACCGAGGGTATAACAAACAAAGATAAAAAAACAAGAGAGGAAAGAATAACGCCATAAAAGATAAGAACCATAGGTAAAAGGTAAACCCTGGACAACACATAAAGTAAACCCAATAAAATAACATAAAAGGAACAAATCAGTGACTTACAGGAAGGCAGCTGTACCCGTGGGGCCACTGCCGGCATCGGTAGCGTGTGGCACTGACCCTTACATTAATAGTAGTACAGTAATGAGTAAGTCATTATTAGAAATGATTATTTTTCTAAAGGAATGAAAGGATAACCTGGGTACAGCATGTGAATGACACTGGATGCAGCCATCCTTGCACATCAGTGGTCTGGGCCATCCGGGCTAACTAAAGTGTTCCTCGTGGGCCAGTGAACAGTGGCAGGAGTGAGAGAAGCAAGATTGATTCAGCTATATGAAAACATGCCATGCCAAGCATCTCCCTTCCTCACTCATCCCTCACTGGTTTTTCTCCCCTCTTATCTTTCCCCCATTTCCCACTGCTCCCCCTCACATGCTGAGCAGGGGGTGATAGACCAACTGTGGTGTTCTAATAGCGACTGCTCGAGATGACACACACAACATTAGGTAGCAGTAGAACTAACCTCATGTAACCGGTGTCAGCTCTGCGAACACCGCTATACAGCTGTGAAGCCTTGTCTTTCTATGATCCTCAGCCTCAGCATAACACAGCTGGCCGCAGGACCAAGGGGCAAGTCAGTGCTGCCTCTCTAAACGTGGTGCAAATTGTTGTACAGTACTATGTTACCACATATATATATATATATATATATATATATATATATATATATATATATATATATATCCCCCTTTTTCCTCCCCAATTGTATCCGGCCAGTTACCCCACTCTTCCAAGCTGTCCCGGTCGCTGTCCCCGTCGCTGCTCCACCCCTCTGCCGATCCCAGTCCCCCCCCCCCCCCCCAAACAGGTGCCTCGACCAACAAGAGGAGGCGCTAGTGCAGCAACCAGAATACATACCCACATCCAGCTTCCCAACCACAGACACGACCAATTGTGTCTGTAGGGACGCCTGACCAAGCCGGAGGAGGTAACACAGGGATTCGAACCGGTGATCCCCATGTTGGTAGGCAACGGTATAGACCGCTTTGCTACCCGGATGCCCCTTATATAAAATATTTTAATCAATCTTATTTATTATGTGCTTTGAGAACAGATCTTAAAGTGCGTCAAGTTAAAAGCATTATATTGCGTTTGGTTAACTTTACTTATTCCGTTACTAAACTACGGCTGCTTGTATCTGTGGCTCACTTTGCTCTTGGCCTAAACAGTCCATGGTTGGCCAGTCTATGTGAAGAGACTTTTTTGTCCTGGTCAATATTAACCAGCTGTTTCAGTGTTAGGAAGGATTACCTGTTCCCTGCATTTATTCCATGCATTGACCACTATGAGTTTGTTTTCCTGACTTAACGAATGCAGAATTTAAGCTAATAAAAAATAAAAGTAGCAGCCTGCTCTCAGTAGCCTACTCTATCTGTCCTTCGCTGAGGTTGACCTAGCCCTGTTGCAGGGCTATACCAGGTTTTGTAGCAGCAGTAGATGCAACAGGGCTAGATCAGTCCCAGTACAGAGTAGACTGCTACACTTGACAGAAATCAACTTTTCAAAATCAAATTATCAAGAGCCAAATATTCAACTAACCTGACAGTACAAGAGCAATATTGATTGGTGACGCATTCATCTTCTCCCTCATTTGACAACTCATGGGAACTTTCACTTTTTCTTTGTGACTAGAATGACTTGGCCTCAAAGTTTACAATTACAATTTACAGTTTAATTTAGCAGATGCGTTTATCTAAAGCAACGTACATCTGAGAGTTAATACAACACAAGCAAGGATCTAGTCAGGAGGTGACAACACAAGCATAAAAAAACTAGGTTCAGGTCCGATAGGACATAGGTGTCAACAGGCAGTGCACAAAGGCAATGCATAGGGTGCATAGAAGCATTTTTTTTTATTAATGCCATCAGGTGTGGAGGTGTTGGAGAAAGAGCCGGGTCTTTAGCTTCTTCTTAAAGATGGAGAAGGACTCAGCGGATCGAATGGAGTTCGGTAACTCGCTCCACCACTGGGGAACTCCAGAAGAGAAGAGTCTGGCTAGTGACTGAGGACCCCGTTGTGGCGGAAGTGCCAGGTGCCTTTCATTGGCAGAGCGCAGTGAGCGGGACTGAGTGTAGACCTGAATGAGGGAGTTCGGGTAGGTGGGAGTCGTTGTAGTTGCTGTTTTGTAAGCGAGCATTAAGGTTTAGAATTTGATGCAGGCAGCAACTGGGAGCCAGTGGAGGGATATGAACAGCGGAGTGACGTGCTGTTTTGGGTTGGTTGAAGACCAGACGCACTGCGGCGTTCTGGATCATTTGCAGAGGTGAGAAAGTGCATGCAGGGAGACCTGCCAGTAAGGAGTTGCAGTAGTCAATGCATGATATTACAAGAGACAGAACCAGGAGTTGTGCTGCATGCTCAGAAAAGTTGGGTCTAATTTTCCTGATGTTGTACAGGGCAAATGGGCATGCCCGAGGCCACGTGAACCTTAAAGATTAGCTGGTCATCAATCATGACACCCAGGTTTCAGGCAGACTTTGTGAGCATGAATTGGATTGATCTGAGCTGGATATTGATCTGTCGTTGTAAGGATGGACTGGCTGGGATGACAAGGAGCTCAGTCTTAGGTAGGTTAAGCTGAAGGTGGCATTCTTTCATCCACGCAGAGATGATATCAGCAAGGCATGACGATATCCGTGCTGAGACTGTGAGGTCATCCGGCCGGAATGATAGGAAGAGCTGGGTATCATCAGCATAGCAATGGTATGGGAACCATGGGAGCGGATGATTGCACCAATTGAGGAGATGTATATTGAGAAGAAAAGGGGACTGAGCACTGACCCTTGAGGGTCAGTTTTGCTTAGTTTTGCTGTTGTTAATTATCCATTTATATAGTCTTCCATCGTCAGTAGCATACTAAAGGCCTCGCTGTAAGGTTCCTGAAGAAAAGTTTCCTAACATTCTAAACCTTTCCATTACAACGTGTGGTACCTGGCTAAATGATATGGGCATTGTCCCGTTGGAGGATGGTAAAATGATAAAGATAGCAACACTAAGTGTGTGTTGAGTTTAGGGTTGGCCAGTTGTTCAAGCATTTTAGCATATCTATGCTACAAATATGTCTGTGCAAATTCACGTCAGTCATCCAGGAATATATGTTGTCAAAACACCATGAGAACAAACACAAGACTGTCACTGTACATTTGAAAGCCTTTCACTGGTCATCTGATCTACATCTACATCTGTGGTATAAGGCTAAAAGAAAAGGTGTTATATCTAACTGCTAAATTTGGACAGTTTTCTTCCATCAATAGTTTCTTTCTGCTCTCACACTGTCACCCATCTTGTATCTACGTTACTGTGGCAATAACGTTACACCATCATGCTCAGTCATGAGTGAAGCAGATAGCCAGCTCTGACAAAAGGTTCAGAATTCACCTTTTTTCCTTGATTTTGGACCTATCTATAAACGTTGTACTTATTACTAATGTTATAATTGTACTTAACAATTAGCTCTGTGACTTCACTGTGCGTAACAGAATGTTTGAGAATGTTACACCACATGTCTTTCCTCTCTTGGCACAAGTGGACCCATGGAAGGGCATTTTCAGGCTGAGGCTTTATTACGTCTCATACATAACTTGGCAGGGTTGTCATTTGACCGCACTTAGCCTTACAGATGATTCCAACAAAGTAGGGACCTGCGCTGTCTGAATCAGTTTCAGTGGGTATGAAATTGTGTTGTTTAGGCTCTAGCATGCGCAGATCCATGATGAGGTATTCCATAGCATTAGTCACACAGTAGCCGAATGATATTTGCATTGGGGTTGGATTTCGCAAGATTTATAGAGGCCACCTTGTAAGTTTAAGGTTTTTGGGTGAGCAAGGATGTTACAGAAACCAGACAACATGGGCTGGACTATCATCATCAACTTATTGTTTCTGCTTTCAGGGTACGTGTTCCTAACATTGCCTTTGTCTTTATCACAGAGGACCAGATCCCACATGGTTTCCCTACCATAGACATGGGCCCCCAGCTGAAAGTCGTGGAGAGGACTCGTACTGCCACCATGCTGTGCGCCGCAAGTGGCAACCCTGATCCAGAGATCTCCTGGTTCAAAGATTTCTTACCCGTGGACATCAATGGCAGCAATGGGCGGATAAAACAGCTCCGCTCAGGTAAAGACTGACATCGCCGTTGTTAACTAATCTCAACTCCCTTTTGCTGCTGTCAGAATCAACTGCAGTGCAATGGAAGTTTAAGCACAATGCAGGGAAATACACACACTGGTTAAGTTTCGAGTGAGATGTCTCACAGCTGAATGGAGTATATTCCAGTCAAATACTTCAGCAGCCCCTGTGTAGGAAGGGACACTGGGGAGCCAGTGGGTCTTAGCTCGAGAAACTAATTCATCTTAATCAAAGCCAGCAACGAAGCAGGTTCCCTGTAGTAGTGAGAGCTGTGCAGCATCCCCGGTCCCAGTCCCAGACCCTCCACCTCCATCTGACAGTCTGACACATACAGCAGAGTTGGACAGCTGTACTCTGAATGCCCTTATCACATGCAGCCTGTAAGCTGTCCTTCTGCTACCTCTTTAAGAAAATAGACATTTTTGGACCAGGCTGCCCTGCCAGTCCCAGCAGCAGAGCATGATCAAAATTTAATTTGCGCGATGTGCTTGCGGCGCCTCCTCTGACTCCTCTCATCTGTAAGAGTGGGAGGAAAGGCTGAGAGAAAGGCTTTAGGAGATCGCTGGCTTTGAAGTCCATGCTGAGGATTTTCCAAAGCCACATCTGGGGCTCTAGGTAAGGGCAAATATGCCATGTGTTATTAACAGTATGGCACAGCAATTTGTTTCAATTTGCTTCATGGCGCTCCATCATCACACGCAGCCTCCCAGCAGCCCCATAGCAGCCAAGCCAGATGGCTGGGTTTTTTAAACCTAGCAGTTGTCCTGTGTCCCGTAAGGCAACTGAAAAAAATGTTGTCGTTAATGTCAATACTCTAAATTCATTCAGTGTGTTTGTTTCAATAGTATTCTTTAAATCCTGTGTGGTAAACAACGTTAAAAGCTCAGGATCATTATTTGGCAGACGGCCATTAAAACACACTCGGCTCTCAAGGCCACGGCGATGCTCGTGCCATGGCATACTATACTGAGTGGCCCTCATATTGTCGGGTAGGTTCACCATGTTGAGACGGAAGTGTTGTAGAGCGCAGTCACAATCCTGAGCCGACGAGAATCCTCAGTGCAGTGTGCACTCGGTTCCTTTAGATTAGAATTAAAACCCACCGATCCATCGCTAAATCCTCTCATCAACAGTGAACCTTGTCCAATCCAGATATTGTGAAAACATAATAAAGTCTATTATTTTTCACAATGAACAATGCCGCACTGAAATCTGTCATGACTTGATGACATGCTGGCGTGGCATGGGGTCCAAACAGCACGGAGCGGAGGCTGCTGTGAAGGCTCTCATGGCAGTTCTCAGTTCACCCGGCCCGGCCCTCTGAAAGCTGCTGATGTCCCCTTTCCTCCGACTCAGAGGCCACACAGCTTCCAGGGCCCTCCTCGACTCTCTCTCACCATCCACCTCCTGCCCCTCTCTGCTCCCACCAGCTCGAGTCCTGTACCGTTTTACCAGATTCCCCGCCATCTTTATAACAACTTACCCTCACCACTGTTTATTACACAAAATAGTTCTAAATACTAATGGCTTAGGATATGAACCCTGACCAGAAATGTTCAGGATGAAATTAACACAACAAGGGTGAGCTATAATTAGGCGACCCTGAATAGCATGACAACTACTATAATAACACATCTATAGTATGCTAATGCTGGGGCTAAACAGATCAATGCTTTTTTATAACTGAAGCGACATCGGGATTCATTCCATGACATAAGCACAGATTTCTGGTTGTTGCATCACAAAGTGTAAGCACCTTGTGTTTTCACCTCCCAGCCAGTGGCAGGATGCAGAAGACCTACATCACACCCTGTCTGCAGGACATCTAAGATGCCTTTGTCAGACTCTCAACAGACTTTTTTGTTGGTAATTTATGGATTAAGTTTGAGGTATCCAGGTTCTGTCAGATAAAAAAAAACAGGTGCAAAATAATGTGTTACATTGTATCTGTAAACTACCTGCTGACAGTTCCACAGAGAAAACAAACAACTGTTGTGCGGAAACATGAAAACATAAAACATAGAAACATCACAAAAACACAATGTTATGTGGACATATGAACACATAAAACATAGAAACATACACAAAGACACAATGTTATGTGGACATATGAACACATAAAACATAGAAACACACAAAGACACAGTGTTATGTGGACATATAAACACAAAACATAGAAACATACACAAAGACACAATGTTATGTGGACACATGAACACATAAAACATTGAAACATACACAAAGACACAGTGTTATGTGGACATATGAACACATAAAACATAGAAACATACACAAAGACACAATGTTATGTGGACACATGAACACATAAAACATAGAAACATACACAAAGACACAATGTTATGTGGACACATGAACACATAAAACATTGAATCATACACAAAGACACAATGTTATGTGGACATATGAACACATAAAACAGAAACATACACAAAGACACAATGTTATGTGGACATATGAACACATAAAACATAAAAACACACAAAGACACAATGTTATGTGGACATATGAACACACAAAACATAGAAACATACACAAAGACACAATGTTATGTGGACATATGAACACATAAAACATAAAAACAGTTACACAAAGACTCAATGTTATGTGGAAACTGAAACACAAAACATGAAAACGGTTACACAAAGACACAGAGACACAAAGAGATGTCGGCTGTGGGTATGAAGGCATACAATGATTTGCTTTTAAAGAAACTTTAAGAAAAATACTAATATGCCACAAGTAAAATTATGTTTTCTTACTATAGGTTTCTGAACGGTCACTGACTGAATTAGTCTTAGATGTGAATAATCATTAACTTTTTGTATCACTCTCAGCTCTCACTTTGACTCAGAGAGTGTTCAAGAATTCAAGTGTTCAAGAACCTTGCTATAAAATAAGTTAATTTTTAAAGTAAGTTTACAATATAATACCACTCAATTTTTTCTCTGCTGTTTTCCTCTTTTTCTTGCAACACTCTATTCTTTATAACTATCACTCTCCCTATCTCTCTCTCTCTCTCTCTCTCTCTCTCTCTCTCTCTCTCTCTCTCTCTCTCTCTCTCTCTCTCTCTCTCTCTCTCTCTCTCATCGTAATACTAATGTGTGTCTCTAATTTTATTTGCATTCATATTACCTCACCAGGTGGTACACCAATCAGAGGTAAGAATGCTGGGTACAGAAAACGTCTACTCATGCCTCCATACCTTCTCCTCTCCAGCCTCCCTCTCCTCCACCACCTCTCACCTCACACTGTCCCCATCTCCAACATGATGTCCTTGTCACTCAGCCCTTGCACTTCTACAAACCTTCAACATGTGAATTTTTAGAAGGATGTGTTCAGTCTGTCTGTAAGAGGAGGCTTAAAAGAGGTACATGAGAACCATGTGGACACAGTTGACCAAGCTGAGATGTCCTACATGCAGGATGGAAGCACGACACTGAGTTCCTCCCGTTGGCAGCTGTACACAGATTTCATATGGCGATGTTTTTGGCAGCTATCATAGATTTTTAAATATAGGCACTGTGGGGGCGTCCAGGTAGTGTAGTGGTCTATTCCGTTGCCTACCAACACGAGGATCGCTGGTTTGAATCCCCGTGTTACCTCTGGCTTGGTCATGCGTCCCTTCAGACACAATTGGATGTGTCTGCAGGTGAGATGCCGGATGTGGGTATGTGTCCTGGTCGCTGCACTAGCACCTGCTCTCGTAGGAGAACAGGGGGGGAATAGTGTGATCCTCCCACGCGTTTTGTCACCCTGGTGAAACTCCTCACTTTCAGGTGAAAAGAAGCGGCTGGTGACTCCACATGTATTGGAGGAGGCATGTGGCAGTCTGCAGCCCTCCCCGGATCGGCAGAGGGGGTGGAGCAGCGACCGGGACAACTCAGAAGAGTGGGGTACTTGGCCGGATACAACTGGGGAGAAAAAGAGGGAAATAAAAAAAAAGGCACTCGAGACCTGAAGTGAGGACAACCGGATTTCTCATGAGTCTTACAGCAGGTGACAGCTAGTGTCCTTAGTAGTCTGGAAGGAGTGTGTTGAGAAGGTGTTGTGACCTCCACCTCAACTGTCCTTACAAGCGACAGAGACGTGGAGCACTCAGCTGCATTATGAGAGGCCTCGCATCACAGGACATGCCTAAAGGGCACGGAAAGTTCCCCACTTTTCCCTACAGCTTCCCTGTTCTTATCGGTGAGAAGCTCACTTCTCCGCAGTAGCACTGCCCGACCTCCTTCATGTGGCGAGGTCAGAAGTTGGCGAGGTCAGAAGGTGGTGAGGTCAGAAGGTGGCGTCCCTTCACTAGCAGCTGATGTTTGTCTGGCAGGACAAACCCTTGTAACCCTCGTGTGCGTGTATGTGTGAGTGTGAACAGTCTCCTGTGTATGTGTGAGTGAGAACAGGCTCCTATGTGTATGTGAAGGAGTGTCCCTGTAGATGTGTATATATGTGTGAGTGTGAACAGTCTCATGTGTGTATGTGTGAGTGTGAACAGTGTCGTGTGTGTATGTGTGAGTATGAACAGTCTCGTGTGTATGTGTGTATGTGTGAGTGTGAACAGTCTCCTGTGTGTATGTGAAGGAGTGTGTCTGTAGATGTGTGTATGTGTGAGTGTGAACAGTCTCGTGTCTGTATGTGTGAGTGTGAACAGTCTCGTGTGTATTTATGTGAGTGAGAACAGTCTCCTGTGTGTATGTGAAGGTGTCTGTAGATGTGTGTATATGTGAGTGTGAACAGTCTCATGTGTGTATATGTGAGTGTGAACAGTCATGTGTGAGTGTGAACAGTCTCATTTGTATATGTGTAGTGTGAACAGTCTCGTGTGTGTATGTGTGAGTGTGAACAGTCTCGTGTGTATGTGTGAGTGAGAACAGTCTCGTGTGTGTGTGTATGTGTGAGTGTGAACAGTCTCGTGTGTGTATTTGTGAGTGTGAACAGTCTCATGTGTATATGTGAGTGTGAACGCTCTCCTGTGTGTATGTGTGAGTGTGAAGGAGTGTGTCTGTACATGTGTGTATGTGTGAGTGTGACCAGTCTCGTGTGTATGTGTGAGTGTGGACAGTCTCGTGTGTGTATGTGTGAGTGTGAACAGTCTCGTGTGTATGTGTGAGTGTGAACAGTCTCGTGTGTATGTGTGAGTGTGAAGGAGTGTGTCTGTACATGTGTGTATGTGTAAGTGTGAACAGTCTCGTGTGTATGTGTAAGTGTGAAGGAGTGTGTCTGTACATGTGTGTATGTGTAAGTGTGAACAGTCTCGTGTGTATGTGTAAGTGTGAACACTCTCCTGTGTGTATGTGTGAGTGTGAAGAAGTGTGTCTGTACATGTGTGTATGTGTAAGTGTGAACAGTCTCATGTGTTTATGTGTAAGTGTGAACACTCTCCTGTGTGTATGTGTGAGTGTGAAGGAGTGTGTCTGTACATGTGTGTATGTGTAAGTGTGAACAGTCTCATGCGTATGTGTGAGTGTGGACAGTCTCGTGTGTATGTGTGAGTGTGAAGGAGTGTGTCTGTACATGTGTGTATGTGTGAGTGTGAACACTCTCGTGTGTATGTGTGAGTGTGAACAGTCTCGTGTGCATGTGTGAGTGTGAACAGTCTCGTGTGTGTATGGGTGAGTGTGAACAGTCTAGTATGTGTGTGTATGTGTGAGTGTGAACACTCTTGTGTGTATGTGTGAGTGTGAACAGTCTCGTGTGCATGTGTGAGTGTGAACAGTCTCGTGTGTGTATGGGTGAGTGTGAACAGTCTAGTATGTGTGTGTATGTGTGAGTGTGAACAGTCTCGTGTGCATGTGTGAGTGTGAACAGTCTCGTGTGTGTATGGGTGAGTGTGAACAGTCTAGTATGTGTGTGTATGGGTGAGTGAGAGAGACAGCGGGATGTCTTCATACAGATTGTAGTTGTTGTCTCCTGGACATCCAGCTGCCAGGCATCAGATGGGGAGCACTGCTCCATCTCGGGCTTCTGTCTGCACCGCGTCAGACATGTGGCTGCTCACTCCCAGCCGTTTTGGGTCTGTGGTCTTTTTCCCAGCTGTTAAGCTTGCTTCCAGACCATGCCACGATGCCTTTCAGGAAATATAATCCCAAATATGGTTTTTCTTTGTCTCCACGAGTCACAAAGCTGCACGATGTGCCACATTCTGCAAATTAACACATTACACACAGACACCCTCACATTTCTCTGTACCCAAACAGCTCAGAGAAGTAACATCACATTCCTGCTGAGAGGGGATGACAGTCTGTTCCTCCTGTATACTGGCATGTATACTGGCATGCCGTTGGTATGTCATATGATGAGTCTGGTCGTCATGGGTACTGGCATGCCGTTGGTATGTCATATGATGTCATATGATGAATCTGTTCGTCATGCATACTGGCATGTCGCTGGTATGTCATATGATTAATCTGTTCGTCATGCATACTGGCATGTCGTTGGTATGTCATATGATGAATCTATTCGTCATGCATACTGGCATGTCGCTGGTATGTCATATGATGAATCAGTTCGTCATGCATACTGACATGTCGCTGGTATGTCATATGATGAATCTGTTCGTCATGTATACTGGCATGCCGTTGGTATGTCATATGATGTCATATGATGAATCTGTTCGTCATGTATACTGGCATGCCGTTGGTATGTCATATGATGTCATATGATGAATCTGTTCGTCATGCATACTGGCATGTCGCTGGTATGTCATATTATGAGTCTGTTCATCATATGATGAGTCTGTTCGTCATGTGTACTGGCATGTTGTTGGTATGTCATATGATGAGTCTTCATCATATGATGAGTCTGTTCGTCATGTGTACTGGCATGTTGTTGGTATGTCATATGATGAGTCTGTTCGTCATATGATGAGTCTGTTTGTCATGTGTACTGGCATGTTGTTGGTATGTCGTATGATGAATCTGTCCGTCATGTGTACTGGCATGCCGTTGGTATGTCATATGATGTCATATGATGAATCTCTTCGTCATGCATACTGGCATGTAGCTGGTATGTCATATGATGAATCTGGTCGTCATGGGTACTGGCATGCCATTGGTATGTCATGATGAATCTGTTTGTCATGTGTACTGGCATGCCGTTGGTATGTCATATGATGTCATATGATGAATCTGTTCATCATGCATACTGGCATGTCGCTGGTATGTCATATGATGAATCTGTACGTCATGCATACTGGCATGTCGCTGGTATGTCATATGATGAATCTGTTCGTCATGTATACTGGCATGCCGTTGGTATGTCATATGATGTCATATGATGAATCTGTTCGTCATGTATACTGGCATGTCGTTGGTATGTCATGTGATGTCATATGATGAATCTGGTCATCATGGGTACTGGCATGCCGTTGGTATGTCATATGATGAATCTGTTCGTCGTGTACTGGCAGGCCGTTGGTATGTCATATGATGTCAAAGGATGAATCTGTTCATCATGCATACTGGCATGTCGCTGGTATGTCATATGATGAATCTGTTCGTCATGCATACTGGCATGTCGCTGGTAGGTCATATGATGAATCCGTTCGTCATGTATACTGGTATGCCATTGGTATGTCATATGATGTCATATGATGAATCTGTTCGTCATGCATACTGGCATGTCGCTGGTATGTCATATGATGAATCTGTTCGTCATGCATACTGGCATGTCGCTGGTAGGTCATATGATGAATCCGTTCGTCATGTATACTGGTATGCCGTTGGTATGTCATATGATGTCATATGATGAATCTGTTCGTCATGTATACTGGCATGCCGTTGGTATGTCATATGATATCATATGATGAATCTGTTCGTCATGCATACTGGCATGTCGCTGGTATGTCATATGATGAATCTGTACGTCATGCATACTGGCATGTCGCTGGTATGTCATATGATGAATCTGTTCGTCATGTATACTGGCATGTCGTTGGTATGTCATGTGATTTCATATGATGAATCTGGTCATCATGGGTACTGGCATGCCGTTGGTATGTCATATGATGTCATATGATGAATCTGTTCGTCATGCATACTGGCATGTCGCTGGTATGTCATATGATGAATCTGTTCGTCATGCATACTGGCATGTCGCTGGTAGGTCATATGATGAATCCGTTCGTCATGTATACTGGTATGCCGTTGGTATGTCATATGATGTCATGTGATGAATCTGTTCGTCATGCATACTGGCATGCCGTTGGTATGTTATATGATGAGTCTGTTCGTCATATGATGAGTCTGTTCGTCATGTGTACTGGCATGTCGTTGGTATGTCATATGATGAGTCTGTTCGTCATATGATGAGTCTGTTAGTCATGTGTACTGTCATGTCGTTGGTATGTCATATGATGAGTCTGTTCGTCATGTGTACTGGCATGTCATTGGTATGTCATGATGAATCTGTTTGTCATGCATACTGGCATGCTGTTTTTATGTCATATGATGAATCTGTTCATCATGTATGCTGGCATGTTGTTGGTATGTCATATGATGAATCTGTTCATCATGCATGTTGACATGTCGTTGGTATGTCATATGATGAATCTGTTCATCATGCATACTGGCATGCCGTTGGTATGTCATATGATGTCATATGATTAATCTGTTCGTCATGCATACTGGCATGTCGCTGGTATGCCATATGATGAATCTGTTCGTCATGTATACTGGCATGCCGTTGGTATGTCATATGATGTCATATGATGAATCTGTTCCTCATGTATGCTGGCATTTCGTTGGTATGTTATATGATGAATATGTTCGTCATGTACACTACCGTTCAAAAGTTTGGGATCACCCAAACAATTTTGTGTTTTCCATGAAAAGTCACACTTATTCACCACCATATGTTGTGAAATGAATAGAAAATAGAGTCAAGACATTGACAAGGTTAGAAATAATGATTTGTATTTGAAATAAGATTTTTTTTACATCAAACTTTGCTTTCGTCAAAGAATCCTCCATTTGCAGCAATTACAGCATTGCAGACCTTTGGCATTCTAGCTGTTAATTTGTTGAGGTAATCTGGAGAAATTGCACCCCACGCTTCCAGAAGCAGCTCCCACAAGTTGGATTGGTTGGATGGGCACTTCTTGCGTACCATACGGTCAAGCTGCTCCCA
The DNA here is from genome assembly GCF_029633865.1 of Lampris incognitus. Classification (NCBI taxonomy): domain Eukaryota; kingdom Metazoa; phylum Chordata; class Actinopteri; order Lampriformes; family Lampridae; genus Lampris; species Lampris incognitus. The sequence continues at coordinate 55,648,573 of NC_079213.1, forward strand.
CAACAGCTCAATGGGGTTCAGATCTGGTGACTGCGCTGGCCACTCCATTACCGATAGAATACCAGCTGCCTGCTTCTGCTCTAAATAGTTCTTGCACAATTTGGAGGTGTGTTTAGGGTCATTGTCCTGTTGTAGGATGAAATTGGCTCCAATCAAGCGCTGTCCACTGGGTATGGCATGGCGTTGCAAAATGGAGTGATAGCCTTCCTTATTCAGAATCCCTTTTACCCTGTACAAATCTCCCACCTTACCAGCACCAAAGCAACCCCAGACCATCACATTACCTCCACCATGCTTAACAGATGGCGTCAGGCATTCTTCCAGCATCTTTTCATTTGTTCTGCGTCTCACAAACGTTCTTCTTTGTGATCCAAACACCTCAAACTTGGATTCATCCGTCCACAACACTTTTTTCCAGTCTTCCTCTGTCCAATGTCTGTGTTCTTTTGCCCATCTTAATCTTTTTCTTTTATTGGTCAGTCTCAGATATGGCTTTTTCTTTGCCACTCTGCCCTGAAGCCCAGAATCCCGCAGCCGCCTCTTCACTGTAGATGTTGACACTGGTGTTTTGTGGGTACTATTTAATGAAGATGCCAGTTGGGGACCTGTGAGGCGTCTGTTTCTCAAACTAGAGACTCTAATGTACTTATCTTCTTGCTCAGTTGTGCAACGCGGCCTCCCACTTCTTTTTCTACTCTGGTTAGAGCCTGTTTGTGCTGTCCTCTGAAGGGAGTAGTACACACCGGTGTAGGAAATCTTCAATTTCTTAGCAATTTCTCGCATGGAATAGCCTTCATTTCTAAGAACAAGAATAGACTGTCGAGTTTCAGATGAAAGTTCTCTTTTTCTGGCCATTTTGAGGGTTTAATTGACCCCACAAATGTGATGCTCCAGAAACTCAATCTGCTCAAAGGAAGGTCAGTTTTGTAGCTTCTGTAACGAGCTAAACTGTTTTCAGATGTGTGAACATGATTGCACAAGGGTTTTCTAATCATCAATTAGCCTTCTGAGCCAATGAGCAAACACATTGTACCATTAGAACACTGGAGTGATAGTTGCTTGAAATGGGCCTCTATACACCTATGTAGATATTGCACCAAAAACCAGACATTTGCAGCTAGAATAGTCATTTACCACATTAGCAATGTATAGAGTGTATTTCTTTAAAGTTAAGACTAGTTTAAAGTTATCTTCATTGAAAAGTACAGTGCTTTTCCTTCAAAAATATGGACATTTCAATGTGATCCCAAACTTTTGAACGGTAGTGTATGTTGACATGTCATTGGTATGTCATATGATGAACCTGTTCGTCATGTGTACTGACATACTGTTGGGATGTCATGTGATAAACCAGAGAAGCTGTGAAAAGAGGTGAATTATTGTTTCTTCTGCAAAGATGTTTTAAAATGGCCTGGACATATTTGTTTGTACCGCCTAGAAAAGATCAAAGACAACTGGATTATAGTCATCTTTCACACTAATTACTTTTTTAATTAGTATCACACGTGTCCAACCTTGTAATCAGTTATTCAAGCTATTTCCCCCCCTTTTTCTCCCCAATTGTATCCGGCCAATTACCCGACTCTTCCGAGCCATCCTGGTCTCTGCTCCACCCCCTCTGCCGATCTGGGGAGGGCTGCAGACTACCACATGCCTCCTCCCATACATGTGGAGTCACCAGCCGCTTCTTTTCACCTGACAGTGAGGAGTTTCACCAGGGGGACATAGCGCTTGGGAGGATCATGCTATTCCCCTCAGCCCCCCCCCCAAACAGACTCCCCAACCGACCAAGCCGGAGGTAACACGGGAGATTCGAACTGCCGATCCCCATGTTGGTAGGCAATGGAATAGACTGCTGCACTACCTGGACACCCTCTACAGGAAACATTTGACTGCTGCGATTGCCTGTAAAGGTTGTGCAACATGAGGTGAAGGGTGCCGTCCTTCTTGTCCATGCCATGTTCAATTGTTTTATTATTTACAACTTCACGCTGAGCGAGAAATCAGAAGCAGAGTCTGATGTCTGTGGCGTGTGGACTACACAATGGTGGAGGCCAGGTATTTTTGTCAGTTCCAAGTTATTTCAGAGAAATTGTGGATTCTTCATTTTTTGTGGAGGGTACCAGCAGATTCGAGCATGTCTGTCACTGCGAGACACAGTCATGCTGTGCGTCTGAACCGAGGCTCGGCTGTCTTGGTGGACACAGCCTATCTCAGTGTGGAAGCGGTGACGTCAGGTTGACTGCTTGCAGGGAGTGGAGGAAGCGTGATGTGGTGTCAGGGACACTCTCACAGCTCAGCTGTTCTGCTGAGAGAACGCAAATCTAAGGTAACGTCTGCAAATTCAGCAGCAAAACCTTGTCCCAGACCTGCTCTAGTTTCACTTCTACATGTTATGCTCATTCCATCCACTGCAAGCACACAGGATGTCGTCTAATTAGGCAGACAATTAAACAAACAAATAAACAAACAAACAAGTCTGGTCTGAACAATGCAGGAGAAAAGCCGGGACAGCGTCATCGTTTCCCTTCTCTAGAAGAGTTTAGTAGAGTTCGAGGAAAGGGACTTGACTGTTAGAGGAAACGTCTGACCAAGCTGGCCAAATGCTGAATCATGAAATCAACAGAAATGTATTTGAGTCATCTTTGATTCCATCTTTTTTTGTCAGTGAAGGTAATCATTCTTTCTTCCCCAGATAGCCATCATTGCTCCGTAGGAAACAAGTCACATCTCATACAGTTTGTTTCTTCATTTTTCAAAGCATCTGTTCATACAAAGTCCTCTTGGTCTGTGTTACCTGGAACTGTGGCGTGTGTGTGATGTGTCAGAGGAGGAGGATGCTGAGGGTGTATGTGTGTGTGATGTGTAAGAGGAGGAGGATGCTGAGGGTTTTGTGATGTGTAAGAGAAGGATGCTGATGAGGGTGTATGTGTGTGTGATGTGTAAGAGGAGGATGCTGTGGGTGTGTGTGTGTGATGTGTAAGAGGAGGATGCTGAGGGTGTGTGTGTGTGTGTGTGTGTGTGTGTGTGTGATGTGTAAGAGGAGGATGCTGCTGAGGGTGTGTGTGATGTGTAAGAGGAGGATGCTGCTGAGGGTGTATGTGTGTGTGATGTGTAAGAGGAGGATGCTGCTGAGAGTGTATGTGTGTGTGATGTGTAAGAGGAGGATGCTGCTGAGGGTGTATGTGTGTATGATGTGTAAGAGGAGGATGCTGCTGAGGGGCAGGGTGAGCATCTTGTGCAAGTTTTCTTTTTAGAAGTGTCAGAGCTTTGGTGTCTGGCTGGAAACAGCATGGTGGTGCAGTGGTTAGCGCGGTCACTTCACAGCAAGAAGGTCCTGGGTACGACCCCCGGGGTAGTCCAACCTTGGGGGTGGTCCCGGGTCGTCCTCTGTGTGGAGTTTGCATGTTCTCCCTGTGTCTGCGTGGGTTTCCTCCGGGTGCTCCGGTCTCCTCCCACAGTCCAAAGACATGTAGGTCAGGTGACTCACCGTACTAAATTGTCCCTAAGTGTGTGTGTGTGTGTGTGTGTGTGTGTGTGTGTGTGTGTGTGTGTGTGTGGGCCCTGTGATGGTCTGGCAGCCTGTCCAGGTTGTCTCCCCACCTGCTGCCCAATGACTGCTGGGATAGGCTCCAGCATCCCTGCAACCGCGAGGGCAGGATAAGCGGTTCTGATCATGGATGGATGGATGGAAGGATGGATGGCTGGAAGGATGGATGGCTGGATGATGGATGGATGGATAGATAGATGGATGGCTGGATGATGGATGGATGGAAGGATGGATGGATGGATAGATAGATGGATGGCTGGATGATGGATGGATGGAAGGATGGATGGATGGATGGATCGATGGATGGATGGATGGCTGGCTGGCTGGCTGGCTGGATGGATGGATGGATGGAAGCATGGATGGATGGAAGCATGGATGGATGGATGGATGGATGGATGGGTGGAAATGACTTCTCTGCGTATGTCAGGGTTTGGGTTTGCTTGGTGTGTGTGTGTCTGTGTGTGTGTTTGGTTAGCTGTTTGCGTGCACGGTGGGTGAGTAGAACTAAACTGCGATGCTCTGGCCTCCCCTCTGCAGGAGCACTACAAATAGAGAACAGCGAGGAGTCGGACCAGGGCAAGTATGAGTGCGTGGCGGTCAACAGCGCCGGGACCCGCTACTCGGCACCGGCGAACCTGTACGTGCGAGGTAAGCACCCCCGCCACCATCCAGGTCCCCACCTCACATAACAAAGGGTGTTCGCTATTGCCTCCTACTGCTTACTAACACTGTCCACGGCTGTGACTCGGCCACAGTGCCCCCCCCACACTACCCCCCCCACACACACAGAGTACGCTTCCAGAGCACCAGTAGAGATGCTGTCTGATGCCTGCTGTCTGTAATGTCACTCTGTTGTTTCTTTCCCCACTTTCACCCACCACTCTTTCTGCTCTGTCTTGTCTTCTTGTCCACTGGGTGGTGGTTATATACTTGTCTCTGTCGCAGTACTAGAATTTGCATGACGCTTGCTCGGCCCGGCCCGGCTAGGCTCAGCTCAGAGGTGCGGGGAGGGCAGAAGAGCGGTGAGGTGGAAGGGAGATAGCTGGTGCATGTGTGTCATCTGTTGATCCATGTTGGAAATGTGGAGAAAATACACAAAATAGAGGTGCAGTCTACCCTGTATGATAAATAAAGAGGTGCAGTCTACCCTGTATGATAAATAAAGAGATGCAGTCTAGCCTGTATGATAAATAAAGAGGTGCAGTCTAGCCTGTATGATAAATAAAGAGGTGTAGTCTAGCCTGTATGATAAATAAAGAGGTGCAGTCTAGCCTGTATGATAAATAAAGAGATGCAGTCTAGCCTGTATGATAAATAAAGAGGTGTAGTCTAGCCTGTATGATAAATAAAGAGGTGCAGTCTAGCCTGTATGATAAATAAAGAGATGCAGTCTACCCTGTATGATAAATAAAGAGGTGCAGTCTACCCTGTATGATAAATAAAGAGATGCAGTCTACCCTGTATGATAAATAAAACCCAGCTACATGGTTCACCCTGACAACAGACACCTCACTTAACTGAAACCAATACCAAGTTCCCAAAGGTAACGTCAAAGCAAACAGGTGATTTTTATCTTATTTTATTTATTTTCTTCTTATTTTTTTGTATTTTCTTCTTTATTTTTTAAAAAAGAAAATTTATCTTTTGCTATTTTTATTATTATTTTATTTTGTTTGTTATTTTTATTTGCAAGTTTTATTTCCTGGCTGGATGAGCTTCTCAGTGACGAGGCTCTCTGGCGCTGTTCTTCCTCACACCGTGCTGTGTGGAGGACGCAGGTGACCTGCTGCTACAGATGCTGCATTGCTGTGACTGACTTTTCTTGTTGGGAGGTTATTTTACACTTGCTTTCTGTTGGAAATCTCTTACCTTTTCAAGATGATTGCTTCACAGTATCCCCAGTTTTGACAAAATAGTAAATATGTTGGTATTGTGCTTATTAGATTTATTTAGTCTTCACTTGAGACATGAAACCTCACATTCTCTCTCTCTCTCACTCTCTCTCTCTCTCTCTCTCTCTCTCTCTCTCTCTCTCTCTCTCTCTCTCTCTCTCTCTCTCTCTCTCTCTCTCTGCACTGCATGCGGGAAGGTTGGGTACGTCAGCGTGAGTGAGGGCGTTGAATGAGCTTGAGCGTGTTTTTTGGATTAATTCACTTGTTCTCTACTGCTTTCACTTTTCTTTTCTTTTCTTCTCTACATGGTAATGTGAGGGAAGTTTAATTTTACTTCGTCGTTGGTTGTTGGAAAGTGACTGGAGTGGCTGGTGGGAGGTTGGTGGTGTGCAATATGGCGTCCCTCCCCGGTGAGGGCTCGCCTCCCCTGTCTATCAGACACGGGGTTAGAGTCGTGGTCGACCCGCGGTACACTGTGGAACAGGTTCTCCTGGCTGCAGGAGAACAGGTCGGCTATGAGAACATCACCTACGGCTCTCGGATGAACAAAGCCGTCGTGGCTTTTCTCCGAGAGGAGCGTTTAGTCCACCTGTTGGTCGAGAGGGGCCTGGTGCTAGACGATTTGTTTGTAACCGTCTCGCCATTGTTTGTGCCGTCGACACGTGTTACCGTGTCAGGCGTACCTCCGTTTATCCCGAACGAGCTCATTGAGAAAGAACTGGGTCGTTTCGGGAAGTTTGCTGGCGGGTTCAGAACAGTCCGTCTGGGTTGTGGCGACGCCAGACTGCAGCATGTTAACTCCCTGCGGAGACAGGCCTTCATGTATTTAAATGACCCCTCAGAACATCTACAAGTGTCATTTAAGGTCAAATACGAACACGGCTTCTACACTTTGTACGCGAGTTCTGGCAGCATGAAGTGTTTTGAGTGCGGCGATGTCGGCCACAAACGCTCATCCTGCCCGCACAGGGAGCCCACAGCGGGCAGCAGTACAGGCGAGCCACAGCCTGACGGCGCCGCTGAGGGCGGTAGCCCGCAAACTGCGCAGCAGGCGGCAGGAGATACCGTAACCGGTGATCCGCAACCTGGTACGGAAGGAAATGTAACAACTGAAAAGGACAGCAATACTGTAAATGATGGTAATTTGAGTGGTACTGAAGCACAGGATGCGGATGTAAGCAGAGACGAAGGACAGACAGAACCAGCGGGAGACAGTCACCCAGCCGAGGCTGAGAGTCAGGTTCCTGCAGGTGAGTCACACTATGAAAACGCTGGAAATGAAGATGAGGACATGTTAGAGGATGATAGCCTATCTCAGTTTGCTGATATTGTGTCGCAAGATGATCAGCAGTCATACTCATTGAAAGAGATTAATGATTTCCTTGACGAAACCTATGGCAGACAGTCTGTGGATGTAACAGATTTCTTCTCGGATGTGGACAGGTTTGTTAGTTCTGTTATGAAAATTAGAAAAACAGCTGGATATGAAGAGCTCAGTAAGCAGAAGAGGTTTCGTCTGAAGAAGATTCTGACGAAACTCAGGAAAGAAAAGCGAGGGAAGGTTTCTTTACATGTACAAAACTGAAATATATATATGACACACAAAAGGTGGTTTTTCTCTCTTGGAAAGGTTTCACTGTCTTATCCTTCCTTTTCTCTCTTCTTTTAATGGACGGTTTGCGAGTAGGGAGTCTAAATATTAACGGAGGACGGGATAGAGTTAAGCGAGGTGTGGTAGCTGAGCTGATTAGAGCTAAGAACATAGATGTGCTCTTCCTACAGGAAACACACAGCTCCGCAGACAACGAGATAGAGTGGGGAATGAGTTGGGCAGGCTAGGCTTTTTTGAGCCATGGTACCAACTTTAGTGCAGGTGTAGCTGTTCTCTTTTCGCAGCGCCTCCTTTTGACAAATGTTTTGACATGTGAAGTGGAGCAGGGCAGGATCCAGGTAGTTCAGGCAACAATCCAAGAAATACCCTTTGTGTTTATAAATGTATATGCTTATAATACAGGCACTGGTCGCTTGAGATTGTTTAGCAAACTGAGGGATAAACTCAAACAATTTAATAGTGGCTCAATCATAGTGGTGGGAGGAGACTGGAATTGCACTACACACCCTACAGTTGACAGAAACTCAGAAGAGCCCCATCCACCGTCAGCTTCTTTTCTGTCCACTGTGGTTGCAGAAAACGACCTTACGGATGTTTGGAGGACACTTAATCCAACAGTTAGGCAGTACACATGGGTAAAAGCTGCGGAGGGTAGTGTGAGGGCAGCCAGGTTGGACAGGATTTACCTCAATCAGACATACAACAACAGGTTGATTAAGTCCACGATATCACCTGTGGGATTTTCAGATCACCATTTAGTAGTGGCAGATTTTTCTTTACAAGTTCAATTTCGACACTGTTCCCACTGGCACTTCGATGTGCGGCTAACGCAGGATAAAGCCATCTGTCAGTTCTTCTCTGACTTCTGGAGTCATTGGAGGCTGAGGAGGAGGGATTTTGAGAGCTTAGCTCGATGGTGGGAGGTAGGAAAAACACAAATTAGGATTTTCTGTCAGCAATACAAACAACACACTCTCGGTGTGGAGAAACTTTGTCTTGATGAATTAGAGAGAGAAATTAGGATATTAGAAGGCGAAGTAATTATTGGACATGATTGTGACAGCAGCACTTTGGAAAGTAGGAGGAAGGCTTTAGGTAGGTTCCTACATGAGAGGGCAAAGGGCGCTTTAATCAGGACCCGACTTGCCACCATCAAAGACATAGATGCTCCAACTTCTTTTTTCTTTAAACTCGAGAAGAAAATTAGAAAGAATAATGTGATGATGCACCTCAAACTTCCCAGTGGGGCAACAACAACTGATCCATCAGAGATGAGGAAGTTGGCCATAGACTTCTACAGCAGCCTGTTCAGTGCGGAGACCTGTGACTCTGGCTGTGTGGGGGAGATACTGGAGGGACTGCCTCAGCTGGGTGAAACACAGGTGACTTCGCTGGAGTCCCCCGTCTCCTTTGATGAGATGTCTGCGGCGGTTCAGCAGCTCAGCTGTGGCAAAGCCTCTGGAGTTGATGGACTTCCTTCAGAGTTCTACAAGACGTTTTGGACCCAAATTGGACGAGACTTACACGATGTTTTTAGAGAATGTTTGAACTCTGGAACTCTACCTTTGAGTTGTAGACGGGCTGTCCTGACACTGCTACCAAAAAAGGGAGATCTTGGCCTACTAAAAAACTGGAGGCCAGTTTCATTGTTGTGTACTGACTATAAGATCATTGCAAAATGCTTTTCGAATAGACTCAAACAGTGTATGGACACGGTTGTACATTACAGCCAGACGTACTGTGTTCCTGACCGTACAATTAAGGATAATCTTTTTTTGATACGTGACATTATTGCCATATCTAAGCTCCAGGAGCTGGATGTTGGCCTGCTTTCCTTAGATCAAGAGAAGGCTTTTGACAGGATAGATCATTGCTATCTGTTCCAAACACTTAAAGGTTTTGGTTTTGGGGATAAATTTGTTAACTGGATCAAGTTGTTGTATTCCGGCGCCAGTGTTCTGTTGAAGGTAGGAGGTGGACTCAGCCGACCTGTCTCTGTTAGGAGGGGAATCAGACAGGGTTGTCCCTTATCTGGGATGCTGTACTCCCTGGCCATTGAACCACTTTTATTTCAGCTCAGGCAGGGGCTCCCAGGGCTAACCTTTTCAGGGAAGATCACCACTGCAGTTAGCTTATCAGCATACGCTGATGATGTCACGGTTTTCATAACAACCCAAAACGATGTACATTTTCTCAAACAGAAATTGGCCTTATACGAACAAGCTTCCTCTGCAAAGGTTAATTGGTCAAAATCCGAGGGCCTCTTGCTGGGGGAGTGGAACAATAGAGAAAAGCCGACATTACCAGCGGGGCTGCAGTGGAACACAGACGGGATAAAATGCCTAGGTGTCTTTCTAGGCAGTGACCGCTTCCTGAGCAAAAACTGGGAGGGTTTAACCGAGAAGGTCAGTGCCCGATTGTCTAGGTGGACTTGGATCCAGCCTCAGTTGTCCTATAGGGGGAGGGTCTTGATTGTTAACAACTTGATTGCCTCGATGTTCTGGCACCGGTTTACAGTTTTAGAACCTCCGGACACGCTCATACGGGAAGTACAGAAGACGCTAGTGGACTTCTTCTGGGGAGGCTTTCACTGGACCAAGTCTGCAGTGCTGTTCCTACCAATGCTGGAAGGAGGCCAGGGCCTGATTGACCTCCGCAGTCGCATCATGGCCTTTCGCCTTCAAACTGCAGCGCCTTTTATACCATGACCAGCGACTTTGGAGTGGAACGGCGTCTGTGTTTCTTCGGAGGGTCATGAACCTGAACTATGACAAACACCTGTTCTTTCTGGACCTGGCTGGCATGGATTTCACGACAACACCCTTCTATCAATCTGTTCTCCGCGCTTGGAGAACGGTCTTGCGCACCAACAGGGACTACTCCCAGCTCTATGGCAGTGTCGGGGAGGAGCCACTGTTCCATAACCCACTGATACACTGCAGGATGCTCAGCTCGGCAAGTGTGCAGAGATCCCTCATAAGAGCTGGACTTACGAAATTAGCGTGTCTCAGATCAGGAGGACAGTGGAAGACGGCGGGCATTTTGAGCCAAGAGACTGGCTTTAAATCTCTTCGTTTGATGGAGAGATTGTTGGGAGAAGTGATCAGTGCACTTCCTGGCTTCTTCAGGGAGGTACTAGGGGCAGAGTGTGGAGAGGATCAGCCAGCTATGCTGCCTGTCTTTCCATCTTTGTCAGTCCGTGCGGCAGTGGAAGAGCAGGAAGAAGTGAAGGGGGCCATTCTGTCCTTTAAAACGCCGGAACTACGTGACCTCTCAAGCACGTCACAGAAGGCCTTGTACGCAGTCACTGTAAAGGTTCTCAACAGAACATCACTAGCCGGCGTGCAGGAGTCGAGGTGGTTGAGTTTGTTGGCACCAGGCTCATCCCCCAGGGGCAGCTGGAGGTCCTTGTACAAACCCTCCATTGAGAAACGCACTGCGGATCTACAGTGGAGGGTGGTACACGGGGCTGTGGCTACGAACAGACATGTGGCACACTTTGATCCTAGGGTAGGGAGTCAATGCTCTTTCTGCAATGATGAGGAAACCCTACAGCACTTACGGCTTAGATGTCCCAGGTTGGGCCCTCTTTTCTCTGTACTGCAGTGGTGGCTCAGAGGTTTAGGAGAGGTTCTTGTGGACAGCCTGTTTGTCTTTGGTCCGAGGTACATGGCAGCACAGTGCAGACGTATCACCTTGGTTAATTTTTTGATAGGACAGGCGAAAATGAGCATTTGGCTTAGCAGAAGGAACAAGATGAAAGGCACAGGGTCCACAGACGCCATGCTCATGTTCAGGGGTCTAGTGGCTGCTCGGCTGAAAATAGAGTTCATGTTCTTCAACCTTAGTTCAAACCTAGAAGGATTTATTTCTATGTGGGGACATGGGGATGTGCTGTGCACAGTGGAAGACCAAGTGCTTATTCTTAATCTTTGAAAAAAGGGGAAATAGGGGGAAGGTGTATCCTTTGTTTTTACTGTGTATGGCGATTGTTGTGTTTTTCCACTATGTATATGAGTTCTTGTGTTGATGTTATCTTGATGTGACTGAAGAATTGGAACATTAAAGGCTTGGTTAAAGGTCAAAGGTCTCTCTCTCTCTCTCTCTCTCTCTCTCTCTCTCTCTCTCTCTCTATATATATATATATATATATATTCTACTACTACTACTACTACTACTTTCGGCTGCTCCCATTAGGGGTCGCCACAGCGGATCATCCGATGTGTGTATATATATATATATATATATATATATATATATATATATATATATATATATATATATATATACTGATCAGCCAAAACATTAAAACCACCAGCCTAAAGTCTAATATTGTGTAGGCCCCCCTCGTGCCGCCAAAACAGCTCTGACCCATGGAGACATGGACGCCGCAAGACCCCAGAAGGTGTCCTCTGGTATCTGATACCAAGACGTTAGCAGCAGATCCTTTAAGGCCCGTAAGGTGCAAGGTGGGGCCTCCATGGACTGGAGATCTGGGGAATTTGGAGGCCAAGGCAACACCTTGAACTCTGTCATGTACCTCAAACCATTCCTGAACACGTTTTGTATTCTGACAGGGTACATTAGCGAGGCAGGCTAAGCTAACTGCTAGCCCATGCAGGCTGGCAGTTCTGACAGTCATTCTGGCATTTGCTCTCTTGGGCAGTGATTTTTTTTTTTTTTTTGTGGATATGTTGGATATATGTTTTTTTGTAGGTTTTTTTTCTTTTTTGTAGTTAGGATATTTGTGTTCTTGTAGTTTTTTGCTGTAGTTTGGATATTTGTGTTCTTGTAGTTTTTTGCTGTAGTTTGGATATATGTGTTCTTGTAGTTTTTGCTGTAGTTTGCACATATGTGTTCTTGTAGTTTTTTGCTGTAGTTTGGATATATGTGTTCTTGTAGTTTTTTGCTGTAGTTTGGATATATGTGTTCTTGTAGTTTTTTGCTGTAGTTTGCACATATGTGTTCTTGTAGTTTTTTGCTGTAGTTTGGATTTATGTGTTCTTGTAGTTTTTTGCTGTAGTTTGGATATATGTGTTCTTGCAGTTTTTTGCTGTAGTTTGGATATATGTGTTCTTGTAGTTTTTTGCTGTAGTTTGGATATATGTGTTCTTGTAGTTTTTTGCTGTAGTTTGGATATATGTGTTCTTGTAGTTTTTTTTGCTGTAGTTTGGATATATTTGTTCTTGTAGTTTTTTGCTGTAGTTTGGATATATGTGTTCTTGTAGTTTTTTGCTGTAGTTTGGATATATGTGTTCTTGTAGTTTTTTGCTGTAGTTTGGATATATGTGTTCTTGTAGTTTTTTGCTGTAGTTTGGATATATGTGTTCTTGTAGTTTTTTGCTGTAGTTTGGATATATGTGTTCTTGTAGTTTTTTGCTGTAGTTTGGATATATGTGTTCTTGTTGCTTGGACATGTTTTTTTTTCTTTGTGTTGCGCTGCGGTGGGCTGGGGAAATTATGTTTAATTTCATTTCATGCACTTGTGTACATGAAATGAAACGACAAGTAAATGTTCCTGATTCCTGATGATCCTGCTGGAAGAGGCCTCTGCCATCAAGGAATACCGTGCTATGAAGGGTGCACCTGGTCTGCAGCGATGTTCAGGCTGGTGGTACATGAAAGTAACAAACACATGAACGCCAGGACCCAAGGTTTCCCAGCAGAGCATTGCCCAGAGCATCACGCTGCCTCCACTGGCTTGTCGTCTTCCCATAGTGCATCCTGCTACCATCTCTTCCCCAGGAAAATTATGTACATGTACATGGCCACCCAAGTGATCCAAAAGAAATGGGATTCATCAAACCAGGCCACCTTCTTCCATTGCTCCATGGTTCATTTCTGACGCTCACGTACCCATTGTGAGCGCATTCGTCAGTGGATAGCGGTCATTTTGTGCACTCTGACCGGTCTGCTGCTACGCATCAGGCACTGTGTTCGGACACCTATCATAGTCAGCGTTAACTTTTTCAGCAATTTGAGCTACAGTAGCTCTTCTGGGCAATGTTCTGCAGGAAACCTTGGGTCCTGGCATTCAAGTGGATGTTACTTTGACACACCCACCTACCTAAACGTGGTTGCAGGACAGGTACACCCCTTCATGGCAACAGTGTTCCCTGATGACAGAGGCCTCTTTCAGCAATATGACCTGCCACACTGCAAAAACTTGTTCAGGAATGGTTTGAGGAACATGACAGAGTTCAAGGTGTTGCCTTGGCCTTCAAATTCCCAGATCTCAATCTGATCAAACATCTGTGGGATGTGCTGGAAAAACAAGTTCAGTCCATGAAGGCCCCACCTCACAACTTACAGGACTTAAAGGGTCTGCTGCTAACGTCTTGGTGCCAGATACCAGAGGACACCTTCAGACGTCTTGTGGAGTCCATGACTCGATGGGTCAGAGCTGTTTTGGTGGAACGAGATGGGACATGTCCATTTGTGTGTGTGTGTGTGTGTGTGTGTGTGTGTGTGTGTGTGTGTGTGTGTGTGTGTGTGTGTGTGTGTGTGTGTGTGTGGAGGTGCAGTGCATACATGACTGCATGCTTGAACATGGATGGATCAACACAATGAATGCATCCTTTCTCATCAAATTCTTAGACTGAAGATCAGATTAGACTGAAAATCAGATTAGGCTGAAGATCAGATTTGATTGAGGATCAGATTAGACTGAATATCAGATTAGCCTTTGAGTCCAAAAACAAGGTTGAATGCTTTTCATAATATAGATTAAAACTAAAGATTTTAGTGCCATTTCTTTACTGCCATGACACGTTATTCTCATACGTGTTTTTCTCTGACGGGGAACAGCTGGGACATGTCATACCGAGCCTTTACAACATGCAGGCGTTCTGCGTCAGTGTGGAAGTGGGTCTCCTGCTTAGGAATTTTTATATGCTGATCAATTGTTTTGGTTTTCTGTCAGGATGAGTCATATTTGAAGCGTCTGCTTTGTAGGTCGCCCCTCATGCGTCTGCGTTTATGTAGTTTGTGTGTCCATGTTCTTTACATGTCGTGGCTTCTAACACGTCATCACAACTCGTGGGGTCCAGAGTGTGTTGTGCTTCTGCGTGTGCACATCTGTTATGTGCAAGGTTGTCTTCTCTCCCCATTCATCTTCATGTTGTTCTCTCTACCTTTTTTTATATGTATCATATCTATTTTTTGGAGTGCGATGCTGTTGTCCCATGAAGCATCTGTCCTGCAGAGAGGCTGCATGTGTGGGATCATACCACTAATGCTTATCTACCAGCTATGTGGTGACTCATATTTGCATGTGCTTTGCTTTTGTCTCTAACTTGTGGTGTGTTTGGACTTGTGTGAGAGGGTGTCAGGCTAGTTTTTGTTCTCAGTGTAGCCTCTTAACGTTTCTAAAATGAAATTGTTTCTGAAGACTTTTCAAGAAAGTGTATTTTGGGGATTTGGGTGAATTTGGAACCCATTGCCAGGAGCCATGTTTGTGTCCCATATGTAGTTTATGGCTCTACATGGTGGTTGTGTTGAGGAAGAGTCAACCAGCAGAATCACTGTGAGCAAGGGCGTCCGGGTAGCGTGGTGGTACATTCCGTTGCCTACCAACACAGAGATCGTCGGTTCAAATCCCTGTGTTACCCCCGGCTTGGTCGGGCGTCCCTACCCAGATAGCATCTGGATGTGGGTCACTTCAGGCAATGATGTGGCACCGATGGCCTTCTTCTGGCCCTGACAAAACAGATGTGAGCCTGAAGTGCACCACATGTATAATAGCAAATATGGCCCAAATATGCCAAATCAAATGTGGGCCTTTTTGGGCAAAGACGCGGTGCTCTCGGCAACATGTGATCTGGATGTGACCCTGAAGTGGCCCATGTGGTAAATGGTGAATATGGCCCAAATATCACAAAACAAATATGGCTACCTTTGGCGAATATGTGGCACATGCAGCATTACTATGGTTTGGTTCTGGCCCAGACCTGGTAAACAGGAGCAGACCACCCAAGTGCCACCATTACACGTGGTATGTGGGCCGGTTGAAAGTGTCGGTGTGGGACGGGTCCGGGCCACAGCGATTTTGCTATCTGGGTACGGACACAATTGGCTGTGTGTGTGGGTGGGAAGCCGGATGTGGCTATATGTCCTGGTTGCTGCACTAGCACCTCCTCTGGTCGGTCGGGGTGCCTGTTCAGGGGGGAGGGGGAACTGGGGAGAATAGCGTGATCCTCCCACGCACTACGTCCCCCTGGTGAAACTTCACTGTCAGGTGAAAAGAAGGGGCTGCTGACTCCACATGTATGGGAGGAGGCATGTGGTAGTCTGCAGCCCTCCCCGGATCAGCAGAGGAGGTGGAGCAGCGACTGGGACGGCTTGGAAGAGTGGGGTAATTGGCCAAGTACAATTGGAAGGAAAAGGGGGGAAAATCCAAAATAACAGTAATTGTGAGCATAATTGGCTCGTCATCTTAATGAAGTTGGCTTGCCAACAAGCCTCGACCTCCCAACACCATCTTACTGGACACCCAGTAGAGACCACGGCTCTGAACAGCCCACACTGCTGGTTAGATTAGGCTCATATAGGTGTGTGTGTGTGTGTGTGTGTGTGTGTGTGTGTGTGTGTGTGTGTGTGTGTTTGTATTGTATTTATGTGTGATAATATTTGTGTGAGTGTAGCTCTTTCATGGCCAGAGTACTTGATGTGTGTGATGGGTTTACAATATGAACATATACAGCCGGCATATGTTTGTATGAGCCATAGCAGATGTTTGTGTATCTCATTACACAAGCTGTTGCCTTCATTGTGGTTGTATCACTCATTAATGGATAAGCAGATATTTGCCTGTTTTACTCTCTCTGTTTCTCCTTGTCCTCTTCCTCCCATTCCTCTTTTTACTCTTCTGTTGTGTTTTCTTTTCCATTTTATCTTGCTTCCCTCCATCACCATCGCACTCTGCCATCCAAAAAAAAAAATACACAATTCAAACGTCACCACTCAGATCAACGGGAAGGTTGGTTCTTTTCACTCTTTTCCCCCTCTTAGTCCCAGGCCTGGCAGACTGGAGCCGTGCAGCGCCGGCATCTTGCTGGGCGCCTTAGGCCCGTCCCGGCCACTGTTAGGAAAACCCACCACATTGCACTGCCCATCCTGCCATGCCACCCTGCCCTGTCGCTTGTTATGCTGCATGCAGCCCCCCCCCCCAAAAAAAAGATCTGCCTCATGACATGTTTTGCAGCACAGGGTGCATGTTTATATCATGTTAGCTAATCTCATTACATTGTAGCATGAACAATGTGTCTGTGGCATTTACAGGTGCATGCCTCCCGAGGCATGGCTTGCCCCTCCTACCAGTAACTTGCCCCTCCTACCAGTAACTCATCTTCCTCTCCATCCAGTTGTTGCTGCTCTTACATGCAGGATGTGGGTGCACACTGGCTCTACCATGTTCTCCTTTTCCCTCTAACACTTCTGTTAGAATGATAGACATGCATGGCAAGAGAACACAAAGTAGTCTGGAAAGCACCCCCCCCTCAGTTAACCTAACCCCACCCCCCACCCGCCCCCCATACCTCACTGCTGGATCATAGATAGACAGAATGTGGAGCAGCTCAGATTTTAATGATCCATGATTTAGCAGTGCAGCAAGATGTAGACCTGGCTAGTGTTTGCTGGTGCCTTGTGGGTAATGAGTTCTGAACTGGTAAACTGTGCTGCTGGTTACTGGGCCTCTTTTATTGGACAGATAAATTTCACTTGTCTTTATGTTATGGCTTTATGCCTATCATAGCACGGATATAAAAGCTCAAGGACCACATTTAAGTGTTCCTCACTATGTTCACACTGTCCTCCAGTTATAAAAGTATGGTGCTTTTCCACAGGTAGGAAAAGGCTCTGAGCTTGGAAAGTCAAGTCAAGTTTATTTGTATAGCCCAAAATTACAAATTTGTTTCAGAGGGCTTAACAATCCCCTTTACTATCAGTTCACTGTACGACGCCCCCTTTTCTTAGACCCTTGACTCGTATGAGGAAAACTTCGTCAGGAAAAAAGATGGGAGAAACCTCTGGAAGAGTAACAGAGGAGGGATTCCACTTCTATGACAGATAGGCATGGAAGAGACAAGAGTAACAGACTTAAAATGCACAACAAAGGGAGATAATCCATAATATTGTAGCGAATTCAGGGGCAGCCAGGACGCGAACCCGGGTCACCCGCACCATGGGCGACTGCGCTAACCAGTCGACTAAAGGGTCCGACCCATTAGCCAAAGGCTAGCGAGTTTAGTCAGCCGTAGTCGTTACACTATCCCCCCCCCTTCGGGAAGCGCGTCCCCGCGCTTCAGCATACCAGCTCCCTCACACCTCTGGGCACACGCACGCGCCTCCGATGACCTCGCGGTCTCATCATCCCGCTTCTGACACCAATGTAGCGAATTCAGGGGGGCAGGCGGGCCGCCACCGCAGCCGAGACGCGAACCCAGGTCACCTGCACCACGGACGACCAGGGTTCACGTCCCGACTGCGGTGGTTCTCGGCTGCCCCCCTGAATTCGCTACAATACAAACAAATAAAACATACATTATAGCAAGGCATTTAATATGCATTGAATCAGAAGAGTTGAAGGAAAAAGGGCAACGTTTAAGGAATAGAGAACCCAAACTCTCTCAAGAGTACGTCAAGCAACTACCCCAGATGCCATCAAGGGTGGGTAAGACCCCATACCATACCACAATACCAGTGTCCTACCATGGAGCCCTGGAGAAAGGAAAGAGTTTTCATGCACACAGGAGAGAAACCATTCTCATGGCGTTTCCATTAGAGCATGGTTTGATGTGGAATAGTTCCAAACTGTGCTCATTTCTGGATTGTCAGCATTGTTTGATAACCGTGTTCAATGTGGTCAGACTGTGCCAGTGGGCGGGTTTAATGACGTCGCCGCTTTAGAGCTATATTTTATTTGAGCAGTTAGTTCGTGCATGTACATATATGATATCCAGTGCTCGTTTTTCAAGAACACAACAAATGACAAACAAAAAGAAAAACAACAGAGTAAGTACTTAACGCCAACAGCTGCAAATCAGGTATTAGGTGAATATAACATATTGCAAATTAATGGGACAAAGGGTTAGGGTTAGGTCACTGTTTTAGGATCGACCCATGGATGTATTATAGTAGAACTGGATGCGGCGCCGCCGCTCAGCCTTGCAGCCAATTTTTTTTCCAGTGGTCACTCGCGGTATTGCAGTGAAAAATCTCCTGCGGCCCAAAAAGCATTTTCCCCATAGCTCACCATTGTAAAAGAGACGCATGTAAAACTGTTGACAGGACACCTGCAGCCATAATCATGGTCAATTATTACTCTTTGTATTATACATTTTTAAGCCATGGGGCTTTAATCTGTTTAAACTTTTTCCAAGCCCAGAAAAATCTTTTTTTCCCTCCATGACGTCATGGCTGTGTACGAGTACTCGACGCGCGGTCATGTGTCTCGGGAACGAGGATCTTTGCTAGGTTAAGCAAACGCTGCTCGTCAAGGTGAATAAAGGACACAGAGCTGAGCCCTCTCTTTCACACGTCAAGATAGGACACAGAGTTGAGCCCTCTCTTTCACACGTCAAGATAGGACACAGAGCTGAGCCCTCTCTTTCACACGTGCAGAAAGGACACAGAGCTGAGCCCTCTCTTTCACATGTCAAGATAGGACACAGAGCTGAGCCCTCTCTTTCACACGTGCAGAAAGGACACAGAGCTGAGCCCTCTCTTTCACACGTCAAGATAAGACAGCTGAGCTCTCTTTCACACGTCAAGATAGAACACAGAGCTGATCACACAGAGCTGAGCCCTCTCTTTCACACGTCAAGATAGGACACAGAGCTGAGCCCTCTCTTCCACACATCAAGATAGGACACAGAGTTGAGCCCTCTCTTCCACACGTCAAGATAGGACACAGAGCTGAGCCCTCTCTTCCACACGTCAAGATAGGACACAGAGCTGAGCCCTCTCTTCCACACGTCAAGATAGGACACAGAGCTGAGCCTTCTCTTTCACACGTCAAGATAGGACACAGACCTGAGCCCTCTCTTCCACACGTCAAGATAGGACACAGAGCTGAGCCTTCTCTTTCACACGTCAAGATAGGACACAGAGCTGAGCCCTCTCTTTCACACGCCAAGATAGGACACAGAGCTGAGCCTTCTCTTTCACACGTCAAGATAGGACACAGAGCTGAGCCCTCTCTTTCACACGCCAAGATAGGACACAGAGCTGAGCCTTCTCTTTCACACGTCAAGATAGGACACAGAGCTGAGCCCTCTCTTTCACACGTCAAGATAGGACACAGAGCTGAGCCCTCTCTTTCACACGCCAAGATAGGACACAGAGCTGAGCCTTCTCTTTCACACGTCAAGATAGGACACAGAGCTGAGCCCTCTCTTTCACACGTCAAGATAGGACACAGAGCTGAGCCTTCTCTTTCACACGTCAAGATAGGACACAGAGCTGAGCCCTCTCTTTCACACGCCAAGATAGGACACAGACCTGAGCCCTCTCTTTCACACATCAAGATAGGACACAGAGCTGAGCCCTCTCTTCCACACGTCAAGATAGGACACAGAGCTGAGCCCTCTCTTTCACACATCAAGATAGGACACAGAGCTGAGCCCTCTCTTTCACACGCCAAGATAGGACACAGAGCTGAGCCCTCTCTTTCACACGTCAAGATAGGACACAGAGCTGAGCCCTCTCTTTCACACGCCAAGATAGGACACAGACCTGAGCCCTCTCTTCCACACGTCAAGATAGGACACAGAGCTGAGCCCTCTCTTTCACACATCAAGATAGGACACAGAGCTGAGCCCTCTCTTTCACACGCCAAGATAGGACACAGAGCTGAGCCCTCTCTTTCACACGTCAAGATAGGACACAGAGCTGAGCCCTCTCTTTCACACGTCAAGATAGGACACAGAGCTGAGCCCTCTCTTTCACACGTCAAGATAGGACACAGAGCTGAGCCCTCTCTTTCACACGTCAAGATAGGACACAGAGCTGAGCCTTCTCTTTCACACGTCAAGATAGGACACAGAGCTGAGCCTTCTCTTTCACACGCCAAGATAGGACACAGAGCTGAGCCTTCTCTTTCACACGTCAAGATAGGACACAGAGCTGAGCCTTCTCTTTCACACGCCAAGATAGGACACAGAGCTGAGCCTTCTCTTTCACACGTCAAGATAGGACACAGAGCTGAGCCCTCTCTTTCACACGCCAAGATAGGACACAGAGCTGAGCCTTCTCTTTCACACGTCAAGATAGGACACAGAGCTGAGCCTTCTCTTCCACACGTCAAGATAGGACACAGAGCTGAGCCCTCTCTTTCACACGCCAAGACAGGACACAGAGCTGATCACACAGAGCTGAGACCTCTCTTTCACACGTCAAGATAGGACACAGAGCTGAGCCCTCTGTTTCACACGTCAAGATAGGACACAGACCTGAGCCCTCTCTTCCACACGTCAAGATAGGATACAGAGCTGAGACCTTTCTTTCACACGTCAAGATGTTTTGAGTTTGCGGTTTTGCATCGCATTTATTGGTCATTAGCATAGCATTCATGAACGCGCAGCGCCGGATCCTGAACGCGGTTCGCTCGTTCTCAGCCTAGACGCATGATGGGAGTAACAATACTGCGCATATTCAGTGGGCCACATGTACCCGGAAGTAACCCGGAAGCCAAAAACTTTTCCGGCGTATGCGCCAGGCGAGTAATTCTCATAGGAATAAACAGTCGCCATTTTTAGTTCTACGCCCTTGGATTGGCCTTACATTGACGTTTCATCCTTTGAGGCCACTACTGTTTGGTGTTGAAATCCTACGGCGTCATTATTACATGTTTCACTGATCCTTCAGTGCGTGCCAAATCCCAATAAGCAGGCATTTTTCTTTTTCTATCAAACAAAACCATCAATCCATCAATCCAAACCAAAAAACAAAGCTGTCTGAATCTCTGTCATGGCTAGTGGAGAAGATGCTGGAGCCAACTTCTGCATTAGACATACGCAAATGCACGATTTTGTTGTTATTTGAGGTTTTCTGACCTGGTTTCAGCTCCAATGCTAACGGAAACACAAAGGATAACCATGAACACGACTCCTCGCCAGCACACTGGCCCCATTACAGCCTCGGTACAAACATAAAACAGGTAAAAGTCGCAAACCGAGCTTTCTCTTAGCTAAAATGTCTTCATTTTGCAAAAACGTATCCCTTGCTACAGCAACACTGGTTTACTCTGCACTGCTGTAACTAAATCTACATGACTACTGGACTAAATCTACATGACTGCTGGGCTAAGTCTACATGACTGCTGGGCTAAATCTACATGACTGCTGTAAATAAATCTACATGACTGCTGGACTAAATCTACATGACTGCTGGGCTATATCTACATGACTGCCGTAAATAAATCTACATGACTGCTGTAAATAAATCTACATGACTGCTGGACTAAATCTACATGACTGCTGTAGCTAAATCTACATGACTGCTGTAAATAAATCTACATGACTGCTGAACTCAATCTACATGACTGCTGGACTAAATCTACATGACTGCTGTAGCTAAATCTACATGATTGTTGTAGCTAAATCTACATGACTGCTGTAAATAAATCTACATGACTGCTGGACTAAATCTACATGACTGCTGTAGCTGAATCTACATGACTGCTGTAAATAAATCTACATGATTGCTGGACTAAATCTACATGACTGCTGGACTAAATCTACATGACTGCTGGACTAAATCTACATGATTTCTGTAGCTAAATCTACATGACTGCTGGACTAAATCTACATGACTTCTGTAGCTAAATCTACATGACTGCTGGACTAAATCTACATGACTGCTGTAGCTAAATCTACATGACTGCTGGACTAAATCTACATGACTGCTGTAGCTAAATCTACATGACTGCTGGACTAAATCTACATGACTGCTGTAGCTAAATCTACATGACTGCTGGACTAAATCTACATGACTGCTGGACTAAATCTACATGACTGCTGGGCTAAATGTACATGGCTGCTGGACTAAATCTACATGACTGCTGGGCTAAATCTACATGACTGCTGTAGCTAAATCTACATGACTGCTGTAAATAAATTTACATGACTGCTGGACTAAATCTACATGACTGCTGTAACTAAATCTACATGACTGCTGAACTAAATCTACATGACTGCCGAACTAAATCTACATGATTGCTGTAGCTAAATCTACATGACTGCTGTAAATAAATCTACATGACTGCTGAACTAAATCTACATGACTGCTGAACTAAATCTACATGACTGCTGTAGCTAAATCTACATGACTGCTGAACTAAATCTACATGACTGCTGTAAATAAATCTACATGACTGCTGGACTAAATCTACATGACTGCTGTAACTAAATCTACATGACTGCTGTAACTAAATCTACATGACTGCTGAACTAAATCTACATGACTGCTGTACATAAATCTACGTGATTGCTGTAACTAAATCTACATAACTGCTGAACTAAATCGACATGCCTGCTGTAAATAAATCTACATGGCTGCTGGACTAAATCTACATGACTGCTGGACTAAATCTACATGACTGCTGTAACTAAATCTACATGACTGCTGAACTAAATCTACATGATTGCTGTAGCTAAATCTACATGACTGCTGTAAATAAATCTACATGATTGCTGAAGCTAAATATACATGACTGCTGAACTAAATCTACATGACTGCTGTAACTAACTCTACGTGACTGCTGGACTAAATCTACATGACTGCTGTGAATAAATCTACATGACTGCTGTAAATAAATCTACATGACTGCTGGGCTAAATCTACATGGCTTCTGGACTAAATCTACATGACTGCTGAACTAAATCTACATGACTGCTGTAACTAACTCTACGTGACTGCTGGACTAAATCTACATGACTGCTGGGCTAAATCTAAATGACTGCTGTAAATAAATCTACATGACTGCTGTAAATAAATCTACATGACTGATGAACTAAATCTACATGACTGCTGAACTGAATCTACATGACTGCTGTAGCTAAATATACATGATTGCTGTAGCCAAATCTACATGACTGCTGTAAATAAATCTACATGACTGCTGTAAATAAATCTACATGATTGCTGAACTAAATCTACCTGACTGCTGGACTAACTCTACATGACTGCTGGACTAAATCTACATGACTGCTGGACTAAATCTACATGATTGCTGTAGCTAAATCTACATGACTGCTGTAAATAAATCTACATGACTGCTTGACTAAATCTACATGACTGCTGTAGCTAAATCTACATGATTGCTGTAGCTAAATCTACATGACTGCTGTAAATAAATCTACATGACTGCTGAACTAAATCTACATGACTGCTGAACTAAATCTACATGACTGCTGTGGCTAAATCTACATGATTGCTGTAGCTAAATCTACATGACTGCTGTAAATAAATTTACATGACTGCTGGACTAAATCTACATGACTGCTGTAACTAAATCTACATGACTGCTGAACTAAATCTACATGACTGCCGAACTAAATCTACATGATTGCTGTAGCTAAATCTACATGACTCCTGTAAATAAATCTACATGACTGCTGAACTAAATCTACATGACTGCTGAACTAAATCTACATGACTGCTGTAGCTAAATCTACATGACTGCTGAACTAAATCTACATGACTGCTGTAAATAAATCTACATGACTGCTGGACTAAATCTACATGACTGCTGTAACTAAATCTACATGACTGCTGTAACTAAATCTACATGACTGCTGAACTAAATCTACATGACTGCTGTACATAAATCTACGTGATTGCTGTAACTAAATCTACATAACTGCTGAACTAAATCGACATGCCTGCTGTAAATAAATCTACATGGCTGCTGGACTAAATCTACATGACTGCTGGACTAAATCTACATGACTGCTGTAACTAAATCTACATGGCTGCTGAACTAAATCTACATGATTGCTGTAGCTAAATCTACATGACTGCTGTAAATAAATCTACATGATTGCTGAAGCTAAATATACATGACTGCTGAACTAAATCTACATGACTGCTGTAGCTAAATCTACATGACTGCTGTAAATAAATCTACATGACACCTGTAGCTAAAGCTACATGACTGCTGGACTAAATCTACATGACTGCTGAAGCTAAATATACATGACTGCTGAACTAAATCTACGTGACTGCTGGACTAACTCTACATGACTGCTGGGCTAAATCTACATGACTGCTGTAAATAAATCTACATGACTGCTGGGCTAAATCTACATGACTGCTGGGCTAAATCTACATGACTGCTGTAACTAAATCTACCTGACTTCTGGACTAAATCTGCATGACTGCTGGACTAAATCTACATGACTGCTGGACTAAATCTACATGACTGCTGTAGCTAAATCTACATGCCTGCTGGACTTAATCTACATGACTGCTGTAACTAAATCTACATGACTGCTGGACTAAATCTACATGACTGCTGGACTAAATCTACATGACTGCTGGGCTAAATCTAAATGACTGCTGTAAAAAAATCTACATGACTGCTGGGCTAAATCTACCTGGCTGCTGGACTAAATCTACATGACTGCTGAAATAAATCTACATGACTGCTGTAGCTAAATCTACATGATTGCTGTAGCTAAATCTACATGACTGCTGTAAATAAATCTACATGACTGCTGGACTAAATCTACATGACTGCTGGGCTAAATCTACATGACTGCTGTAAATAAATCTACATGACTGCTGGACTAAATCTACATGACTGCTGGACTAAATCTACATGACTGCTGGGCTAAATGTACATGGCTGCTGGACTAAATCTACATGACTGCTGGGCTAAATCTACATGACTGCTGAACTAAATCTACATGACTGCTGTAAATAAATCTACGTGACTGCTGGACTAAATCTACATGACTGCTGGGCTAAATCTAAATGACTGCTGTAAATAAATCTACATGACTGCTGGGCTAAATCTACATGGCTTCTGGACTAAATCTACATGACTGCTGAACTAAATCTACATGACTGCTGTAGCTAAATCTACATGATTGCTGTAGCTAAATCTACATGACTTCTGTAAATAAATCTACATGACTGCTGAACTAAATCTACATGACTGCTGAACTAAATCTACATGACTGCTGTAGCTAAATCTACATGACTGCTGTAAATAAATCTACATGACTGCTGTAAATAAATCTACATGATTGCTGAACTAAATCTACCTGACTGCTGGACTAACTCTACATGACTGCTGTAACTAAATCTACATGACTGCTGTAACTAAATCTACATGACTGCTGAACTAAATCTACATGACTGCTGTAGCTAAATCTACGTGATTGCTGTAGCTAAATCTACATGACTGCTGTAAATAAATCTACATGACTGCTGGACTAAATCTACATGACTGCTGTAGCTAAATCTACATGACTGCTGTAAATAAATCTACATGACTGCTGAACTCAATCTACATGACTGCTGGACTAAATCTACATGACTGCTGTAGCTAAATCTACATGACTGCTGAAGCTAATTTTACATGACTGCTAAACTTAATCTACATGACTACTGTGAATAAATCTACATGACTGCTGTAGCTGAATCTACATGACTGCTGTAAATAAATCTACATGATTGTTGGACTAAATCTACATGACTGCTGGACTAAATCTACATGACTGCTGGACTAAATCTACATGATTTCTGTAGCTAAATCTACATGACTGCTGTAGTTAAATCTACATGACTGCTGGACTAAATCTACATGACTGCTGTAGCTAAATCTACATGACTGCTGGGCTAAATCTACCTGGCTGCTGGACTAAATCTACATGACTGCTGAAATAAATCTACATGACTGCTGTAGCTAAATCTACATGATTGCTGTAGCTAAATCTACATGACTGCTGTAAATAAATCTACATGACTGCTGGACTAAATCTACATGACTGCTGGGCTAAATCTACATGACTGCTGTAAATAAATCTACATGACTGCTGGACTAAATCTACATGACTGCTGGACTAAATCTACATGACTGCTGGGCTAAATGTACATGGCTGCTGGACTAAATCTACATGACTGCTGGGCTAAATCTACATGACTGCTGAACTAAATCTACATGACTGCTGTAAATAAATCTACGTGACTGCTGGACTAAATCTACATGACTGCTGGGCTAAATCTAAATGACTGCTGTAAATAAATCTACATGACTGCTGGGCTAAATCTACATGGCTTCTGGACTAAATCTACATGACTGCTGAACTAAATCTACATGACTGCTGTAGCTAAATCTACATGATTGCTGTAGCTAAATCTACATGACTTCTGTAAATAAATCTACATGACTGCTGAACTAAATCTACATGACTGCTGAACTAAATCTACATGACTGCTGTAGCTAAATCTACATGACTGCTGTAAATAAATCTACATGACTGCTGTAAATAAATCTACATGATTGCTGAACTAAATCTACCTGACTGCTGGACTAACTCTACATGACTGCTGTAACTAAATCTACATGACTGCTGTAACTAAATCTACATGACTGCTGAACTAAATCTACATGACTGCTGTAGCTAAATCTACGTGATTGCTGTAGCTAAATCTACATGACTGCTGTAAATAAATCTACATGACTGCTGGACTAAATCTACATGACTGCTGTAGCTAAATCTACATGACTGCTGTAAATAAATCTACATGACTGCTGAACTCAATCTACATGACTGCTGGACTAAATCTACATGACTGCTGTAGCTAAATCTACATGACTGCTGAAGCTAATTTTACATGACTGCTAAACTTAATCTACATGACTACTGTGAATAAATCTACATGACTGCTGTAGCTGAATCTACATGACTGCTGTAAATAAATCTACATGATTGTTGGACTAAATCTACATGACTGCTGGACTAAATCTACATGACTGCTGGACTAAATCTACATGATTTCTGTAGCTAAATCTACATGACTGCTGTAGTTAAATCTACATGACTGCTGGACTAAATCTACATGACTGCTGTAGCTAAATCTACATGACTGCTGGACTAAATCTACATGACTGCTGGGCTAAATCTACATGACTGCTGTAAATAAATCTACATGACTGCTGGACTAAATCTACATGACTGCTGGACTAAATCTACATGACTGCTGGGCTAAATGTACATGGCTGCTGGACTAACTCTACATGACTGCTGGGCTAAATCTACATGACTGCTGTAGCTAAATCTACATGACTGCTGAAGCTAAATTTACATGACTGCTGAACTTAATCCACATGACTGCTGTGAATAAATCTACATGATTGCTGGACTAAATCTACATGACTGCTGGACTAAATCTACATGACTGCTGGACTAAATCTACATGATTTCTGTAGCTAAATCTACATGACTGCTGGACTAAATCTACATGACTGCTGTAGCTAAATCTACCTGACTGCTGGACCAAATCTACATGACTGCTGTAGCTAAATCTACATGACTGCTGGACTAAATCTACATGACTGCTGTAGCTAAATCTACATGACTGCTGGACTAAATCTACATGACTGCTGGGCTAAATCTACATGACTGCTGTAAATAAATCTACATGACTGCTGGACTAAATCTACATGACTTCTGGACTAAATCTACATGACTGCTGGGCTAAATGTACATGGCTGCTGGACTAAATCTACATGACTGCTGGGCTAAATCTACATGACTGCTGAACTAAATCTACATGACTGCTGTAAATAAATCTACATGACTGCTGGACTAAATCTACATGACTGCTGTAGCTAAATCTACATGACTGCTGAAGCTAAATTTACATGACTGCTGAACTTAATCTACATGACTGCTGTGAATAAATCTACATGACTGCTGTAAATAAATCTACATGATTGCTGAACTAAATCTACATGACTGCTGTAATTAAATCTACATGACTGCTGGGCTAAATCTACATGACTGCTAGGCTAAATCTACATGACTGCTGTAACTAAATCTACCTGACTGCTGTAGCTAAATCTACATGATTGCTGTAGCTAAATCTACATGACTGCTGTAAATAAATCTACATGACTGCTGAACTAAATCTACATGACTGCTGAACTAAATCTACATGACTGCTGTAGCTAAATATACATGATTGCTGTAGCTAAATCTACATGACTGCTGTAAATAAATCTACATGACTGCTGTAAATAAATCTACATGATTGCTGAACTAAATCTACCTGACTGCTGGACTAACTCTACATGACTGCTGGACTAAATCTACATGACTGCTGGACTAAATGTACATGATTGCTGTAGCTAAATCTACATGACTGCTGTAAATAAATCTACATGACTGCTGGACTAAATCTACATGACTGCTGTAGCTAAATCTACATGATTGCTGTAGCTAAATCTACATGACTGCTGTAAATAAATCTACATGACTGCTGAACTAAATCTACATGACTGCTGAACTAAATCTACATGACTGCTGTGGCTAAATCTACATGATTGCTGTAGCTAAATCTACATGACTGCTGTAAATAAATTTACATGACTGCTGGACTAAATCTACATGACTGCTGTAACTAAATCTACATGACTGCTGAACTAAATCTACATGACTGCTGAACTAAATCTACATGATTGCTGTAGCTAAATCTACATGACTGCTGTAAATAAATCTACATGACTGCTGAACTAAATCTACATGACTGCTGAACTAAATCTACATGACTGCTGTAGCTAAAGCTACATGATTGCTGTAGCTAAATCTACATGACTGCTGTAAATAAATCTACATGACTGCTGGACTAAATCTACATGACTGCTGAACTAAATCTACATGACCATTAACTCTAGTTAATGGTCATGGCAATTTGCATATGAAATTTGGGCGGCACGGTGGCCCAGTGGTTAGTGCTGTCATCTCACAACAAGATCCGGGGTTTGAACCCTGAGGTTATCCAACCTTGGGGTCATCTAGGGTCGTCCTCTGTATGGAGTTTGCATGTTGTCCCCATGTCTGCGGTGGGCTTTGTCCGGGTGCTCCGGTTTCTCCCACCATCAAAAAGACATGCAGGCATAGCAAGACGAACTGGAATTGGTCCCTGGGCGCTGCACAGCAGCTGCCCACTGCTCCTAGCTAAACAGCTAGGATGGCTTAAATGCAGAGCAGAATTTACCTACGGGGATCATTGGATTACCTCAAGATAAAAAAAAAACCCATTGGTTTGGGTCGTTATACCACTTTATTGATAAGGGTGGGGATACCTGCAGTCACTGTATTGTTCATAAGGGTGGGGACACCTGCAGTCACTGTATTGTTTATAAGGGTGGGACACCTGCAGTCACTGTGTTGTTTATAAGGGTGGGGATACCTGCAGTCACTGTATTGTTTATAAGGGTGGGATACCTGCAGTCACTGTATTGTTTATAAGGGTGGGGATACCTGCAGTCACTATTGTTTATAAGGGTGGGACACCTGCAGTCACTGTATTGTTTATAAGGGTGGGGTACCTGCCGTCACTGTATTGTTTATAAGGGTGGGGTACCTGCAGTCACTGTATTGTTTATAAGGGTGGGGATACCTGCAGTCACTGTATTGTTTATAAGGGTGGGATACCTGCAGTCACTGTATTGTTTATAAGGGTGGGGATACCTGCAGTCACTATTGTTTATAAGGGTGGGACACCTGCAGTCACTATTGTTTATAAGGGTGGGGTACCTGCCGTCACTGTATTGTTTATAAGGGTGGGGTACCTGCAGTCACTGTATTGTTTATAAGGGTGAGATACCTGCAGTCAGTTGAAACTGAAGAGTTCACTTTGATGAGTAATGACACGTTTCTCTCAATAAACATTGTGACCAGAAGAACTGATTCACCTCTCTGTGATTTCCTTCCCTGGATTATTGAGCATGCATAAAGGTATATCTCCCTCACTACTTCTGCAGTAGTTGCCCAGCCATCTGGCAACTCTTTATTACCACCTAGTACCTGTCTTAACTCCTTCCTGAACTCCACACAACAGTGTTCCTTCTTCACCTTCTACCATTTGATTCTTAACTCTGCCTTAAGTCTCTTTCTCTTCTTGGTCTCAAAAGTCATCGTACAGACCACCATCTGATGCTGCCTAGCTACGTTTTCCCCTGTCACCACCTTGCAGTCTCCAATCTCTTTCAGATTGCACCTCCTGCATAAGATACAGTCCACCTGTGTGCACCTTCATCCACTCTTGTACATCAGCCTATATTCCTCCCTCTTCTTGTAATATGTATTCACCACAGCCATTTTCTTCCTTTTCGCAAAATCCACGACCATCTACCCATCACCTCCTCATCACCTTCGTTCCCTTCACCAACATCTCCATGTCATCACTCTGTCCTCCTTGGGTACACTTGCCACCACTTCATCCACTTCACTCCAGAATTCTTCTTTCTCTTCCATCTCTCACCGAGCTTGTGGGGCATATGCGCTGATAACATTCATCATCACACCTTCAGTTTTAAGCTTCATACTCATCACTTTGTCTGACACTCTCTTCACCTCCAACACTCTCTTGACATACTCTTCCTTCAGAATTACCCCTACCCCATTTTTCCTCCCATCCACATGATGGTAGAAGAATTTGAACCCACCTCAGATGGTCCTGGCCTTATTCCCCTTCCACCTGGTCTGTTGCTCGCACAGTGTGTCTACCTTCCTTATCGCCATCATATCAGCCAGCTCTCTCCCTTTGCCAGTCATAGTGCCAACATTCAAGTTCAATTCAGTTAAATTCAATTCAATGTGTTGTCATTAAAAACAATGTGTAGGCACATGTTATAAATGAAATAAGGGCTGCGGCTTCATCAAATAGTGCAAGACAGACATAGACAAACACAGCAAACACAGTATAAAATATAAGTTCTGACTCACCTCCACACTACCCTTCCTCCTTTCCCGCTGCCTCTAGACATGCCTTCCCCCTCTCCTTTTCCTTCGCCCAACAGTAGCATAACTTCCACCAGCACCCTGCTGGCCAACAGTACTGGTGGCGGTCACTGGTAACCCGGCCCTCAACCGATCTGGTATGGAAATCTGATTTATCATCCGCATATTTGATTTGGCAGATTTTATGCTGGATGCCCTTTCTGACGCAGCCCTCCCCATTTATCCAGGCTTGGGACCGGCCCTAAGGACGCACTGGCTTGTGCATCCCGTGTCTGGGTTTATTTTACAAAAGCCTAAATACAGAGTTTGAATAAAACCTTAAAAAGAGACAATAGCCATAGAATCCTTTTGAACAAGTCAGAATGGATTTCCTTCTGTCAGCAGTCAAGAGGAAGACATTTGTGTAGTTGAGACGGCCCTCCTTGTAATGACAGAATCGCTGCACGCTACGAGAGCAAACTCTCTCTCCTCTGTCCTGATACTCCTGGACCTGTCAGCTGCATTCGACACCAGAACCACCAGGTCCTCCTCTCTACCCTCGAGGGGCTGGGTGTCACAATGTTTGTATCCTACCTGATGGGTTGCTCCTACCAGGTGACATAGAGGGGATCCGTGTCGGAGCCTCGCAGACTCACTACAGGCATTCCACAAGGTTCAGTTCTAGGTCCTCTCCTGTTCTCCCTGTACACGACATCCCTGGGTTCTGTTATTTGCTCTCATGACTTCTCTTACCATTGTTATGCCGATGGCACCCAGCTGATCTTGTCCTTCCCTCCCTCTGACACACAAGTAGGGACACGCATTGCTGCGTGCTTGACTGGCATCTCGGAGTGGATGGCGACACACCACCTGAAGCTCAATCTGGACAAGATAGAGCTGATGTTCCTCCAGGGGAAAGGTTGCCCGCACCGAGAACTGGCCATCACCATGACAACACCGTGGTGACGCCAACTCGGACTGCAAGGAATCTGGGTGTGATCCTGGACGACCAACTGTCGTTCGCTGCAAACGTTGCATTGGTTCCTAGCTCCTGCAGATTTCTCCTCTATAACATCAGGAGGATTCACCCATTCCTCACCAACGAGACGGCACAGGTGCTCATTCAGGCTCTGGTCATTTCCCGGCTGGACTACGGCAACTCCCTCCTTGCTGGTGCCCCAGCGTTGGCCATCAGACCTCTGGAGCTTGTTCAGAAAGCTGCAGCTCGTCTGGTGTTCAACCGCCCTAAGTTCTCCCACACAACTCCCCTTCTCATGTCCCTACACTGGCTCCCAGTAGCTGCTCGTATCCAGTTTAAGACTCTGGTGCTAGCCTACAGGGCAGTGAAAGGAACAGCTCCTTCCTATCTCCAGGCCATGGTCAAGCCCTACACCCCTGCCCGACCACTTCGCTCTGCTGCCTCGGGACGCCTGGTTGCCCCGTTGCTCAGAGGCCCCTGCTGCCGATTGACCCGGTCACGCCTCTTTTCTGTCCCGGCCCCACAGTGGTGGAATGAACTCCCCACTGATGTCAGGACAGCGGAGTCACTGCCCATCTTTCTGCGCAGGTTGAAAACTCACCTCTTCAAAAACTACTACCTTGTTACTTGTTCTTAGCACTTATTGTATTCACTCATTTAACAAACAAAAAAATATCTTTCTTGCACTTTTACTTTAGCACTGGTTTTGCTCTTAGATGCTTGTTTAGAGAGAAGATGCACTAATGACCTCTGATGACTAGTAGTTCTCCTGATTTCCTACGTTAAATGATGCACTTATTGTAAGTCGCTTTGGATAAAAGCGTCAGCTAAATGACTGTAATGTAATGTAATGTAATGTTGAGTTCAGTACGTACTATCTCTTTAAGGGATCTCAGTGCTGATGAAGTCATCTCGTGAAGTCTCGGGGGAACAAGGTAATATCGCGGTAGTTCGCAGTAGGGGATAAAAGAGAGCATGGCAGATCATCTCCTCATGGCTTCAGTATTCCCCGACATCCTGCTACATTTCAGCCTTTGAGAGTATTGTCATTTTACTGTTCTGTAACCCTCATGTGCCCCGCATGAGCGACAGACAGATAACTCCTACCTCTAATTCACCATTAAAGGAAGTTGAACTGAACGTCGTCGTCATCGTGGTGATTGGGGGAGGAGTTATCTGTCTGTCGCTCATGCATTGTGCATGAGGTTTACAGAACAGTATAACGACAATACTCAAAAGGGCATATAATAGACTCTGAAACTGGCAACCAAGCCCAACACTGGTCCGACCAGAGACCCTGCACATCTTCTCCCTCTTCTCCTCTTCCTCCATCCATCCTGCTTCTTGTCCAAGCCATCCTGTTCTGCACCCTCTTCCTTACTCTCTTCCTCTCCCTATTCCATCCCCACTGATCCTTCAATATCTCCTCCTCACCATATCTTCTTCTCAGGGGCTCTGGTCTTTAATGGAGTCCATCTAATTGCCACTCATTTGCATATCAAAGATTACCTCTTCCCATGACGTTTGGATAATGTAGTTGTTTTATGAACAGAAAACAAACTTTCTCTGAGCCACAGGACCACTAAGCAATGTCCTAGACAACTTAGTGAAGATGTCCATATCATAGTTCACACAAATGTGTAAATCACCACTTTCCAATTCTGTTTTAACTTCAGAAAACTCTTTAGCACGTAATTCCCACCCTTAATTAGACCTGCTTCCTAAACGTGACTTGTGGATGAATATATTAAGACTAAAAGCCAAAGAAAAGTGGAGATGAGATTTAAACTTCATGAGATGACATAAATCTTCCAGTTTCTCTCAGTTAGACACAGTTTATAAGCTCATCCCCAGAATTTAACTGAGATGAAACCCTTACAGGAGCCTCTAAGCCACAGTGTAAGCTGCTCATATTCATACTAAAATGACAGTCTGAGTCACATGTACTAAGACCGGCTCAGTAAGGCCACGGGACAAGCATCTTGAGGCTATGCAGGACATGCAGAACAATATCATACTAATTCCCACGTCGTACAATAAGGAACATACTGCATCCCAAAGCAGGGGCAGATTTCTACGGCCAAGGCATAACAGTAGCAGAGATACCCTTAGCCATTTAACATCGAAACCAGTATTAACGTTCAAGAGGTACCACCTAGCTTGACTGTTAGATGTTACAAACATGTTGAGGCCTCATTTCACTGTTATAATAATAAATAATAATAATAATACATTAAACTTATATAGCGCCTTTCTAACACTCAGCCACTTTACAATAAAGGGGGTGAAACAAGACAACAGAAAAACAAAACACATACATACAGGGGAGGATGAAGGGGGGAGGGAGAAGACATACAGGGGTGGATGGGAAGGGGGGCTACGAGAGGGAGAAGCGGCAGCCACACATGACGCCAGCAGTACTCTCCCACTTAAACACACACAAAAGGGCAAGAAAAACACAAAACAACAGCACTGTAGACGTTGATGTTGTGTAGGGGTTTACTCCCGTAGCCTATTCCTCTCCCGAGGTACCCAGGGGGCACTATTTAACCCATAGCTGGGGGCTGGTTCGTGGGCATCAGGGAATATCCACACACCGGTGGGCCTGCGTACCGCACACCTAGGGGCCAGACTTCCTCCGAGTCCCTAGTAGTTCAGCCAGGGTCCAAGGTGTATCCAGCTACCGTGTGTCGCCATGAGGAGGCGCTACTTAGGGCTTGCTGTTGGAGAGGCTATGTACTGGCAGGGAGAGACTTATGTGCTCAGCTCTCCTGTTCGCATTTCTGCTAGCCAGCGGTGAAGGTTGAGAGTGACACGTGACAGCACACAACACTACACCAACACACTAGACCCGTCACAACAACCCCACTTCCTACACAAGAATGTCAGATTATCTAACCAACGATAGAGGGAAACTTAGATTCTTAGTGAGAGCCAGGTTAGCTGAATACGCCCATTGTTCCAGCAGCAAACGCTTCTCTCCTGCTCTTCTGGATCCACTGTCTTCTTGTCTTTGCCCCTGCAGTTCGTCGTGTGCCTCCCCGTTTCTCAATCCCGCCCACAAATCACGAGGTGATGCCGGGCGGCAGCGTCAACCTGACGTGCGTGGCAGTGGGTGCCCCCATGCCTTATGTGAAGTGGATGAGTGGCATGGTAGAGCTGACCAGGGAGGAGGAGATGCCGATTGGCCGAAACGTCCTGGAGCTCACTAACATCCGCCAGTCTGCCAACTACACCTGCACAGCTATGTCCTCCCTGGGCATGATTGAGACCACTGCCCAGATTACTGTCAAAGGTGAGAATTTACAGTATGTGTGTGTGTGTGTGTGTGTGTGTGTGTGTGTGTGTGTGTGCGTGCGTGTGTGTGTGTGCGCACGCGTGCGTGCGTGCACACGCGTGCACATGTATGTGTGCTTGCACATCTGCACCTAAGTGTGTGTGCTAGGATTAGGGAGTGCTAGAAGGTGGAGATTCTCTATTGCAACTTCATCTGAAATTGGACACTTAGCAAGATGGAAAAAGCTCCACAAGAAGACCCTTCAGTTCAAATCCACAACCCCTGGACACAGTGATATAGGAGACACAAAGTACAATTTGTAATGTTGACAATACTCCAGTCCCGGGTAGCTCACAACATGGCTGCACAATAAACTCAACATAAATCCCCCTTCAGCTCAGGTGCTTATGCCATTCATCAGTTGTCCATTCTGACCGAGAGCCTTGCTGTCAAACCAGAACCTGTTGCCTAGGTGACACATTAAAACAGACACTCAGGGCATGTGTGTATCATATGGATGGAAAATGTGAGTGCAAGGTGTTTGAATGATAGCTACATGTTAACAATGGGAGAAGCGGACATCAGCCTGCTGTTAGCTCGACAGAATAACAGCAGAGCAGGTTTCAGTGCTTCTCATGATTCCTCCAGTTCCTCCATTGCAGTTCCTCCAGTTCCTCCATTGCAGGTCCTCCAGTTCCTCCATTGCAGGTCCTCCAGATACACCTTTGAAGATGGAATGCTGAAAGATAATGTGTTGGCTGCATCCAGATCGAAAGCCAGCTTCAAAAATGATGAGATTTTTTTTTTCATGGTACAAAGTACCTGGTGTCGGACTGTGCAACTTTCTGAATACACTTTTGACCCTGTGATGAAAATGCTGTGCCGCATTTTGGTGTTACTGGGTGGCAACTGGCACAGGAGGATCACTGTCTGATCTCCTGCAGAGGGAACTGCGTGTCTGCTGCACAGCTACAGACCAAGGAGTTTACATGTGCATGACAAAGGACCAGTGATTTATGCACTCGTTAAAAGCATCAATTGAGGGGACGTCCGGGTAGCGTGGCAGTCTATTCCGTTGCCTACCAACACGGGGATCGCCGGTTTGAATCCCCTTGTTACCTCTGGCTTGGCTGAGCGTCCCTACAGACACAATTGGCCGTGTCTGTGGGTGGGAAGCAGGATGTGGGTATATGTCCTGGTCGCTGCACTAGCGCCTCATCTGGCAGGTCAGAGCGACCGGAACGGCTCGGAAGAGTGGGGTAATTGGCCGGATACAATTGGGGAGAAAAAGGGGGGAAATTTTTTTTAAAAAATCAATTGAGTAATTCTGAGACTTGTCTTAGAAAGCTTTAAGATGATGAACCAGTAAGCTTCTTATTGCTCTCACATGAATACCCAGAACTAATAACACAATAACAACTTACATCTTGTGGCACAGTGGCGCAGTGGTTAGCGCGGTCGCCTCACGGTAAAGAAGGTCCTGGGTTCGAGCCCCGGGGTAGTCCAGCCTAGGGGGTCATCCCGGGTCGTCCTCTGTGTGGAGTTTGCATGTTCTCCCCGTGTCTGTGTGGGTTTCCTCCGGGTGCTCCGATTTCCTCCCACAGTCCAAAGACATGTAGGTCAGGTGACTCACCGTACTAAATGGCCCCAGGTGTGTGTGTGTGTGTGTCTGTGTGTGTATGTGTGAGATGGTCTGGCAGCCTGTCCATGGTGTCTTACCACCTGCCGCCCAATGACTGCTGGGATAGGCTCCAGCATCCCCGCGAGCCGGATAAGCGGTTTGGATGATGGATGGATGGATGGATGAATGTTACATCTTATTTTAATTAGAGACCTT
The DNA here is from genome assembly GCF_029633865.1 of Lampris incognitus. Classification (NCBI taxonomy): domain Eukaryota; kingdom Metazoa; phylum Chordata; class Actinopteri; order Lampriformes; family Lampridae; genus Lampris; species Lampris incognitus. The sequence goes on from NC_079213.1 coordinate 55,685,677, forward strand.
GTGAATTTGTTTGATGTACTGAAGAAAATAAGAGGCTGTTTGTATGATAAACAACATTCTGAATTTAATTTATTTTGATGATTAGAAAACACATCTAACACTGCCCTGCAGTCATTACATACGATATCACCGAGGATGAAGACGTAATGAAGCCCGAGGGCTTGTTTCCATCACGGTCCTCTAATATCACACCCAGCACACCACAAGATAACAGCAAAACAACAACAAGACAGCAAACAAACACAATAAGACAGCATGTAAGTATTCATGGGTTTCAGTCACGTGGTTTTTGTTGCTATGACCGCCATCTTAAGGACCGCAGTCCCCGGGAAGTTTGAAAGACTGTCCAGAATCGCTCACTTAACCACGGAGGAGAAGCAGCGTTATCTGCAAAAAATCGAATTGGATCCTTATCTTCTATCCAAAGACCAATTAACCCCACTTCAGTCTGCTATAGATCTTCCTAATTTTACGTTTCACGACGTTTACGTGTACCTCGTCCACAATCCCTCGCCATACTCAGGTGAAGCCCTGAAAGCCTTCAAAAGCACTGAAGCCTACCGCTACTTCACCGCAGGATGGGTAAAGGACGTCAAAATGAATCATGTAAAAACGAAAAGACTGCTCGTCTTTACAGGAAGGGTAAGTGACAGTCTGTTGATAAATGTCATATTAGCATCAGTGCACAGGACACATCTATGAAGCTAGCTAGCCTTGCAACAAAACTGTCTTGTTACAAGGCTATGAAGCTAACGCGGTAGCCAGCTAGCTAACGTTAGCTAGCTAATGTCAGATACTTACCCGAAACAAAGTGCTCGCTGCATAGCCTGGAGTGTTCTGTGGGAATCCAGTGGTCCCTTTTGATCGCTGCGATCCATTAATTTCAATGATCATGGTTTTTAGGGATTCTGTAAAATTGTAATCCATTTGTTTGTGACTTTTTGTGGTCACAACTCACAGCACAACCGATCGAAGGCATCTTGGCATCCGTTGGTCCTCAAGATGGCGGTGTGACGCACCACTCAAATGACGTGAAACCCATGAATAGCAGGCGGTGGGGTAACTGTGTTAGTGGCTGATGGCCAGTAGAGGGCGCTGGGGCGCCACCCCCTTCAAATATCAAGAGATGAAAATCTACTGAAACAGTTTAAATATAAAGTAGTTGTATAATGCAAATAATGATGAAATAAAAGTCTTGTTCAGTCTGAGCAGCATTAAATATTGGTTCAAATGATATTTGGCTGATTTCTGTCTGAATACATATACTTCCTGTCTGAATACATATACTTCCTGGGTGAGGGGCGCCGGCCAAACCATACCTTATGTAAGCCCTCAAACTTGTGGCGAGCAGGTGACCTGAGGCTGCTGTCTGATTGGTGTCTTCAGGTTTTCCAGGGGGCGCAGTTCTGTGCGCCCCAGACACTGCCACTTTTATGGGCAGTGAATTGGTATTGTTGTAATGTTTTTTGATCTAATGTGACTGGACAATTCTCGTGGCTGTCAATCATGTTTACTTCCACCATGACGCCTCGTCTCAACTGTCAATCATCCACCGTCTACCAACCCTGATAAAAACTATTGGCTACATTGTCCTTCTTAATAACTCTGTGACTGTGTGGACATTAAAGCAGCTGTCAGGTGGGCTGCGCAAAGGTAAATTGCGACCCCCCCCCCCTCCAATTTTTAGCAGCTGCCGCCACTGGTCCACATGCTCGTCATGTCCAAATGTGATGTCCAGGCTGGAGTTGCAGATTTCTGCTGCTGAAGCTGCGGGGCTTCATCCCTCATCAGTCTCTGAGCAGATCTGCTTCTGCACCCTGCTCAGCGTTCAACCTCGAAAAATCCATTTGGCTTCTGACAGCAGCAAAACCCAACCCAGCACGGCGGTACCTCAGCCCTGTAACCCAACCCAGCACGACGGTACCTCAGCCCTGTAACCCAACCCAGCACGGCGGTACCTCAGCCCTGTAACCCAACCCAGCACGATTGTACCTCAGTCCTGTAACCCAACCCAGCACGACGGTACCTCAGCCCTGTAACCCAACCCAGCACGGTGGTACCTCAGCCCTGTAACCCAACCCAGCACGACGGTACCTCAGTCCTGTAACCCAACCCAGCACGACGGTACCTCAGCCCTGTAACCCAACTCAACACGACGGTACCTCAGCCCTGTAACCCAACCCAGCACGACGGTACCTCAGCCCTGTAACCCAACCCAGCACGACGGTACCTCAGCCCTGTAACCCAACCCAGCACAACGGTACCTCAGTCCTGTAACCCAACCCAGCACGACGGTACCTCAGTCCTGTAACCCAACCCAGCACGACGGTACCTCAGCCCTGTAACCCAACCCAGCACGACGGTACCTCAGCCCTGTAACCCAACTCAACACGACGGTACCTCAGCCCTGTAACCCAACCCAGCACGACGGTACCTCAGCCCTGTAACCCAACCCAGCACGGCGGTACCTCAGCCCTGTAACCCAACCCAGCACGACGGTACCTCAGCCCTGTAACCCAACCCAGCACGGCGGTACCTCAGCCCTGTAACCCAACCCAGCATGACGGTACCGCAGCCCTGTTTTGCCACCGTTTCATCACAAAGTGGACTGACTGCATATAGTTCCTTTGCCACGGCACAAAGACACCATCATCACCGAGTTTAGAGCATGCGCACAGTCCTTATCTTCATGTCGGTCCAGAGAGTCCTGTTGCCAGTCTGAAAGGACACCTGCCCTGTCCACAACCACATTAATACCACCGACAGGTACACTATTAAATAATCCAACCCTCCTGTAGCTTCACAATAAACATCCACTTCGTTTTCAGATGCCGTGTCTTTTCAGCTTTTTTCACTGCAAATAAAGAATGTCAGGTGCTTGTTAAGGTCGACACAGGGTTGTATAAACGTGTTAACAGAGGAGCGCCGTTCATGAAGAAGAACCGACTGTCTCTCTCTACCCAGGAGTACATAACATCTACGACTTTACAGAATGTGTACATTGGGACGTTAGGCCGATTTACATCTAATTTACTGTCAGTTTACTGCTACAGAAAATGTATGTCTATAAGAAACTGTTTTTTGTCATTTCAGTTTCATCCGGCCTATTTTACATATTTATTAAACATTTTTACAGGCAGAGGACATATTTGATGCTCTCATGAAGAAAAGAAAATCAGTAATCTACGGTTAAGATGTCTCCATCACCAGTGAGGTAGACAGCTGGGTGTAGATGTAAAATAAACACATTTTATTCCGTTGCCTACACAGGGATCGCCGGTTTGAATCCGCGTGTTACCTGTGGCTTGGTTGGCCGTGTCTGCGGGTGGGAAGCCGGATGTGGGTATGTGTCCTGGTTGCTGCACTAGCGCCTCCTCTGGTCAGTCGGGGCGTCTGTTCGGAGGGGAGGGGGAACTGGGGGGAATAGCGTGATCCTACGTCCCCCTGGTGAAACTCCCCACTGTCAGGTGAAAAGAAGCGGCTGGTGACTCCACATGTATGGGAGGAGGCATGTGGTAGTCTGCAGCCCTCCCCGGCTCGGCAGAGGGGGTGGAGCAGCGACTAGGATGACTCGGAAGAGTGGGGTAATTGGCTGGATACAATTGGGGAGAAAACGGGGTAAAACTCAGAAAATGAATAAATAAATAAGCACATCCATCTATTGTGCTCTAGTCCATGTGCAGAGATGTGGGAGATGCTGTGGAGCAGTGTGGGACTGCTGTTGAACTGCTCCATCAGCTCCTGCCAGACCCTGTGACCATGTCGTGCCTCTGCTCTGTTCCCAGCCCTGCCCAGGCCGCCCACTGCCCTCACCGTGACAGAGACCACCGCCACCAGCGTCACCCTGACCTGGGACTCAGGCAACCCAGAGCCCGTGTCCTACTACGTGATTCAGTACCACGCCAAGCTGACAGATAACGGCTTCCAAGAAGTAGATGGAGTTGCTACCACTCGCTACAGCATTGGCGGCCTCAGCCCCTTCTCTGAGTACGAGTTCCGGGTCATGGCCGTCAACAACATCGGCCGCGGCCAGCACAGCAGCATTGTCAACACCCGCACCAGCGAGCAAGCCCCCTCCTCCCCTCCTCTGAACATCCAGGCCCGTATGCTGAGCTCCAGCACCATGCTGGTCATGTGGGAGCCTCCTGAGGAGCCCAACGGGCAGATCTGGGGCTATCGGGTGTACTACACTGCCGATCACGATGGCCCACTCAGTGCCTGGCAGAAACATATCACAGACGACAGCCGGCTGACCACCATCTCAGGCTTAACCCCAGATATCACGTACAGCCTGAGGGTCCTGGGTTTTACTTCTGTGGGTGACGGTCCCCCATCGGATGTGCTGCAGGTGAAGACACAGCAGGGCGGTGAGTACACACATGCTATTCCCCACCTACACATACCTGCCATGGCACACTTGCCAGACATTAAAAAAGGTTATTTACTTGCACAATAAAAATGTTGCAAAGTCAGCTTCACTGCTGAATCCCATCTTCAGCTGTGGAGAGTTCCATCTCTCAGGAGCATGGCCTATATTAATTCGGTGGTGAGAGCAGTCTTGGGCTCACTCGTACCAATGTTTGGCACAGCGTGAAAGCCCTGAATCAGTGAAAAGTCAATGGAAAGATGCGGTATGGCACTGCAGGCCTCTGCTTCACCCCAGGTTCTGGAAATAATGGAAATGGTCACCTGCTTCAGCTGAGAAATGTTCAACTTGAGCAGTGATTTCAGTTGTCCTGAACCAATCAGCACAGCTCCCTCTCAGAGTCAGTCGGAGCTGAAGACTTGGTTTGATTTCCCTTTTTGTTCCATCCGTTATCGTTGAGCATGTTGGCTTGCTGAGGTTTTCCAGGCTATAAAAACGACTTGATGCATAATGTTATGACTATTTTGGTAAAAGAGTAGTTTGTCGTGCCATGTCATGTCTTTCCATTCCCTTTTTTATATATTTGTGCAGTGCCACATGTTGGCGTTGTGTTTGGTGTGAACACACTGTCAGCGTGGGAGCTTTAGTGACTCTGGCAGGGCAGAAGTTAAGTTCCTCACAGCTCACACATCCTCACACACCATCACAACCCATCTCAAACCCAAACCATATGAAATGGAGGCCCTGGGGCGTCTGGGTAGTGTAGCGGTCTGTTCTGTTGCCTACCAACACGGCAATCGCCGGTTTGAATTCCTGTGTTACCTCCAGTTTGGTTGGGCGTCCTTGCAGATACAATTGGCCGTGTCTGTGGGTGGGAAGCCAGATGTGGGTATGTGTCCTGGGCGCTGCACTAGCACCTCCTCTGGTCGGTCTGGGCACCTGTTCAGGGGGGATGAGGAACTGGGGGGAATAGCGTGATCCTCCCATGCGCTACGTCCCCCTGGTGAAACTCCTCACTGTCAGGTGAAAAATAGCGGCTGGTGACTCCACATATATCGAAGGAGGCATGTGGTAATCTGCAGCCCTCCCCGGATCAGCAGAGGGGTTGGAGCAGTGACTGTGATGGCTCGGAAGAGTGGGGTAATTGGTCGGATACAATTGGGGGGAAAAGGGGGGGGGTGGCTCTGAATTACACAGATGTTGCTAAGTCCGCGCATTACAGTTTCTATTTGTACTTTTAACTGTAGGTTTATACATTCTTGTACAAAACGTTATAAAATGTAGCTAGTGCAGAATAACTCATGTAACATAATGGACAAATTGTATCGCTCTTTGAACTCAGTGATATAAAATGTAGCCAGTGAAGAATAACTCATGTAACATGATGGACACCCTTGTATTGTTCTCTGAACTCAGTAATATAAAATGTAGCTAGTGAAGAATAACTCATATGATGCGATGGACACATTGTATCGTTTTCTAAACTCAGTAAGCCACCATAACAGCACAGCAGAAGCAAGATTCACTGAGGACAACTTCTTGTCACTTATTGTTTGGTAGAAATGTTACTTCACATAATGGTGGTCACATCGGTGGGAATATTGTGGGAAACAAAGTCTTTCAAAGTCATTCAGAAGCTGAGCTTTGGTCAGCTTTTCTCAGTCCACATGGTAGTTGATAGCTGGAAAGTTGGCATAGTCAGGCGGACTGACTCAACACAGAAACAATGGACATCACAGATTTGCTACCTTAGTATACGAGGCAGGTTAATATCACACTGATCAATCAATCAATCAATAAATTCAACAATTATTCATTTATTACAGAACATTTTTTAATTAAAGGCAATCTGAGGTATTACAAGTACTTTTGATGAGAGAGGATTAGGTGGGAGGAATGTAGAGGCTAATGTACCAGTACACTGTGTGTGTGAAAGAGAGGGTGTGTATGTGTGTGAGAGAGAGAGCGAGAGGGAGAGAGAGTGTGTGTGTGAGAGAGAGAGAGTGTGTGTTGTGAGAGAGCGGGTGTATGAATGTGTGTGTGTGAAAGAGAGGGTGTGTGAGTGTGTGTGTGTGAGAGAGAGAGAGAGAGAGAGAGAGAGAGAGAGAGAGAGAGAGAGAGAGAGAGAGAGAGAGATCGAGAGAGAGTGTGTGTCTGAGAGAGAGAGAGAGAGAGAGAGAGAGTGAGCGCGAGAGAGAGTGTGTGTGTGACAGAGAGAGAGTGTATGAGTGTGTGTGTGTGTGTGTGTGTGAGAAAGAGTGTGAGTTGTGAGAGTGGGTGTATGAGTGTGTGTGTGTGTGAGAGAGAGAGAGAGCGAGAGAGAGTGTGAGAGAGAGAGCGAGTACGTGAGAGAGAGCGAGAGAGAGAGAGAGCGAGAGAGTGTGTGTGAGAAAGAGCGGGTGTATGAGTGTGTGTGTGTGTGTGTGTGTGTGTGTGTGTGTGTGTGTGTGTGTGTGTGTGTGTGTGTGTGTGTGACAGAGTGTGTATGTGAGGTGTGAGAGAGGGTGTATAATAATAATAATAAATTTTATCTGTGGGCACCTTTCAGAGCACTCAAGGACACCTTACAGAACACAGTAAAAACAAGCAGCACTGTATCAGACAGCATAAAATCAAAACAAAGCAGGGTAGACAATAAAAAGTTAATACAACAGATAAGTATAAAATCATCATCTGTGCAAAACTCAATGAAGCGTGGATCAGACTGAATACGCCAGTTTGAAAAGGTGCGTTTTGAGATGGGATGTGAAGGTTGAGAGTCAGTGTTGTGAATGTCTTGTGGGAGAGAGTTTCATAGGCGGGGGGCAGAATGACTGAAGGCTCTAGACCCCATGGTAGTGAAGGTTGGGGGGGGCAGAATGACTGAAGGCTCTAGTTCCCATGGTAGTCCAGCGGGCCGATGGTGTAGTGAGTTGGAGAGCAGAAGAGGCTCTGAGAGTGTGGGAGGGCGTGTGGATATGAAGGAGTTCAGAAAGATATGAAGGAGCTAGGTTATTAAGGGCCTTAAAGGTGAGGAGCAGGTTCTTGAAGTCAACACAGTATTTAACAGGGAGCCAGTGGAGTTGCTGAACAGCAGGGGTGATATGATCTAGGGAAGGAGTTCTGGTAATGATAGGGGCAGCTGAATTCTGGACCAATTGAAGTTTATGAAGACACTTGAGGGGAAGACCGAAGAGGATAGAATTACAGTAGTCAATAACCAGGGTGTGAGTGAGTATGGCGGTGCTGCTAGGTGTAAGTGACGGGCGAAGACGATTAATATTGCGTAGGTGGAAGTATGCAGACTGAGTAACATTCAAATCAAATCAAATCAAATCAATTTTATTTGTATAGCCCAATATCACAAATTACACATTTGCACACAAGGGAGACTCACGTGACACCATTCACACACAGAAAAAGAGAAAGGAGAAGACATCATTCAGAGAGAGAGAAAAGACATGTGAGAGAAGAGAACAGTTTGCAATAATCATTCATCATAATCAGTTAAGTCATAAATTAGTCATAAGCTATACTCTATACTATAACATTGTTGATGTGAGCTTCAAAAGATAATGTGCTGTCCAGGATGACACCCAGACTCTTAACCTGAGGCGATGGAGGAACTACAGTGCATCCGGAAAGTATTCACACCCCTTCACTTTCCCCACATTTTGTTATGTTACAGCCTTATTCCAAAATTGATTAAATTCCTTTTTTTCTCTCATCAATCTACACACAATACCCCACAATGACAAAGTGAAAAAGGTTTTGTAGAAATTTTTGCAAATTTATTAAAAATAAAAAACTGAAATATTGCATGTACATAAGTATTCACACCCTTTGCTATGACACTCAAAATTGAGCTCAGGTTCATCATGTTTCCACTGATCATCCTTGAGATGTTTCTACATCTTGATTGGAGTCCACCCATAGTAAATGCAATTGATTGGACATGATTTGGAAAGGCACACACCTGTCTATATAAGGTCCCTCTGTTGACAGTGCATGTCAGAGCAGAAACCAAGCCATGAAGTCAAAGGAATTGTCTGTGGACCGCCGAGACAGGATTGTATCGAGGCACAGATCTGGGGAAGGGTACAACAAATTTCTAAAGCTTTGAAGGTCCCAAAGAGCACAGTGGTCTCCATCATTCATAAATGGAAGAAGTTTGGATCCACCAGGACTCTTCCTAGAGCCGGCCGCCCAGCCAAACTGAGCAATCGGGGGAGAAGGGCCTTGGTCAGGGAGGTGACCAAGAACCCCATGGTCACTCTGACAGAGCTCCAGCATTCCTCTGTGGAGATGGGAGAACCTTCCAGAAGGACAACCATCTCTGCAGCACTCCACCAATCAGGCCTTTATGGTAGAGTGGCCAGACGGAAGCCTCTGCTCAGTAAAAGGCACATGACAGCCCACTTGTAGTTTGCCAGAAAACACCTGAAGGACTCTCAGACCACGATAAACAAGATTCTCTGGTCTGATGAAACTAAGATTGAACTCTTTGGCCTGAATGCCAAATGTCACGTCTGGAGGAAACCAGGCACCTCTCATCACCTTGCTAATACCATCCCTACAGTTAAGCATGGTGGTGGCAGCATCATGCTGTGGGGAGTCTGAATGTCCTTGAGTGGCCCAGCCAGAGCCCAGACTTGAACCCCATTGAACATCTCTGGAAAGACCTGAAAATAGCTGTGCAGCGACGCTCCCCATCTAACCTTACGGAGCTCGAGAGGATCTGCAGAGAAGAATGGGAAAAATACCCCAAATATAGGTGTGCCAAGCTTGTAGCTTCATACCCAAGTAGACTTGAGGCTGTAATCACTGCCAAGGGTGCCTCAACCAAGTACTGGGTAAAGGGTGTGAATACTTATGTACATGCAATATTTCAGTTTTTTATTTTTAATAAATTTGCAAAAATTTGTACAAAACCTTTTTCGCTTTGTCATTATGGGGTATTGTATGTAGATTGATGAGAAAAAAGGGATTTAATCAATTTTGGAATAAGGCTGGAACATAACAAAATGTGGGGAAAGTGAAGGGGTGTGAATACTTTCCGGATGCACTGTATATAATTGTCAATAGTCAGAGAAAAACTATCAGGTTTAGCTAAAATGGATTTATTACCCACTGGGAGGACCTCGGTTTTATCACTATTAAGTTTAAGGAAGTGGTATGAAAACCAGCATTTAATTTCTAGCAGTCAGAAAGGGAAGTGGGTGGAAGAGTGGAGGAAGGTTTGGTGGATAGATAACGCTGTAGCAGTGCAATTGAATGCCACATTTCCTGAAAATTTGGCCAAGAGGTAATAGGTAAATAATAAATAGGAGGGGTCCCAATACAGAGCCATGAGGAACACCGGTAGCAACAGGAAAGGAATGTGATCTCAAATTTTAAGTTGGACAAACTGAGTGCAGCCAGAGAGATATGATCTAAACCAGTCAAGGGGGGTGCCAGTTATTCCAGTGAAAGCTAATCTCTCTAGGAGGATGTTATGTGAGATAGTATCAAAGGCTGCACTCAGAGTAAGAAGGACAAGTATGGTTAGGAGCCCAGAGTCAGCTGCCATCAACAGATCATTGGTGATTTTCACCAAGGCTGTCTCCATACTGTGCATGGAGCAAAAACCAGACTGGAATTGTTCAAACAGATTGTTGTTGGTCAAGTGAGCGTGTACCCGAGATGTGACTGTTCTTTAAAGTGTTTTAGAAAGAAATGTAAATTTGAGATCGGGCAAAAATTATTCAAATTGTGTGTGTGTGTGTGTGTGTGTGTGTGTGTGTGTGTGTGTGTGTGTGTGTGTGTGTGGTATCCATTAAGAGGTCCCACAGACCTAGCAGGAAAGGTCAAAGTAGATGCCAGTATTTATTAACATGTATGTCATAAAAGAGGAGTGTTAAATGATTCGTTTTTCAGAACCCCTCTTTTCATTCCAGATCTTGTTACATTTAATCTCTTTTCCGAAGTTTTGAAATGCTCGGAACAGCCTATAATGTCCTCTGGAATAATAATGATAATTTTTTTAAATTTCTTAAGAAGCATCACTTGTATAAATCCACAACATTGGTAGTTAAGGGGTGTTTCCCTGAGCAAGACAAGAGAAACACATCAGTGATGTATTACCCAGGGGACGGCTGCAGAGAGCTGCACAACACAACAGCAATGTCTACATTCAGTCTCTGGCATGGTGTCTGCAGTACATTCAAAATTAAGCATATTTACTGGTAAAAAAAATTTTGTTCCTCTTGTTTTTCTTCAATTTATAAAGGTGATAACTGAAAAAAAATGAACCGGACGAGAGTGACATTTATCATCCGAGTTTTGTGCAGATGATTGTTTTATACCTATCTGTTGTATGAACTTAATGTATACCCCTGCTTTGTCTGATTTTATGCTGTCTGATACAGTGCTGCTTGTTTTAACTCTTTATGAGGTGACCTTGAGTGCTCTGAATGGTGCCCATAAATAAAAGGCATTATTATTATTATTATTATCATCATTAGTAGTAGTAGTAGTAGTACTAGTAGTAATAGTAGTAATAGTAGCAGTAGTAGTAGAGGAGTATGTTTAAACGGAGTATATTTAAAGAGATGAGTGTGTTTAAACAGAGGAGTATGTTTAGAAATGGGAGTATACTTAAACAGAGAAGTATGTTTAAATAGAGGGGTATATTTAAACAGATGAGTATGTTTAAACAGAGGAGTATATTTAAACAGAGGAGTATGTTTAAACAGAGGAGTGTGTTTAAACAGAAGAGTGTATTTAAACAGAGGAGTATGTTTAAACAGAGGTATAAATTTAAACAGAGCAGTATATTTAAACAGAGGGGTATGTTTAAACAGAGGAGTATATTTAAACAGAAGAGTGTTTAAAAAGACGAGTATATTTAAACAGATGAGTATATTTAAACACGAGTATATTAAACAGAGGAGTATGTTTAAACAGAGGAGTATGTTTAAACAGAGGAGTATATTTAAACAGAGGGGTATATTTAAACAGAGTAGTATATTTAAACAGAGGAGTATGTTTAAACAGAGGAGTATATTTAAACAGAGAAGAATATTTAAACAGGAGTATATTTAAACAGAGGGGTATGTTTAAACAGAGTAGTATATTTAAATAGAGGAGTATGTTTAAAAAGAGGAGTATGTTTAAACAGAGAAGAATATTTAAACAGGAGTATATTTAAACAGAGGATTATGTTTAAATAGAGGAGGAGCATATTTAAACAAAGGCGTATGTTTAGACAGAGTAGTGTGTTTAAACAGACGAGTATATTTAAACAGAGTATATTTAAACAGGATTATGTTTAAACAGAGGAGGAGCATATTTAAACAAAGGAGTGTGTTTAAACAGAGAAGTGTATTTAAATAGAGGAGTATGTTTAAACAGAGCAGTATACTTAAACAGAGGAGTATATTTAAACAGAGAAGTACATTTAAACAGGAGTATATTTAAACAAAGGTAAAAATTTGAACATAGCAATGTATTTAAACGGAGGGGTGTGTTTAAACAGAGGAGTATATTTAAATAGACGAGTATATTTAAACAGAGGATTATGTGTAAACAGAAGAGTATGTTTAGACAAAGGAGTGTTTAAACAGAGGAGTGTATTTAAACAGAGGATTATGTTTAAACAGAGGAGTATATTTAAACAGAGAAGTACATTTAAACAGAAGAGTATATTTAAACAGAGGTATAAATTTAAACAGAGGAGTATATTTAAACAGAGAAGTACATTTAAACAGAAGAGTATATTTAAACAGAGGTATAAATTTAAACAGAGGAGTATGTTTAAACAGAGGAGTATATTTAAACAGAGAAGAATATTTAAACAGGAGTATATTTAAACAGAGGGGTATGTTTAAACAGAGGAGTATATTTAAACAGAGGATTATGTGTAAACAGAAGAGTATGTTTAGACAAGGAGTGTTTAAACAGAGGAGTGTATTTAAACAGAGCACTATATTTAAACAGACGAGTATATTTAAACAGGAGTATATTAAACAGAGGAGTATGTTTAGACAGAGGAGTGTATTTAAACAGAGGAGTATGTTTAAACAGAGGGGTATGTTTAAACAGTGGAGTATATTTAAGCAGAGGAATGTTTAAAAAGAGGAGTATATTTAAACAGGGGTATATTAAATAGAGGAGTATGTATAAACAGAGCAGTATATTTAAACAGAGGAGTATATTTAAACAGGAGTATATTTAAACAGAGGGGTATGTTTAAACAGAGGAGTGTGTGTAAACAGAGCAGTATATTTAAACAGAGTAGTATATTTAAACGGGATTATATTTTAACAGAGGAGTGTGTTTAAACAGAGGAATATATTTTAAAAAAGCAGTATATTTAAACAGAGGAGTATGTCTAAACAGAGGAGTGTGTTTAAACAGAGGAGTATATTTAAACAAAGAAGTACATTTAAACAGAGGTGTATATTTAAACTGAGGTATAAATTTAAACAGAGCAGTATATTTAAACAGAAGGGTATGTTTAAACAGAGGAGTATATTTAAACAGAGGTATACATTCAAACAGAGCAGTATATTTAAACAGAAGGGTATGTTTAAACAGAGGAGTATATTTAAACAGAGGAGTATATTTAAACAGAGGATTATGTTTAAACAGAGGAGGAGCATATTTAAACGGAGTCTATTTAGACAGAGGAGTGTGTTTAAACAGACGAGTATATTTAAACAAAGGAGTATATTTAAACAGAGGATTATGTTTAAACAGATGAGTATGTTTAGACAGAGGAGTGTGTTTAAACAGAGGAGTGTATTTAAACAGAGGAGTATATTTAAACAGATGTATAAATTTAAACAGAGGAGTATATTTAAACAGAGGAGTGTTTTTAAACAGAGGTATACATTTAAACAGAGCAGTATATTTAAACTGAGGGGTATGTTTAAACAGAGGAGTATATTTAAACAGAGGAGCATATTTAAACAGAGGATTATGTTTAAACAGAGGAGGAGCATATTTAAACGGAGTCTATTTAGACAGAGGAGTGTGTTTAAACAGACGAGTATATTTAAACAAAGGAGTATATTTAAACAGAGGATTATGTTTAAACAGATGAGTATGTTTAGACAGAGGAGTGTGTTTAAACAGAGGAGTGTATTTAAACAGAGGAGTATATTTAAACAGATGTATAAATTTAAACAGAGGAGTATATTTAAACAGAGGAGTGTTTTTAAACAGAGGTATACATTTAAACAGAGCAGTATATTTAAACTGAGGGGTATGTTTAAACAGAGGAGTATATTTAAACAGAGGAGCATATTTAAACAGAGGTATATGTTTAAACAGAGCAGTATATTTAAACTGAGGGGTATGTTTAAACAGAGGAGTATATTTAAAAAGGAGTATATTAAACAGAGGAGTATGTGTAAACAGAGGAGTATATTTAAACAGAGGAGTATATTTAAAAACAGGAATATATTTTAACAGGAGTATATTTAAACACAGGAGTATATTTAAACAGGAGTATATTAAGCAGAGGAGTATATTTAAACAGAGGAGTATATTTAAACAGGTGTATATTAAGCAAAGGAGTATATTTAAGCAGTGTATATGTTTGACAGCACTGCTTGACTGCTGTTTGCTGTAGTTGTTCCAGTTCTGCTCCATTATGAATTCTGATGTGTTTTGTTACAGAACTCCATCTACCTATTGTTCATCTGTCCTCCTCTTTATTTATCTCTGATTGGTTCCTCCCTCCCTCCCTCTCTCTCTCTCTCTCTCTCTCTCTCTCTCTCTCTCCCACTCACACACACACACACACACACACACACACACACACACACACACACACACACACACACACACACATACACACACACACACATTGTATATCTCCCACTCACATGTCTTCCACTAAACGCTTTCTTTAATTCTCGCCCATTCTTCATCTTGTTCTTGTTATTCATCTCTCGCTCTGAAACTGTTTTCCCTCCACACCTCTCCTTCCCTTATTCGCTCCTGTGCATCTTCCGCTCTCCCTCTCTCCGTCTCCCTCCTGCAGTTCCGTCCCAGCCATCTGGCTTTGAAGCGGAGGCTGAACTAGACACACGCATGATGCTGTCATGGCTGTGGCCCGTCCAGGATGGCATCATAAAGTACGAGCTGGTGTACTGGGATGCCAGTAATGCTGAGGAAAAGGTATTTATCAGCAGAAGTTAGCTTTAGCTTCCAGGCACATAACTGGGATGACATCAGTTGCTGCACTTAGCAACAACATTAATAGCATTTCCTGCCTTTCACGTGACACATGAAAGTGACATCATCCTCTCTGCACCAGTGAGTCCTGCAGAAAGGCTCTGCAGCAGCATCACTAGCATGTAACGCTGATATGAACTAATGCAGTTCCTCAGAATATCATCCAGACCATGTGATGTCAGATCACTTCAACTAAGATAATACAACTTATTTCATAATCTGAGGTGGACGCCTTACCCGCCCACCCCAACTCCATAATCACTTGCCTAGTCATTGCTGGATAATCACACAAGGATGGTACCATGAAACTGTTCCTGGTTCTTCATGTCTCCTCAGCACCGCGTCACCTTTAACCCAGCAGGCTCCTACGCTGTAGACGATCTGAAGCCAGATACCCTCTACATGTTCTCCCTGGCAGCACGGTCGGACATGGGTTTGGGGGTCTTTACTCAGGCGATAGCAGCCAGAACAGCCCAGTCTAGTAAGTACCACATCTCCAGATCTCCAACACAACCATCTATTGCTTTTTTTTTCTTTTTTTTTTTGCAGTTGATATTCTTTGCTTATGGTATCGCTTCTTTGGCCCAGCACTAAGAGTTGTTCATGCACCACCTTGCTCTAAAGCAAGTATCACTAACTTGATGCTGAAGTCAGGTGAGCTAACGCAACGATACAAACAGGAAACCCACTGTCACACTCAGTGGAATAGAGTACCACAAAGATTTGTAAACCGTTAGTACACCAACCAACA
Source organism: Lampris incognitus (assembly GCF_029633865.1). NCBI lineage: Eukaryota > Metazoa > Chordata > Actinopteri > Lampriformes > Lampridae > Lampris > Lampris incognitus. The sequence goes on from NC_079213.1 coordinate 55,700,997, forward strand.
TGTTACTCTCCCACTTCCTGAAATGGAGGGTATGTGTTAAAGTCTGGATGTGTGCTCAGTAGTCCAGGTGAGAAGATCAGACTGAAGAGGACACTTAGATGATGAGGAAACGTATCTGTCAAGAAACGTCGTGTCCAGATGAACTGATTCAACTTTCTTTGATTGTATCCATTAAAGTTGTAGGTGTAGTGTATCCTGGTGTTTCTGTTTTTGTTTTGTTAATATTCTTTTCTTGTATTTTTAAAGCACAACACTTGTCACCTGATAGTATAGTAGATGCAACGTTTGATGCTTTGTCTTCTGTTTAATGTGAAAGATCTGTGCAGTGATATGCATCTGAAGCCTTGTGATGTAATTACCAGTCTTATAAAATGTACTTATGTCTCTTAGCACAGGCTCTCCATATCCTTCCCCAATTTCTTTTTTGTTTTTTAATATATTTTTTACAGCCAGGACAGCTTAGTGAGTAGTCACCATGCTGTTCCTGTGGCACACAGGCCATAGCAGCTCACCTACACGTTTACCTGGAGAACAACCGCCCTGGTTGTTCTCCAGGTAAACGTTTAGTAGAGTTTCTAACCACTCAGTGTCAAGCAGAGACATGGTGAGCATAAAGGACCAAGGAACGTTACTCAGTTATTCTCGTCATTCACACTAACGTGCGTGGGTGAGGCAGGTTTAAGTGCGTGGGTGAGACAAGTTGAAGTGTGTGGGTGAGGCAGGTGGAAGTGCGTGGGTGAGGCAGGTTGAAGTGCGTGGGTGAGGCAGGTTGAAGTGCATGGGTGAGGCAGGTGGAAGTGTGTGGGTGAGGCAGGTTGAAGTGTGTGGGTGAGGCAGGTGGAAGTGTATGGGTGAGGCAGGTTGAAGTGTGTGGGTGAGGCAGGGTTAAGTGTGTGGGTGAGGCAGGTGGAAGTGCGTGGATGAGGCAGATTGAAGTGCGTAGGTGAGGCAGGTGCAAGGCGGACACAGTCCCCGGTTGTGAGGGTGTAGGAAGAGGGCAGCCTTTATCACCTTCAGGCAGCAGAGTAATCTCAGATGTATTTTAGATAAGTAATGAGTAATAGAGAGTGTAACATTCTGGAGAGCCAGCTCACCATGACAACATCTCATAATGTTGAGGCTCAAGTCGTTAGTTGTGGTGACAGTAATGAGTAATAGAGAGTGTAACGTTCTGGAGAGCCAGCTCACCATGACAGCATCTCATGATGTTGAGGCTCAAGTCGTTACTTGTGGTGACAGTAATGAGTAATAGAGAGTGTAACGTTCTGGAGAGCCAGCTCAACATGACAGCATCTCATGATGTTGAGGCTCAAGTCATTACTTGTTGTGACAGCTCAGTTCCCATGCACACATGTGCAAACACAGTGTGTAGTGATTATCCGAAGTGCTGTTGATTGCGTGTTGCATGTTTGTGGTTTAACGGTTCAGTGGTCCTGATTTGCAGAAATGGAACTTGGCACACGTGTGTGTGTAGAACAGTTCTTCAGTGCCTGGGTCACCACTCGGCGCCATTTTCGTGAGGCTTCTGCCAGTTTGAGAAATGTGTTCACACAACAGCTTTGTCACACAGTCTGTCAAGAGCAGAGCTGTAACTCAGCAGCAGCACTTCATATGTCTCCTGCAAGGCTCCTGCATGAAGCCCACAGCACCGTCACTGCTGGAGTAATTATACTCATACTATTACACCTACTTATTGTTTTTGAGACGTGGGACCTGGAACTCAGCCACAAAGTCATGCTGCATGGTTTTTATCAGCAACATGAACACGGTGGAGTGGTTCCGGAGACCTCCTAGGACTGTTCTCCAGTAAAATTCTTCTCACAGTTGTCTGCTGTGCGTGAGTGGTAAGCTGTTACATGACACGTTTTAACAGCGTCCAACAAAGTCACGGTGTCAGCGACATTCGGATGGTAGGGTCAGAATTTGGCGTCAACAACATGAAAGCAGCAGTACTGGAAGTACTGGAAACATTCTTCAGAGAGTTTGGTCCATATTGACATGATAGCATCACGCAGTTGCTGCAGATTTGTTGGCTGCACATCCATGATGCGAATCTCCCGGTCCACCACATCCCAAAGGTGCTCTATTGGATTGACATCTGGTGACTGTGGAGGCCATTTGAGTACAGTGAACTCATTGTCATGTTCAAGAAACCAGTCTGAGATGATTCGAGCTTTATGACATGGCGCGTTATCCTGCTGGAAGTAGCCATCAGAAGATGGGAACACTGTGGTCATAAAGGGATGGACATGGTCAGCAACAATACTCAGGTAGGCTGTGGCATTGACACGATGCTCAATTGGTACTAAGGGGCCCAAAGTGTGCTAAGAAAATATCCCCCACACCATTACACCACCACCACCAGCCTGAACCGTTGATACAAGGCAGGATGGATCCATGCTTTCATGTTGTTGACGCCAAATTCTGACCCTACCATCCGAATGTCGCAGCAGAAATCGAGACTCATCAGACCAGGCAACGTTTTTCCAATCTTCTATTGTCCAATTTTGGTGAGCCTGTGCGAATTGTAGCCTCAGTTTCCTGTTCTTAGCTGACAGGAGTGGCACCCGGTGTGGTCTTCTGCTGCTGTAGCCCATCTGCCTCAAGGTTCGACGTGTTGTGCGTTCAGAGATGCTCTTCTGCATACCTCGGTTGTAATGAGTGGTTATTTGAGTTACTGTTGCCTTTCTATCAGCTCGAACCAGTCTGGCCATTCTCCTCTGACCTCTGGCATCAACAAGGCATTTTCACCCACAGAACTGCCGCTCACTGGATATTTTCTCTTTTTCGGACCATTCTCTGTAAACCCTAAAGATGGTTGTGCGTGAAAATCCCAGTAGATCAGCAGTTTCTGAAATACTCAGACCAGCCCGTCTGGCACCAACAACCATGCCACGTTCAAAGTCACTTAAATCACCTTTCTTCCCCATTCTGATGCTCGGTTTGAACTGCAGCAGATCGTCTTGACCATGTCTACATGCCTAAATGCATTGAGTTGCTGCCATTTGATTGGCTGATTAGAAATTTGCGTTAACGAGCAGTTGGACAGGTGTGCCTAATAAAGTGGCCGGTGAGTGTAGATTCATATAATAGATCTATATAATAGATTCCTATAATAGATTCTATTCTGCCACATTAACTAATACTGACAGCACACTCCCTGCCTGGTATCCTAGGATGCCACTACCTTTGCCTATAACACAAACAGAAGAAAAACTGACCTATCATTACTCTGCAGGAAGGAGTGTCACTACTTGAGTTATAGGTCTTAGGAAAAACTTCATCCTTTCTTTATCCACAACCTTTATTTCCACCTTATGGATTTTTCCGTCATCACTCAGGAATACTTTACTGATGTGCCCTAATGGCCAGTCATTCCTTTTGGACTGAGTCTTTCATAAGCCCTACAGTCCCTTCTGTGATGTTCTCCTTGTCAAATTCAATGTCCATCTTCAATCTTATGAGCTCAGCCACATCCACAACTAACACGTCAGCACAGAGTTTGAGGCGGGGGATGGTTAGGTCTGGACATGGGGCAAGCTTGGCTTTCCCAGGAATGAAACCTGTCTGATGGTTCCCATGTGAGTCTGAGATCTTCAGGTATGCCACTGCACCTATTGCTAAGACAGAAGCATCTGAGAAGATGCAGAGTTCTCTGTTTAGAGCAGTGGAAGGGGATGCTTGGGTGTAAGGCCTGGGGATGTGAAGATCTTGGAGCTCTTGCAGGGAGTATCCCCACTGTTCCCACATTTCCAGCTTTCCAAGGGATAAAGGCATGTCCCAGTCTTTAGAGTCTGCTGTAAGGTCTCTGAGCAAAGCCTTGCCTCATATGACGACTGGGGCAGCGAATCCAAGAGGATCGTATAAGCCATTCATGGTAGACAGGACTCCATGGCGGGTGAATGGCTTCCGGTCGCTTGACACCTGGAATGTAAATGTGTCACTCTTAAGGTCCCAGGCAACTCCAACTTCTTGAGTGGAGGAGCCACTTCGGCATGGCCTTGCTCCAGTATCTTCTCCATAAAGCCAAAGAAGTGTTTCTTCATGTTAGATTTCCTTGAGAAAGACCACTCTAATGACCTGAAATGATTCAGGGCCTGTTCTCTGTTATTGAGTAGATGCCATCTCTGAGGCTTGAAGGGGAGGGGGGCTACCCAACTATTTCCTTTATCGTTGTAGAAGCTTTGTTTCATGATATGAAGGAAGGTCAGGGCTTCGATGGAAGGGGCTAGCTTTTCATCATCTTCCGTATGAAATCTGCCCTCGTTTCGTGTCGGTTTCTTAGCTGAGACATTAGTGTGCATTCCTCGGGCCTTCATTTTACAGACACTTTCCTTCACATTAAGTGTTAGGGCATGGTTTAAAGAGTGACTGTCTACCATTTTCCAGAGTGTTGGTCAAGAAGATGTTGACGCTAAGTGGCTCATGAACTCTGCCTAAACAAACGTCACCGACTAGGACCCACCCAAGGTCTAGCTTTTGGGTATATGCTGCGTCATATGGTCCATTTATCTGTTCTCTCGCCTTGTGTTTTCTGATGATATCTCTGCCAAGTAGCATCATGATTGGAGCATCATGGTCGAGCTCTGGGATCTGGCCTGCTATAGGCTGTTAAGTGTGGGTGATGAAGAGCAGCTTGTGGTGTAGGGATCTCCAACCGGTTATTTGGAATGTTGTTACACTCTATTAAGGTTGGAAGAGAAAGAATGACATGTCCATCTATGGAACTTACTTGAAAGCCATGTGCTCATCTCCCACTTGTCTCTGCCACACCTGCGCAGGTTTTTAGATGGTAAGGAGAACTGTGGCTGTCCAACTTGAAAACATCAAAGAATTCTGGTCTCACCAAGGATGATTACTCTGGTCATCAATGACAGCAAACAATTTGATTGCCTTATCCTGCTGACCATTCGGAAACACTTTGATGGGGCAGATCTTTGAGCAGGTTTTACCACTCAGATTACCTCTACAGATTTCAGTGCAATTGGCTGACACGTCTTCTTTGGAAATATCACTCCTCTCCCTGCCATGATCTTCAGTAGGGGTGAGGGCGTTTACAAACTCAGGTGCAGGCCCTGGGTGTAGAGCAGAGTGATGCCGCTCACTGCCACGCTCATTACACTTTAAAGACCTTTCGCAATTCCTTGCTAGGTGTGTGGCTGATGCTATGCATTTAAAGCAAATGCCATTCTGCTTTAGAAAGGCTTTCCTGTCTTCCAGAGACTTTTCCCTGAACCCTCTGCATTTGTGTAAAGGGTGTGGCTTCTTATGAATTGGACACAGCTTTGCTGGATCAATGTTAGCCTTTTGCATGTATTCGTTTTTCTGTTTTATTCAGAGAGATGTCTGTCTTCTGGACTGAGACAGATGTTCTGTTCGAGTTTCTAAGGTGTTCTGGTTTTGTGTGGTCTGCATGGAGAGGGAGAAAGAAACTAGGGTCATTGCACATCTTTGCTTGATCTGATATGAAATCAACAAGGACAGAAAATGGAGGAAAGGAAACCCCATGCTGCTTTTTGAACGTGTAGCCTAGCATCATCCATCTCTCTTGTAGATTAAAGGGCAGTTTTTGAACTATGCTGGTTATGCCCCGTGCTGTATCTAAACAGGCAAGACCAGAAAGCACTCCCTCTGATTTTGCTGCTTGAAGCTCCATCAGCAGGTCTCTCAGTTTCTTCCAGTCTTTGTTTGAAATCTTTGAGAAGCTGTCAACTCTTTTGAGTAATGACCTCTCAATGACCTCAGGTGCCCCAAAGCATTCATCAAGTCGCTACCAATCATTTGAAGTCCTTTTTCTGGGTTATAGACATGTATGGCTCTTATCCTTTTTGCTTGTTCTCTTGACTCTACACCTAACCACTTAACTAGGAGATCCATCTCTTCTTTAACTGAGAGGTGAAGGCCTATTGTGGTGTTCAAGAATGACGCTTTCCAGGCCCTATAATTTTCTGGGCGATCATCAAACTGCAGTAGGCCTGTGGCAATAACTTCTCTACGTGCCATGAACCTAACAAGATCAGACTTATTCGGATTGTTTCTATAGTGAGTCTGTGGGGTGCTAACAGGAAACTGGGCATGTGCTTTTGGTGAAGGTGGGTGTGGCTTGACCTGTGGGTAAGTCTGAAATTGTGGTGCTGGAGTTAGGGCTGGTGGCTGCGCCACACCATGGTGGGGAGTATCTGCGGGTAAGTAACTATGATTCTCAGGTGGCCTGACATGGCTGAAATAAGCTTTGTGCTTCTGCTCTCTAAGGCATGAATGCTCTGTGGTTTGTGATGGCCTGGTAGCATTTGCAGTTGAGTAGGTAACTTATCTCTCCACGCTGATTGCATGTCCACTAGGGAAATATGCTTCAACATCGTAGATGGCACTTGTAGATGGCCTGCTATGGGGAAAGCTACTGTCTGTGTCTAGGCCATACATTTGGGATGGCACTGGTGGTGGCCTTGGCTCTTCTGACGTTATGACTGGGTCTGCCTGAGTGTCAGTCCGTAGTCTGGTCTGCTCTTGAACATAGTCAATGGTTCGCTGAGCAGAATCATGAGCACTGACTCCTACATCACTTTTCAACTCAAAGTCCAATTCTTTGTTGCACACGAGGGCTGCCGCCAATGCTTTGGCCTTTGCAACTGCTGCTGCTGCTGTTTTTTTCAGCATTTAGGACATCAAGTTGTGCATCTAAGCATACTTTCTCTGCATCCAAGTGTGCTTTTTACATTTTAATCTGCATTTCCTTTTCTGCATATTTTAATTTAGCTTTGGCCTCTTCAGCCTCTGCAAAGGCTATGGCAGCCGCTGAGCTAGCACAGGAACCGCGAGAGCGTTTAGATGTTGCTGACCCGCCAGACCAGGTAATGCAGCTGTTTGGGGATCATGACTTCTGTTCTTCCATAATGTTGTGGAAGCCTGATTATTAAGCTGGCGTTCTGTTGTAAGCCTGTTTCACTGTTCTGTAGTGGTGACACTGACCTGCTCTGCTGTATCTCAGCCCATTAGGAAGCTGTCGTTTTACTATTCTGCCACCCCTATACACCCTGCATAAGCTGGCAGATAGACAACTCCTCCTCCAATCACCACGCTGAAGAGGGTGCTTAGTTCCACTCCGTTTAATGGTTGATTGGATGTAGGGTAAAACTACAAGAGACACAACGCAACAAACATAAAAAGTTCGATACATCAATAAAAATGACTATGAAATGATATATGAGTTTCAAGTGTGTTACTGCTATGCAATTTCTAGCATACACCTTATTACTGACCAACTAAGTCTGTGAATGTTCTCATTCATCCAGGTCATGGTTATCCAAAGGAGTTGAGTCAAGTGCAACTGAACTTGGTATATATCCGTGAAGACGTTTCGCCTCTCATCCAAGAGGCTTCCTCAGTTCGTGCCTTTCTGACTAGACCAAGCTAGTCTGACTGGCTGGTGATGAGACTCAGAATTTATCCTCTAGGAGTCGTTGTCAGAGCTATTGATGTCCATGGCTCTTTTGTGTACCGATGTTTGGCCGCGCCCGTCGTTATCGGACCTATTGATTTGCATTTGTTTAGCAGCGACGGTCGTTGGGGGTGTTAGTTTCGACTTCATTATTCAGTGGTCATAAGAGTCGCCGGAGCCGTTAGTGACCGACTGTTGTTCTTGGAGGCTAGGCTTCTTGAGTCTCCTGGGCAGAGATGAAAGGACGGCATTGTAAGTGGGAGAACGTCTTCACGGATATATACCAAGTCCAGTTGCACTTGATTCAACTCCTTTGGATGACCAACTAAGGTGAGTGTTTTGGCTAAACTTATGACAAGGGGTTATCACATCCAGCTAATTCGCTAGCATTAGCATTCGCTAATAACAGCACATGTAATATTATGACCTCATACAATAAAATACGAAATATTTACATCAAGCCAAACTAATATGACTAACAAATGTGACTTAGACTTATGTTAAGAATACTAACATACCGACAGTGCATCCAAAAGCATGAAATATATGTAGAGAATAGTGATATCTCGAACAAAACGTCTCAAGGCTTTATCAGGTTTTCTGTTGACTACTGCACTTCCTGTATTGTCATGTGGTGCTGGTGAAGTCATCAGTGAACAGAAGACTCTTAAAGAGACGATACACATTAACTAATACTGACAGCACAGTTTCGTACAGTAGCTGTCTTTATAAGCACTTACATTCCAAGGTTAAGATGTATCACATACCACCATTAACCCAAAGGGGATGGAAATGAGGTTGGTAGTTTTGTTTGACAGGGCGGATTGCATCCATATGCAGCCCCTCTCCGGTCCAGCCGAGTGTCAGGATGGACTCAGTAGTTACAGACAATAGGTAATATAATGCAAGACCAAGAAAATGCAGAAATGCTGCAACACGTAACCCAACCGGAATGTCACGCTTGTTATTCTAGTAGTGTGTCAGTAGAATTACAACACAGCAGCATCTACTGACCCACGGGGCTTCAGATTCTAACATCCCATCACTGCCCCTCAGCTGAATTCATAACCAGTTAGCCGCTGAACACCTTGAGTCTAGTGTTTAAACAAATTATAAGGTTACAGTGTTGACTGGACAGCATGTCAGCGGATGTGACGTTGAACAGTAATTCTGGACAGTTCCTGCAGAGAATCAGATGAGGCATTTCCACCTGTCAGAGTTAAACACCGTGTGCTGCAGGGACAGCAGCTCCCACAGGAACAGAGGTCCTTCATACAAAATCATCTGATTCGAATCCTCTGTTATTATTCCCCTGACATAGGCATAAACAGCATGTCAGGAAAGGTGCTTACATGACTCCGCTCCTCCAACTGCTGTCACTTGTTGCTTTTTCTAACTCTGTGTCTTGTCATACCCCTTCCCATCAGTGTTCACCGCTGTGTTTCCTTTATCCATGTGGATCTTGTCAGATCTGACTTCTGATTTTTTACTGTTTAAACCCCCCTCTCCTCGTGTGTCACCCCCTTTGTGTCTCAGCTATGATCTCTTTCTCCATCTACTCTTCCTCTGAACATCTAATCTCCCTCTGAACATCTAGTCTCCCTCTGAACATCTAGTCTCCTTCTGAACATCTAGTCTCCTTCTGAACATCTAGTCCCCCTCTGAACATCTAGCCTCTTGCTTAACATCTGGTCTACCTCTGAACATCTAGTCTCCCTCTGAACATCTAGTCTCCTTCTGAACATCTAGTCTCCCTCTGAACATCTAGCCTCCTTCTTAACACCTGGTCTCCCTCTGAACATCTAGTCTTCTTCTGAACATCTAATCTCCCTCTGAACATCTAGTCTACTTCTGAACATCTAGTCTCCCTTTGAACAGCTGGTCTCCCTCTGAACATCTAGTCTCCCTTTGAACATCTAGTCTCCCTCTGAATGTCTAATCTCCTGAACATCTAGTCTCCCTCTGAACATCTAGTCTCCTGAACATCTTCCACCGGCGTTGGTCATGTGGCTAATAAATCTATCTATCTATCTATCTATCTATCTATCTATCTATCTATCTATCTATCTATCTATCTATCTATCTATCTATCTATCTATCTATCTATCTATCTATCTATCTAATCTATCTAGTCTCCCTTTGAACATCTAGTCTCCTTCTAAACATGTAGTCTCCTTCTGAACATCTAGTCTCCTTCTGAACATCTAGTCTCCATCTGAATATCTAGTCTCCCTCTGAACATCTAGTCTCCTTTTCTAACATGAGCCCACACACCACCTTTTTTCTCAGCCATGGGACTACAAATGAAGCCTGGCCTTGCCATTTTTGTGCTAATGGAAAGAATAAGAGTAGTAAATGCCAGCAATACACAACTCCTTTGCTAATTGCTTTACAAACAATAAAACAACCATAAATGATAGAAGACAATGACAGCATAACAACATGAACAAGGTTCGGAGAGAATAAATGAATTTGAAACAAGGTTGTGGAAAAAAAGACAAATTTAGCCGGAATAAAAAATGTGTGTGTTCTTTTCAACATATCAGTTTTTATTATCTCATTGTTTCTTATGTTCAGTTGAGGATCTGCTCCGCATTCCCCTTTAGTAGGCCATTTGCAGTATGTTGTTTTCCTTTCTTAATTTTTTGTCTTTTGTATCTGTTTACTTTCACACCAAGCTTTTGTTAATTTATTTACACCAGCTGTTGATTTTTTTTTCCGCCATGTGTCTTTGGAAGGATTTTTTTTTGACTGAAGTGTTTCCCTACCATCTTTCTGATTTAACACAGGCATGTAAATGGTTCTTGTATATCGGAGGGTGTGTGTTTGTCTCCACGTATGAAACCTCTGAACGTATCATGGGAACCTCTGGATCATGTTGAGTTTGGCCTTAAAGATGTCTCAAGTCCCCATCCCCATCCTCATCCCCATCCCCATCCCCATCCTCATCTCCATCTCCATCCCCATCCCCATCTCCATCCCCATCCCCATCCTCATCCCCATCCCATCCCCATCTCCATCCCCATCCCCCTCCCCATCCTCAGCACTGTTGAACAGGAACCGCTCCACAGGACCTCCGCGCCATCACTCTGTCCCATGTTCACTCTCATTCTCACCTGCTCATCACTGGATTTGATTTAGCCATTTTATTATTTTGTGTTGTGATTTCATGTGTTGAGAATCTTTTATTTAGTTTACACTTGTTTAAATTTTGTGTTAGTGCATCTTAACATTGTGTTCCTTTTATGTGTCTATAATGTCACTTAATGATTGTTACTTCACAGCATAACTCATCATGAGCCAGTGTGAACTGTTCCACTTATTTGATAGTATTTGTTAACCTTGTGGACTGAAGGGACAACAGCTATATATTTTTATCATTAAACACAGATCTATGAATATAAGGACATAAACTACTACTACTACTACTACTACTACTACTTCTTCTTTTGGCTGCTCCCGTTAGGGGTCGGCACAGCGGATCATCCGTTTCCATCTCTTCCTGTCCTCTGCATTTTCCTCTGTCACACCAGCCACCTGCATGTTCTCCCTCACCACATCCATAAACCTCCTCTTTGGCCTTCCTCTTCTCTTCCCTGGCAGCTCCATATTCAGCATCCCTCTCCCAATATACCCAGCATCTCTCCGCCACACGTCCACACCATCACAATCTTGTCTCTCTTGCTCTGTCTCCAAACCGTCCAACTTGAGCGGTCCCTCTAATATACTCGTTCCTAATCCTGTCCTTCTTCATCACTCCTAATGAAAATCTTATCATCTTCATCTCTGCCACCTTCTGTTTCACCTCCTGTCTTTTCATCAGTGCCACTGTCTCCAAACCATATAACATAGCTGGTCTCACAACCATCTTGTAAACCTTCCCTTTAACTCTTGCTGGTACCCTTCTGTCACAAATCACTCCTGACACTCTTCTCCACCCACTCCACCGCACTCTCTTCTTCACCTCTCTCCTGCACTCCCTGTTACTTTGAACAGTTGACCCCAAGTATTTAAACTCGTACACCTTCGTCACCTCTTCTCCTTGCATCCTCACCATTCCACTGTCCTCCCTCTCATTCATGCATATGTATTCTGTCTTGCTCCTACTGACTTTCATTCCTCTTCTCTCCAGTGCATACCTCCACCTCTCCAGGCTCTCCTCTGCCTGCATCCTACTCTCACTACACATCACAATGAAACATCATAGTCCACAGAGACTCCTGCCTGATCGCGTCCGTCAACCTGTCCATCACCATTGCAAACACGAAAGGGCTCAGAGCCGATCCTTGATGTAATCCCACCTCCACCTTGAACCCATCTGTCATTCCAACCACACACCTCACCACTGTCACATTGCCCTCATACATATCCTGCACCACTCCTACACACTTCTTTGCCACTCCTGACTTCCTCATACAATACCACACCTCCTCTCTCGGCACCCTGTCATATGCTTTCTCTAAATCTACAAAGCCACAATGCACCTCCTTCTGGCCTCCTCTATACTTCTCCATCAACATTCTCAAAGCAAACATCACATCTGTGGTGCTCTTTCCTGGCATGAAACCATACTGCTGCTGCTGGTCATCACCTCTCCTCTTAACCTAGCTGCTATTACTCTTTATTGATAGATAGATAGATAGATAGATAGATAGATAGATAGATAGATAGATAGATAGATAGATAGATAGATAGATAGATAGATAGATAGATAGATAGATAGATAGATAGATAGATATGAACATAGCAAGATCCTTTGATAGATTTAATAAAAAGACTAAACTTTCTTGAAATAAATTTTGTTAACACAAGTGCTGAATAGCTTTTTCCAGTCCAGAGAGTATTCTTGCTTTCTTCACCCATCATGCACCTTGCTTGACCCTTGACCTTCCCTCCTCCCTATCTGTCAGCCCCTTCAGCCCCTCCCCAGGAGGTATGCTTGCTGAGCCTCAACTCCACCGGCATTAGGGTGAGTTGGGTGGCACCCCCAGCCGACAGCCGCCACGGGGACATAGTTGGCTACTCCCTGGCCTACAAAGCCCTCACAGGGGAGGATATGGAGTACCATGAGGTGCCAGGACTTGGGGCCAGTGTGACCAGCTACGTGCTGGGGGGTCTGCAGAAGTGGACAGAGTATGCAGTATGGGTGAGGGCCCACACTGGCGTGGGGCCTGGCCCTCGGAGCCCTCCTGGTCACATCAGAACCAAGGAAGATGGTATGTCAATGGCCTGACCGGACCCAGTCTTCTTGACCTACCTTGTGCTAATCTGTCCACCACTCTGACTTCTGCTTTGCTGCTCTCAGTTCTGCTGATGCTGCTCAAATCCTTCTCTTGCTGGCTCTTTCCCTCCCTTGTTCTTCTTTCAACCTGTCCTTCCTTTTCTCAGCGCAATGACAAAGCTCTAGCTGGGCTTGGGCGTGCTAGGCGAGGGTGTCTGGAGAACAGCCTGAGTGGCAATATCACAGGCTGTCAACTCAGCCAGATAGCGGGTTCAAGGTGCCAGCTAAATGCTCAGAAGGCAGCAGTCCAGAGACGGGCTTTGCAATGCATAACAGCATTTTCTCTTACTGGTGAAAACAGCGTTCTTATGTGAGACCGGAAGGTTGGGAAACTTTTGGAAAATAATTTTCTTCATTCCAGGTCTGAAAAGGTATGGAACTGACCAGGAAGAGGAGATAACGTTTTCATTGCTAACAAGTATTTTTCAGTTATCAATTATTTTGTACAGCAGCACTACGTAGACCAAAACATTATTTATATATTTTTTTCATTGTTTGGACACAAAATTCATTCAATGAATAGTTTTAAAAAAATTGTAATTCATTTCTCTCTCGAACTCAGCCACCAGTAAAACTGTTTATTTCTGCAGTCCAGTTTGCACGTTTGCATGCTCCAGTTCAAAACCGATACGCTGCAGTTCAAAATCCAACATAACATTCAAATGACAGCAATTTGCTGAGTCAAAAATACTGCATGGAAACACATTCTCGACCTTATAAAGATGTAGAATGATTATAGTGGCACGGTGATGGACAAGTTGCTGACTGAAGTTTAGTGAATAGATCCGTCACAGCTGATTCCAGTCTGAGCTGGAGAGCCACCCAACTGTTGAAGGACTTCCAGTTCCATGACCATCTATAAAAACAGGACATCTCTGGAATGATTTTGTCCAAGAAATACAAGAGTGGTTTAAAGAGAGAGCGACAAATGACTGGACTATAGGAAATGGGAGGACATTGAAGGTATGGTGGCATAGAAGAAGAATGCAAGCTGAAGTGTCAGATGAGATAAGAGCTGCCACGACAGTACATGTAAATCATCATCGCTCATTAAGACAGGCTGCTCTGTATCAGCTCTGCTGGATGAGAGCAGTGGAATTCTTGTTTCCATCACTTCTGATTCATACTTGCCATGTGCAGCATTGTAGTTGTGGATCATTTTGGGCATGACATGACCTGGAGTACCACGCTGCGTGTTGGTGCAGAGCGTTGGATGAAGAGTTTTGAAGAAGTCAGCTCGATATTGAAAATGCTTGTTAGCAACTGGGAAAAAACACTAACATAGGGAGGGAGAAAGCCTTTCAGATATGAGTTGAAATCAACTGTTATAACAATTGCAGCTCTACTTTTTGCAATAAATATGACGTTGAAATACGGTGAGCATGTGTGCCCTTGGAAGGTGGACTTTAACTGGCCACATGTGCGCAGGCATGTGGGAACATGTTTTAAGTAGGGGGGCTGCCAACTAAAACCAGAAGTATTGTGGCGAGCTGGCGTGGAAGAATGAGTCCAGAGGCAGAGGTCTCTTTTTAATCACAAGTCCCGTGCCCCATACACCGCACGACCCCGGAAGAGCTCTTTTATTCACACCGGCCAGAACAGACCAGAACTGACAACAACGTAGGGAGCCCCCCCACCCCCCAAAGTCCCAAGTGGTGACATCAGTCCCAGTCCCGGTCCTACAGCCAGTTAGTCAGTAAACGGTCTCCTACTGAGTCTGAGTCGAACCCCCAAAACAACAACACAAGAGTAACCACAACATGAACACCGCATCATTAAAACACACTTTTAAATCTAACATTAACAGTCCCAGCAGCCACTGTGCTCCCCCAGCGCAGAACCGCCGACAGTCAGAGCGACCGCCTCCCCCGGTCGCCACAGTATGACGTCATTGTTCTGTTTGTAAGGCGAGTGTGTAGCAGATCTGGCCTGGAGTGTTTACTCCCTTCATTATTAAACATGCACATTCCACACAGCCCCGCCCACTGTTTACACAGCCCCGCCCACTGATTACACAGCCCCGCCTACTGTTTACACAGCCCCCGCCTACTGTTCACACAGCTCGCCCGTTGTTTACACAACCCCGCCCACTGTTTACACAGCCCCGCCTGTTGTTTACACAGCTCGCCCGTTGTTTACACAATCCCGCCCACTGTTTACACAACCCTGCCCACTGTTTACACAGCCCCGCCCACTGTTTACACAACCCCGCCCACTGTTTACACAGCCCCGCCCATTGTTTACAATAACTTATGTTTCATTTAGTGGCATGTGTATGTTAGGGAAGGTTAGGCATGCTGTTGGGTCTAAGATGTTACACAGCCATCTGCCACTACTGGGGGGGGGTGCAGCCCCCCCCCCTTCCCATGCCAATGCATGTGCATGTTTCCTCTGTGGGAGTCGGGGGACTGCTGATCCAAGCAGAGCCAGTTGTGAAACGACACCAGCAGCTCAGAAGGTTGTCTTTTGGCTCTGGGCTCAGACCACTGCTCTGTCTGCCCCAGGCTACTTCCTGGTCTGTTTCCTTCCCCTGCCTCTTAATGACATCAGCTTTCTCAATGTCTGCATTCAGTGAATATGCTCATGTCTTCATGACGTTTGAGTCTGTTATTCCAACAAGACGGAGTAGGATGGAGAGGAGGTGATGTGTGTGTGTGTGTGTGTGTGTGTGTATGTGTGTGTATGTATGTTGCTATATTGAATGGCTTCTTATATCAGGGAAAGCAGTTTTTCTTTAGTTATCTATCTATTTGTTATCCCTCCCTCTCTCCCTTCTCTCTCCATCCCTCCCTCTCTCCCTTCTCTCTGTAATACCCCCTCTCTCCCTTCTCTCTCATCCCTCCCTCTCTCCCTTCTCTCTCCATCCCTCCCTCTCTCCCTTCTCTCCATCCTCCCTCTCTCCCTTCTCTCTCATCCCTCCCTCTCTCCCTTCTCTCTCCATCCCTCCCTCTCTCCCTTCTCTCCATCCCCCCCTCTCTCCCTTCTCTCTCCATCCTCCCTCTCTCCCTTCTCTCTCCATCCCTCCCTCTCTCCCTTCTCTCGATAATACCCCCTCTCTCCCTTCTCTCTCATCCCTCCCTCTCTCCCTTCTCTCTCCATCCCTCCCTCTCTCCCTTCTCTCTATAATACCCCCTCACTCCCTTCTCTCTCCATCCTCCCTCTCTCCCTTCTATGTAATACCTCACTGTCTTCCTTCTCTCTCCATCCCTCCCTCTCTTCCTTCTCTCTGTAATACCTCCCTCCCTCCCTTCCATCTCCATCGCTCCCTCTCTCCCTTCTCTATGTAATACCTCACTGTCTTCCTTCTCTCTCCATCCTCCCTCTCTTCCTTCTCTTACCATCCCTTCCTCTCTTCCTTCTCTCACCATCCCTCCCTCGCTCTCTTCTCTATGTGATACCTCCGTCTTCCTTCTCTCTCCATCCTCCCTCTCTTCCGCTCTCTCCATCCCTCCCTCTCTTTCTTCTCTCGCCGTCCCTCCCTCTCTCCCTTCTCTATGTAATACCTCCCTCTCTTCCTTCTCTCTTTATTCCTTCCTCTCTTCCTTCTCTCTGTAATCCCTCCCTCTCTTCTTTCTCTCGCCATCCCTCCCTCTCTCCCTTCTCTATGTAATACCTCCCCGTCTTCCTTCTCTCTCCATCCTCCCTCTCTTCCTTCTCTCTCCATCCCTCCCTCTCTTCCTTCTCTATGTAATACCTCCCTCTCTTCCTTCTCTCTTTATCCCTCCCTCTCTTCCTTCTCTCTATAATCCCTCCCTCTCTTCTTTCTCTGTAATCCCTCCCTCTCTTGCTTCGCTCTGTAATCCCTCCCTCTCTTCCTTCTATCTCCATCACTCCCTCTCTCACTTCTCTATGTAATACCTCCCTCTCTTCCTTCTCTCTTTATCCCTCCCTCTCTTCCTTCTCTCTATAATCCCTCCCTCTCTTCCTTCTCTGTAATCCCTCCCTCTCTTGCTTCGCTCTGTAATCCCTCCCTCTCTTCCTTTTCTCTCCATCACTCCCTCTCTCACTTCTCTATGTAATACCTCCGTCTTCCTTCTCTCTGCATCCTCCCTCGCTTCCTTCTCTATGTAATACCTCCGTCTTCCTTCTCTCTGCATCCTCCCTCTCTTCCTTCTCTCTCTCTTTAATACCACCCTCCCTTCCTTCTCTCTGTAATACCCCCTCTCTTCCTTCTCTCTCTATCGCTCCCTCTGTGCCTTCTCTCTCCACCCCTTCCTCTCTTCCTTTTCTCTCTGTCTCCCCCTCTCTTCCTTCTCTGTCTATCTCTAATACCTCCCTCTCCCAGTTTGTCAGGTGCTTGTCTTCCTCCAGCTGTTAAAGTCACATCTCTCCCTCTTTTCATCTCATTCCATATCTCCCCACCCCATCTGACTCTGAGCTCTCGCAGCTCGCTGGATTTCCCCAGTAAAGTTCCACTCTGCTCACAAACAACAGAGGAGTCTCGGCACTCCTCCTCTCCTCTCATTTTTCTCCTTCTCACATTGTTCAGTGCGTTGTGCCTTCAAGCCTCCTGACTGTCTGTTCATTTGTTTTGATGTAACGACGTGAAGCCAAGCCCGCGGTTAATACTTACCGACAGTCTTCATTTGCTTGGAAGTGAGCCAGCCCGGGATTTCCCTCCTACCTACCACCACCATGGGCGGTCCACATGACGGCCGGGTTTTAAACTCTGCATTCTGTCAACTTAAACACCCCAACTGAGATATTAATGCATCGCATATGTTAGCATGTCTCTTAGCAAACGACTGACACCAAAGTTAACATGTTAACAACTGTAATACTATTTTTAAAAAAATTAAACTTCAGAGAGACATGAATAGCGAAACTGAAAAGTGAAAATATTCCCTGAAAAACAAAACAGAAAACACATGTTGCTAATCTAACGAACGTAACAAGGCCTATAAAACGTGACGTGAAAAAAAAGAAAAAAAGACACACGTTGGAAGTAACGCAAAAACACGTGACATGACGTGCAAGATGACGCGCAAACTACGCGCCGTTGTGGGTTCCATCATGTGCGCTCGGGTACAACTTTGGATATATCTTTGTATTTTTGGATGGAAAGTATATTTGCCATGTTTGTTTTATAATGAACGTTCTTCAAGAAACTGTACATGAATATGAACAATGTTCAATAAAAATATATATTAAAAAAAAGTGCGCTCGGGTACAACGTCGACTCGGAGTCCTTCGACGGCATATGACGTCACGGATCATGCTGCTAGTGAGCGTTGTTTAGCGCTAGCGTTATGGTTGTTTAGCTGTGTGTGTTTTACAGGCCACGCTGACAGAATTGGTTAGGAAAGGCGCGGGGGCCGCAGGCTGAGCTGCCTCTAACGTCAATCTACTGGTTCCCGCTGTTCCTAAACTGAACTAGCCCCGACCCAATCCCTACCCAAGCCCCGACCCAACCATGATGCGTGAAGTAGTGATGTCATATGTAGTCGCAGGGCCCCGAGCAGGGCGAGAAGGTCAAGTACCGACACCATCATTCTGACCGCTCGTGATTTTCGGTAGAACTTATCTAGTCCATGGGCCAGAGCCCAAAATTTCCTATTTCGGTACACTCAAGGTGGCAAAACTTACTTATAATTTTTGAAAGGATCCATGTCTGTAGATGATATTTTGGTATGATAACCATTCCTGAGTGGCAGCTGTATCACAGTTATCAGCTCATGAAGTTAACCACCCGCTAAACTAAATTGCATTTTAGACGCTGGTGCATATCCTGGTTTAGCCTCATGGTCAGGACATTTTTCAATGTTCTATAATATTGTCTTTGGTATCATTTTAAAGGGGACCTTCTTAGCTTTCATTCAAGCCCTGTTGTGGATATTTCTCACAAATATAGAGGTCACTTGAGCTCTTCAACCCGTCAATAACACACATCTTTCTGCAATTTTCGCCTAAACTATATACTTTCTTTTAGCCCTGTGGCATCTAGGAATATCAGGGACACAAAACACAAAAACTGGAATACTCACAGGACTGTAAAGATTCAGGAAATGTATAATATACCCATACTATTTCATTGTGTGAGGTGATTGTGAACCTTAAATTAGAAGGGCATTATTACTAAGAAACTAACTAGACCAAAGCCAGTTAGTCCATGGGTCAGACCAGATATCGATATCACCCAAGGTGACACAACTTCACTGGTGCCATTTTATTTGGTACACTAACAGAAGTAAAATAATACATGATAACCTTTCCAAATGAGCACCTATTTCATTTTTCTTTCAGGAAACCTGTTTCTGTGCCTCTCACGATTGTGTATTTGCCCAGATTTTTACAAATATAGCATTTCAACACCCCTGGTACTGATTAGCCTAGCTTAAACTCTGGGACAGTTCTTAGTTGGCCAACAACCAAGGATAACCAGTACTGTGTACTTCCATTCATTGTGCTAAGCTAGGCTAACGTGCAGCCAGATAGCTTTCTACTAAACACATATAGAGGAAACTGGTATCTATCTTCTTGTCTTACTCTGGAGAAGATTGTAAGCTAATTTCCCATAATGTTAGCATGTTCTTTTAAAGTATATGTTAATATGATTAGTTAAAGTGGCTACAAGGAACTTTCATCTTGTGTTGATTTTAGCGGCCTCATGTGGACAAAATACAGCTGTTGCATAGCAAATAGGTAATGTATCTATTTGTGGCTATGTAAGATAAATAATGGTAATATGACGCTGGTGAAGCAAAGTAAACTTTGTTTTAGTAGTGTTCATACACCTAAGTTACATGTATTTGTTTGTATGTGGCAGGTGAAAACTGACTGAATATGGCCACTGGTGAACAAGCAAGTTTTTACCCAATACCAAAGCGCCCACGGGTGGAGTGCATTATCCACTGTTCTGATGATACAGATAAGCTGGTTTCACTACAAACTGTCGACTCATGGAGAACTCTGCTCAGGGCAGCTCCGAAATCATGCACCAGTTTTGAAACTGGCAAAAGACATTCCTGAGGGACAGATTCCAGCAATCTACTAACACAGAAAGTGTCGCAGTATCTTCACTATGAAGCAAATTCTTGATGGCCTCCTTGCAAAAGAAAACAAAAGTTGTGTCTCTGCTGAAGAGAAACAATCTAAGAGAGTAGCTCGACATGCTCCAAGTACATCTAGGACTTATGATGCAGAGTGCATATTTTGTCAGAAAAACAGCAAATATTCCAAGAGACAGAATACGAGAGAAGTACTGGTGCAGTGTCGAGAACTGTGAGCTGATGCAAAGATCAGGAGTGCAGCCACAAAGAAAAGGGACAGCAGAATCCTTGCCATTGTGAGTAGAGACCTTGTAGCAGCTGAAGGGCACTACCACAGGTCATGCTATAGACTTTACACCAAAGAAGAGGTTTCCAAAGGAGAGGTTGCCAGCAATGAAGATGATGATGCTGCAGCCCAGTATGAAGCTGCTGTGAATAAGGCATACAATGAGCTGTTCCTCTTCATCAGGATGGAGCTTTTTGGCAATCCTCAAGTGATGACAATGACTGATCTCTCTTCTAGACTGGTAGCTTCAATGAACTCCCAAGGCATTGCCCAAGTCAAGGAATCAACCAAGAAGCACATAAGGCGAAACCTGGAGAGTGAGTTTGCTGGAGGCTTGCAGATATTCCCTGATGAGAAAGGAAAATTCCTCCTCTATCCCGATAACTTGTCCATGAGGGAACTTGCCAAAGAAAATCAGTCTCTCAAAAGGGAGCTGCAGACCCTGAAAAGTGTCAGTGCACAAGATGTTATAGCCAAAGCAGCCATCAAATTGAGAGCAGACATTAAAAGTCAAGATGTTCCTCAAACCTGGCCGCCTGAAGTCAAACCAGAAGCAGAATGTCCTACCATTCCAGAGTCGCTCATTATCTTCCTGTACTCTCTACTCACAGGCTCAAATGATCCTGATCATGCATCCCAGAGAGTGCAGTGCCTTCTGCAGTCATTTGGCCATGACATAGTATATGCAGTGACATGTGGAAATACCAAGCCTTCCAAGCACATTGTTCTGCCATTCAGTGTCAAATCGTTGACAGGAAATGTAGAGTTGATAAACATCCTCAACCGACTTGGTCACAGTGTGTGTCCTATTCACAGATGGAAGAGATCAACACTGCCCTGTGTCTCCAGAAACTCTCATCATCAGGGAGTGGCATTGCCCTTCCAGCTAACATCCATCCTGGCATATTCACAACTTTAGCCTGGGACAATATCGACCGTCTTGAAGAAACTGTCAGTGGTGAGGGAACATCTCACAGAGTCAATGGGATTGCTGTGCAAGCAAAGCCAGTCAACCCACTTCCTGTCCAACCCATGCCCACTGTTCCCAAAACAAAGAAGAGAAGCATTGATGGACCCCCACCAATGTTACCAACTTACAATGCTGGACAACGGGTAGGGCCACCACAAAGCAAAAAGTCAGATGCCGATACTGCAGCCAATACTAAGCTTGCCAGAGAGAAAAACCTTCTTTGGGTCCTAGCACGCATGTCACAACAAGAAGAACAGTCAGTCAGCAGCTGGACAGGCTTCAACATCCTGACTCGAGGAGAGATGACGGTCATCCCCGACAATATAGGCTATCTGCCTACCATCAGTGCTCCAGCGACACAAATGTCTACTGTCAACGAGGTGCTTAACCAGTCACTGAGCATCATGCAGTGCTTAGGCCTGAGGAAGATTGTCTGTGTCTTTGACCAAGCCCTGTATGCGAAGGCTGTCGAGATCACATGGAAACACCATGACAAGTTCCATGATATCATCGTTAGGCTTGGGGTATTCCACACCATCTGCACACTGCTGGCAATAATAGGAAAGCGTTTCCAAGATGCTGGACTCAAAGACCTCTGCATTGAGTCTGGCATGATTGCAGAAGGCTCAATTGCTGGTGTTATGGATGGCCGCAAGTACAACAGGGCAGTGCGACTACACAAGCTCCTTTATGAGGCTCTCATGCGACTGACCTTGAATGGTTTCCTGTCCTGGTTGGAAGAAACTCACAGGAATGACATGGTTCACCTGAATGAGACACTGAAGACCATTGACAGCCTTGGGAAAGAAGTCTCACAACATGCTTTGAAGGAGGTCCTCAAGAACAGCTCTTGTACACGCATCATGGATCTATTTGAAGTCTACCGTGAGTTCCTTAGAGGTGGAAACGGCAGCCTCTCGAACTTCTGGATGTCCTATTTGGACATGGTTGAAATCTTGTTGGGGCTCATCCGAGCATCCAGAGAGGGAGACTGGATGCTACACTTGGCTAGCATTCGAGCAATGATCCCATGGTGCTTTGCTTATGACAGGATGAATTATGCACGCTACCTCCCCTACTACTACGCCCAGATGTCTGAGCTGCCCATCACACACCCAGATGTGTACACAGAATTCATGGAAGGAGGCTTCTCAGTCCAACTGGGTTCCACCAATCCCTTTGGCCGAATCCCTGTTGACCAAGCTATAGAAGAAACGGTGAACAAAGACACCCAAACAGCTGGAGGGACAAAGGGATTCAGCTTGAAGCCAGGAGCTGTGACCAACTATTATCTCACAGCTGAGTATAGAAGCATGTACCTCAGACAGCTGAGAGACCTGACAGGTCAAGGCAGGTGCAAATGGTCTCATCCAGATCTACAGAGTCCAAGGATCAAGAGAGATGAAGCAGATGTCCAGTCTCTCATGGACCTTATGGAGAATAACTGGCTCAATCCTATGTCCCCTGATGAGATTGATTTGGTTAGCCTCTCCACTGGCAACATGGCTCCACCTGATGTGACCATAGATCTCTTGAGAGCTCTTGAGAAAGGAGAAGAGGCCTACCAAGCATTCCAGCAAACAAGGTTAGATGCAGACCCACCACCTGTGAAATTCCATGACAAGATGACCAAGCAAAGTCTGAAAACATTCTCCAATGTCAGCACAAAACAAGCTCATGGAAAGAAAGCACAGGATGTGGTTCTGAAGGCAGATAGAAACCTTTTCAGTCACATGATCCTGGTGGCTGAAAGCAGGAAGGTGAATCTGAAGGATGTCCTTGCCTACCCATTGGGCCCACTACCATGGGCACTGGCAAATGCTGATGGGTCCTTACGAAAAACAAACAAGGCTTCACTTGCCAGAGAGCTTGAAAAGAATGTATATCCTGCAGAAGACATCCCAATCCCATCTACTTCCATCATTGATGGGATGAGCCTGGTCCAAAAAATGAATGGCAACAACAAAACCTTTGCACAGGTGGCAGAGTCAGCCTTGACCCAGGTCCTCCGTGAGGGAGCACAGAGTGGGAGGATTGATGTTGTTTTTGATGTCTATCACCAGACTTCGATCAAAGATGCTGAACGACTGAATCGGGCTGGAGACATCACTCTCCAGTACAAGAATCTTGCAGGGGGACACCACGTCCAGCAGTGGAGAAAATTTCTGTGCAGTTCCTCCAACAAGACCAGTCTCATCAAGTTTCTGGTGGAAGAGTGGAAACTCCCACGATACAGAGCTATGCTGCATGGCAAGGTGTTGTACATGACCTGTGAGGAAACCTGCTACAAGTTGACAGAAGATGGGTGTGAGGAAGCAGCAGAACTGCACTCCACACATGAAGAAGCTGACACCCGTCTGCTCCTGCATGCATTGCATGCAGCAAATGCGGGATCAAAGTCAGTTATCATCACAGCTGAGGACACTGATGTCATGGTGCTTTGTCTTGGCTTCCAGAAGGACATCACCTGTCCCATCTACCAGAAGTGTGGGACTCATAACCGCACACGGTTTGTCGACATCACCAAACTGGCAAGTTCACTTGGAGACAGCATCTGTGACAGCCTAATTGGCTTACATGCCTTCACAGGCTGCGACACTGTCAGTGCATTCGCTGGTCGAGGGAAGCTGAATGCCCTGAAGATAGTGAGAAAGCACACTTCCTGCCAAGAGACTTTTAGTCAACTGGGACAGACATGGAATGTGAGTGATGAGCTGTTCCAGAAAATTGAGCAGTTCACCTGTCGGATGTATGTTGCTAATAGAAGCACTGCTGAGGTGAACAAACTGCGTTACCAGCTCTTCTGCACCAAAAGGGGAGAGGTTGAGTCCAGCCAGCTGCCACCATGTAGAGACTGTCTCTTTATGCATGTTCAACGAGCCAACTATCAGGCAGCAATATGGAAGTGCTGTCTGCAGGCTAACCCTGTGGTGCCAAGCCCTACTGAGTATGGATGGACAGACGATGAAGGCAAGCTGGCCATTTACTGGATGCGCTCCCCACCTGCACCAGATGTGGTCTTGGAAATGCTAACATGCAAGTGTGTGCATTCATGCAAAATGCCAAGCTGCATGTGCCTGTCAAATGGACTTCCATGCACAGACATGTGCAGGTTACAGACCTGCAGTAACCAAAAACAGCAGGATGGTCCAGAACTGGACTTTGAACTTGGGGAGTCAGATGATGAGAGAAACGAGCAGTTTGATGAATGACAGTGTGATGATTCTGATGGTATTACTGTGGTAGTAGTCTATTGATGCACAGGATGTTGATTCTGGACTTGGTTACCCAGAGCTTGATAACAATAATGTAACCATATTCACATATCCATTACCCTACCCATTACCATTACATATACCCACTAATGATATGGGATTACATGTATCATTGACTAAGTATATGTAAATGTCAATGTTGTTTAAAATATTAAAATAGTTCATTACCTCACTATGGTATTCCTTTTTATCATGTATTTTGATTGTGTATTTAAACAAATGTATAGAGACCAGTTTGTGACCTAACTGGCTTTGGTCTAGTTCTCATTTAAGGCTCACAATCACCTCACACAATGAAATAGTATGAGTATATTATACATTTCCTGAATCTTTACAGTCCTGTGAGTATTCCAGTTTTTGTGTTTTGTGTCCTTGATATTCCTAGATGCCACAGGGCTAAAAGAAAGTATATAGTTTAGGCGAAAATTGCAGAAAGATGTGCGTTATTGACGGGTTGAAGAGCTCAAGTGACCTCTATATTTGTGAGAAATATCCACAACAGGGCTTGAATGAAAGCTAAGAAGGTCCCCTTTAAAATGATACCAAAGACAATATTATAGAACATTGAAAAATGTCCTGACCATGAGGCTAAACCAGGATATGCACCAGCGTCTAAAATGCAATTTAGTTTAGCGGGTGGTTAACTTCATGAGCTGATAACTGTGATACAGCTGCCACTCAGGAATGGTTATCATACCAAAATATCATCTACAGACATGGATCCTTTCAAAAATTATAAGTACGTTTTGCCACCTTGAGTGTACCGAAATATCGTCTGGCCCATGGACTAATAACTTTTTGTTGTGCAGTTGATCTAAAACTCATTTTCGTGCATGCAGTTTTAGGAGCGTCCGGGGAGCGGCAGGTCTGTATCTTTTTTTTTACACGTTATTAAACTTTTAAAAATCCAAAACGGTCAGAATGACCGCCCACGGTCGTTCTATTAGTTTTAAGTCCCGGTCGTTGTTTGTGACTGTTTCAATATTTATTTTCAGTTCTTGTTTACATGTCACGTTTTATAGGCCTTGTTACGTTTGTTAGATTCGCAACATGTGTTTTCTGTTTTGTTTTTCAGGGAATATTTTCACATTTTCAGTTTCGCTATTCAAGGTCGACCATGTCTCTCTGAAGTTTAAATTGTTTAGAAATAGTATTACAATTGTTAACATCTTAATTTTGGTGTCAGTTTCATAACAGACATACTAACATATGCAATGCATTAATATCTCAGTTGGGTATTTATCTTGACACAATATAGAGTTTAAACGCCGGCGGTCATTTTGACCGCTCACGGTCGTTTTAGGTAGGAATGAAATTCCGGTCTTCTTAACTGTGTGGGCAGGGGTCCTCATTAACATGTTGTACCAGGTCTGTGGTACGACGCTGTGCCCCCTGCCTACACGCTTCATGATATCTAACTTCCACGAGCACCACCCCCATTCTTTGCCTATAGCTCCCGTTTACTGTCTTGATCAAATTACAGCTCCATCACCTCCCCGACGCCCCGAACCAGCGAGCTCGTGATGTGAGCGTGATTGCTTTGCATGTTGGGGTCGAGGGGAAATACACCAGCTGCAGCCAAGCAGACCTGAACCCCATGTAAACTCTTTGTGTCACACAGCACCGAGGTTCCTATGGGAAGGGCATGGAGGGACTGAATGCTCTCTAATGGAAAGAAGGCAGACAGGAGGAACAGGCAGACAGGCAGCAAATAGTGAGCTATGGGTTAGAATATTGGAAGTACCACTGCTATTGCAAAGTGCCATCATGCCGTAACACAGAAAAACAAGGCCAGGTTTCCTCAACAGTCTAAAACTAGCAAAACCTTGTAAAAACCCCTCACCTTTACAGTGGTCGTCATACATTTCTGCAGAACGAAAGACGGGTAACAGTTACTGCACGTGGCAAATTCAGAAGCCTTTAAACAACCCATCACATTTAAATGCAGAACTCTGAACGTGTCTGCATGGGTCTACACCGCGCAGGGTTAGCTTGAGCTCTGGGAAACGTTACCATGTGTACACCGGTGTGGGGTTAATACTGACTGTCACCATGGTTGCTGTTGAACACGGTCAAACACCAGGCAGGGTGAATCCTCTCAGCCGTGTGTAATGTGTGTAAAATCAAATGTCTCGTAGCTTATTTAACCACTGGACTTCACTCTAGACGAGTGCTGCTTGGGTTTATTAAATGATGATGGACCTTAGGATTCTGTTTTCAGCTTTCTAAGTGAGTTGACTTCTGTGTAGTAATACTACAGATGCAGCCTGTAAATAAGTTAGTTTTTCCAATGTCGATTAAAGAAAATGGTTGCGCCTACTCTCTGTCGGTGCCTTCGTCTTGTCATAGTCATCTCCTCACCGGACTGTGGTTAAGGCTGCCTTTGACCATGTGTTGAGACAAGGTCTATTCAACAGTAAAAACAGCACGCCGTTCTGAGCCCACGTACACGGTTCACTCTGCCCTGCAGAAATTACCTTCATACTTTCACTCCAAACAGCAAGGAGCTGGTATGACATGTTTAAATACGACTCAAGTAAGAACAGCGTTTTTAGGGCGTCCAGGTGGCATGGCGGTCTATTCCGTTGCCTACCAACACGGGGATCGCCGGTTTGAATCCCCATGTTACCTCTGGCTTGGTTGGGCGTCCCTACAGACACAATTGGCCGTGTCTGTGGTTGGGAAGCCGGATGTGGGTATGTGTCCTGGTCACTGCACTAGCGCCTCCTCTGGCTGGTTGTGGCACCTGTTCGGGGGGGAGGGGGAACTGGGGGGAATAGCGTGACCCTCCCACACGCTGCGTCCCCCTGTGAAACTCCTCACTGTCAGGTGAAAAGAAGCGGCCGGTGACTCCACATTTATCGGAGGAGGCATGTGGTAATCTGCAGCCCTCCCCGGATCAGCAGAGGGGGTGGAGCAGAGACCGGGACGGCTCGGAACAGTGGGGTAATTGGCCAACAACTGTGAGAAAAGGGGGGGGGGACTTTTTGCCATAATTGCTGCTGGAGACCAGTATCAAAAAAAAGATAAACAGATGTAGTCTTTACTTATGAGTCTCGTATCACACTGTTCGTTTTTTATTCCAGCAGTACCTTGCTGGCCAGAGAGAAATACAGCTATTTTTCACCATTCTGTTAAGAATAGACGCAAATCAAGCAATGCCCCTCCTCCTGAAGACCTGCAGGCAGACGGAGGTCAAAGTGGGGTTTATAAAACACTGTGGTAGTCCACAGTCCCACTCCCCATCACCCCAACACCCCAGCATCAGTGGCTGGATGATGCAGCACCACACAGGAGGACAGGCTGAGGAGGTTCACTCCCAACAGCCCTGCTGCAGCAGCATGTATTTCAGTCTGCTGACCTCCTGACGGTGGGCCTTGGTAAACAAGCATCAACATCATTGCAGTCTGTCATTTGTGACAGTAGCTAGGCGATTTAGAATTTCCTGAGCCAGTATAAATCTCAAGGTAGTCGTTGACAGCCAGTCTGCTCCCTGACACCTGTTAATTCCCACCAACGCCTGTAAACCAACAAAGAATCTGGCCCAAGATTCTACTGTGAGCTTTACAAGGCTCTTGTGTTGCCCTCTCCCCCTTCATGGGCTCAGCGTCCGTATGTTGCTGTTGATACAGGACTGGTATTGACATTTTTGCTTTGACGGGTTAAGCCTGAATCTGGAAGCCTGCCGACAGAAAAAAAATTAAATTATTCCAATTAGCTGAAAGTGCGTGGTGCTAATGCTAGGCTAGCACGCTCCTCTCATGCAGTAGCTTGTGGTGTTATTTGCAGGAGCTGCTTAATCGCTCCTCTTTTACTGTATTAATCTCTTAATGCAGGCCTTTTTAACCTTTAACTCTTCCTCCCCTGTCTTCTGGCGTCTCTTGGATGTCATTAACATCCACACCACCTCGTCTCTTTCTCATTGAAGTCAAATTTGTATTCATCCACGACTCCCCTGGAACCTGACCAGGCTCTATAAAAGACTGTTCCTGCCTCAGTGTTCCACAAAGTCGAATTTATGGCCACTAAATCAGCATCCTCTCGGGGCGCCGCGTGACAAACTTTGATGTGTCTAACCTTCAAATCTCCACGTTATCTCTGAACCATCCCCTCGGCTTAGGAGGAAATGAAAACTTTGATGTATATATCATATCTGGCCAGAGAAGCAGCCCGAATCCAGAGGCCGGGAGCAGGTCTTAACTGGATATGTGGCTCATGACATTTGGTAGGTGTGTACATTGTTGGTGTGAACGCTCTGATGATGTTCACAAAGAATCAACACACACATCCAGAACAAAGCACCTCTGAATGCCACACCTCCCTGGTGACTGTGAATAGAAATGGGTCTCACTCCATCCTGTGTCTCGCAGTGCCTGGAGCCCCGCCCAGGAAGGTGGAGGCCGATGCTCTGAACTCCACGGCCCTGAGGGTGACCTGGAAGCCTCCCCTCTCTGTGAAGCAGCATGGCCAAATCAGAGGCTACCAGGTGGTGTACTCCCGGCTGGAGAATGGGGAGCCCCACGGGCAGCCTGTCATCATGGATATATCCCTTCCTGAAGCCCAGGTAACGTCCCTCCACCTCTCAGCTCAGCTACAGCCATCATAACCTCTGTGTATGTTGTGCCTATAGGAACACAAAACACACCTCATGTGAACTAATGTAAGATCTGAATAGTAAATAATGAACTTATGTTCATCATTGAAACAAGCCGGGAAAAAGATGGCTTGGGTCACGGCAAAAAAAAAAAAAAAAACTAAAGTCAAGGTCAAAATAAATCCAAACTGCATTAGCAGTCAGTGATGTGAAGCTGAAACAGATGATGTGCTTGGTGTCGTGTCCTGTCAGCCTGGGAGTCTGGCTTCATCATTATGGAATGG
Source organism: Lampris incognitus (assembly GCF_029633865.1). Lineage (NCBI taxonomy): Eukaryota > Metazoa > Chordata > Actinopteri > Lampriformes > Lampridae > Lampris > Lampris incognitus. The sequence continues at coordinate 55,730,114 of NC_079213.1, forward strand.
CTGAATCATCTGGGTGTACACTGCTGATGTACTGGCATACACTACTGGTGTACCTGTATACACTGCTGGTGTACTGGTATACACTACTGGTATACCTGTATACACTACTGATGTACTGGTATACACCACTGGTATACTGATATACACTACTGATATACCTGTATACACTACTGGTATACATGACTGATATACCTGTATACACCACTGGTATACACTACTGGTATATCTGTATACACTACTGGTATACTGATATACACTACTGATATACCTGTATACGTGACTGGTATACCGGTATACATGACTGGTATACCTGTATACACTACTGGTATACCTGTATACACTACTGGTATACTTGTATACACCACTAGTATACTGATATACACTATTGGTATACCTGTATACACTACAGGTGTACTGGTACACACTACTGGCCAAGATGGGCAGGTGTAATAGTCACTACATGATGAAATTAAAAAACAGATGACCATTTCAAAATGGCCAAAGACAAAAAGTCATCGTTTTAAAGAGTCTTCTGCTATATGTAATATTGGATGTCGGCACCACAACATGTCATAATTGCATGTGAAGCATAATAATACAAATAATAATACATTTATAATAATTATATTATAAATGTATATTATTTGACAAATTGCATATTACTATGTTATTATATTAATATATTAAATATGATCATTTATTATATATTATTATATAATATATGGGTGGCACAGTGGTTAACGCAGTCACCTCACAGCAAGAAGGTCCTGGGTTCGAGCCCCGGGGTAGTCCAACCTTGGTGGGTCGTCTCGGGTCGTCCTCTGTGTGGAGTTTGCATGTTCTCCCCGTGTCTGTGTGGGTTTCCTACGGGGGCTCCGGTTTCCTCCCACAGTCCAAAGACATGTAGGTCAGGTGACTCAGCCGTACTAAATTGTCCCTAGGAATGTGTGTGTTTGTGTGTGTGTGTGTGTGTGTGTGTGTGTGTGTGTGTGTCGGCCTGGCAGCCTGTCCAGGGTGTCTCCCCACCTGCCGCCCAGTGACTGCTGGGATAGGCTCCAGCATCCCCGCGACCCTGAGAGCAGGATTAGCAGTTAAGACGATGGATGGATGGATAATATATGATATATTATTTATATTATGTATTATTTTTCTATTATAAATCATTATATTATTTTTTATTTATATTATATATTATTTTATATTATGAATAATTATATTATTATACATAAAATATATAATTATAGTAATAGAAATTAATGCAGTGTGAATGCTCATTCACACTGAAGTGGGAATGAGCAGCAGTGTATAATAATGATAATATAATAATAATAATAATAATAATGATAATCCTAACATATTTCATAAGTCACTGGCTAGCAGCCTTGTTATGATGCTGCAGTATAATCCCAGACAGCATCTCAAACAGACACTTGTGTTAGACGTTGAAATATGAGTCCATATTTCACTCTCCATGTGGCCCTTCTGTGTGAGCTTCATAAAGCTCAGAGGCTTACATGATTTCTTATCTTTCGCTGAAATAAAGGGAGGATAAAATGGACCAAAATAACTGCTGCATGCCCACCAAAACACTTTCCTGATTAGATCCAAACTGTGGGATTTTTATGCTGATAATGCAAATACAACTCTGTTATTCCATCCAACTGATTACATCCCATTCTTAATGCACTTTTATTTGTATTGTAGCAGCGGTGCCAGAATAATGGACAACAACAAATCCTGCTTAAGAAGGATATCCAAAGTGCCCCTAATCTTATTATTTGTCAGAGAAAGCAGGGGTTTTTGGGTTTGTGTGTGTGAGTGTGTGTGTATGTGGGGGGGGGGGGGTTATTAGACCAGTGCTAGCATGTAGGAGCATGTCTTCTCTGGAGGTTCTGCAGAGCTTATCTGCACAGCAGGCCGTGGTGAGCAGCTCAGCAGACAGGCCATGAAGGTGTGTTGAAGCGTGTTTGCAGAATATCACATAACAACATACCTCATCTTCATTACACTCACTTATCTTGGATTTGGTCCCTTTACAATCTATATTGTCTTTTTCTTCCTCCAGTCCTTGAACCAGATAGAACATTCCTAGGATTTGTTTCACGTTTGCTAAGGTTGTGGTATATTTCCTTGCCATTGTCTATTAAGATGCCTTATTGATAGTAAGGCTGCTCTTCAGTAGCAGTTTTGGTTTTGTTGGTTAAAATTAAAAACTAGCTCAAAGCAGCACTTTATTCCCTAATTTACAGCGAGGGAAAATATAATAATAATAATAATAATAATAATAATATTGTGACGTGGTTAAATAATGGACTTCTTAGACACTCTTTCAGAGTTAACAAGTAAGCTTTTAATGACCGCAAGTCAAACAAGTCAGAACAGACACAAGTTTGTATGGGTCTTCGCTCTCCCTTTTTCGGCCACCGAAGCGACCCCATCTACCTGCCTACTCTTTACCCTTATGGTGGGAAGCAGCATGTTATCTAATCTAGCTTCTCTCATAACGTCTCCATTACCTTCCACCACATCACCGCTATCTGTAACAGATATGTCCGTTTTTAACATGTTCCATATCCCACAACATAACCAAAACATCGACCGCTCAGTTGCATTGTGGGTAATATGTGAATGAACCTCGGGGCAGAAACACTAGTAGAATTCGCCACACTGCCCCCTTCCTTGAAAGACCAACGTCCCGTTGGCCTAACCCAAATCCCATGTGGATGGGTCCATCCACCATGAGGGTTTCTTCCGCCGAGCACCTCTCCCATCCCGGGCTGTGCCTTGTCGCGGGCTGCTGATAGATGACGGGGGCGGCTCTGCATTCGCTGGGTCTGAGCCCCCACCTTCGACATCACCGCTGTTTCTATTCGTGGCCAGGGAGGTTGGCTCTGATCCAACAGTGTCCTTACCCCCTCCCTGGACCCCGGTAGCCTGGTCTACAGAGGAGGAGGAGTCTGGCACCCCACCTCCTCCCACCGCACTTTCAGTCCCAGCTTGGTCACTTTCCCGGCTTAAGTAAGGTGTGAGGCGATCTTGGTGAAGGATGACTATCCGAGGGTGGCTGTGGAGCTTCACTCTATAGGTAACCTCTGAGATCCTCTTCAGGATGAGGCAGGGCCCTTCCCAGTTGTTGTCCAGCTTTGGGGACCGTCCCTTCTTTCGCCGTGGGTTATACACCCATACGTTGTCCCCCTGCTGGTACGCTTTGCGGTGGCAACGTACATCATAGGCTCTCTTCTGCCTTTCCCCTGCAGAGGCCATATTCTCTCGAGCCAGCTGATGAGTAGCCTCCATCCGGTCCTGTAGTGCGTCTACATAGTGCTGGCCTGGCGGCCCTCATACTGATGGGTTTGGCGGTTTGCCAAAGACCAGATCCACAGGCGTCCGTAGCTCCCTACCAAACATTAGTGCGGCTGGGGTGCACCTCGTGGACTCCTGAATAGCTGACCGGTATGCCATGAGTACCAGGGGCAGATGGCGGTCCCAATCCTTTTGATGCCTTGCCGTGAGCATGGCTAGTTGTGTGACCAAGGTCCGATTGAACCGCTCAACCAGGCCATCACTTTGAGGGTGTAGGGGAGTGGTCCTGGTCTTCCGTACCCCAAGGCGCCGACACATCTCTCCAAACACCTGGGATTCAAAATTGCGTCCCTAGTCACTGTGCAACTCTTCTGGCACCCCAAACCGAGTGAACATCCCCTCAATGAGGCAGTCTACCACCGTGGCTGTAGATTGGTCAGGGATGGCATAGGCCTCGTGCCACTTGGTAAAATAATCCATCACTGTGAGAATGTAACGATTACCATCTACTGTCACGGGGAATGGCCCAACCACATCCACCCCAACTCTTTCCATGGGCGCCCCCACCCTGTATTGCTGCAGGGGGGCATGGGATTGCCCCACTGGCCCCTTCTTTGCATTGCAGGTGTTGCAGTTACGGCAGAACCGCTCCACGTCTCGCCGGCACCTCCCCCAGTAGAATCTTTCCTGCAGCCGCCACAGAGTTTTGGTAATGCCGAAGTGTCCCACTCCAGGAGGGCCATGTACTGTGCTTAACACTTCTTGTTGTAGTGCGTGGGGAACAACTAGTTGCCAAGTACTGCCTCCCCTCCTTGGCTCTTCCCACACGTGATAGAGGCAGCTCTCATGAAGCATGAGCGAATTCCACTGTCCCAGCAATGGTGGTGGTGGGGGAGTGGGGACCTGCCATCTCTCTACTTGGGACCTCTTTATGTGCTAGCCAACGTATCACAGGGCTCAGGTGGCTATCCCGACGTTGGAGTTCCCCTATCTTGGTTCGTGACATCTCCTCCAGTGGTGCACTTGGGACCACAAGTGTCCGCACTGTAACCCGATTCACCCGTTGCTGTTCTCGAGTCTCCAACCGGCTACAATGGCGGCAGGCCTGATCCAAACAGGGGCGTCTGGAGAGAGCATCAGCATTGTTATGTCGGCTGCCTCTTCGGTGCTCTGTGGTGAAGGTAAATCCCTGCAAGGTCTCTATCCATCTGGCTACCTGCCCTTCTGGTTCTTTGAAGCTAAGCAGCCAGCGGAGGGATGCATGGTCCATCCTCAGTAGGAAGTCCTTCCCATACAGGTAAGGCTTAAAATGCCTTACGGCCTGTACTACTGCCAGGAGTTCTCTCCGAGTCACACAGTAGTTCCTTTCTTCCTTACTCAAGGCTCTACTGTAATAGGCCACCACTCTTTCCCCTTCCCCACTGGGCTGCGACAGGACTGCTCCCACACCTACATCACTGGCGTCAGTGTCAAGTATGAATGGCCACTGCCTGTCTGGGAGGGCTAGCACTGGTGCTTGGGTCAATGCTTTCCGGAGTATCTGAAAGGAGCTCTCACATGCTTCAGTCCAGTGAAACCGTCGTCCCTTCTCGGTGAGCTGGTGGAGCGGACGGGCTTTGTCTGCAAAGGCGCACATGAACCGACGGTAATATGATGCCAGTCCCAGAAAACTCCTCACCTCCTTTCCTGAGGTGGGCGTTGGCCAATCTCTGACTGCAGTGATCTTGTCATTGTCTGTGGACACACCTCCGGGCCCCACCACATGTCCGAGGAACCTTGTCTCTCACTGCAGTAGATTGCATTTCCTCGGATTGAGTCATAGGTTGGCTGCCTTGATGCGTTCGAGCACCAGTCGGAGGTTGGAGAGGGCCTCAGTAAACGTAGCTGCATGCACCAGGAGGTCATCCAGGTACACCACGCAGGCAGCGCGAGGGATGGGGCCAAGGACACGCTCCATGAGGCGTTCAAATGTGGCCTGGCTATTACATAAGCCAAATGGCATGACTGTGAACTGCCAGAGTCCTCGGCCAATGGTGAACGCAGTTTTTGCCCGGGATTTTTGGGCCATCTCTACCTGCCAGTACCCACTTCTTAAATCCAGGGAGCTGAACCATTGGGAACCCGCCACACAGTCCAGAGCTTCGTCGATGCGGGGGAGTGGGTACGAGTCTTTCCGGGTCAGGTTGTTTAGTCGCCAATAGTCCACACAAAATCGGAGGGAACCATCCTTCTTGGTAACCAGCACGGCAGGGGACGCCCACGGGATATCGGAGGGTTCAATGATCCCTGCAGCTGCCATCTCCTGGATCTTTGCTTCTGCCTCTTGAAATTTTACCAGAGGGAGACGGCGAGCTCTCTGGCGGAATGGGTCCGCATTACCAGTGTCAATGTGGTGCTGTACAAGATTGGTGCGGCCACACTCCAGATCACTCGAAGTGAAGAGGTGTCTGTTCTCTATCAGCAGGTTCCGTACCTGCTCCCCCTCTTCTTGGCTCAAAATCCTCCATGCACTTTTGGGCCAGTTCTTCCAGTGCAGAGGCCGTTTCTGGTGATGTACCTTCCCATGGCCCTGAAGCCAAGCACAAGATCCGTGGTCCACCTTTATTGCCCCCCGGATTGCTGCGTACGGTAATGGCATTCAGCACTTGGTTGCCCACCTCCAGCTGTGGACCGGCCGCCCGTACCACTGCACCAATGGCTCTCAAGGCATCCAGTCCAAGGATACAGCTCTCTCGTATGTCTGCTAGCCAACAGTCTTGCTGTACCTCCATTTCTCCCATCTTAAGGGTCAGTTTACTTCTACCCTCCATTCTAGCACACTGACCTGTAACTGTCTCCATCTTTACTTCTGTCGGGATCCACTGTACTTCTTCTCCTAGGACCCCTGGTCTCACCAAGCTGATGGTGGATCCAGTGTCGACCAGGGCAATGCAGGTATTGCCATTCAGCTGACAGGAGACATGGAGGCTGAAGCCAGCGCCAATCCGTCCAATGACTCTGGGATTATTTCTCCGGGGGGAGGTTGTGTGGGCCGGCCAGTCCCCCTTTAGGCTGACCCTTGGTCGTTTCCCGGTTCAGAAGAGGCGGCGACTTGGGTGACAGGCCTCCGTACTCGTTGGTAAAAACGTCTGTTTGTCTTCTGACACTGCCTTCTTTGGTGCCCTGGTTTCCCACAGCCCCAGCACAGAAATGTCTCTGCTTGTCATGTTGCCTGGACGGATGTGCGTGGCCCCCCTTCACTTTCCTGCAGTGCTCGCACATGATGGTGCAGTGTTGGGGCCGCTCCTTTTTCCGTCATAATGGCCTCCACCTCCTCTGCCCTATGCAGCGCCTCTTCAATGGTGAGTGGCTTTGCCAGCCGCACCTGTGGCCTGAGGTGAGGTGGCTGTAAAGCCCGTAGGAAGGAATCCAGGGCCAGGCATTGGATGGCAGATTGGGGTATATCAGGATACGCATGGCTCACCAGGCGTTGAATGTCAGCCACCAGGTTACCCAACTTCTCCTGGCTTTGTCTCTGTCTTGAATGGAGTTGATCCCGGAGGCTAATCAGCGATTGGGTGTTGCCAAACCGGCGACCCAGGGCAGTGGTTAGCGCCCCGAATGATATCTCTCCAGCCGCCAGGTCTAGGAGTGCCTGCCTTGCTTCTCCCTCCAGGGCTGCGGCTAGGTTGACTACTTGTTGATTTTCTGTCCATCTCATAACCCTAGCAATCAGGCTGAACTGAGCAAGGAATCATTCCCAGCTGGAGCTCCCGTCGTAGCGCCCCAACTTTACCGAGGGAGTGTTTGGGCTTGGCCAGGGGTCGGTACAGTTGGTGAGTCTTGTACTGGAACCATATCTGCAAGGTGTGTTCCACTCTCCAGTAGTGACAAATGGGGCAGTGTGTAACTTGGGTTGAAGTTCCCTCTCAGTAGATTGTGTCCAGCTTGCTGCTGCTGCTGTTGTTTCCCCCTGGTGACATACTCTCCAGTCGTGCCCAACTTGCTCCTGATGGCTGCCGCTGGTGGTTCTCTCTCCACGGGTCATGTCCAACTTGCTTCTGGTGGCTTCCCCATGGCTTGAAGCGCCGACTGTTTTTCGTCGCACAGTCGGGGCAGGCCTCGGCGGGGACTCCTCATCGGACTCGCTCTGAAAGATAAGAATTTTTCCATTTCCTTGGGACTCTGCCCCTCGGACATTACCCAGCGCGTCTACCGCACTCAGGGGTGGGCACGGGTCTCCCCCTTCCTGAGGCCGCACTGTGCTACTCCCATCTGGCAGATAGAGCAGACCTCTAATCTCCTTTTCGAGAGCAGCGATTTCCATACGCTCACCGGCCGACTTTCGGTTACGCTCTTCGGCCAATATTTGCGGACTAAAGAAGCCCGTCCCACTTCTGACACCAATGTGACGTGGTTAAATAATGGACTTCTTAGACACTCTTTCAGAGTTAACAAGTAAGCTTTTAATGACCGCAAGTCAAACAAGTCAGAACAGACACAAGTTTGTATGGGTCTTCGCTCTCCCCTTTTCCGGCCACCGAAGCGACCCCATCTACCTGCCTACTCTTTACCCTCATGGTGGGAAGCAGCATGTTATCTAATCTAGCTTCTCTCATAACGTCTCCATTACCTTCCACCACATCACCGCTATCTGTAACAGATATGTCCGTTTTTAACATGTTCCATATCCCACAACATAACCAAAACATTGACCGCTCAGTTGCATTGTGGGTAATATGTGAATGAACCTCGGGGCAGAAACACTAGTAGAATTCGCCACACTATGTTACTACTACTACTACTAATAATATGATGATGATGGTGATAATAATTCAATATAAATAATTGTATGAGCTTTCTGCAGATACTCTTTTCAAGCTTGTTGCTTTAGCTTTGTCACAATATTCATATCATATATTTTTGGGTCTAGAAAATATCTTATGCATGCTCAATATTCCAGGTAAGGAAATCACAGGTAGTTGAATTAGTTCATCTGGACACAACGTTTATTTACAAAAAGGTTTCATCATCATCTAAGTGACCTCTTCAGTCTCAACTGACTGCAGGTACCCCCAACCTTATAAACAATGCAGTGACTGCAGGTACCCCACTCTTATAAACAATACAGTGACTGCAGGTACCCCGCCCTTATAAACAATACAGTGACTGCAGGTGTCCCCACCCTTATAAACAATACAGTGACGGCAGGTACCCCACTCTTATAAACAATACAGTGGCATAACGGCCCAAACCAACGACCAGTTTCATAAGTAAATATGGGTGTGACCATTAACTAGAGTTACAATAACCATATTATTCACAGAGGATTGAGGAATGTTTACAATCACATTATTGTAAGATGGTGACAGATGTACTCTTACCCCCCCCCACCCCCCGGTTCAGGGATGGTCATTCCCTCTTCACGTAAATGGCCTCTTTGACTCCCTGTTCAAACCAGTGTTCCTACCTAAGAAGTACCCGTAGAGGTCACTTAGATGAGTGATGAAACGTTTCTCTCAATAAACGTGGTGTCCAGATGAACTGATTCAACTTTCTGTGATTTTCTTACCTGGATTATTGATCATGCATGAAGATATTTTGACTTATTTTGGTGAGGATTGCCTTGAACTTGTACGTGAGTATGAGCAAATAGTGTATAAAATGGCAGACTACAGGAACCACCTGAGAGCCAGCCTCAGACACAGACAGAATGGGATTACACCTAAGAGCCTGCAAATGAAATCTTCAGTCAAAGGCCACCGAGCTAACCAGATCCTCCAGAAGACACAGAGCCAGCTGTTGAATGAACGGGTGAGACAAGCTAATTATACCATCGACGCTTTGAAAGCCAAGAGGAGCAGATCCAACAGAGACTCATGTCGCATTTAGATGAGACCACTTTCCAACATGTGAATCAGTTCACGGGGAAGACTCATCTAGAACATGGAAAGTGGAAAACCAGGCAGCAAAAGAAATGCATCCAGTTCATCCTACTTGGTGCACGCCAGAGACATCGGCAGACATAGATGGTGCCCTGAATGACAGACAGAGAGATGGACGCCAGACACACGTCGGCGATGTGGACAATTAGGTGAAGAATCAGTCCAACAGACAACTCACCCAAGTGGAGAAAGACATCCTTGCTAAGGGGTGGAATTTTGCTGTCAAGCCGAGGCAGATCCCACTAGTGGAACAGATCACAGCCACGGAATCGGTGATCCATAAAAACAACATCACAGAACCCGGAAGCAGAGCACCTGCAGATAAAAGTTTCAGCCTGCCTCAGCAATGCGAAGGCACCGCCGTCCAACATCAGTAGAGACGAGAGAAATGCTCTCACAACTCTCAGTAAGGACAATAACCTCATCCTCCTTCCAGCAGACAAAGGCAGATGCACTGTTGTATTAAACCAGACGGACCATCATGAGGAAGTTATGATGTTACTTAGCCACATGAATACGTATGAGCCCCTGAAATGAGACCCAGGCAGTGGTTACAAGAAAAAGGTGACAGATTGTCTGAAGCTGTTAGAACAGGACAGTGCTACTGACAGAAATAAAATGTTCCTGATTCCTGTACCACAGATTATACCCAGGGGGCGCTACACCTAGTCTGTATGGGTTACCTAAGATACATAAACAGGATGTGCCATCATGGCCTATTGTTAGTATGATTAACTCTTAAGGTTCTGGCATCTCTTCTTTACCGGTTGTAGGCAGTAATAAACATCACATCCAGAACACTGCATGTTGTGGATAAGGTGAGGGACATCATTATGGAGGGGGATGAAACAATGGTCTCTTATGATGTTACGTCTCTCTTCAAGTGTGTTGCTGTTGATGAAGCAGTGGAGGTAGTCCATATGAAATTACAAAACGACCCCGCCCTTAGCAATTGGTCCACTGACCAAGTGTGTCTACTCCTGAAGCCGTGTCTTCGGTCCACATACTTCACTTCACATACGGGGGGCAGTACTATTGGTAGAGGCATGGGTGTGCTACGGGTTCCCCGGTCTCACCTGTAGTGGCCAACTTGTATATGGAGGAAGTGGAAAAGAGGCTCTGATGTCCTATCCAGGGATACCACCTAGCCATTGGTTCAGATTTGTTGATGACACCTGGGTTAAAATTAAATCTCAGGATGTACCACATTTTCACCGACCACATTAACTCTGTGGACACCACATCAAGTTCACCTGCAAAATGACGGGTTAGCCCTCTTACACTGTGAAATTACAATTGGTGATGGGGGACATTTGATGTTTAGCGTAAAGGAGAAATCCCACGTTAAACAGGCCCTGGTTAAGTGTGGTTATCCTAACTGGACATTTGTCATAGTCAGCAAAATGCCCAACAGTGCACCAGCCAATCGAAGAGAGAAGGACAGCAGCTGCCTAAGCGTAAACCAGTGGTGATTCCGTATGTGGCGGGAGTGTGGGAAACAGTTGAGATGTGTATTTTCCAATCTGTCTCGGTTGCTTTCAAACTCCAAAACATGCTGTGTCCAAAATTGGTCCACCCTAAGGATCGGGTCCCCCAGCACAAACAGAGCAACATAGTGTATGCTGTTAAGTGCCAGGAGGATTGCTGTGACTTGGATATCAGGGAAACCAAACAGATGCTGGCCAAGAGGATGGTTCAACACAGGAGAACTAACACGTCAGACCAGGACTCCACAGTCTACACCATCTATAGGCCAGTGGCCACTCTTGCAAGGATGAGGATTTGCACATCCTTGATAGAGGAACCCTGGTTTGAACGGGGAGTCAAAGAGGCCATTTACATGAAGAGGGAGCGACCATCCCTGAATTGATGGGGGGCCTTATGGTACATCTGTCACCATCTTACAATGTGATTGGATCTATTCCCCAATCCTCTGTGAATAGTACACATGACCATTGTAACTCTAGTTAATGTTCACGGTAATTTGCATATGAGACTGGTCGTTTCTTTTCTTTTTTTTGTTTTTTTTGTTTTGTTTTTTTTGTTTTGTTATCCCACTGTGCAGTTTATAATGGCCGGGCTTCTCCTGGATCACCACCTTGTTGAGAAGCTTGTGTGTACCGATGATCCCAAGTGCTATGCTGTCCAGAGCTTGGCTCCTGGTAACGGCACCCAAGGCGGATATGTCAAGGGGGAGGTTCCAGACAAAGCGTGGTCCAACAAAGACCTCAACGGTGGAACTGGTGGAAGATGTTTCCAGGTCACAACGGCAGTGAAGGCGGACGAAGGCTGCAACAGAGGGTGGTCCCCAATCGTCTTGGTTCTCCATGCCACTGGACTCTGGCCACCCCCTGCATAGGACCGTGTGGTGGCTGCAGGTGCATCAGCCACTCCACGTAAAAAGCTGTCATGTGCAGGCAACCTCCCATTATGCAGCTCCAGGATCAGTGTCTACACCCACCTTAGGACCCAGAGGGACCCATAGGGAGGACGGTCACACTCAACCCCGAGTGACCGACGATGATGATGATGATGAATGGTGGGGATACTTGCTGTCAGTTGAGACTGAAGAATTCACTTAATTCAACTGATTCAACTTGCTGTGATAGGTCTAGAACATATATATATATACATATATGTATACACTCACTGGCCACTTTATTAGGTACACCTTGCTAGTACCGGGTTGGACCCCCTTTTGCCTTCAGAAATGCCTTAATCCTTTGTGGCATAGATTCAACAAGGTACTGGAAACATTCCTCAGAGAGTTTGGTCCATATTGACATGATAGCATCACGCAGTTGCTGCAGATTTGTCGGCTGCACATCCATGATGCGAATCTCCCAGTCCACCACATCCCAGAGGTGCTCTATTGGATTGAGATCTGGTGACTGTGGAAGCCATTTGAGTACAGTGAACTCATTGTCATGTTCAAGAAACCAGTCTGAGATGATTCGAGCTTTATGACATGGCGCGTTATCCTGCTGGAAGTAGCCATCAGAAGATGGGAACACTGTGGTCATAAAGGGATGGACATGGTCAGCAACAATACTCAGTAGGCTGTGGCGTTGACACGATGCTCAATTGGTACTAAGGGGCCCAAAGTGTGCCAAGAAAATATCCCCCACACCATTACACCACCACCACCAGCCTGAACCGTTGATACAAGGCAGGATGGATCCATGCTTTCATGTTGTTGACGCCAAATTCTGACCCTACCATCCGAATGTCACAGCAGAAATCGAGACTCATCAGACCAGGCAACGTTTTTCCAATCTTCTATTGTCCAATTTTGGTGAGCCTGTGCGAATTGTAGCCTCAGTTTCCTGTTCTTAGCTGACAGGAGTGGCACCCGGTGTGGTCCTCTGCTGCTGTAGCCCATCTGCCTCAAGGTTCGATGTATTGTGCGTTCAGAGATGCTCTTCTGCATACCTCGGTTGTAATGAGTGGTTATTTGAGTTACTGTTGCCTTTCCATCAGCTCGAACCAGTCTGGCCATTCTCCTCTGACCTCTGGCATCAACAAGACATTTTCGCCCACAGAACTGCCGCTCACTGGATATTTTCTCTTTTTCAGACCATTCTCTGTAAACCCTAGAGATGGTTGTGCTTGAAAATCCCAGTAGATCAGCAGTTTCTGAAATACCCGGACCACCCCGTCTGGCACCAACAACCATGCCACGTTCAAAGTCACTTAAATCACCTTTCTTCCCCATTCTGATGCTCGGTTTGAACTGCAGCAGATCGTCTTGACCATGTCTACATGCCTAAATGCATTGAGTTGCTGCCATGTGATTGGCTGATTAGAAATTTGCGTTAACGAGCAGTTGGACAGGTGTGCCTAATAAAGTGGCCGGTGAGTGTATAGGGATGTTCTGAGCCAATCTCAAGGATTGGGATCGGGGCCGATCCAGGCATTGTTCAAGAGATCGGATTGGATCGAGCAGAAAATAAGTCCGATCTTTTGTTTTGTTTTGCGACACGTCCACTCAGTCCGCTGTCGTACAGCTGTCGTAAACGGGGAGCACAATTAGCGGCAGAATGAGGCTTGACCAGGACGCAGCTAAAATGTCTGACGTGTGGCGTTTATTTTAAAATAGAAACTGAAAATAGCACCACTTGCAATGCAAGCATTTCATGGGGCGGTTTTTGTAGAGCTGCGTACAATACCGCTAACTTGATTAGGCACCTAAAAAAACACGAAACGGAATTTAACGAGTTCACTCAGCTAACCAAGGCGAAGGCCGCACCACAGCAACTCACACTGGAGGGTACTTTTAAAAAGAGAGAGAAATCTCCTCCCGGCAGCCACAAGGCCAAAAAGATAACTGAAAAAGTAGCTGAATTCATCGCTTTGGATGACCAGCCCATCACTGTGGTAGAGGACACTGGTTTTCACCGTCTTTTGGAGCTATTGGAGCCACGTTATGTCCTACCCACCCCCCCGACACTACATGTCGCGCATCATTTTGAGTGTCCTAGTTTTAGTACAATGCTGCACTAAGGAATTGATTGTTGTGACTGAATGTCAAAGTTAAGCTACCATTCTGAAGTGGAATTGTGACTATTTGCACTAAGTGGAATAAGCTATATACTTTAGTTTGTTTACAATTACTTGGTTATTTTGTTAAAGAACAAATTAAAACCAATGCTGCACTACAAGTGGACTTGTGATCAGAGGCATATTTATACTGTTTATTTTGAAATTAAATAAAAACCCATTAAGGAACAGCTTGGATGCAGGCATTTTCTTTCTTTTTTTTTTTTAAATTTATTTCTGATTTTTCCCTTTTTTTCTCCCAATTTAGTGGCCAATTGATCCCTATTTTAATTCAAACACCCACCCTCGTATTGCATGCGTTCGCCAACTGCATCTCTCCGGCCAGCAGTCTCGAAGGAAAGCGCCTCCCCACTTTCGTGACAAGGCGAATCCAAGCCGAACCACTGTTTTTCCGACACACACAGAGACGCATTCACATGACGAACACAAGCCAACTCCGCCCCCCTCCCGAAGACAGCGTTGCCAATGATTGCTGCTTCTTCGAGTCCGGCCATAGTCGGATCTGGGCATTTTCTTTCTTAATGCGTTGCAGAACTATTCAATTGTCAAGCATATACAATGGATCGGTTATTCTAGGAAAATGGATCGAATTGGTATCGATATCGGCAGATAGCAACATTAAATAATCGGAGCGGGGCCCAAATAACTTGATTGGGACATCCCTAATATATATATATATATATATATATATATATATATATATATATATATATATATATATACTACCGTTCAAAAGTTTGGGATCACATTGAAATGTCCATATTTTTGAAGGAAAAGCACTGTACTGTTCAATGAAGATAACTTTAAACTAGTCTTAACTTTAAAGAAATACACTCTATACATTGCTAATGTGGTAAATGACTATTCTAGCTGCAAATGTCTGGTTTTTGGTGCAATATCTACATAGGTGTATAGAGGCCCATTTCAAGCAACTATCACTCCAGTGTTCTAATGGTACAATGTGTTTGCTCATTGGCTCAGAAGGCTAATTGATGATTAGAAAACCCTTGTGCAATCATGTTCACACATCTGAAAACAGTTTAGCTCGTTACAGAAGCTACAAAACTGACCTTCCTTTGAGCAGATTGAGTTTCTGGAGCATCACATTTGTGGGGTCAATTAAACGCTCAAAATGGCCAGAAAAAGAGAACTTTCATCTGAAACTCGACAGTCTATTCTTGTTCTTAGAAATGAAGGCTATTCCATGCGAGAAATTGCTAAGAAATTGAAGATTTCCTACACCGGTGTGTACTACTCCCTTCAGAGGACAGCACAAACAGGCTCTAACCAGAGTAGAAAAAGAAGTGGGAGGCCGCGTTGCACAACTGAGCAAGAAGATAAGTACATTAGAGTCTCTAGTTTGAGAAACAGACGCCTCACAGGTCCCCAACTGGCATCTTCATTAAATAGTACCCGCAAAACACCAGTGTCAACATCTACAGTGAAGAGGCGGCTGCGGGATTCTGGGCTTCAGGGCAGAGTGGCAAAGAAAAAGCCATATCTGAGACTGACCAATAAAAGAAAAAGATTAAGATGGGCAAAAGAACACAGACATTGAACAGAGGAAGACTGGAAAAAAGTGTTGTGGACGGATGAATCCAAGTTTGAGGTGTTTGGATCACAAAGAAGAACGTTTGTGAGACGCAGAACAAATGAAAAGATGCTGGAAGAATGCCTGACGCCATCTGTTAAGCATGGTGGAGGTAATGTGATGGTCTGGGGTTGCTTTGGTGCTGGTAAGGTGGGAGATTTGTACAGGGTAAAAGGGATTCTGAATAAGGAAGGCTATCACTCCATTTTGCAACGCCATGCCATACCCAGTGGACAGCGCTTGATTGGAGCCAATTTCATCCTACAACAGGACAATGACCCTAAACACACCTCCAAATTGTGCAAGAACTATTTAGAGCAGAAGCAGGCAGCTGGTATTCTATCGGTAATGGAGTGGCCAGCGCAGTCACCAGATCTGAACCCCATTGAGCTGTTGTGGGAGCAGCTTGACCGTATGGTACGCAAGAAGTGCCCATCCAACCAATCCAACTTGTGGGAGCTGCTTCTGGAAGCGTGGGGTGCAATTTCTCCAGATTACCTCAACAAATTAACAGCTAGAATGCCAAAGGTCTGCAATGCTGTAATTGCTGCAAATGGAGGATTCTTTGACGAAAGCAAAGTTTGATGTAAAAAAAATCTTATTTCAAATACAAATCATTATTTCTAACCTTGTCAATGTCTTGACTCTATTTTCTATTCATTTCACAACATATGGTGGTGAATAAGTGTGACTTTTCATGGAAAACACAAAATTGTTTGGGTGATCCCAAACTTTTGAACGGTAGTGTACATATATACATATATACATACATATCTCCTGATTTCCTATGTTAAATGATGCACTTATTGTAAGTCGCTTTGGATAAAAGCGTCGGCAAAATGACTGTAATGTAATATGTATATATATATATATATATATATATATATATATATATATATATATATTATCACCAATCTTAGTCATAGATTTCAACACAATTTTTTCTGAATACATGTCCACAATACAGCTTAAATAATGTATTTATCTTGAAATAATTTCTTGTTAAAGTTGTTCATGCAACATGTTAAATTTATTCTACAATCTACTCTACAATCCTCATAATAGGTATAAAAGTATGGCACATGGATGAATATTTATCTGTTTTTTCTCATTTTGTTTGTTGTTGTCCTTTATAAGCAACTTTCAGTGTATTTACTGGCTCATAACATAGTTCCCTCCACATCTCCACCCCTGTCCCACACTCTAAACATGCAGATTTAAACACATAGTCAGCACAGATGGGTGTGGTAAGGATAGCTACAGTATGTGAGAATAGGGGTGTTGAATGCTACGTAACCTTTATACACTTGTAGATGTAGCCTGATCTCAAGACAACTCTGTGTTGATGATGTCATTTGAAGTTGCTTTGTCTGCTGCTAGATTATGAGTTATTGTGGTCTGCATCGACCCTGCTTCACCTATACTACTACCTCTCACTCAACATGAGTTTAGGATGTAACATGGCCTGACATTGACTCTTTATGATAGTAGTGTTAGGTTTTCCTCAATGCTGTGTTTGCTCACCGAGGTTGCACTTATTCAGTGCTGTGTGTGAGGGAGGGGTGAAGCTCTGGGGATGGTAGGTGGAAACCTTTTTTCTTTTTTTTAGTCACCTTAATTTCATGCATCTCCATCTGCATGAGGTGGGGGGGCACTACTACTACTACTACTACTACTGCTGCTACTACTACTTTTGGCTGCTCCCGTTAGGGGTCGGCACAACGGATCATCTGTTTCCATCTCTTCCTGTCCTCTGCATCTTCCTCTGTCACACCAGCCACCTACATGTCCTCCCTCACCACATCCATAAACCTCCTCTTTGGCCTTCCTCTGCCCTGGCAGCTCCATATTCAGCATCCTTCTCCCAATATACCCAGCATCTCTCCTCCACACATGTCCAAACCATTTCAATCTTGCCTATCTTGCTCTGTCTCCAAACCGTCCAACCTGAGCGGTCCCTCTAATATATAGTCCATGGGCCAGACGATATTTCGGTACACTCAAGGTGGCAAAACTTACTTATAATTTTTTGAAAGGATCCATGTCTGTAGATGATATTTTGGTATGATAACCATTCCTGAGTGGCAGCTGTATCACAGTTATCAGCTCATGAAGTTAACCACCCGCTAAACTAAATTGCATTTTAGACGCTGGTGCATATCCTGGTTTAGCCTCATGGTCAGGACATTTTTCAATGTTCTATAATATTGTCTTTGGTATCATTTTAAAGGGGACCTTCTTAGCTTTCATTCAAGCCCTGTTGTGGATATTTCTCACAAATATAGAGGTCACTTGAGCTCTTCAACCCGTCAATAACACACATCTTTCTGCAATTTTCGCCTAAACTATATACTTTCTTTTAGCCCTGTGGCATCTAGGAATATCAGGGACACAAAACACAAAGATTCAGGAAATGTATAATATACCCATACTATTTCATTGTGTGAGGTGATTGTGAGCCTTAAATGAGAACTAGACCAAAGCCAGTTAGGTCACAAACTGGTCTCTATACATTTGTTTAAACACACAATCAAAATACATGATAAAAAGGAATACCATAGTGAGGTAATGAACTATTTTAATATTTTAAACAACATTGACATTTACATATACTCAGTCAATGATACATGTAATCCCATATCATTAGTGGGTATATGTAATGGTAATGGGTAGGGTAATGGGTATATGTGAATATGGTTACATTATTGTTATCAAGCTCTGGGTAACCAAGTCCAGAATCAACATCCTGTGCATCAATAGACTACTACCACAGTAATACCATCAGAATCATCACACTGTCATTCATCAAACTGCTCGTTTCTCTCATCATCTGACTCCCCAAGTTCAAAGTCCAGTTCTGGACCATCCTGCTGTTTTTGGTTACTGCAGGTCTGTAACCTGCACATGTCTGTGCATGGAAGTCCATTTGACAGGCACATGCAGCTTGGCATTTTGCATGAATGCACACACTTGCATGTTAGCATTTCCAAGACCACATCTGGTGCAGGTGGGGAGCGCATCCAGTAAATGGCCAGCTTGCCTTCATCGTCTGTCCATCCATACTCAGTAGGGCTTGGCACCACAGGGTTAGCCTGCAGACAGCACTTCCATATTGCTGCCTGATAGTTGGCTCGTTGAACATGCATAAAGAGACAGTCTCTACATGGTGGCAGCTGGCTGGACTCAACCTCTCCCCTTTTGGTGCAGAAGAGCTGGTAACGCAGTTTGTTCACCTCAGCAGTGCTTCTATTAGCGGAACAGCTCATCACTCACATTCCATGTCTGTCCCAGTTGACTAAAAGTCTCTTGGCAGGAAGTGTGCTTTCTCACTATCTTCAGGGCATTCAGCTTCCCTCGACCAGCGAATGCACTGACAGTGTCGCAGCCTGTGAAGGCATGTAAGCCAATTAGGCTGTCACAGATGCTGTCTCCAAGTGAACTTGCCAGTTTGGTGATGTCGACAAACCGTGTGCGGTTATGAGTCCCACACTTCTGGTAGATGGGACAGGTGATGTCCTTCTGGAAGCCAAGACAAAGCACCATGACATCAGTGTCCTCAGCTGTGATGATAACTGACTTTGATCCCGCATTTGCTGCATGCAATGCATGCAGGAGCAGACGGGTGTCAGCTTCTTCATGTGTGGAGTGCAGTTCTGCTGCTTCCTCACACCCATCTTCTGTCAACTTGTAGCAGGTTTCCTCACAGGTCATGTACAACACCTTGCCATGCAGCATAGCTCTGTATCGTGGGAGTTTCCACTCTTCCACCAGAAACTTGATGAGACTGGTCTTGTTGGAGGAACTGCACAGAAATTTTCTCCACTGCTGGACGTGGTGTCCCCCTGCAAGATTCTTGTACTGGAGAGTGATGTCTCCACCCCGGTTCAGTCGTTCAGCATCTTTGATCGAAGTCTGGTGATAGACATCAAAAACATCAATCCTCCCACTCTGTGCTCCCTCATGGAGGACCTGGGTCAAGGCTGACTCTGCCACCTGTGCAAAGGTTTTGTTGTTGCCATTCATTTTTTGGACCAGGCTCATCCCATCAATGATGGAAGTAGATGGGATTGGGATGTCTTCTGCAGGATATACATTCTTTTCAAGCTCTCTGGCAAGTGCAGCCTTGTTTGTTTTTCGTAAGGACCCATCAGCATTTGCCAGTGCCCATGGTAGTGGGCCCAATGGGTAGGCAAGGACATCCTTCAGATTCACCTTCCTGCTTTCAGCCACCAGGATCATGTGACTGAAAAGGTTTCTATCTGCCTTCAGAACCACATCCTGTGCTTTCTTTCCATGAGCTTGTTTTGTGCTGACATTGGAGAATGTTTTCAGACTTTGCTTGGTCATCTTGTCGTGGAATTTCACAGGTGGTGGGTCTGCATCTAACCTTGTTTGCTGGAATGCTTGGTAGGCCTCTTCTCCTTTCTCAAGAGCTCTCAAGAGCTCTATGGTCACATCAGGTGGAGCCATGTTGCCAGTGGAGAGGCTAACCAAATCAATCTCATCAGGGGACATAGGATTGAGCCAGTTATTCTCCATAAGGTCCATGAGAGACTGGACATCTGCTTCATCTCTCTTGATCCTTGGACTCTGTAGATCTGGATGAGACCATTTGCACCTGCCTTGACCTGTCAGGTCTCTCAGCTGTCTGAGGTACATGCTTCTATACTCAGCTATGAGATAATATTTGGTCACAGCTCCTGGCTTCAAGCTGAATCCCTTTGTCCCTCCAGCTGTTTGGGTGTCTTTGTTCACCGTTTCTTCTGTAGCTTGGTCAACAGGGATTCGGCCAAAGGGATTGGTGGAGCCCAGTTGGACTGAGAAGCCTCCTTCCATGAATTCTGTGTACACATCTGGGTGTGTGATGGGCAGCTCAGACATCTGGGCGTAGTAGTAGGGGATGTAGCGTGCATAATTCATCCTGTCATAAGCAAAGCACCATGGGATCATTGCTCGAATGCTAGCCAAGTGTAGCATCCAGTCTCCCTCTCTGGATGCTCGGATGAGCCCCAACAAGATTTCAACCATGTCCAAATAGGACATCCAGAAGTTCGAGAGGCTGCCGTTTCCACCTCTAAGGAACTCACGGTAGACTTCAAATAGATCCATGATGCGTGTACAAGAGCTGTTCTTGAGGACCTCCTTCAAAGCATGTTGTGAGACTTCTTTCCCAAGGCTGTCAATGGTCTTCAGTGTCTCATTCAGGTGAACCATGTCATTCCTGTGAGTTTCTTCCAACCAGGACAGGAAACCATTCAAGGTCAGCCGCATGAGCGCCTCATACAGGAGCTTGTGTAGTCGCACTGCCCTGTTGTACTTGCGGACATCCATAACACCAGCAATTGAGCCTTCTGCAATCATGCCAGACTCAATGCAGAGGTCTTTGAGTCCAGCATCTTGGAAACGCTTTCCTATTATTGCCAGCAGTGTGCAGATGGTGTGGAATACCCCAAGCCTAACGATGATATCATGGAACTTGTCATGGTGTTTCCATGTGATCTCGACAGCCTTCGCATACAGGGCTTGGTCAAAGACACAGACAATCTTCCTCAGGCCTAAGCACTGCATGATGCTCAGTGACTGGTTAAGCACCTCGTTGACAGTAGACATTTGTGTCGCTGGAGCACTGATGGTAGGCAGATAGCCTATATTGTCGGGGATGACCGTCATCTCTCCTCGAGTCAGGATGTTGAAGCCTGTCCAGCTGCTGACTGACTGTTCTTCTTGTTGTGACATACGTGCTAGGACCCAAAGAAGGTTTTTCTCTCTGGCAAGCTTAGTATTGGCTGCAGTATCGGCATCTGACTTTTTGCTTTGTGGTGGCCCTACCTGTTGTCCAGCATTGTAAGTTGGTAACATTGGTGGGGGTCCATCAATGCTTCTCTTCTTTGTTTTGGGAACAGTGGGCATGGGTTGGACAGGAAGTGGGTTTACTGGCTTTGCTTGCACAGCAATCCCATTGACTCTGTGAGATGTTCCCTCACCACTGACAGTTTCTTCAAGACGGTCGATATTGTCTCAGGCTAAAGTTGTGAATATGCCAGGATGGATGTTAGCTGGAAGGGCAATGCCACTCCCTGATGATGAGAGTTTCTGGAGACACAGGGCAGTGTTGATCTCTTCCATCTGTGAATAGGACACACACTGTGACCAAGTCGGTTGAGGATGTTTATCAACTCTTCATTTCCTGTCAACGATTTGACACTGAATGGCAGAACAATGTGCTTGGAAGGCTTGGTATTTCCACATGTCACTGCATATACTATGTCATGGCCAAATGACTGCAGAAGGCACTGCACTCTCTGGGATGCATGATCAGGATCATTTGAGCCTGTGAGTAGAGAGTACAGGAAGATAATGAGCGACTCTGGAATGGTAGGACATTCTGCTTCTGGTTTGACTTCAGGCGGCCAGGTTTGAGGAACATCTTGACTTTTAATGTCTGCTCTCAATTTGATGGCTGCTTTGGCTATAACATCTTGTGCACTGACACTTTTCAGGGTCTGCAGCTCCCTTTTGAGAGACTGATTTTCTTTGGCAAGTTCCCTCATGGACAAGTTATCGGGATAGAGGAGGAATTTTCCTTTCTCATCAGGGAATATCTGCAAGCCTCCAGCAAACTCACTCTCCAGGTTTCGCCTTATGTGCTTCTTGGTTGATTCCTTGACTTGGGCAATGCCTTGGGAGTTCATTGAAGCTACCAGTCTAGAAGAGAGATCAGTCATTGTCATCACTTGAGGATTGCCAAAAAGCTCCATCCTGATGAAGAGGAACAGCTCATTGTATGCCTTATTCACAGCAGCTTCATACTGGGCTGCAGCATCATCATCTTCATTGCTGGCAACCTCTTCTTTGGAAACCTCTTCTTTGGTGTAAAGTCTATAGCATGACCTGTGGTAGTGCCCTTCAGCTGCTACAAGGTCTCTACTCACAATGGCAAGGATTCTGCTGTCCCTTTTCTTTGTGGCTGCACTCCTGATCTTTGCATCAGCTCACAGTTCTCGACACTGCACCAGTACTTCTCTCGTATTCTGTCTCTTGGAATATTTGCTGTTTTTCTGACAAAATATGCACTCTGCATCATAAGTCCTAGATGTACTTGGAGCATGTCGAGCTACTCTCTTAGATTGTTTCTCTTCAGCAGAGACACAACTTTTGTTTTCTTTTGCAAGGAGGCCATCAAGAATTTGCTTCATAGTGAAGATACTGCGACACTTTCTGTGGTAGTAGATTGCTGGAATCTGTCCCTCAGGAATGTCTTTTGCCAGTTTCAAAACTGGTGCATGATTTCGTATCTGAGCTCCCCTGAGCAGAGTTCTCCATGAGTCGACACTTTGTAGTGAAACCAGCTTATCTGTATCATCAGAACAGTGGATAATGCACTCCAACCGTGGGCGCTTTGGTATTGGGTAAAAACTTGCTTGTTCACCAGTGGCCATATTCAGTCAGTTTTCACCTGCCACATACAAACAAATACATGTAACTTAGGTGTATGAACACTACTAAAACAAAGTTTACTTTGCTTCACCAGCGTCATATTACCATTATTTATCTTACATAGCCACAAATAGAGACATTACCTAGTTGCTATGCAACAGCTGTATTTTGTCCACATGAGGCCGCTAAAATCAACACAAGATGAAAGTTCCTCGTAGCCACTTTAACTAATCATATTAACATATACATTAAAAGAACATGCTAACATTATGGGAAATTAGCTTACAATCTTCTCCAGAGTGAGACAAGAAGATAGATACCAGTTTCCTCTATATGTGTTTAGTAGAAAGCTATCTGGCTGCACGTTAGCCTAGCTTAGCACAATGAATGGAAGTACACAGTACTGGTTATCCTTGGTTGTTGGCCAACTAAGAACTGTCCCAGAGTTTAAGCTAGGCTATTCAGTACCAGGGGTGTTGAAATGCTATATTTGTAAAAATCTGGGCAAATACACAATCGTGAGAGGCACAGAAACAGGTTTCCTGAAAGAAAAATGAAATAGGTGCTCATTTGGAAAGGTTATCATGTATTATTTTACTTCTGTTAGTGTACCAAATAAAATGGCACCAGTGAAGTTGTGTCACCTTGGGTGATATCGATATCTGGTCTGACCCATGGACTAACTGGCTTTGGTCTAGTTAGTTTCTTAGTAATAATGCCCTTCTAATCTAAGGTTCACAATCACCTCACACAATGAAATAGTATGGGTATATTATACATTTCCTGAATCTTTACAGTCC
Organism: Lampris incognitus; assembly: GCF_029633865.1. Lineage (NCBI taxonomy): Eukaryota > Metazoa > Chordata > Actinopteri > Lampriformes > Lampridae > Lampris > Lampris incognitus. The sequence goes on from NC_079213.1 coordinate 55,753,729, forward strand.
TGTGAGTATTCCAGTTTTTGTGTTTTGTGTCCCTGATATTCCTAGATGCCACAGGGCTAAAAGAAAGTATATAGTTTAGGCGAACATTGCAGAAAGATGTGTGTTATTGACGGGTTGAAGAGCTCAAGTGACCTCTATATTTGTGAGAATTATCCACAACAGGGCTTGAATGAAAGCTAAGAAGGTCCCCTTTAAAATGATACCAAAGACAATATTATAGAACATTGAAAAATGTCCTGACCATGAGGCTAAACCAGGATATGCACCAGCGTCTAAAATGCAATTTAGTTTAGCGGGTGGTTAACTTCATGAGCTGATAACTGTGATACAGCTGCCACTCAGGAATGGTTATCATACCAAAATATCATCTACAGACATGGATCCTTTCAAAAATTATAAGTAAGTTTTGCCACCTTGAGTGTACCGAAATAGGAAATTTTGGGCTCTGGCCCATGGACTAATACTCGTTCCTGATCCTGTCCTTCTTCGTCACTCCCAATGAAAATCTTATCATCTTCAACTGCCACCTCCAGCTCCACCTCCTGTCTTTTCATCAGTGCCACTGTCTCCAAACCATACAACATAGCTGGTCTCACTACCATCTTGTAAACCTTCCCTTTAACTCTTGCTGGTATCCTTCTGTCACAAATCCCTCCTGACACTCTTCTCCACCCACTCCACCCTGCCTGCACTCTCTTCTTCACCTCTCTACTGCACTCCCTGTTACTTTGGACAGCTGACCCCAAGTATTTAAACTCGTACACCTTCGTCACCTCTACTCCTTGCACCCTCACCATTCCACTGTCCTCCCTCTCATTCACGCATAGGTATTCCATCTCCATCTGCATGAGGTGGGGGGGGGGTTCAATCCTAAATAGTAACATTTTAAAAGAAGTGCTCACAATGAATATTCCTACTCTGTAGATTCCACTCAACTGCAACCTAAAGTCAGACCAGAGTGTTTGTGTAGTTCCCACTTCTGGGGCAAAGTTGGGGGAAGTGCCATGTGTGGCTTCTACTTGCAGCTTTTTCCAGCTTGTTTTGTTTGTGCTCACCAGGAGACGTGTCTTGCCTGATTTCCATTCTGAGGTGCATACCTGTCTTATCTGTGCATGGCAGCAACCCTGATAAAGGCCCCTGCATCTTAAAACTCATCTACAGCTCTCCCTATATTTCACACACACACACACACACACACACACACACACACACACACACACACACACTGCCGTAGATCACACTTGGTGAGTGAACCTGTCTTCAAGGAACTGTCTTCAAGCTTCACCTATGATAAGTTTATTTCCCCTCTTGGCGTCAGTCATGGTGATGAGGCTCAGCACAAGATCTATGGAGCGACCCCAGAGACAAACTTTGCTGACGCACACGCTGCTGACAGCATCACCATCCTCAGCTTTGCCGTATTATGTTTGTGTGTGTGCTGGCACAAAACACATCCTTAGGAATCTCATAATCAACCCTGACCCGTCCAATTCTATGAGCAGACATCTAAACAAGTTTACCCCTCATCCGGATTCTTTGGTTTCTTCCTCATTCGATCTCCCAATGAGCATGTTCACATGCAAAATAATAACCCAGTTGTAAACCCATGAAGACATTACTCCAACTTTAGAAACAGTCGTATAAATAACTTTCTGATTATGGTTATGGTGGTTATCATTGGAATTGATGTAGGCTTAACTTAAGACACCTAGATTTTAGCTCAAATTATCCATTTATCAGCACATGTAAATGGCTTGGCTGGCATATATAATGGTCTTTTTGAAATGATACTGGAAACGTCACCAGATTCAGCAAACTGGACGGTCTTTGAGCAATACAAACAAAGCAACATGTATTTTAGGGAGACTAAACCGCTATTAACCATTTAGGTCTGTGTGCCCTTGCAAATTGAGCATCTACTACTACTACTACTACTACTACTACTACTACTACTACTTTCGTCTGCTCCTGTTAGGGGTTGCCACAGCGGATCATCCGTTTCCATCTCTTCCTGTCCTCTGCATCTTCCTCTGTCACACCAGCCACCTGCATGTCTTCCCTCACCACATCCATAAACCTCCTCTTTGGCCTTCCTCTTCTCCTTTTCCCTGGCAGCTCCATATTCAGCATCCTTCTCCCAATATACCCAGCATCTCTCCTCCACACATGTCCAAACCATCTCAATCTTGCCTATCTTGCTCTGTCTCCAAACCGTACAACCTGAGCTGTCCCTCTAATATACTTGTTCCAAATCCCAATGTAAATCTCGGCAACCTTTGCAAACTGAGCATACAGCATTAAAATCAGTTATATGCACCATATGCCATGGTGGTGTCAATGATCCAAGATTAGTAGAAGGCAACACGTACACCACTTGCTACGTCTCTTTTGTGGTGCAGGGAATCAATTCCCTCGAAGATCAATTCCAAAGAAAAAAGTCAATTCTCACGCACACATACAACCTCTGCCTTAGTTTATTAAAAGGTTTATTAAAAAGAGTCAACATTTCGGCTAAAAGGACCTTTCTCAAGACCCTTTAATTACAAAGCGACATGGTCAGGTTAGTGGTGTATATATTAGACATAGCCTAAGTCTACAGTATATAACTTATAATGCCCCTTTTCCACTGCAGGGTACTGGCTCAACTCGACTCTGCTCTATTCGACTCTACTCTCTTTACTTTTTGGGATTTGGTTTGCCGCTGCAGATAGTATCCCCTCACGGCAAAGCCCCACTGGTCATTTGTGGGCGCATTGACTAGTTTTTTTTTTATTTATATAAAACAATTATTTAAATATTTATATTTAAATAAATATAAATATTATTTTTTTAATTTTATTTTATTTATTTATAGTGGTATTTCATGTCATCTTTTAGTATCGGCTCAGCTCACTTGGAACCTCGACGGAGGTGGTACCAAAAAAAAAGTACGTGGTACCAGGTACTGTCCCAGCTTTTGCCCAATGGAAAACCAAAAAAAACGAGTAGAGTTGAGTTGAGCTGGTGCCATGCAGTGGAAAAGGGGCATGAGACTGCTTTTATTGTCATCATATCCATGACTCAATACAGTGCATCCGGAAAGTATTCACACGCCTTCACTTCCCCCACATTTTGTTATGTTACAGCCTTATTCCAAAATGGATTAAATCCCTTTTTGTTCTCATCAATCTACACACAATACCCCATAATGACAAAGTGAAAAAGGTTTTGTAGACATGTTTGCAAATTTATTAAAAATAAAAAACTGAAATATTGCATGTACATAAGTATTCACACCAGGGGTGGAAATAAACTTTTTTGTCCACCTGCCACTGTGGCTGGTGGATTCCAAAATCTACCAGCCATTCAATTTTTTTACCAGCCACTTTCTTGTTTTAACCGGCAGTGTGTAACTGCATGTGAAAAATAATAAAACAAGATCTACAATATTCAAGCAATAGGCTATTCTAAATATTTAAACTCTTAAAATACTATTTTCAAAATCTAGTTTACTCTTCTATGGTTTTCAAAATTGTGTACACTACCTTTAAAACATTTAACATATTCGTCAAAAAATAACCAGTGTATCAGTGCCACCAAAATTCCCTTTACTATTACATAAACCAAGACTGTAACAAGTAGAAGGAATTGTGTCAGTATGGGTCTTAATTCAACACTTAATCTAACGTTAGTAAATGACGATTTACTTGCTAACTACACGTAACGTTAGCTAGCTAATGACATTACATGACAGCTATATTCTGACCTTAATTCAACACTTAATCTAACGTTAGTGAATAGATTTTTAAAAAATTACGATTTACTTGCATTGCCACACGTAATCTGTAAATGGCCTTCCTTTTTTGGCGATTGCGTGGGCATTTCTAAACAGTAGGCTCATTTTCTCCAACTGGGACGTGTTCATGGCAGCGGTATCCTGTGGGGTCGATTTGACCTGTACTATTCTTTATTACATGGATGTGGCATTTGGATGATTCGTGGTCTTTTATGGCTTCCAATTTTAGGTTTTTAGTCCCAATAATGAAACTTGTTAGCTTTCTTGTTGGCATCCGAAGCGTGTTGACGACATACCCAACAGAACATTGTCTGGCTTGTCTCCTCGTAAACTAACCAATCACGGGACTCTCTGTCTCCGTTGTCAGTTATTCCCCACTTCTCATTAAAAAAACGTTTTCGTTTCGTCTTCACCTCTTTAACGTGTGTCTCCTGCTGGGATGTTTTCTCTGCAGACCTCTTAACCCCTGCGATGTAACGCTACGTTGTGTTTTCTGGCTCTCTCCTCGTCCTCGAAAGTGTCTGTGTGAATTAGCAGACTCGCAAGACAAGCGTCCCTATACTCTGCCTCTGATTGGCTAACCAACAATGGCAACAAGTACTAGCCAATCAGAGGCAGAGTAGGGTGGGTCATAGGGGGGAAAATAAGGCAGATTCGCGATTCAGTATGTCACAAATTGCTACTTTTCTTTACCCGCCACCGTGGCTGGTAGGTTGAGCAAATTCACCCGCCAATACGCAAATCCACCCGCATTTGGCGTGTAGCGGGTGCTAATTTCCATGCCTGATTCACACCCTTTGCTATGACACTCAAAATTGAGCTCAGCTTCATCCTGTTTCCATTGATCATCCTTGAGATGTTTCTACATCTTGATTGGAGTCCACCTGTAGTAAATTCAATTGATTGGACATGATTTGGAAAGGCACACACCTATCTATATAAGGTCCCACTGTTGACAGTGCATGTCAGAGCAGAAACCAAGCCATGAAGTCAAAGGAATTGTCTGTGGACCTCCGAGACAGGATTGTATTGAGGCACAGATCTGGGCAAGGGTACAAAAAAATGTCTACAGCTTTGAAGGTCCCGAAGAGCACAGTGGTCTCCATCATTCGTAAATGGAAGAAGTTTGGATCCACCAGGACTCTTCCTAGAGCTGGCCGCCCAGCCAAACTGAGCAATCGGGGGAGAAGGGCCTTGGTCAGGGAGGTGACCAAGAACCCGATGGTCACTCTGACAGAGCTCCAGTGTTCCTCTGTGGAGATGGGAGAACCTTCCAGAAGGACAACCATCTCTGCAGCACTCCACCAATCAGGCCTTTATGGTAGAGTGGCCAGACGGAAGCCTCTGCTCAGTAAAAGGCACATGACAGCCCGCTTGGAGTTTGCCAGAAAGCACCTAAAGGACTCTCAGACCATGAGAAACAAGATTCTCTGGTCTGATGAAACCAAGATTGAACTCTTTGGCCTGAATGCCAAACGTCACGTCTGGAGGAAACCAGGCACCTCTGATCACCTTGCTAATACCATCCCTACAGTTAAGCATGGTTGTGGCAGCATCATGCTGTGGGGATGTTTTTCAGCGGCAGGAACTGGGAGACTAGTCAGGATCGAGGGAAAGATGAATGGAGCAAAGTACAGAGAGATCCATTATGAAAACCTGCTCCAGAGCGCTCAGGACCTCAGACTGGGGTGAAGGTTTACCTTTCAACACGACAATGACCCTAAGCACACAGCCAAGACAACGAAGGAGTGGCTTTGGGACAAGTCTGTGAATGTCGTTGAGTGGCCCAGCCAGAGCCCAGACTTGAACCCCATTGAACATTTCTGGAAAGACCTGAAAATAGCTGTGCAGCGACACTCCCCATCTAACCTTACAGAGCTCGAGAGGATCTGCAGAGAAGAATGGGAGAAATACCCCAAATATAGGTGTGCCAAGCTTGTAGCTTCATACCCAAGAAGACTTGAGGCTGTAATCGCTGCCAAGGGTGCCTCAACCAAGTACTGAGTAAAGGGTGTGAATACTTATGTACATGCAATATTTAAGTTTTTTGTTTTTAATAAATCTGCAAAAATTTCTACAAAAACTTTTTCTGTCACAGCCTCTCGCCCTTGACATCAAAGCGATCGCCCTTGACACCTGCTACACCAGCTGACACCTGCTGACCCCTCCTTCACCCCGGCACACCAGCTGACACCTGCAGACCCCCCCTTCACCCCGGCATGCCAGCTGGCCATCAAGCAATCGCCCTCACCCTTAAAAGGCCTCCACTATGGACCAGCTGGAACGTCGCCATTCATGGACTTCTGCCTGCCTGCCTACCTGCCACTGAGCCAACTCCTGCTCTACCCCCGAGATCGGTCACTTCAATAAAGACTTGATTCTTCCCTTACCTGGTTGTCCCGTCTGCTTTTGGGTTCTTTCCTGACACGTGACAGTACGTTCCAGCCACTATGGACCCAGCAGACCATTCCACCACAGACCTGGCCACGGTCTGCCAGGCTGTAGCCAACCAGGAATCGGTCCTCGGCCAGCACAGCCCGGTGCTACAGGAGATGGCTGATGCCCTCCATGAGCTCGGCTCAAAGATCTCCGGAATCCAGACCCAACTTAGAGCCTCCGCTAGCCCGGGTCCCGCCCCTCCAGCTCCGCCACCCGCAGCGCCATCAACTTCGGCCAAGGAACCATGGGTTGCCCCGCCCGATAAGTATGATGGAGATTTTGGACTATGTCGCCCTTTTTTGATGCAGTGTGAGATTGTGTTTAACCAGCAGCCCCAGTCATATTCCACAGATGGAGCCAAAGTCGCTTACATCATGGGTCTTCTCCGGGGAAGCGCTCTGGATTGGGCTACAGCGGTGTGGGAGATGCGGGCCTCCACTTCCTCATCCTACGCTGAGTTCACCACTGCTTTTCGCCAGGTTTTTGATCATCCCGTGCGGGGAAAGGATGCTTCAAAAAGACTGATCTCTCTCCGCCAGGGTTCCCGCAGCATCGCTGACTACTCAGTTGAGTTCCGTACGCTATCAGCGGAGAGCGGATGGAACAACGAGTCCCTCCAGGCCGGGTTTTCCAACAGTCTAAGCGAATCCATAAAGGACGAATTGGTTTCCTACTCCGAGCCTGGAGGGTTGGAGGAATTGGTTACCCTGGCCGTTTGTGTGGACAACTGTCTCCAGGAGCAGAGGAGAGAGAGGACGCGCCGCTTTCCTGGTCGCAACAACTTTCCACGGGCCACACCTCCAAACGCTGGGGGCCGAGCTCGCTCGACTGAGGCTGAAGTCCTCCGAGAAAGCTCGAGGCATGACTCCTCCCCAGCTTCGGAGCCGATGCAACTCGGCCGCTTCTGGCTCAACCCGGAGGAGCGTCAACGCCACATCACCGAGAACAGCTGCTTGTATTGTGGTCAGCCTGGTCACTTTCTTGCCTCCTGCCCTCACCGTCCGTCAAACTAGCAGGCTCATGAGGGAGGGGGAGGATCCTCGTGAGCCCAACTGTCTGCCCTCTGTCTCCTCGTCCACGTACCCAGTTGCAAGCTACCATCAGTTTTAAAGGTCAGTCCACTAAACTTTTGGCTTTAATTGACTCTGGAGCTCATGAAAGCTTTTTGGATGCAAGTGTGGTGAAGCAGTTAGGTCTTGCCGCTGTGAGTCTGGACCAGCCTCTTGAAGCTAATGCCCTGGATGGACGTCTCCTGGCCCGGATAACCTCTAAGACCGAGCCTGTGCGCCTCCTGTTGTCGGGAAACCATCAAGAGGAGCTAAGTTTTTTCTTTATCAATTCTCCATTTGTTCCCATTATACTTGGTCATCCCTGGCTGGTTAAGCATAGTCCCCATATTGGTTGGTCATCGGCCAGAATTTCAAGTTGGAGTCCCGTCTGTCATACCATATGCCTCCAGTCTGCTCTGCCTCAGTCTGTCCCCAGTCAGGTGTCAAGCTCTGAGACCTCTGACCTGTCACCGGTGCCTCCAGAGTACCATGACCTCCAAGCCGTGTTCAACAAGCAGCAAGCTCTCTCCCTGCCTCCTCGTCGCCCCTATGATTGCGCTATTGACCTGCTGCCGGGCGCTCCCCTTCCCAGCAGTTGTCTATATAGCATCTCCAAGCCTGAGCGGGAGTCCATGGAGAGGTACATCAAGGACTCCTTGGCGGCTGGTCTTATTCGCCCGTCATCGTCACCCCTTGGTGCGGGGTTCTTCTTTGTGGCCAAGAATGACAAAACCCTCCGGCCGTGTATTGACTATAGAGGCCTCAATAACATCACAGTCAAGAATAAGTACCCTCTGCCCCTCATGACTTCTGTTTTTGATTCTCTCCAGGGAGCCACAGTGTTCACTAAACTAGACCTCCGCAATGCTTACCACCTGGTCCGGGTTCGAGACGTAGATGAATGGAAGACTGCCTTCAACACCCCCCTGGGGCATTTTGAATATCTGGTGATGCCATTTGGTCTCACTAATGCCCCAGCTGTCTTCCAGAGTCTGGTCAATGACGTCCTACGTGACATGTTGGATCGTTTCGTTTTTGTTTACCTGGATGATATCCTGATTTTTTTCCAGAGACCTGTCAGAGCATTTCATGCATGTCCGCCAAGTCCTTCAACGGCTACTGGAGAACCGCCTTTTCGTAAAAGCAGAGAAGTGCGAATTCCATGCCCCTTCAGTCACCTTCCTGGGCTACATCATGGCCGATGGGCAGGTGAGAATGGACCCTGCCAAGGTCAGAGCGGTTCTTGAGTGGCCAAGCCCGACCAGCCGTAAGCAGCTTCAGAGGTTCCTCGGTTTTGCCAACTTCTACAGACGGTTCATCCGCAGTTACAGCCGCGTTGTGGCCCCACTAACCGCTCTTACCTCCACCTCCAGACAGTTCCTGTGGACCCCTGTAGCAGAGGCAGCTTTCCAAGCCCTCAAGCACTGCTTCACAACAGCTCCTATCCTCATCCAGCCAGACCCAACCAAACAGTTTGTTGTAGAAGTGGACGCCTCTGAGATTGGGTTGGGGGCGGTCCTTTCTCAGCACTCCAGTGAGGATGGCAAGACACACCCCTGTGCCTTCCTGTCTTGCCGTCTCTCCCCAGCTGAAAGGAACTATGATGTGGGGAATTGTGAGCTCCTGGCGGTGAAATTGACACTGGAGGAATGGCGACATTTTCTGGAGGGGTCTGAGCTTCCTTTTATAGTGTGGACTGACCATAAGAACCTGGAATACATCCAGTCAGCAAAGCGGCTCACCGCGCGCCAAGCCAGGTGGGCGCTCTTTTTTGGTTGTTTTAATTTTTCTTTTGACGTACAGACCTGGCTCCAGGAATGCCAAGCCCGATGCTCTGTCTCGTGTGCATGGGGAGGAGTCTGAGCCCAAGCTCCAACCTGACACCATTGTTCCCTCTACCTGTGTGGTTGTGGCTGCGGCTGTCACCTGGAACATTGAAAGGGAGGTCATGGCAGCACAACAGACTCAGCCTGACCCAGGTAACGGTCCCCCTGGGCGCTTGTTTGTTCCAGACGCTGTTAAATCTAGTGTGTTGCAGTGGGCTCACTCTTCCAAACTTACCTGCCATCCTGGCGTAACCCGTACCCTAGCCTTCCCCCGTAGGCGGTTCTGGTGGCCTTCCATGACGGAGGATACTGGGTCTTTTGTTTCTGCCTGTCCTGTTTGTGCCCAGAATAAGCCCTCCACTTGGGCCAGTGCCGGTCTGCTGCGCCCCCTGCCTGTTCCACACCGTCCCTGGTCGCATCTGTCCTTGGATTTCGTCTCTGGTCTGCCCGCCTCTGACGGTAACACCGTTGTACTGACTGTTGTTGATCGCTTCAGTAAATTTGTTCATTTTTTGCCCTTGTCTAAACTGCCTTCGACTTGAGAGACTGCGGATCTGCTGGTCAGGGAGGTTTTCCAGGTCCACGGTCTTCCCCGTGATATAGTGTCTGACCGTGGCCCCCAGTTCACTTCTGCTGTCTGGAAGGCTTTCTGCTCAGCCTGTCATCGGGGTTCCAGCCTCAGACCAACGGCCAGGCCGAAAGGGCCAACCAGGCATTAGCGACTGTTCTCCGCTGTCTGGTGTCTGCCAACCCATCCTCTTGGTCCTCACAACTTCCCTGGGTAGAATATGCCCATAACACCTTGCCATCGTCTGCTACTGGGTTGTCCCCTTTTCAATGCCTTTACGTCTATCAGCCTCCCCTTTTTCCTTCTCAAGAGGTAGACATTCCGGTTCCGTCTGTCCAGGCCCATGTCTGTCGGTGCCGTCGGACCTGGCGGCGAGCCCGTGCTGCACTGCTCAGGGCCTCCGGCCGTTACCAGCGCTTGGCGGATCGTCATCGCACCCCTGCTCCGGACTACTCCCCCAGTGACCAGGTATGGCTCTCTACCAAGGATCTACCCTTGAAATCGGACGCTAAAAAACTGTCCCCCAGGTATATTGGTCCCTTTCCCATTGTCAAAGTCATTAATCCCTCTGTGGTCCGTCTGAAGCTGCCCCGCAATCTCCGGGTTCACCCTTCCTTCCATGTGTCCTGCGGTACTGTCACAGCCTCTCGCCCTTGACATCAAAGCGATCGCCCTTGACACCTGCTACACCAGCTTACACCTGCTTCACCAGCTGACACCTGCTACACCAGCTGACACGTGCTGACCCCTCCTTCACCCCGGCACACCAGCTGACACCTGCTACACCAGCTGACACCTGCGGACCCCCCCTTCACCCCAGCACGCCAGCTGGCCATCAAGCAATCGCCCTCACCCTTAAAAGGCCTCCACTATGGACCAGTCTTCGCTGGAACGTCGCCATTCATGGACTTCTGCCTGCCTGCCTACCTGCCACTGAGCCAACTCCTGCTCTACCCCCGAGATCGGTCACTTCAATAAAGACTTGATTCTTCCCTTACCTGGTTGTCCCTTCTGCTTTTGGGTTCTTTCCTGACACGTGACATTTTCGCTTTGTCATTATGGGGTATTGTATGTAGATTGATGAGAAAAAAAAGGAATTTAATCCATTTTGGAATAAGGCTGTAACATAACAAAATGTGGGGAAAGTGAAGGGGTGTGAATACTTTCCGGATGCACTGTATATGGGGAACAAGATTGCATTTCACACAGACCATAGTGCCACATGAAACCAAATAATATGCAATAAATAACTAAATATGTATTACATCAAGTGGATTTTGTGGGGGGACAAACTTGTTTTAGCTTACTGATAAGACTTTTTCACTCTCTATGGGTGAATACCTGCCCCCTTGTCATGCGGTGTCCCACAGGAAGCTTGTTCAGAAAGCTGCAGCTCGTCTGGTGTTCAACCGCCCTAAGTTCTCCCACACAACTCCCCTTCTCATGTCCCTACACTGGCTCCCAGTAGCTACTCGCATCCAGTTTAAGACTCTGGTGCTAGCCTACAGGGCAGTGAAAGGAACAGCTCCTTCCTATCTCCAGGCCATGGTCAAGACCTGCACCCCTGCCCGACCACTTCGCTCTGCTGCCTCGGGACGCCTGGTTGCCCCGTCGCTCAGAGGCCCCTGCTGCCGATCGACCCGGTCACGGCTCTTTTCTGTCCTGGCCCCACAGTGGTGGAATGAACTCCCCACTGATGTCAGGACAGCGGAGTCGCTGCCCATCTTTCAGCGCAGGTTGAAAACTCATCTCTTCAAGAGCTACTACCCTGTTACTTGCTCTTAGCACTTATTGTATTCACTCATTAAAAAAAAAATCTCTTTCTTGCACTTTTACTTTAGCACTGGTTTTGCTCTTAGATGCTTGTTTAGATGCACTTATGACCTCTGATGACTAGTAGTTCTCCTGATTTCCTACGTTAAATGCACTTATTGTAAGTCGATTTGGATAAAAGCGTCGGCTAAATGACTGTAATGTAATGAAATTAAATTAATCGTTCCCAGGAATCATTCTTGTTTGTAGTATGCATGCCTCCCCTAGGACGGATTAGTCATTTTGAATGCATCTCCAATCACTGCCATGCAGATGATACTCCGCTATACCTGTCTTTGTAACCCATTCAGTTTGACGGGTAAGCTGACTTGAAGAGCTGTTTAGTTGTCACTAAGCGCTATATCACGGATAACTTCAGTTTTATTGCAGTTCAGCTGGAGAGACCTATCCCTATCAGCTTTGCATCACAAGTATTGCTGAACTGTTATAGTCACTTAAAGTGTTTTAGCAGTATAGGAGTTGTTTCTAACTGGTACATGAATTTTGATAAGCCTTTTAAAAGGCTGACCCACTCTTGACAGGGGTTCACGGTGGGACTGCACAGACACAAAAGTATACTAAGGCAGGGAAATGTTCGAAATAAAAAAAAGAGTCTTTGTTTGGAAAGCTACAAAAAAACAGAACATGGGCAACAAGCCAAACAAAAACAAACCTAACTCAGGAGGTCTGTCAAAAACGGTAGAACTTAGGAAGCTTATGATCAGCAAACACTCTGGAAAAGACAGAAAGGCCAAACAGATAAAAAGGCCAGGTAACAGTGAAAACCGAACAGCCGTGAACCGAGACAACCGAGATTGGCTAAAAGCGAGGTGATGCATAGCTAGGTCACTTGACAAACTGGCAACGAGAGTGAGAAATGGCGTGGCTAAAGTAGTAAGCTGTGGTTGGCATGACATGAAACAGGTGTGCGAGGTAACGAGGGTTGCATAATGATGATAACCAAACAGAAGAATGAAGCACAGAAGGGCATGAATCTGAACCGTCACAGAAAGTGGAATCAGTTCATTTACACACAACGTTTAGTGCAAGAAACGTTTCATTACTCATCTATGTGACTTTGTTAGTCTCAACTGACTGCAGGTATCCCCACTTTTAAATGGCACAGTTGCATAATGACCAAAACTAATGATCAGTTTCATATGCAAATTGCTATGAACATTAACTAGAGTTACAATGGCCATGTGTACGATTCACAGAGAATTGCAGAATAGTTGCAATCACAGTATTGTAAAATGGTGACAGATGTACTCTTAGCACCCCCCCCCCCCCGGTTCAGGGATGGTCATTCTCTCTTACATTGATGGTCACTTTGACTCCCCTTTCAAACCAGCGTTCCAGAGTGGCCACTGATCTGTAGATGGTGTAGACTGTGGAGTCCTGGCCTGACATGTTTGCTCTCCTGTGTTGTACCATCCTCTTGGCCAGCATCTGTTTGGTTTCCCCGATGTACAAGTCACGGCAGTCCTCTTTGCACTTAACAGCTACACTATATCGCTCTGTTTGTGCCTGGGGACCCGATCCTTGGGGTGGACCAACTTCTGGCGCAGTTTTGGGGTTTGAAAGCAACTGATGCGTAGTTTGGAAAATACACATCTCAACTGTTCCGACACTCCCACCACATACAGAATCACCACTAGTTTACACTTAGACAGCTGTTGTCCTTCCCCTCTCTTCGATTGGCTGCTGCACTGTTTGAGCGTCTTCCTGCCTTTGACAAACGCCCAGTTGGGATAACCACACATAACCAGGGCCTGTTTATTGTGGGATTTCTCTCCTTCCCCGGCGCTGTGTCGGTGGGGACGTTGTCAACTTGGTGGTACAGCGTCCTGATGACTCCTAGTTTGTGCTCCAGTGGATGATGAGAGTCAAACCTTAAGTACTGATCAGTATGCGTTGGTTTATGCTAAACACCAACAATCAAATGTTCCCCATCACCAGTTGCAATTTCACAGTGTAAGAGGGCTAACCCATCATTTTTCAGGTGAACTTGATGTGGTGTCCACAGAGTTAATGTGGTCGGTGAAATGTGGTACGTACTGAGATTTAATTTTAACCCAGGTATCGTCCACAAATATGAACCAATGGCTAGGTGGTGTCCCTGGATAGGACATCAGAGCCTCTTTTCCACTTCCACCATATACAAGTTGGCCGCTGCAGGTGAGACTGGGGAATCCATAGCACACCCATGCCTCTGCCTATAGTGCTGCCCCCTGTATGTGAAGTACGTGGACTGAAGACACAGTTTCGGGAGCAGACACACTTGGTCAGTGTTAAGGGTGGTTCTATTGCTAAGGGTGGGGTCATTTTGTAATTTCATACGGACCACCTCCACTGCTTCATCAAAAGGAACACATGTGAAGAGAGATGTAACATCATAAGAGACCATTGTTTCATCCCCCTCCATGAAGTCCCTTACCTTATCCACAACATCCACAGTGTTCTGCATGTGATGTTCAGTACTGCCTACCAACGGGTAAAGAAGAGATGCCAGAACCTTAGAGATGTTACAGGTCACGGAGTTAATTATACTAACAATAGGCCGTGATGGCACATCCTGATTATGTATCTTGGGTAAACCATACAGAGTAGGTGTAGCGCCCCCTGGGTATAATCTGTGGTACAAAATTCTGTCAATAGCATTGTCCTGTTCTAACAGCTTCAGACAATCCATCACCTTTTTCTTGTGACCACTGCCTGGATCTGGTTTCAGGGGCTCATACGTAGTCATGTAACTAAGTAACGTCATAACGTCCTCATGATGGTCTGTCTGGTTTAATACAACAGTGCATCTGCCTTTGTCTGCCGGAAGGATGATGATGTTACTGTCCTTACTGAGATTCGTGAGAGATTCCTCTTGTCTCGTCTCTACTGATGTTGGACGGTGGCACTTTCACATTGCTGAGGCAGGCTGAAACTTTCGTCTGCAGTCGCTCCGCTTCCAGGTCTGCGATGTTGTTTTTTCAGCTCGTCGATTCCGTGATTGTTATCAGTTCCACTAGCGGGATCTGCCTCGGCGTGACAGCAAAATTCAGACCCTTAGCAAGGATGTCTTTCTCCACCTGGGTGAGTTGTCTGTCGGACAGATTCTTCAGCCACTTGTCCACATCACCAGCTTATCTCTGGCGCCTGTGTCTCTGTCAGTCATTGAGAGTTCCGTCCATTTTCTGCCGATATCTCTGGTGTGCAGTAAGTAGGTTGAACTTCTTTTGCTGCCTGGTTTTCAACTTTCCATGTTGTGCTAGACAATCTTTCCCCGTGAACTCAATCACACGGAAAGTGGTCTCATCTAGATTCTACATGAGTCTCTGTTAGATTTGCTCCTCTTTGGCTTTCAAAGTGTCGATGGTAAAAATGAGTTCGTCTCAGTTTATAGTTCTGGAGGATCTGTTAGCTCAGTGGCCCTTGACCAAAGATTTCATTTGCGGTCTCTTAGGTGTAATCCCGTTCTGTCTGTATCTCAGGCTGGATCTCAGTTGGTTCCTGTACTCGGCCATTTTACATGCTGTTGGCTCATACTCACATACAAGTTTAAGGCTGTCCTCACCAAAATGAGTCAAAATGTCTCCATGTATGCTCAGTAATCCAGGTGAGGAGTTTTGGGACTTCCTTACCTGGATTATAATCCAGTAATTATTGAGCATGCATCAAGACATTTTGACCTAATGTGATACTTTATTTGTACTTCTAGCCTTTCTAAGTTACGGTTTGATGTGTGGAAGAACCCTCGGGTCTTCTGATCAAGGTTTATTGGCAATTCCTTGGTCAAACTTTAAGAGTAGGGGGAAGCAGCCTTTCAACCACTGTCGATCCCAAATTAAGGAATTGTCTTCCCACGGACATTAGGTCAGTCAGTACTGTGGATGTTGCACAGAGTCTGAAAGCCTTGTTGTACAGACCAGCCTATTGTTGATGTCAGTGTTTTATTGTGTTATGCGTTCTGTTGTTTATATTGTTGTTTTTAATGGCGTGTGAAGCACTTTGTAATACTTGCTATATTAATATATTTTACTTTGTGCTGCTGATTCTTCGAAATCCACCATTACGTACACTAACCTGGTTAGCTGGCAGGATTGCGTGTCATGTTATGGTGTGCAATAATGCATACACGTCAATAAAAAACAATACAAAAAAAATACAAAGATGGGCAGCGCAAACAGTTTGTTGTGCTGACTGAGAAATTGTTACTCTTAAAATCAGGCAGGGGCAACAAAAAGCACTAGAAACATACATGTACTGCAGACTGCTTATGCAAACATGTGTACCGGGGTTTTAAAAAAATTTGATTATTTCAAACTGTTAACCCTTCCATCAACATTTTGTCATTAGCCAAACACTCCCAGTAATCACTTAAATGTACTCAGTCACTCCATCTGCACCAGTGCATGGCTCCGCTATGAGCATTTATAGTATTTGATCCCTTACTGTCAAAAATGAAAAGCTGAGGGGGCGTCCATGTGGCGTGGCAGTCTACTCCGTTGCCTACCAACACGGGGATTGCCGGTTCGAATCCCCACGTTACCTCCAGCTTGATCAGGTGTCCCTAGAGACACAACTGACCATGTCTGTGGGTGGGAAGCCGGATGTGTGTATGTGTCCAGGTCACTGCACTAGCGCCTCCTCTGGTCGGTCGCGTCGCCTGTTCGGGGGTAGCGTGATCCTCCCACATGCTACGTCCCCCTGGTGAAACTCCTCACTGTCAGGTGAAAAGAATCGGCTGGTGACTCCACATGTATCAGAGGAGGCATGTGGTAGTCTGCAGCCCTCCCCGGATCAGCAGAGGGGGTGGAGCAGCGACCGGGATGGCTCGATAAGTGGGGTAATTGACCGGATACAACTGAGGAGAAAGGGAGAGGGGAGAAATCCACAAAAAAAAAAGAAAAGAATGAAAATCAGGCCTCTGCCTGAGTATTCCTCCAAACATTCACATTCATTTGAAGTAGAGATACTTTTAGGAACATTCATCATCGTACTGTGAAATTTGTTTTATAGCCATGAACAGAGCACAGGAAGTGCTGTGCTTTCCATTACTACATGTATGTTGTACTTTCCATTACTACATGTATGTTGTGCTTTCCATTACTACATGTATGTTGTACTTTCCATTACTACATGTATGCTGTACTTTCCATTACTACATGTATGCTGCGCTTTCCATTACTACATGTATGTTGTGCTTTCCATTACTACATTCATGTTGTACTTTCCATTACTACATTCATGTACTTTCCATTACTACATGTATGTTGTACTTTCCATTACTACATCCATGTTGTACTTTCCAGTACTACATGTATGGTGTGCTTTCCATTACTACATGTATGTTGTGCTTTCCATTACTACATGCATGTTGTACTTTCCATTACTACATTATTGTTGTACTTTCCATTACTACATCTATGTTGTGCTTTCCAGTTGTACATGTATGTTGTGCTTCTAGCACAGACAAGACTTTTTAATCTTCTTTTGGATTTTTTCCCCGCTCCTCAATTGTACTCGGCCAATTACCCCACTCTTCCAAGTCGTCCCGGTCTCTGCTCCACCCCTTCTGCTTATCCGGGGAGGGCTGCAGACTACCACATGCCTCCTCCCATACATGTGGAGTCACCAGCTGCTTCTTCTCACCTGGCAGTGAGGCATTTCACCAGGGAGACATAGCGCATGGGAGGATCACACTATTTCCCCCAGCCCCCCCCCCCCCCCGAACAGGCACCCCGACTGATCGGAGGAGGTGCTAGTGCAGCAACCAGGACACATACCCACATCCGGCTTCTCACCTTCAGACACGGCCAATTGTGTCTGTAAGGATGCCCAACCAAGTCGGAGGTAACACGGGAATTCGAACCTGTGATTCAAACCGGTGATCCCCGTGTTGGTAGGCAACGGAATAGACCGCTACGCTACCCGCAAGCCCGAAGACCTTTTTTTTTCTAGAGCGCAATTGGAATACAAGAAACCGGAGGAACAGATAAAGGGTTAGGGTGTTTGTGGGTCAGGCTGTGTGGCATTGTGTCTCTTCGTGTTGACATCACACACACCCCGTGATGAATGGATTCGGTCCCTGGTAGGCTGATGAATCACTTTATGTGGTCTGTTGTGCCAAGCCCAGACCGCCGCCGTGCCAGGAAGACCACTTATGCCACGGCTGGTTGTGCCCCTCCGTGTTTACGGCCCACGCGTGCTTGTCAGCGAGGTGGAGGACGGCCCTCAGCTCTTGGTCTTCATGAAGTCTTGGAGGCAGATCGTTTGGAAAAAGCCCATCGCTTTTTGTCCCTCGCTGCGTACAGTTTCACAAGGACAAGAAAGAAGTTTCCCTGCCGAAATGTTAAACTTTCATCTGAGCTTGGATTCCAAACAGAGACCCACAACTTATTTTGTCATAACAAGCTCCCTGATCACCAGTAAATTCAGTCTCATGAATTATTCGCCGTGGAGCTTAATGAACAAGGAGAAACACAAATCCCCAGCTGAATGCTAGCTCCCCGCCTCGGCTTTATTCAGCCTCTGATGTTAGCCGTTAGCTTGGCTCTCTAACTAGTGGATTTTACTTGCCACGTGGCAGGTTTACAGACTTCAGTCAGGCTTATGTCTGTTAACTGGGGAGTGCTGCAGGACGCTGTCTTCTCCCCAATTTCAGCATTGATGTGAAGCGTATGTCTGGTCTGATAAGATATGGCCTCCTTCCACAACCACCCCGGCACATGGCAGGTCACCGAGCTGCATGCTGGGGTGAAATGTGGACTGGACCGAAGCTTAAACAAGAAGGTCGGTGAGAGAAACGAGGATAGTGAGAAAAGTTCATAGTTGTTGTTTTTTTTTTTTGGGGGGGGGTTCCCCCTTTTTGTCCTAATTGTACTTGGCCAATTGCCCCACTCCTCTGAGCCGTGCCGGTCTCTGCTCCACCCCTTCTGCCGATGCGGGAGGGCTGCAGTCTACCACATATCTCCTCCGAAACATGTGGAGTCACCAGCCGCTTCTTTTCACCTGACAGTGAGGAGTTTCACCAGGGGGACGTAGCACGTGGGAGGATCACGCTATTCCCCCCCAGTTCCCCCTCCCCCCCGAACAGGCGCCCCCGACCGACCGACCAGATGAGGCGCTAGTGCAGCGACCAGGACACACACCCACATCCAGCTTCCCACCCGCAGACACGGCCAGTTGTGTCTGTAAGGACTCCCGACCAAGCCGGAGGTAACACGGGGATTCGAGCCGGCGATCCCTGTGTTGATAAGCAACGGAATAGACCACCATGCCACCCAGATGCCCCAAGTTTATAGTTAATCTATGCAAGGGTAATTGGCAGCCATTTTCCATCTGCCTCTGCTTAAAACTGGTCGCAGGGGAAATGTCAAATGCAGATGGGCAGACACATGTCATTTCCATATATCAGCTGATACAGGGGTGCATAAACAAAAACCAAAACCACACATTTGATTTCTCTGTTCACGTTAAGTCAAATCATGTTTTGGCGGTTTATTAAAATTGACAACAGCTTTTAATTTCCTGTTTTGTTGTGCTGATATTCTTGGGTAAAACGAAACAGGAGGTCATCTTGGTGGAGTCCTTCTGCCAGTCAACAGTTGGAGCGATGACTGTCAGGTAGCAAGTCATTATCATTGCCGTCATTGGTCTCCCACCACTCTTCACTCTTCAGAATTAACACAGTAACTGGACAAAAGTGACCCCCACCACAGAACTGTTGAAGAAACGTGAGAGAACCCATTAATACAAGGGGTGAATTTATGCCATAGGCTGGATTCATCCATCCATCCATGCATCATCCAAACCGCTTATCCTGCTCTCAGGGTCACAGGGATGCTGGAGCCTATCCCAACAGCCATTGGGCGGCAGGCGGGGAGACACCCTGGACTGGCCGCCAGGCCATCACAGGGCCGACACACACACACACACGGAGGAAACCCACGCAGACACGGGGAGAACATGCAAACTCCACACAGAGGATGACCCGGGACGACCTCCAAGGCTGGGCTACCCCGGGGCTCGAACCCAGAACCTTCTTGACATCATACAACCACCATTAAATAACCTTAAAGCTGAATTTAAAGCAGCCGGTGATGTGTACTTCCCTTCACCAACAAGTCAAGAACAAGTCAAGACTGAAATCCAGTGGCCACAAGCAAGTCAAGACTGAAATCCAGTGGCCAGAATCCAGTCCCAACGAAAACTTTCAGCCGTACACTCGTGAAAGAATGAACATCCATAATCAGCCCTAGATTCCGAAACAAGCTTCTCTAGCCATCCCAACACCTGCCACAGAACCCTTGGCACAGTAATAAGCCAAATGAGAGCTCACAACCTCGAGCCTCTATCAATGTGATGACGAGCCTGAAAACTATGCCTCATTCACCGCTATGGTCAGTGGTTTTCATCCAAGTGCAGCCCAGCAGCTCAACCGCATCACAGAGTTGCAAAGAGTTGTGAAGATGTAAAACGCATAAACTCAGTGTATGTTGGCAATCCCACCCAGGCTCTACACACAGCTGAGGAACGTCTCCACGACTGTTATGTGATGAGTGATATGTTGTTATCAGTGTTATGTGATGAGTGTTATGTAGTTATGAGTGTTATGTTGTTATGTTATGAGTGTTATGTTGTTATGAGTGTTATGTTAGTGGGTTATGTTGTTATGAGTGTTATGTTGTTATGAGTGTTATGTTGTTATGAGTGTTATGTTATGAGTGTTATGTTGTTATGAGTGTTATTTTATGAGTTTTATGTTAGTGGGTTATGTTGTTATGAGTGTTATGTTATGAGTGTTATGTTGTTATGAGTGTTATGTTGTTATGAGTGTTATGTTATGAGTGTTATGTTAGTGGGTTATGTTGTTATGAGTGTTATGAGTGTTATGCTAGTGGGTTATGTTGTGATTGTTATGTTTTTATTAGTGTTATGTTATGAGTGATATGTTGTTAAGAGTGTTATGTTAGTGGGTTATGTTGTTATTAGTGTTATGAGTGTTATGCTAGTGGGTTATGTTGTGATTGTTATGTTGTTATTAGTGTTATGTTATGAGTGTTATGTTGTTATGTTATGAGTGTTATGTTAGTGAGTGATATGTTATGAGTGTTACAGTGTTAGCATATCATGTTATGTTAGAGTGGTATGTTATGAAGCTGGGATCATTCTCCTTGTTAGCTTCGTAGCACACAAATCTGCAGAAGTACTCAAAAGGAGGGAACCAACCATTGTTCCCTTCTTTGTAGCTCGAGCCAGCGGACAGCCATTTCTCTTGAAGTCCAAAAGGCAGTTTTTCTGAGATTGGTAAGAGGCCTCGTTAGGTGTCCAGACATGATGACCCGTGAGATAGCCATCTTCTTTGGCACCAGTGATCTCGGTCAACAAGTTGCAGAGCTCGCGGAGTGTGACATGGTCTCTGGTGGTGTGAACTTTGGGAAACTCCAAACTCTGAAAAAGTGACTTCTCTGTAATCTCTGGAGCGGCCATAGGATGAATGTAATTTCAAAATCAAATGTTGCAAGGGTTTCTCAAATGCAATTTCTCAAACTTACGGGGTTACATGCCTGGTTTCTCGTAATTTGATAATTTTCTCCCAAATGAAGATAAAAAAAGAAGGCCAAAACCTTGCCTGCAGAACATTCTAGAATTGAGACTATTGCTCCCCTCCTTCATTTTAATTAGGGCCTGTTTATGCTTTGCCCGCCTTGCTTTTACTTTTTTGTTAGTGCTGTCTAAACTGCACAACAATTATACAAAAAAAAATTCAAAACATTTATTTTCAATGAAAATTGTATGAGTTAGAGATAAATATTGGCACAGATTAATTTTACATTGATACTCATTTTTACATGCACGCAAAATAGGATGTGAAGATTTCTGCTGACTACAAATACACTCACTGGCCACTTTATTAGGCACACCTGTCCAACTGCTCATTAACGCAAATTTCTAATCAGCCAATCACATGGCAGCAACTCAATGCATTTAGGCATGTAGACATTGTCAAGACGATCTGCTGCAGTTCAAACCGAGCATCAGAATGGGGAAGAAAGGTGATTTAAGTGACTTTGAACGTGGCATGGTTGTTGGTGCCAGACGGGCTGGTCTGAGTATTTCAGAAACTGCTGATCTACTGGGATTTTCACGCACAACCATCTCTAGGGTTTACAGAGAATGGTCCGAAAAAGAGAAAATATCCAGTGAGCGGCAGTTCTGTGGGCGAAAATGCCTTGTTGATGCCAGTGGTCAGAGGAGAATGGCCAGACTGGTTCGAGCTGACAGAAAGGCAACAGTAACTCAAATAACCACTCATTACAACCGAGGTATGCAGAAGAGCATCTCTGAACGCACAACACGTCAAACCTTGAGGCAGATGGGCTACAGCAGCAGAAGACCACACCGGGTGCCACTCCTGTCAGCTAAGAACAGGAAACTGAGGCTACAATTCGCACAGGCTCACCAAAATTGGACAATAGAAGATTGGAAAAACGTTGCCTGGTCTGATGAGTCTCGATTTCTGCTGCGACATTCGGATGGTAGGGTCAGAATTTGGCGTCAACAACATGAAAGCATGGATCCATTCTGCCTTGTATCAACGGTTCAGGCTGGTGGTGGTGGTGTAATGGTGTGGGGGATATTTTCTTGGCACACTTTGGGCCCCTTAGTACCAACTGAGCATCGTGTCAACGCCACAGCCTACTGAGTATTGTTGCTGACCATGTCCATCCCTTTATGACCACAGTGTTCCCATCTTCTGATGGCTACTCCCAGCAGGATAATACGCCATGTCATAAAGCTCGAATCATCTCAGACTGGTTTCTTGAACATGACAATGAGTTCACTGTGCTCAAATGGCCTCCACAGTCACCAGATCTCAATCCAATAGAGCACCTCTGGGATGTGGTGGACTGGGAGATTCGCATCATGGATGTGCAGCCGACAAATCTGCAGCAACTGCGTGATGCTATCATGTCAATATGGACCAAACTCTCTGAGGAATGTTTTCAGTACCTTGTTGAATCTATGCCACAAAGGATTAAGGCAGTTCTGAAGGCAAAAGGGGGTCCAACCCGGTACTAGCAAGGTGTACCTAATAAAGTGGCCTGTGAGTGTATATATTCACAATGTCTCATATAGTCTGCATGTCAGGGTTTTAAATGGCATTAGAATTGCAGCTGTGTAAAGGGCTACTGAAATAACCAAAACCAGCAGTGACTAAAGACCGGGGGAGAAATACTTAAAGATTCACTCTTCAGTGTAATCTTAAGCTCCACAGAGTTGTTTTTCCTATTTGCAGTGGTGTTCACAGTCATTAATCCTCTGGTGGACTTTGTTGCATGTAGATAGTAAATGGGGAGATTACGGCATAGAGCCGCAATAGAAACTGGGTTTGGTTGACTCGTAACAGTTCTATAGTCCTGGTGTGTTCAGCTGGACCAGTGCGACAGACTTTGTCTTTCGCCTACAGCTGATAATTTCACCTACACCTGATAATTTCGCCTACACCAGATAATTTCACCTACACCTGATAATTTCACCTACACCTGATAATTTCACCTACATCTGATAATTTCACCTACACCTGATAATTTCGCCTACACCTGATAATTTCACCTACACCTGATAATTTCACGTACACCTGCCAGTTGCCTGTTGTGCTTCATATTGCTTTGATGACATGACATTTAATCGCTAGCGTAAACATTTTCTGCCTTCTGACTAATTTGCTGTTTTCAACTATTCCATGTTAACAGAGCCTCTCTCGGGGCTCCTGGGTGGCATGGCGGTCTATTCCGTTGCCTACCAACACTGGGATCGCCGCTTCGAATCCCCGTGTTACCTCCGACTTCGTGGCGCGTCCCTACAGACACAAGTGGCCGTCTCTGCGAGTGGGAAGCCAGATGTGGGTATGTGTCCTGGTTGCTGCACTAGCGCCTCCTCTGGTCAGTCGGGGCACCTGTTCAGGGGGGAGGGGGAACTAGGTGGAAAAGCGTGATCCTCCAGGATTAGGAACGAGTATATTAGAGGGACAACTCAGGTTGGCCAGTTTGGAGACAAAGCAAGAGAGACAAGATTGAGATGGTTTGGACATGTGTGGAGGAGAGATGCTGGGCATATTGGGAGAAGGATGCTGAATATGGAGCTGCCAGGGAAGAGGAGAAGAGGAAGGCCAAAGAGGAGGTTTATGGATGTGGTGAGGGAGGACATGCAGGTGGCTGGTGTGACAGAGGAAGATGCAGAGGACAGGAAGAGATGGACACGGATGATCCGCTGTGGCGCCCCCCAACGGGAGCAGCCGAAAGTAGTCGTAGTTGTAGTAGTAGTAGTCATTGTAGTAGTAGTAGTAGTCATAGTAGTTGTAGCAGTAGTAGTAGTAATAGTAAGAAACTCAGGAGGCACATCTCCTTATTTTTTACTTGTGCTTCGTTGGGTGGAATAACAAACAGCGCATGTGTGAGTCAGTTGTGTAGGGGCAGCCGGTGCATATTGGTTGTTGAGAAGACTCTTAGCAAGTCGTCCGTTGACCTTGCCCAGTGGAACCGTTGGGCAGGGCAGGTTTGCATGAAAGGTAGGACACAGGTCAGAGGTCAGACTTTTGCACCTTATTTAAGAGGGAAACATGAGTAATGGGAGTACTTACAAGATTAATCAATCAATCAATCAAGTTGCATTTAGTACCCTTTTTTTGTTTTTGTTGCAAGAACACGGTGTGTAACATACTGTAGATGCAAAGCACTGCTGTTACAGAGTCCAAGCAAGCAAGGACGGGATGAAATAGCATTTAGATTTACGCAGGGTTTCTTTAGGAGACCTGTAAAAAAAATGCGAGCTGTATTTTGGAGACTCAGTGCAAGCACATAGCCAGACATTTTTAGCTCCACTGGAGACCCCAAGAAAGAAATGCATTATACATGTGTTTTATGTATGAATGTATTTATTTGTTTGTTTATTGCCCTTCTCTCCCTAGAGATGGAATTGCTTTCGCTCTTAGAATATGTGAGATAGTGAGAGAACAGGTAAGCGAGTCAGTAAGCAGGTGGGCAAGTGGCTGAGCGAGTGAGGAAGGAAGTGAGTGAACAAGTGATGGAGGAATTGAGTGAGTCAGTTGGCTAGTGAGTGAATGAGTGAGGAAGTTATTGAGTGAGGGAAGAGGTCAGTGAATGAGTGATTGAACGAGCGGTGGAGGAAGTGAGAGTGAGTTAGTGGGCAAGTGAGTGAGTTAACGAGCAATGTGTCAATGTTTGAACACTTGCTTTGGCAATATGTACATTGTTACGTCATGCCAATAAAGCCATTTGAATTTGAATGAGTGAAGAAGTGAGTGACGACATGAATGAGTGAGGAAGTGAATGAATGAGTGACTGAGTGAGGGAACAAGTGAGTGAGTGGATGAATGAGTTCCTCTCCAGGTCCATGAGTTGCTTTAGATCTAAAAAGAACAAGGGATCTAACAAAGTATAGACTAAATTACCAAGCACTTGGCATGACCTCCTCTCTCTCTCTCTCTCTCTCTCTCTCTCTCTCTCTCTCTCTCTCTCTCTCTCTCTCTCTCTCTCTCTCTCTCTCTTTCTTTCTCTCTCTCTCTCTCTCTCTCTCTCTCTCTCTCTCTCTCTCTCTCTCTCTGCACTGCATGCTGGGAGGTTGGGTGTGTGAGCGTGACTTAAGGTGGTGAATGTGAGGGTGGCGTGGAAAGTGTTTGCTGTATTGTTTTCGGACGGTCCCCTGTATTCTTCATTTGTCCTGTGTGCATGATCAGGTCAACTTAATACTTTGTTCACCGAGTGCTCAGTGGTTTTGTCGAGTTGTTTTCAGGAGGAACGGCGTCCCCCAAGAAGCCACCTCTGTCCATCCGTCACGGGATTCGGATAGTCCTGTAACCAAGCATATTTCTGCCCGCTGCGGGATTCGATCCGATTGTGCGGCACCTCGAGGCTAACCGCTCAACTAAGGGGGGGGGGGGGGCGACCGGGCAATGAGTTTTTTTGTAGGTTATAGTAGTCACCCTCTCCCAGAAGCGTGTCCTCGCGCTTTGTTATTCCCGCGCTCCGGAGAGACTTCTGAGGATCCCACCGCTGCCACCAATGTAACCAAGCATATTTCTGCCCGCTGCGGGATTCGAATTGGCTTGTACTGCGCCATGTGGCGACATCATTAATCGCTCGACTAAAGGGGGCCGACCCCCCTTTGTGGTCGGCCAGTGAGTCTTTTGAAGGTTACAGTGCCATCAAAGCCCAGCATGACGGTGCAGGTTTTGTTGGCCGGAAGAGAGCAAGTTGGCCATGACAGTCTTCCGTTTGCTTCCAGGATAAACAAGGCTGTGGTGATGTTTCTGAAGGAGGCGTGTCATGTTGGTGAGATGATTGAGAGGGGTGTAGTTATCAGGGATAGGGGTGTAGTTATCAGGGATAGGGGTGTAGTTATTATGCTACTGTTCCTCCATTGTCGGTTCCCTCTACCCGAATCCCAGTGTCGGGTGTTCCGCCGTTTATCCCCACCGAACCGTTGGAATATTGAGCTGCGGAGGTTTGGTAAATTTACCAGTGATTTCAAAACCGTCAGCATGTTCTGTCACTCAGGAGGCAGGTATTTAGGGTTTCGGACTCTGCGACACAGAGTTTGGAGGTTTCCTTTAGAGTTAAACATGATTATGGCTCGCACTAGTTTGGGGCAGTTGAACTGTTTTGAGTGTGGCGATGTCGGCCATAAACGGCTCGCATGTCCGCACAGACAGCAAGCGGAGGCTAACAACACAGAGGCTAACATCCTGCCCACTGATAATGTCTCCGAGGTGGGGAGAGGAGAACGGAGTCAGTTGGAGGAACAACGTGCTCCACCGGTTGTAGATGAGGAAATAGGCTCTCAGCCTATGGCCTCGGACCCAGGGGCAGAGCTTGCAGAAACACTCGCAGCTGAACAGGCTGCATCCAGCACTCGATGGTGTTTTAAGCCCCCAACATACTCTTCAAGGCAGCGCTGCATGGAAGGCACTCCCCGCCCCCTACAGTTTCAGCTAATCACAGCACTGGCGCTAACCCTAACCCTGACCCTAACCCTAACCATCATCGAAGGCATCCAGCAGCTGGGCAGGGACTGAGGATGTGCCCAGTGGTGAGGGACAGAGTGTGAGAGGCAGAGGCCTACTGAAGGGAACACCGAGAGTGTGGAGGAGATGCCCAGGAGCCAGGTGATAAGTGAGGCTGACGACATGGATTCCGATTCAGAGTCTGATAGTGTGTCGGCTGGTGAAACATCAAACCACAACACACGTATTCTCTGGAGAACTTTATTTTATTTTGTTTTTGGATAAAACGTTTGGGAAGAAAGTAAATTATTTTAATGATACAGAGAAGTTCATTAGGACTGTTGGTCATCTGCAGACACTGGTTGGTTTTGAGCTGCTTGATGGAAAAAAAAGTCTTAAAGCTTAAGAAATACATCACAGCCTTGAGAAAGGCAGCAAAGGGGAAAACTGCAAGAAAGAAGAAAGTTGTGAAATAAATTATGATCCTGCATCACAGGGTGCTTTATTCTTTTTTTGTTTCATGCCGGTCTGTTTCTGTCTCTGTCTGTTTCTCTGTTCTACCAAACTTATGCAGGGGCTCAGGGTTGGATCTGTTAATATTGATGGTGGGAGGGACAGATGTAAGAGGGCTTTAGTGGCTGAGGTTGTGAAGCAGAAAAAGATAGATGTGGTTTTCCTGCAGGAAACTCATAGTGACCAAACTAATGAGATAGACTGGGGGCGGTGGTGGGAGGGGTCATATGCACTCAGCCATGGCACCAACTTTAGTGAGGGGGGTAGCAGTGTTACTAACTAAAAGAACTAATGCAAGAATAGTATCATCTGTGGAGTTAGTTAAGGGTAGGTGTCTGATTGGAAGGGTAGAATTTGAAGGGTGCCTTTTCTGTTTGGTCAACGTATATGCCTCAATTCAGGGGGCTGACAGATTAGCTTTTCTTAGTGTTGTGAGGGATGAGCTGCAGAATTATGGTCAGGAGCAGCATAGGTGAGGATTGGAACTGTACCATTGATTTCACCATGGATAAGACAAGTGGTGAACCACACTTTCAGTCATCTGGTAGCTTAGGCAGAATAGTTACTCATGTGGCGGGGAGAAGAATTGATGACTATAGTATGCTGGAAAGTTATGTCTACTACTATACAAGTTACGACCATATGCTGGCTGCTTGACAACGCCACTCTCACACACAGGGCTGAGAGACCCTCAAATACATCAAGTAATTTAAGGCCGGGTTCCCTACACACGTCCTGTCCAACTAAATTAACCTAGACAGAGGCTGTGCTATCAACAAATGTAAGACAATGTTTATTTGCATGCAGTTGTTTTTAAAATGACAGATTTTCCCGTATGGACACCCACCATCAGAAAAATAACAAACACTAAGGCAGGGGCGGGGCATGTGACTTTGGGCCTATTGACTTGGAGGGCTTAGCTTGGTAGGCTCCTAACCTGAGGCCTAGGCTACCTCAGAGCAAGTGTTACAATACATAAGAAATATCCCTCTGTATAAGATTGGTGAGTTCATAACCTCGGGCATAGTACATCACAGCAAACATTAGAATAGTAGAATATCACACCAAATATTAAATATCATGCTGTCTGTTCATAGAATCAATAGACACACTCACTGCAACCAGTAACACACTTCTCCTATGGTTAACAAGCCAGGCATAAGGCTCAGGCAAGTGGTTGCTCCAAATCAACCCACGCAGACCCCCGTACATACACACAAACAAAACAAGACAAGGCACAAAGGCAAAGCTAATTGGGAAAACTAAGGTTGGGAAAAACAGTGGCAGTTGCTGGACACTACCCAGAGCTGCTGGGTTCCTAACCCGTCTTCACTGACGGATTGATGCATTCAATCACGCTTGGAGACGGTCACGAGAGCTGTTGGGTTGGTAACCCGGCTTCCCTAGCCCCTGCCTACCGTCCAGGCAAACCAAGGCGGCCGACACTGAACAACACTGGGCTACCCACCGCCTGCAACATGGGTCGACTTGTCCCCTGCACTGTTAGCACTGAGCTAGTTAGCAAACGCTAGCTTGAACTATCGCAGGTCTTAATAAAGGAAGTGGCCTGTCATGAATGGGCTACCTCAAGGCTCCTGGGTCCTAAAGCTACCCGATACACTCGATTAGATTTACTACATGCATGGGCATCCGGGTAGCGTGGTGGTCTATTCCGTTGCCTACTAACTCGGGGACCGCCAGTTCGAATCCCTGTGTTACCTTTGACTTGGTCGGGCATCCCTACAGACACAATTGGCTGTGTCTGCGGGTGGGAAGCCGGATGTGGGTATGTGTCCTGGTTGCTGCACTGGCATCTCCTCTGGTCAGTCAGGGCGCCTGTTCAGGGGGGAGGGGGAACTGGGTGGAATAGCGTGATCCTCCCATGCGCTACATCCCCCTGGCAAAACGTCTCACTGTCAGGTGAAAAGAGGCAGCTTGGTGACTTCAGATGTATCGGAGGAGGCATGTGGTAGTCTGCGGCCCTGCCCAGATCAGCAGAGGGGGTGGAGCAGCAACCGGGATGGCTCGGAAGAGTGGCGTAATTGGTTCGATACAATTGCAGAGAAAAAGAGGGAGAAAAAAGATTTACTAGATTCATGGAGTTCATGGAGGTTGAAACACCCCACTGCTAGACAGTGCACATAGGTCAGGGTGAGTAATAACAGGGTGAGCGCAGCCTGGTAGATAGGTTCCACATTTGCATCCAGTCTAGTTAGTAGCTCCATTACTCCAGCTGACTTCACTGATCATCACTTCATCATGGCAGAATTGATCATTTCTCCTGGGCAAAAATTTAGGCCATATTGGCATTTCAACAAGTTGCTGCAGAATAGCATTTTCTGTTAGAGCTCTGAACAATTTTGGGTCTGTTGGCAAAATAAAAGAGCTAATTTTGATTCACTGAGGCAGTGGTGGAAAGTGGGTAATGCACAGATTTGCGTCTTCTGTCAGCAGTATACATCTCACTCCACTGCTAGTATAAAAGCAGCAGTCCAGGAGCTGGAGGACAGTATTAAGAACATTGAGTGTGAATAGTAATCCAGACGTTGCTGCTGATGGCCTGCTGCAAGAAAAAAGACTGGAACTCAGGACTTTCATGCAGGAGAGAGTGAAAGGAACCCTCGTTAGGTCTCATTTCCTCAACTTCAAAGACATGGATGCTCCTAGCTCTTTTTTCTTCGGTTTGGAGAAGACTGTTGCCAGGATCAAGCTGATGACATCCCTAAAGCTCCCTGGTGGCAGGGTGACGACTGATCCAAAGGAAAGGATGAGTCATGCTGTGGTTTTTTACGCTTCTCTCGCTTCAGTGTGATTAGGACAGTGCTGCAGAGCTGTTAGAGGGGCTACCTCAGCTCAGTCCCAAGGGGAAGGCAGACCTGGAAAGAGAACTCAGCTTGGCAGAGTTGAGTGTAGCTGTTGGTCAGATGGCTTCAGGACGGGCTCCAGGAATTGATGGGCTCACCACTGATTTTTTTTTTCTGGTGTTCTGTTGGACCTGACCTGCATGGAGTTCTCTTTGAACGCTTCCTTGCAGGTATAATGCCTTCCTCTTGTAAGAGGGCAGTTCTCTCCTTGCTCCCTAAAAATTGAGATTTAGCTTTGCTGAAAAACTGGAGGCTGGAGGCGCTTTTATGCTAGGGCTATAAAGTGTATCCAAAGGAGTTGAATCAAGTGCGACTGGACTTGGTATATATCCGTGAAGACGTTTCGCCTCTCATCCAAGAGGCTTCATCAGTTCATGCCTTTCTGACTAGACCAAGCTAGTCCGACTGGCTGGTGATGAGACTCCGAATTTATCTTCTAGGAGTCGTTGTCAGAGCTATTGATATGCATGGCTCTTTGTGCTCCGATGTTTACCAACGCCCGTCGCTAACATAGCCATAGATATGAGTGGCTCTTTTGTGTACCGATGTTTGGCTGCGCCCGTCGTTATCGGAGGTATTGATATGCGTGGCTCTCCTGTGCTCCGATGCCCAGCCGGGCCCGTCGCCACCGGAGCTATTGATTTGCATTTGTTTAGCAGTGATGGTCATTGGGGATGTTAGTTTCGACTTCATTATTCAGTGGTCATGAGAGTCGTTGGAGCCGTTAGTGACCGACTGTTGTTCTTGGAGGCTAGGCTTCTTGAGTCTCCTGGGTAGAGATGAAAGGATGGCATTGTAAGTGGGAGATGGTGATGGTAAGTGGTGGTGTCGCAGACCTCCTCCTCTCTTGAGGGATGGTTTTTCCAGTTTCGCATAGATGGCTTCCTCACTCCTCTTTCAAACCATCTATCTGCTCTGTTCAAAATGTGTACGTTGCTGTCCTCGAAGGAGTGTGTCTTCTCCTTTAGGTGTAGATAGACTGCTGAGTCTTGTCCTGAGGAGTTTGGCCTTCTGTGTTGGGCCATCCGTTTGTGTATGGGTTGTTTGGTTTCTCCTATGTATAGGTCAGTGAAATCGTCATTGCATTGTACAGCATACACCAGATTGCTTTTTCCGGGTGTGTGGTACACGGTCTTTGGGATGAACCAGTCTTTGTCGGAGTGTGTTGCTGGGTTTGAAGTATACCGGGATGCGGTGTTTGTTGAAAATTCTCCTGAGTTTCTCGGAGACCCCAGAAACATACGGGATAACTGTACTATTCCTTCTGTTCCTTTTCTCCTTGTCGCTCACCCGGTTGGTCTTTTTGGAACGTGTTGCAGTTTTCACAAAGGTCCAACTGGGGTAGCCGCAGGTTTTTAAAGCTCCCTTCAGGGGTTTGTGTTCTTCTCGTTGGGCCTGAGTGCTGCTGGGCACATTGTCAGCTCTGTGTTGCAAAGTTCTGATGACGCTCAATTGTGTTCCAGCGGGTGGTGTGAGTCGAAAGTAGATATTGGTCTGTGTGTGTAGGTTTCCCGTAAACCCCAATGTGGAGGCTCCTGTCTTCTCTAATGTGGACGTCACAGTCCAAGAAGGGCAAACTGTTGTTCTTTACATCTTCCCTTGTGAACTTAATGTTCTTGTCCACTGAGTTGATGTGTTTGGTAAACGCTCGCACCTCTTGTGTTTGGATTTTGACCCATGTGTCGTCCACATATCTGAACCAGTGGCGACGGATGTTGGTAAACATCGGATCACAAAGAGCCACGCATATCAATAGCTCTGACAACGACTCCTAGAGGATATATTCTGAGTCTCATCAACAGCCAGTCAGACTAGCTTGGTCTAGTCAGAAAGGCACGAACTGAGGAAGCCTCTTGGATGAGAGGCGAAACATCTTCACGAATATATACCAAGTCCAGTTGCACTTGATTCAACTCCTTTGGATAACCATGACCTGGATGAATGAGAACATTCACAGACGACTATAAAGTGCTTTCCAGAGTATCGTCACACAGATTCTAGATATACTTGTTCATATGGACCAAACATACTGTGTCCAGGGCAGGACAATAATGGACAAGGTAACCACTATGGTCTTGACATTGGTATTCTCTCCTTAGATCAAGAAAAAAATATTCGACAGGATGAACCATGGCTATTTGTTTTCAGTACTCCAGACTTTTGCTTTTGGTGACTATTTTGTATCATGGGTGGGGTTATTGTACAGTGGTTCTGAGTGTTTGGTGAAAGTTGTGGGAAGGTTGAGCTGGCCAATCCCTTTGCAGATGGGTATAAGTCAGGGTTGTCCCATCTCAGGGCAACTTTACAGTCTGGCTGTACGGAATCTATGCTGTGCATTACATTACATTACATTACATTACAGTCATTTAGCCGACACTTTTATCCAAAGCAACTTACAATAAGTGTATTTAACGTAGGAAATCAGGAGAACTACTAGTCATCAGAGGTCATAAGTGCATCTAAACAAGCATCTAAGTGCAAAACCAGTGTTAAAGTAAATCGCAAGAAAGTTTTTTTTTAAATGAGTGAATACAATAAGCGCTAAGAACAAGTAACAGGGTAGTAGTTCTTGAAGAGGTGAGTTTTCAACCTGCGCCGAAAGATGGGCAGCGACTCCGCTGTCCTGACATCAGTGGGGAGTTCATTCCACCACTGTGGGGCCAGGACAGAAAAGAGGCGTGACCAGGTCGATCAGCAGCAGGGGCCTCTGAGTGACGGGGCAACCAGGTGTCCAGAGGCAGCAGAGCGAAGTGGTCAGGCGGGGGTGTAGGGCTTGACCATGGCCTGGAGATAGGAAGGAGCTGTTCCTTTCGCTGTGCAGGCTGAGACGCCGTCTCAGTGGGCTTTCACTGTCAGCCACACAACACAACCTACCTTTGATCGTTTCTGCCTATGCAGGTGATTTAAATGTGTTTGTCAGGGATCAGCAGGACATGCAGGAACCACAGGACCAACTGGGCTTATATCAGAAGGCTTCATCAGCAACAGTAAACTGGGCAAAGAGTGAAGCCTTACAGGTAGGACAGTGGAGAGAGAGGGCAGCACCCAGTTTGCCTGCAGGTCTGCAGTGGGGGAGAAGAGGGAGAAAGGTGTTGGGGGTAATTTTAGGCACAGAGGATTATCAGAGGTAGAATTGGGAGGATGTGATGGAGAAAGTGTGTGCCAAGTTGTCTAAATGGAAATGTTGTTATGTCAGCTGTTGTATAGGGGTCAAGTTTTGGTTGCCAATAACTTGATGTTCTTGATGCTGTGGCACAGACTGATTGTTCTACCTCCACCAAGAGGCTTGATTGAAAATGTTCAGCTGGCCATAGTGGACTTTTTCTGGTCAGGACAGCACTGGATCCGAGCCCTTGCCTTACACTTGCCAGTGGAAGAAGGAGGAAAGGATCTTGTGGACATAACCTCTCGAGTGATTGCCTTTAGACTGAAGACTGCACAGAGACTGCTTTATCACTGGTGTGCGGTGGCTAGACACAGCCAAGCTCATTCTGCAGACAGCTGGTTGTC
Organism: Lampris incognitus; assembly: GCF_029633865.1. Lineage (NCBI taxonomy): Eukaryota > Metazoa > Chordata > Actinopteri > Lampriformes > Lampridae > Lampris > Lampris incognitus. The sequence continues at coordinate 55,787,104 of NC_079213.1, forward strand.
TAGGGTACAGTAAGCAACTGTTTCTGCTGAGGCTGGAGGAGGCAGCTCTCACAGGCCTGTTGCCTTTCTACACCTCTGTTCTGGAAGCATGGAAGATCCTGAAGGCCTCCAGAGAGCCTGCTGCTATGGCTGGTCTGTGGCTGTTTAAGGAGCCACTGTTTTGCAACAGCTTCATTCAGGCCCAGACCCTGTCCTCAGCCAGCATAAGATCTTCTCTGAAGGAGGCTGGATGTGTGAAGCTGGGATGTGCTGATACCCACAAGGACCCTGCAACAATGCACCAAAATTAGATCCAGGTTGTTGAGTCGTATTATTGAGGAGGTGTGTGCATTGCTTCCAGAGTACCTGAGGATATTTACGATGGAGAACCATGAGCTAGCTGGCCATTGGAAGGAGAATGTGGATTATAGCTTTCCACAGTTGACTGGCTCTCCTAATGTGGGGTAGTGGCAGCAGGTGAAGGGCCAACTTTCATGACCCCATGGCTAGTTACGCCCTGTGTGTGAAGGTGAGGCACTTTCAGTCTCTCCAGGCCATGAAATTATCGAGGTGGTTGGAGTTTTTTTGCCCAGGCTCTTCCCCAAAAGGCTGCTGGTGGTCCCTGTACAAGCTACTGGTTGTGAAACGGTCAGCTGATCTCCAGTAGAGAATTGTGCATGCAGCGATAGCCACAAAAAGACCGAGTGCACCTGGATCCTGATCACAGGAAGGCGTGTCTTTTTTTGTTCACAGTGTGAAACTCTAATGCATTTATTTGTCCAGTGTCCTAGGTTGGTGGGTGTGTTTACTTTGTTAAGGGCTGGGTTTTTTTTGGGGGGGAGGCTTTTTTCTTTTCAGTTGTTTGTATATGGTCCCAAATACCTAGCCAGGAAGAAAGGTGCGCACACACTTATAAATTTTATATCAGCTACTGCCCAATTAGCCATCGGGCTGAGCTGTAAGAACCGGGCTCGGGCGGTGGGCTGTGTAGACCCTGTGCTGGTTGTTAAAGGACTGCTGAAGGCTCGGCTCAGGGTGGAGCATGCCTGGAGACAATTTAGAGGCTTTCAGCCTTAAATGGGCAATAGGGCGAGTATTGTGCTCAGTGGGAGATGATGAAGACCTGGATCTCTGTTTCTGATTTGTGTAAGGAGGGTGACTCCTGGCTGGATATTTGGTTTGTGTTTTATTTATTTATTATGTAAATTGTGTAAACACAACATCCATGTTGTCCATCTAGGGAGAGAGATCATCCTCTGTTGCTCTCCCTGAGATTTCTTCCCATTTTTTTTCTTCCCTGTTAAAGGGTTTTAGGGAGTTGTCCCTCACCCGATGGGAGGGTCTAAGGACAGGTCTTTGTGTTGCTGTAAAAGCCCTCTGAGGCACATTTGTGTTTGTGGTGTTGGGCTATACAAGTAGAGTTGACTTGAGTTTGAAAAGCTGTTTGTTGTTATAAAGACTGTTCCAACTACTCAGTGAGATTTTTTTCTGAAACCGTTTTTCATTTCATGAGCTGGATTATTACAATAAGATGAACATGTTTGACTGGACTGGAAGGTAAACTGAATAAAAGAGCTTTTGAAAATCAAAAATCTCTCTCTCGCTCTGTCTGTCTGTCTGTCTGTCTGTCTGTCTGTCTGTCTCTCTGTCTGTCTGTCTGTCTGTCTGTCTGTCTCTCTCTTGCTTTTTCTCTGGCTGCCAGCTCATGTCTTTCATTTAATTTTATTTCATACTTCCTGTCTCTTTCATGTTTTGTTCATTCTCCTTGCAGTACTCCATTTTTTCACCCAGACTGGTTCTTCTTCAGACATGTGGAGCTCAACCTGGCGGAGGTTTTCAGGGATCTGAGTAACGGGCAGAACTGAAACTGAGATGGTTGGGGCAGGCAGAAGAGTGCAGTGCAGCAGTAATTGACAGGCACCATTTTGTCTTTCTGTCTGTTGACTTCATCGGCCTCTCAGTTCTTGTGTGATCCGTCAGGGTTGCAGTACACAGATGAGAACTTCGTCCCTGGTCTGGAAGAAGCAAGGTGGACGTCTAACGTGGTCTCATGTTGGCTTTTTGAACTGTTGCATTGTCAAGGTTAACTCACTCTGTTAAGGACACAAATATCCACCGTATGAGGATGAGTTGTAAATCCTAGAGGGGAGGTTTTACTATCAGCCCTTTGGGGTTTCTTACCTCTCCTGCACAACCTCTGCTGTGTGTGTGTCTGTTTTTTAATATAGTTTTGTTATCATCACTTCCTTTGTGCTAAAAAAAAAAGAAGCAAAAAGGTATGTTCAGAACCATTATCAGCCAAATAACATGGATCTGATCACATATAAAGAATATCCATCTATCCATCCATCCATCCATCAACCAAACCGCTTATCCTACTCAGGGTCATGGGGAGGCTGGAGCCTATCCCAGCAGTCATTGGGCAACAGGCCGCCAGTCCATCACAGGGCCCCCCCACACACACACACACACACCTAGGGACAATTTTTTTAGTACGGTCGAGTCACCTGACCTACATGTCTTTGGACTATGGGAGGAAACCGGAGCCCCCGGAGGAAACCCACACAGACATGGGGAGAACATGCAAACTCCACACAGAGGACGACCTGGGATGACCCCCAAGGTTGGACTACCCTGAAGGTCCTGGCTTGAACCCAGGACCTTCTTGCTGTGAGGTGACTGCACCATCCACTGCGCCACCATGCCGCCTATAAAGAATATATCAAATCAAGTTTATTTGTATAGCCCAATATCACAAATTACAAATGTGCCTCAGTGGATTTAACAGCAGCACGGCTTCCTGTCCTCAGACCCTCTCATCAGATATGGAACAACTTCCTAAAAAGAAAACCTTTAACAGGGAGAAAAAATAGGAAGAAACCTCAGGAAGAGCAACAGAGGAGGGATCGCTCTCCCAAGACGGACAATGTGCAATGGTGTTGTGTTCACAAAGCCCTGCTGGTTATTCCCAGGTCTCCACCATTAAGACCTGCGGATGGAGTCCTGCTGGTTATTCCCAGGTCTCCACCATTAAGACCTGCAGATGGAGCCCTGCTGATTATTCCCAGGTCTCCACCTTTAAGACCTGCAGATGGAGCCCTGCTGGTTATTCCCAGGTCTCCTCCATTAAGACCTGCAGATGGAACCCTGCTGGTTATTCCCAGGTCTCCACCATTAAGACCTGCAGATGGAGCCCTGCTCGTTATTCCCAGGTCTCCACCATTAAGACCTGCAGATGGAGCCCTGCTCGTTATTCCCAGGTCTCCACCATTAAGACATGCAGATGGAGCCCTGCTCGTTATTCCCAGGTCTCCACCATTAAGACATGCAGATGGAGCCCTGCTCGTTATTCCCAGGTCTCCTCCATTAAGACCTGCAGATGGAGCCCTGCTGGTTATTCCCAGGTCTCCACCATTAAGACCTGCAGATGGAGCCCTGCTCGTTATTCCCAAGTCTCCACCATTAAGACATGCAGATGGAGCCCTGCTCGTTATTCCCAGGTCTCCACCATTAAGACCTGCAGATGGAGCCTGCTGGTTATTCCCAGGTCACAGTTAGTCACAAAGGGTGTTCTGGCTTTTGCTGTTCGAGCCCCCACACTATGAACCTCTCTTCCTGTTGAACTACAGTCTCTAGCTTCTTTTAAATCTTGTCTTAAAACTTTTCTCTGTATAAAAGCTTTTACAAATGTTTGATATTTGTTTTTATTTATTTATACTGTTTATTTTTACTCTTACTTATTTGGTCTTACTCTTATTTTTCCCTGTTCTGGTTTTATTTCTTTGTAAAGCACTTTGTAACATTGTTTTAGAAAGTGCTATATAAAGTTATATTATTATTATTTATTTATTTATTTCGTGTTTCCTGTTGTACATCCTGTATAGCCGGGTCCAAACTATGGACCTGAGGCACTTGATTGACAGTACTCGTCATAATATGTGGGCTGTTCCGAGTAGGGCGATCTTCTCGACTGCACAGATGTTGATGTTGCCTGGGATACGGTTGGTGAACTTTTCCATCCCCTTCTTCATGAGTCTTAGAGCTCCAATGACCACTGGTGTTGTTTCAGTCTTCATTCCCCACATCCTGTTGACTTCAGTCTCCAGGTCTTTGTACTTGGTCAGCTTCTCTGTGACTTTCACTGAGGTGTTTTGTTCGGATGGTGTTGCCATGTCGATGAGCATGCTCCTCTTTTGCTTCCTGTCCTGAACAACGATTTTCGGCTTGTTGGCTTTTATCTCTCTGTCAGTATGGATGGGTGTGTCCCAGAGGATGGTGACGTCATTGTTCTCAGTGACCGTTTTTGGCTGGTGTTCGTACCACTTTTCAGTCATCTTGATCTTGTAACTCCTGCAGATCTTCCAGTGCAGGTATGCTGCTGCCTTGTTGTGCCTGTACATGTACTCGGTTTTTGCCAGTTCCGGGCAGCCTGAGACAATGTGGTCGATGGTTTCTTCGTACATTCCACTGATTCTGCATTTTGGGTCTGTTCTGTCTTTGATGATGCAATGGTGATGGTATCTGGTTGCCAGGCTCTGGTCTTGTGCAGCGATTATCAGGCCCTCCGTCTCAGCTTTCAGCCCGGTGCTTCTCAGCCACTGGTGTGTCTTTTGTTGGTCCACATCTGCGTCTTTCATTCTTTTTGGGTATTTCCCGTGCATTGATTTGTCCTCCCAGGTGTTTTTCGCAGCTGCTGGCCATGGTGTTTTGCCTTCTGCTTCACTTGTTTGGTGTAGATGGTAAACGAGTGAAGGAGAAGGCAAAACATTATTATTATTATTATTATTATTATTGTTGCCTTGTCTGGTTTTATTTCTTTGTAAAGCAATTTGTGATGTTGTTTCAGAACAGTGCTGTATAAATAAAGTTATTATTGTTATTATTATTATCATTATCATTATCATTATTATTGCCCTGTCTGGTTGTATTTCTTTGTAAAGCACTTTGTGACGTTGTTTCAGAACAGTGCTGTATAAATAAAGTTAAGTCATTCGTGTGATCACTTAGTCTCTGTTAGAATGTCGATGGAGACTCTGGAGGTGTTGGTGGTGTCAGCGAGTCCACTGCCAAACCAATCCCAACAGCGTAAATGTGTTTTTACTGGATTTTTTTTTATTAACAAAAACACTGATTCATTTACAGTCTATTTCATGTTTTCTTGCCGAATTTATATATAAAACTACACTTGCAATCAGAGCGTTAATGTTATTTACCTTATAATAGGAAACGTGTGTAATTTGTCATTATTGACATAACCTTTTATTTAACAGGAGTTAAATGAGAGGATTCTTGTGATTTTAATAGATTTGTTTATAATCGAAAACATAAATACTAAAATTATTGGCACTTTCCATAGAATTAGGATCTTTTTACCACTGTAGTCTCTCTCGCTCTCTCTCTCTCTCTTTCTCGCTCTCTCACACACACACACGTTATCAGCCATTCAAGTTTCCCAACATGCTAATAAGCACAGCATTTTTGAAAAATGGCCCACTTTCTACAGAAAATTTTTTTTTTAAACTTTATTTATTTTTTACTCTGTGCTGTCTTGTGACTCCCCTCCCCAAACCCCATCTGTCCTCTTGGCCAGTGGCGTGACGAGGATTCAGTGGACTACGTGAGTAGATGAAGTGTGTGCTGGGTATGGGCAGACCGTGCCTTTTCCTTTACCCATTTCTGTTTGGGCGCTAACAGTGTTTCCTCTAACGTCGGCTGTTGGTACTGATGTAATGTTATGAGCTTAACGTAACGCAGAGCAGATGGACGTCGAAGCTGTGAAAACAGCTTGTTCTATTTTCTAAACTATATAGATGCAATCTACAATGATTGGAACAATTGCATTAAAGGGTTACAACTTACAGTCAGTCTTCCTATATACCCCGTAAACATGTTTTAGCTGTCAGATACTCCTCCTTCACGTTCATCCTCCATTCATACATCCACCCTTAACACTATTTCCATTTTCCTGTCACGAACTGGATTCTCGCTCCAGTTCTGGCATCATAGTATCAACATAAAACCCCAAAGCATACAAGATGTTCACATTTCCACAGAGCCGCGTAGAGAGCCAGGGGGAATGCCCTTTAGAAGTTCTAACGTCCTTTACAGGGTTCTGGTTTCCAGTGGGGTTTTGGGGTGTGGAGGGCTATCAGCGGCTCACTTTTCTCTGTGTGTATTTCTGTGTGGGTGTGTGTGTTTGTTGGCTTATGGGTAGTGGGGGGAACTGTGGGCTTGTAAACTTTTCAGTCCCATTTCACTAACCGCTGTTTGGGGCTTTGAGGTTCACATTGACAAATTACATAAGACTTCATTGTGATGTATGTGTGTATTTGTGTATTTTTGCAGCCTTCACTTCACTCAGGGCTTGTCTTATTGGAGATGACACTACCTTGGTCACCTAGGAGTCAACGCTGAACTGTAAATTCTTGTTTGATTCCATTTTAGAAGTCAAGGTTGCCTTCCTTTTTTGTTGCTGCAAACTGGCAAATATGGCCACGGCTCCTGTCAGTTAACTGCTAAATTAATAGCTTTATACCCGCCATTGTAATAGAATGGAGAAGTGGGCAAAGTTATATTGGGGGGCCTTGGTTCCCCTAAAGCAAAGCTCTCAGTTTACCAGTCAATCTTCGTTCCAACCCTCACCTATGGTCATGAGCTTTAGGTAGTGACCGAAAGGGTGAGATCACAGATACAAGCGGCTGAAATTAGTTTCCTTCGTAGGGTGTCTGGGCTCAGCGTTAGAGATAGGGTGAGGAGCTCGGACATCCGGAGGGAGCTCGGAATAGAGCCGCTGTTCCTTCGCATCAAAAGGAGCCAGTTGAGGTGGTTCGGGCATCTGATTAGGATGCCTCCTGGGCGCCTTCCTTTGGAGGTTTTCCGGGCACATCCAATTGGGAGGAGACCCCAGGGTAGACCCAGAACTCGCTGGAGGGATTACATGTCCAATCTGGCCTGGGGACGCCTTGGGATCCCCCAGGAGGAGCTGGAGGGCGTTGTTGGGAAGAGGGACATGCCCTACTTAGCTTGCTGCCACCGCGACCCAACCCCAGAGAAGTGGCTGACGATGAATGAATGAATGATTCCCCTAAGGAAAAAATCCCATTGTCATGTGACTGGCTGTTCGAGCATGTCAAACACTTGGATAGTCATGATAGTGATAGTCTCTCCTGGTTGAATCACAATTAAAAGTAATCAACAAATTCATTTGGGGGGGGGACTGGTTTCTTGAAAAAAAAGTCAAAGGAGATAATTCAGCTACAAATCCCAGCGTGCATTGCGTTTAAGAAACACGCAATCACTTCAAATTCTGTTGCCCAAGGTAGTGAACTGTTGTACCTAGCTAAGCTCTTTAGATAATATAATACAGCATCCATCCATCCATCCATCCATTATCTAAGCCACTTATCCTGCAGGGAGAGGCTCCAACGTCCCGCAAAAATACAAAAAATACATGTAAAATTACAGCAGTAATTTTGAATTCACCAGCAAGAGATATGATGTATTGTTTTGCTCCTGACTCTGCCGCCATCGTGCGTCAATATCCACACGATCACTTTTCTTCACGTATCCTATGAAAGAACAGTGGATTCTCCAGAGTAATGGTCGTTGAAGGTTCATGTGTAGTTTTTGACATATCAAACAGACTAGACAAGGTGGCTTCTCAGAAACCAAGATGAAGCCCTTATCACCGGTGGCCATAAACAACTGTAGCCTGTCATATCACTTAATCATCAGAGAGACTCGCGTGTTTCTGTGATGAGTATTGTTGCAGTAATCATTAAAAGTAAAAATTCAACCATGTGGATTGAATGGAAGACGGCCCTACCTGAAGCTGCGACTGAGGAGGTGATACCGAGGGTGGTCTGACGGGACGTGGAAGCGGGGCAGTCTAGGCTAGCTGCTGGCCTGTGCTTACCGGCATTTGTTGCACTCTCGCGGCGGCCTCGCCTGGCGTTGACTGTGGTGTTTTTGGTGTCATCGTGAGGATTGCGGGGAGGTGTGTCGAGGGTGTCTGGCTTGGAGAGCTGGTGTTGGATCGGCTGGGGGACTCTTGTCTGCGTGTCCGGAGGGCCCAAGCACCACGGCCCCTGCCTGGAGCTGCGCCTGAGGAGGAAGCACCGAGGGTGGTCTGACAGGACGCAGAAGCGGGGCAGTCTAAGCAGTCATCCTGGCTGGCGTTCGTTCCCTTGGACAGTGACTTTTTTTTTATAGTATGTATGTGTTAGTATCTGTGTGTGTTCTTGTAGTTCTTGGTAGTTTTTCGATAGGTGTTTTTGTCTTTGTGTTGCACTGCTGTGGACTGGGGGAAACAATATTTCATGCCTGAAGTAAAACGACAAAGTGTTCCTGATTCCTGATTCCTGATTCCTGGAAAGAAAAAAAACTCTTCAGGGAGAAAAATGGCTCTGCCCATTTCTCCACTCTATGACAATACACACATGCATGCATGCACACACATGTACGTACACACACGCGCACACACACACGCACACAAAACAGATTTCTATTCCTCCCTAGTGCTAATTTCCCTGATGCCTGACCTGACTTTACAATGTTACAATATTAGAATTCATTTAGCAGATGCTTTTATCTAAAGCGACACACATCTGAGAGTTAATACAACACAAGAAAGGGTCTAGTCAGGAGGCAACAACACAAGGAAGTGCCAGAAAACTGGCTTCAAATCCAATAGGGCATAGGTGTCAACAGGCAGTGCACAAAGGCAATGTATATGGTGCATAGAAGTTAATTTTTTTATCATTATTAATATCATCAGGTATTAATAATGTGTTCGAGAATTTTCGAGGTGTTCAAGAAAGAGCTGGTTCTTTAAATGCATCTTAAATATGGAGGGGGACTCAGTGGATTGAATGGAGTTTGGTAACTCGTTCCACCACTGGGGAACTCCAGAAGAGAAGAGTCTGGCTAGTGACTTAAGGCCCCGTTGTGACGGAACTGCTAGGTGCCTTTCATTGGCAGAGTACAGTGAGCGGGACTGAGTGTAGACCTGAATGAGGGAGTTTGGGTAGGGGGAGCCGTTTTAGCTGCTGTTTTGTAAGCGAGCATTAAGGTTTTGAATTTGATGCGGGCAGCAACTGGGAGCCATTTGAGGGATATGAACAGTGAAGTGACATCTGCTGTTTTGGGTTGGTTGAAGACCAGACGCGCCGCCGCGTTCTGCATCATTTGCAGAGGTTTGAAAGTGCATGCAGGGAGACCTGCCAGTAAGGAGTTGCAGTAGTCAGTGCATGATATTACAAGAGCCTGTACCAGGAGTTGTGCTGCATGCTCAGACAAGTAAGGGCTAATCTTCCTGATGGTGTACAGGGCAAATGGGCACGGCCGAGCAATTGAGGCCACGTGAACCTTAAAGGTTAGCTGGTCATCAATCATGACACCCAGAATTTTGGGCAGACTTTGTGGGCATGTGTTGGGTTGATCCAAGCTGGATATTGATCTGTTGTTGTAAAGATGGACTGGCTGGGATGACAAGGAGCTCAGTCTTACATAGGTTAAGCTGAGGGTGATGTTCTTTCATCCATGCAGAGGTATCAGCAAGACATGACGATATCCATGCTGAGACTATGAAGTCATCTGGCCGGAATGATAGGAAGAGCTGGGTATCATCAGCATAGCAATGGTAAGGGAACCATGGGAGCGGATGATTGCACAAACTGAGGAGGTGTATATTGAGAAGAGAAGGGGACCAAGCACTGACCCTTGAGGTACCCCTGTGGATATGCAGTGCGGTTTGGACACTTCTCCCCTCCAAGATACTCTAAATGATCACACCGAGAGGAAGGACATGAACTAGCAGAAGGCAGATCCTGACATACCAAGCTCAGTGAGTGTGGAGAGAAGGATTTGGTGGTTAACCATGTCAAAGTCAGCTTTTACTCTAACTTTTTCTAACTTTAATTTGATTTATTATTTTTTATTTATTAGAATGTTTATTATAAATTATATTATATATTATATTGTGGCCCTGTGGTTAGCGCTGTTGCCTCACAGCAAGAAGGTCCTGGGTTCGAAACCAAGGCCATCCCAGGTCCTTTCTGTGTGGAGTTTGCATGTTCTCCCCGTGTCTGTAGTGGGTTTTCTCCGGGTGCTCCAGTTTCCTCCCACCATCAAAAAAGACATGCATGTTAGGGTTAATACTCCTGCCTGTGCCCCTGACCAAGGCAATAGGAAGAAATAACTGGAGTTGGTCCCCGGGTGCTGCACGGCAGCTGCCCACTACTCCGAGCAACACAACGAGCATGGGTTAAATGCAGTGAGTACATTTCATTTGTATGTATGTACAAAATGACTAATAAAGAGTATTCCATTCTATTCTGTTATTATTGTTATTATATTATATATGTTATTATAATATGTTATATATTATGTAATTATATTTTACAATTGGGGAGAAAAAGGGGGAAAATGTAAAAAAAAGTCAGCCCAAAATTTTATAAAAGTTGCTGTTTTTTTGGGGGAGGATTTGTCCCCCCTTTTTCTTCTTAATTATACTTGGCTAATCACCCCACTCTTCTGAGCCATCCTGGTCACTGCTCCACCTCATGCAGGGCTGCAGACTACCACATGCCTCCTCTGATACACGTGGAGTCACCAGCCGATTCTTTTCACCTGACAGTGAGGAGTTTCACTAGGGGGATGTAGCGCGTGGGAGGATCACGCTATTCCCCCCAATTTCCCCCCGAACAGGCCGAGAGTAGGAGCTATTGCAGCGACCAGACAAATATTCACCATCTGGCTTCCCACCCACAGACCCGGCCAATTGTGTCTGTAGGGACGCCCCGACCAAGCCGGAGGTAACACAGGGATTCGAACCAGCGATCCCTGTGTTGGTACTCAATGGAATAGACCGCTACGCTACCCGGACACTGCTCATATTTTATGTTGACACAGTCAACATATCTGCTACAGGGTTAAACCCTAAAACACATTAGTTTAACCTGAACACATCCCAGTTATCTACATGGAAGCAAGTTTCTTTCAACACAACTTGCTGACATGAAACAGGCTTGTACTGTCTCATAAAGAATTTACTTGACTCACTGGATTATTTTGCTCCTTATTTGTTGAGCACTTTCCCTACCGTTGAGTGTTTCTTAAAAAATTTATATATATATATATATATATATATATATATATATATATATATATATATATATATATATATATATATATACACTACCGTTCAAAAGTTTGGGATCACCCAAACAATTTTGTGTTTTCCATGAAAAGTCACACTTATTCACCACCATATGTTGTGAAATGAATAGAAAATAGAGTCAAGACATTGACAAGGTTAGAAATAATGATTTGTATTTGAAATAAGATTTTTTTTACATCAAACTTTGCTTTCGTCAAAGAATCCTCCATTTGCAGCAATTACAGCATTGCAGACCTTTGGCATTCTAGCTGTTAATTTGTTGAGGTAATCTGGAGAAATTGCACCCCACGCTTCCAGAAGCAGCTCCCACAAGTTGGATTGGTTGGATGGGCACTTCTTTGAGCAGATTGAGTTTCTGGAGCATCACATTTGTGGGGTCAATTAAACGCTCAAAATGGCCAGAAAAAGAGAACTTTCATCTGAAACTCGACAGTCTATTCTTGTTCTTAGAAATGAAGGCTATTCCATGCGAGAAATCCGGTGTGTACTACTCCCTTCAGAGGACAGCACAAACAGGCTCTAACCAGAGTAGAAAAAGAAGTGGGAGGCCGCGTTGCACAACTGAGCAAGAAGATAAGTACATTAGAGTCTCTAGTTTGAGAAACAGACGCCTCACAGGTCCCCAACTGGCATCTTCATTAAATAGTACCTGTTAGAGCCTGTTTGTGCTGTCCTCTGAAGGGAGTAGTACACACCGGTGTAGGAAATCTTCAATTTCTTAGCAATTTCTCGCATGGAATAGCCTTCATTTCTAAGAACAAGAATAGACTGTCGAGTTTCAGATGAAAGTTCTCTTTTTCTGGCCATTTTGAGCGTTTAATTGACCCCACAAATGTGATGCTCCAGAAACTCAATCTGCTCAAAGAAGTGCCCATCCAACCAATCCAACTTGTGGGAGCTGCTTCTGGAAGCGTGGGGTGCAATTTCTCCAGATTACCTCAACAAATTAACAGCTAGAATGCCAAAGGTCTGCAATGCTGTAATTGCTGCAAATGGAGGATTCTTTGACGAAAGCAAAGTTTGATGTAAAAAAAATCTTATTTCAAATACAAATCATTATTTCTAACCTTGTCAATGTCTTGACTCTATTTTCTATTCATTTCACAACATATGGTGGTGAATAAGTGTGACTTTTCATGGAAAACACGAAATTGTTTGGGTGATCCCAAACTTTTGAACGGTAGTGTATATATATATATATATATATATATATATATATATATATATATATATATATATATATATATATATAATGGAGGGTTTTTAAAGTTCCTAAGTGTTGGGATGAGTCACATCTTTCTCTTTGCCTTGCAGAGTAAAGTTAGAAAAAGCTGACTTTGACATGGTTAACACCAAATCCTTCTCTCCACACTCACTGAGCTTGGTATGTCAGGATCTGCCTTCTGCTAGTTCATGTCCTCCCTCTCGGTGTGATCATTTAGAGTATCTTGGAGGGGAGAAGTGCCCAAACCGCACTGCATATCCACAGGGGTACCTCAAGGGTCAGTGCTTGGTCCCCTTCTCTTCTCAATATACACCTCCTCAGTTTGTGCAATCATCTGCTCCCATGGTTCCCTTACCATTGCTATGCTGATGATACCCAGCTCTTCCTATCATTCCGGCCAGATGACTTCACAGTCTCAGCACGGATATCGTCATGTCTTGCAGATACCTCTGCATGGAGTGTATGAAGCAACTCTGAAGATGATTATTGATAATATAATGTATTAGAACTTTGATGCCCTAGACTCCAGGTTCAGGAAAAGTATGTTCTTCTAAAAGATTACAATAATTTATTTTGTGTGACTTTACTGGAGAAGCAGGAGTCTATTTGTCACATCTTATGGTCCCTGATACAGCAGTATTCTCCAGTGGTTCTCTGTTAGTATTCCAGAAGACTCATGTAGGCTGGCAGGTCTGTTCTATTACAGTCGAGCTGGGAACGAAGAAAAGCACCACATAGAACATTTTCACTGAATTCACCTCAGGTTTATTCAATGATCCTTGTTTGACTTTCTCCTCAAAAGAATGGCTGTAATGTCTTGAGAGTATAGTCTTTGAAATTATAAAGGTGACACACATTGTGTGTAGCCTGACATTGCCAGACCGATTTTGCAAATGCGAATTGGTCTGGAATTGGATAGACCTACAACCAATCAGAGCAATGGAACCTGTGATGTAGCGCTGAACCATTTACCAAATCCTGTCGGAAGTACAGCAAATATCTTTCTTCTCATCAAAAGCTTCAAGTGCATTTGTTTGTTCTTCATTTAGAGAAACAGACCGTCCAGTTCATTTAATGCTGTCACGGTAGCGGATTAAACAGACTGTTTCACATCAGCAACAGCCATCTTTGCTGTTTACGAAACTGCCTCAACAGCGCTCCTTTGTACAGTCATCATATCAACCTGCTCCATACCCAGACAGCAAAGGTGCTGTGGCCCGGACCTGTCCCACACCCGACTTTCATCTTTCTTTCATCCGGTCCACATACCACGTGGAATGATGGCACTTGGGCGGTCCACTCCTGCTTGCCAGATCTGGGCCAGAACGAAGCCATAGCAATATGACATGTGCCACATATCTGCCAAAGGTGGCCCATATTTGTTGTGTGATATTTGGGCCATATTCACCATTTACCACACAGGCCACTTCAGGGTCACATCCAAATCACATGTTGCCCAGAGCACCGCGTCTTTGCCAAAAACGGCCCACATTTGATTTGGCATATTTGCTGTTATACATGTGGGCCACTTTAGGCTCACATCCATTTTGTCAGGGCCAGAAGAAGACCATCAGTGCCACAGCATTGCCTGAAGTGGCCCACATCCGGATGCTATCTGGGTATTAGATGATCAGTTGTGATTGGCCCTACCCGGGCCAGTTCGGCTGCTGGAAATCTGTCTGAATGGGAGCAGTGCCAGATGCATCTACCAGAGCAAATAAACCATGAGCTCACAGATCTGTCTGGGTCCCAGGCTAAATTGTTTGTACTTCACTTGCCTAAAGCCCCCAATTTCCGGGGAGAGGAAACCGGCTGACTGCAGCATGCCTATTCAAATCTGAGCTGTTGTCTGCAAACTGAAAGCTGTTGCCCATGTTGTTGGTCTTTTTCTTAGCATTCTCTTCCTCTTAATCTATGTTTTCTACTCTTTGGTTGATAAACATATTTTTTGTCTCTTTGTGCTAAATACATCAAGTTTTTACTTTCTCTTTCCCTCCCATTTTCTTTCCCTTCCCCTCTCTCTGACTTGTCCATCCCTCCCTCTTGCTTTATACCCCTATACTTCTACCTCTGTCTTGTCCCTCCCTCCCTCTTGCTATATACCCCTATACTTCTACCTCGGTCTTGTCCCTCCCTCCCTCTTGCTATATACCCCTATACTTCTACCTCTGTCTTGTCCCTCCCTCCCTCTTGCTATATACCCCTATACGTCTACCTCTGTCTTGTCCCTCCCTCCCTCTTGCTATATACCGCTGTACTTCTACCTCTGTCTTGTCCCTCCCTCCCTCTTGTTATATACCCCTATACGTCTACCTCAGTCTTGTCCCTCCCTCCCTCCCTCCCTCTTGTTATATACCCCTATACCTCTACCTCTGTCTTGTCCCTCCCTCCCTCTTGCTATTTACCCCTATACTTCTACCTCTGTCTTGTCCCTCCCTCCCTCCCTCCCTCTTGCTATTTACCCCTATACCTCTACCTCTGTCTTGTCCCTCCCTCCCTCTTGCTATTTACCCCTATACTTCTACCTCTGTCTTGTCCCTCCCTCCCTCCCTCTTGCTATTTACCCCTATACCTCTAGCTCTGTCTTGTCCCTCCCTCCCTCTTGCTATATACCCCTATACTTCTACCTCTGTCTTGTCCCTCCCTCCCTCTTGCTATATACCCCTACACTTCTACCTCTGTCTTGTCCCTCCCTCCCTCTTGCTATATACCCCTATACTTTTACCACTGTCTTGTCCCTCCCTCCCTCTTGCTATATACCCCTATACTTCTACCTCTGTCTTGTCCCTCCCTCCCTCTTGCTATATACCCCTATACTTCTACCTCTGTCTTGTCCCTCCCTCCCTCTTGCTATATACCCCTATACTTCTACCTCTGTCTTGTCCCTCCCTCCCTCTTGTTATATAACCTTATACTTCTACCTCGGTCTTGTCCCTCCCTCCCTCTTGCTATTTACCCCTATACGTCTACCTCTGTCTTGTCCCTCCCTCTTGTTATATAACCTTGTACTTCTACCTCTGTCTTGTCCCTCCCTCCCTCTTGCTATATACCCCTATACTTCTACCTCTGTCTTGTCCCTCCCTCCCTCTTGCTATTTACCCCTATACGTCTACCTCTGTCTTGTCCCTCCCTCCCTCTTGTTATATAACCTTATACTTCTACCTCTGTCTTGTCCCTCCCTCCCTCCCTCTTGCTATATACCCCTATACTTCTACCTCTGTCTTGTCCCTCCCTCCCTCTTGCTATTTACCCCTATACTTCTACCTCTGTCTTGTCCCTCCCTCCCTCTTGTTATATACCCCTATACGTCTACCTCTGTCTTGTCCCTCCCTCCCTCTTGCTATTTACCCCTATACTTCTACCTCGGTCTTGTCCCTCCCTCCCTCTTGCTATATACCGCTGTACTTCTACCTCTGTCTTGTCCCTCCCTCCCTCTTGTTATATACCCCTATACGTCTACCTCAGTCTTGTCCCTCCCTCCCTCCCTCTTGTTATATACCCCTATACCTCTACCTCTGTCTTGTCCCTCCCTCCCTCTTGCTATTTACCCCTATACTTCTACCTCTGTCTTGTCCCTCCCTCCCTCCCTCTTGCTATTTACCCCTATACCTCTACCTCTGTCTTGTCCCTCCCTCCCTCTTGCTATTTACCCCTATACTTCTACCTCTGTCTTGTCCCTCCCTCCCTCTTGCTATTTACCCCTATACTTCTAGCTCTGTCTTGTCCCTCCCTCCCTCTTGCTATATACCCCTATACTTCTACCTCGGTCTTGTCCCTCCCTCCCTCTTGCTATATACCCCTATACTTCTACTTCTGTCTTGTCCCTCCCTCCCTCTTGTTATATAACCTTATACTTCTACCTTGGTCTTGTCCCTCCCTCCCTCTTGCTATTTACCCCTATACGTCTACCTCTGTCTTGTCCCTCCCTCTTGTTATATAACCTTATACTTCTACCTCTGTCTTGTCCCTCCCTCCCTCTTGCTATATACCCCTATACTTCTACCTCTGTCTTGTCCCTCCCTCCCTCTTGCTATTTACCCCTATACGTCTACCTCTGTCTTGTCCCTCCCTCCCTCTTGTTATATAACCTTATACTTCTACCTCTGTCTTGTCCCCCCCTCCCTCCCTCTTGCTATATACCCCTATACTTCTACCTCTGTCTTGTCCCTCCCTCCCTCTTGCTATTTACCCCTATACTTCTACCTCTGTCTTGTCCCTCCCTCCCTCTTGTTATATACCCCTATACGTCTACCTCTGTCTTGTCCCTCCCTCCCTCCCTCTTGCTATATACCCCTATACTTCTACCTCTGTCTTGTCCCTCCCTCCCTCTTGCTATTTACCCCTATACTTCTACCTCTGTCTTGTCCCTCCCTCCCTCTTGCTATTTACCCCTATACTTCTAGCTCTGTCTTGTCCCTCCCTCCCTCTTGCTATATACCCCTATACTTCTACCTCTGTCTTGTCCCTCCCTACCTCTTGCTATTTACCCCTATACTTCTACCTCTGTCTTGTCCCTCCCTCCCTCTTGCTATTTACCCCTATACTTCTAGCTCTGTCTTGTCCCTCCCTCCCTCTTGCTATATACCCCTATACTTCTACCTCTGTCTTGTCCCTCCCTCCCTCTTGCTATATACCCCTACACTTCTACCTCTGTCTTGTCCCTCCCTCCCTCTTGCTATATACCCCTATACTTCTACCTCTGTCTTGTCCCTCCCTCCCTCTTGCTATATACCCCTATACTTCTACCTCGGTCTTGTCCCTCCCTCCCTCTTGCTATATACCCCTATACTTCTACTTCTGTCTTGTCCCTCCCTCCCTCTTGTTATATAACCTTATACTTCTACCTTGGTCTTGTCCCTCCCTCCCTCTTGCTATTTACCCCTATACGTCTACCTCTGTGTTGTCCCTCCCTCTTGTTATATAACCTTATACTTCTACCTCTGTCTTGTCCCTCCCTCCCTCTTGCTATATACCCCTATACTTCTACCTCTGTCTTGTCCCTCCCTCCCTCTTGCTATTTACCCCTATACGTCTACCTCTGTCTTGTCCCTCCCTCCCTCTTGTTATATAACCTTATACTTCTACCTCTGTCTTGTCCCTCCCTCCCTCCCTCTTGCTATATACCCCTATACTTCTACCTCTGTCTTGTCCCTCCCTCCCTCTTGCTATTTACCCCTATACTTCTACCTCTGTCTTGTCCCTCCCTCCCTCTTGTTATATACCCCTATACGTCTACCTCTGTCTTGTCCCTCCCTCCCTCTTGCTATTTACCCCTATACTTCTACCTCGGTCTTGTCCCTCCCTCCCTCTTACTATTTACCCCTATACTTCTACCTCGGTCGTGTCCCCCCTCCCTCTTGCTATATACCCCTATACTTCTACTTCTCTGTCTGCCTTTGACCTCTGACATATTTCTTCCCTACCAACCAGGAAGCCATCATAACGGGTCTGCTTCCAGAGACCACTTACTCTGTGACTGTGGCAGCCTATACCACCAAGGGGGATGGAGCACGCAGCAAAGCCAAGGTGTCCACCACAGCAGGAGCAGGTGAGTCTGTGTGTGTTTCTTGGTGGTTGACCAACAGGCAAAATAGTACTAACAATGATTTAATTTAAATATCAGAATGGAAATCTAAATTACACATTATTTGAGTAGATTGTTTCATTAGCCACATGACCAAGGCCGGTGGAATTTGTTTTAGGTACACATTGAACTGTGCAGCAGAATACATACATCGACAACAACAGACACTCCACATATTATCACGGACAGTACAGCTACACAATAACAGAAATAAACACGTCACGCATAACAGTCAGGTGGATGGAGGTGTTTATGGCAGTGGTGTGTGAGGAGGGACTACAAGAAGGAATTCAGAGTCCTGGTGGCTAGGGGAAAACTGTCTGTGAAGTGTTTAGTCTTAGTGGACGGTGACCTGTAGCGCCTCCCTGAGGGAAGGAGCTGGAAGAGGTGATGAGCAGCATGTGAGGGGTCGGAGATTATCTTTGCTGCTTTACAGTCTTTTTAGTATGTAAAGATTCATCTGAGGGGAGTGGGCTGCCTGTGGTTTGGACGCCTTGTTGACAATCCACTGCAGTTTTTTCCTCCGTGTTTGACTGTCTGTGCCACCGTACCATACTGTAATACTGTAGTACTGTAATACTGTACTACTGTAATACTGTAATAGAAGATGTTATGATGACTCGATAATGGCTGAGTAAAACAGAACCAGAAGTTGATGTTTGATCTGGTATTTTTAAGCTGCCTAAGAAAGTAAAGTCATGTTGATCTATAGCAGTGATGTGTTCAGTGTTCACTTTCCACGTCAGATTGTTGCTGATGTATGTTCCAAGGAACTTAAAAGAGTGGGTGGTGGTGATGGGGTCTCTGTTCATTTGTATGGGTGTTTTGGGATTCGGCATGCATGGGAAGTCAATGATGAGTTCTTGGGTTTGGGCTGTATTAAGCGGACGTTAAACAGTGCACTAGTTGTTAAGATCATATTCAGGGCTCAGCTGCACCAGGTGTACATTTTTGGTTTGGATCCTTGCATGAAAGTTTTTCTAATGAGCCTCTGTTTTGAAAAAAATTCTGTAAAATAAATAATGTCGGCCTCTTGGTAATGTAGCAGTCTATTCTGTTGCCTACCGACATGGGGGTTGCCTGTTCGAATCGGGCGGGCGTCCCTACAGACACAATTGGCCGTGTCTGTAGGTGGGAAGCCAGATGTGGGTGTGTGTCCTGGTCGCTGCACTAGCGCCCCCTCTGGTCGGTCGGGGCGCCTGTTCAGGGGGGAGGGGGAACCGGGGAGAATAGCGTGATCCTCCCACCTGCTACGTCCCCCTGGTGAAATTCCTCACTGTCGGGTGAAAAGAAGCGGCTGGCGACTCCACATGTATGAGAGGAGGCATGTAGTAGTCTGCAGCCCTCTCCAGATCGGCAGAGGGGGTGGAGCAGCGACCGAGACAGCTTGGAAGAGTGGGGGAATTGGTCGGGTACAAATGAGAAGAAAAAAGGGGGGAAATCCAATCAATAATGTTGCATTGTGCAAGACCCAGCGGTTGTCTCAAGTTGTCTCAAACTGTTTCTGGGGCCCCTGAAAAGAAGTGATAATGAAAGTAAATTTCATTCATCCAGCACGTTTCTCACAAAACTGTGGAATACTTAACACTGGATTAAATATAACAGCTGTGTTAGCTATGCACTGAATGCTGAATTTATGTTTGATGTAATCACTCAGATTGCTGAAGTTTTACTTAAGTCAACGTTTTAAAAAGAGAACATTTTAATCACCTGCTTTTGCTTAAGTAGGTATAGGAATACTTATACATCTCTTTTCACCTCATTCAGTGCCCAGCAAGCCCACCATGATGATCAGCACAACAATTGGGAACACTGCCCTGATCCAGTGGCAGCCCCCGAAGGAAATGGTGGGGCAGCATGTGGGATATCAACTGCAATACAAGAGAGCAGAGGAGGAGGCCTTTGCCGTCAAAGACTTCAAGCAGACAGATGACCACTTCACTGTCACTGGCCTCCATAAAGGTGCTGTCTACATATTCAAACTGTGTGCCAAAAATCGTGCAGGCAACGGGGAGGAATATGTAAAGGAGATCACTACACCAGATGATGTTCCCAGCAGTTACCCCCAGAATCTGAGCGTAGTGGGCCTGACAACCACATCCACCAAGCTGGCCTGGGATCCACCTCCTCTGGCTGAAAGGAATGGGAAGATCGTCCTGTACGTCGTGGTGTACCGAGACATCAATAGCCAACAAAACAAAACCAACAGCACCACAGACACCCACATGACCATCCAGGGCTTACAGCCTGACACCACCTATGACATCCGGGTACGGGCTTTCACCAGCAAGGGTGGAGGACCTATCAGCCCCAGTATCCAAAGCAGGACCATGTCCACATCCATGCCAGGTGAGAACATAGAAGTGTTCATGTACTAATGAGTCCATGTTCCTCTCCTGTCACTCTTACACCCTACACACATCTTTGAAGTAATAGAATAAGATCCTGTTAGATAGCATACTGTAGTTTATCTAATAAGCAGCTGTTGGTGAATCTGAAGATGTAGATAATTTAACATTTGTTCCTGGAAAGGAAAATAATTGTTAGCATCTTAGCAATAATGATTAACAAATCCCCATGAACATTTTTTTAAACTGGGTTTATTTTCAATTTTCAAACACAAACCAATCAAACAATGGACCCACGACTACGGACCCCCCCCACCCCCGACTAAATCAAAATCCCCCACCTCACTCTCATCCCACCTGGCATGCCACTCAAAACAACGTGTATTGAATTAAACCATCACAAAAACTAACAACGTAAACAAGTAACAACCATAAATTAAAGTAACAAAACAAAAGGGGAAACATTAACCAAAAAAAATAAATAAATGAGCAAAAGGGAAAAGGAGAAAACTAGAGATAATATTGACATTAAGAATGTAAGCCCATCAACCCTGGCCACCAACAACCATCTAACTCCTCCACAAAGTCAAAAAAGGGCTTCCATGTCAAATGGAATTTGGGTATAGTTCCACTCATGGCATATTTGATCTTTTCTAATTTCAGTGACTGTATAACTTCTGCAACCCAACGTGTGAAAGTAGGAGGGGACGCCTCCTTCCATTTGAACAGTATCAATCTCCTAGCTAATAGAGTGGAGTAGGACAACAGGTTTGCCTGAGTAGCATTTAAATATAAACCAGCTGGAACGACCCCAAAGATGGCAGTCAGAGGAGAAGGTTCAAGTGGAAAAATAAAAAAGCGGCCAAGGCCTCAAAGATGGAATGCCAGAACTGAGTTAGTTTTGGGCAGGACCAGAACATATGTAAGAGACTGGCAGTGGCTTGTTTGAACCTCTCACATCATCAATAAATGTCCTCCAAAGTGACTATTCCATTCCAAACGCTCCATCAGAAATACAGGGGACAAAAGACTGATTGTTTGTAATAGGGGCACCAATAGGGATACCTTTAAATTTGAAAGCCTGTCTAAATTGTTTCCAAATCTTAATAAACCTACATATGATAGGGTTATCAGTGCATTTGGATATAGGGTGAGCCCAAGGGTGTGCTGAGCAGAGAAGAGAGTACAAAGATACATGAGAAACAGATGACATCTCAAAGGCTAACAAACATGGAATTTCAGTGCCTGTGAACTTAGACTGCCAAAAGGACACTACCCATACATTACAGGACCAGTAATACTGCTGAAAACTTGGTAAGGCCATTCCACCAGCTTCATGGGGTTTTTGAAGGACCGCTTTGTGTATCCGAGGAATTTTTCCAGTACAAATAAATGAAATAAATGTATCTAGCGAAAAGAAGAATGTCTTTTTAATATGAACTGGTATAGATTGAAAGTAGTATAAAAATGTGGGTGAGATATTCATTTTAACTGCATTAATATGACCTTCAAAAGATAAAGGGAGCCCAGACCAGCGTTCCAGATCAAGTTTAGTACAGCCTAGCAGAGTTAGAAAGTTGCGTTTAAAAGGATCATTATATCTCCGTGTTGCAACAGTGCAACTAAATTTGTTAGGTGACATCTTGAACAGAAGGGAGCTACGCAGACATTTATCTGCCACGGAGTTAAATTACGTTTCCGTTATTAATCTCCTTGGAGAATTTCAGTTACTGCACATTAACCCATCCTAGCTGTGATCTGTCAAACATGTGAAGCAGTAGGCTGCTGCCGTGATGCTGCACCCGGGGACCAACTCCAATTCTTTTCCCATTGCCTTGGTCAGGGGCATAGACAGGAGTATAAACCCTAAGATACATGTTTTGATGGTTGGGAAAACCGTAGCACCCTTAGAAAACCCACCACAGATACGGAGAGAACATGCAAACACCACACAGAGGATGACCTGGAATGACCCCCAAGGTTGGACAACCCCGGGATTCGAACCCAGGATCTTCTTGCTGTGAGGCAACAGCGCTAACCACTGGGCCATCGTGCCGCCCATAATTGGGGTTAATTGGGGTTAGTTCCCTTTTATGTAAGTTGAGTTTATATCCAGGAAAAATTCCAAAATCCTTCAATAATGTAAAGCTCTTAGGGATCTCTTTGTATCTGACCCCTTAACCTGCAAGGTTAAGTGGGTTAAGGGGTCAGATACAAAAACCAACAGGTCTTCAGCAAAAAGTGATACCATGTGTCCCTGATCTCTATGAATACCATGGATCTTGTAGTCCTTACGCAGGGCTATGGCCAGAGGTTCCTTTGCTATTGCAAAGAGCAGGGGGCTTAAAGGGCATACTTATCTAGTTCCTTTGTGTAACTGGAAAGAGGCAGAAATTATATCATTTGTATGTATTGAGGCTTTCAGGGACAAGTACAATGATCTGACAGCACTGAAACCAAATTTTCGCAAAGTAAGAAAAAGGTAGTCCCACTCCACCCAGTCAAGAGCTTTTTCCCTGTCAAATGATAACACCATCCAGGGGTCTGAGAAGGCTTAGAATAAAGAATGTTGAAAAGCTGATGAAGATTTTTTTAAAAAGTGCTTGTTTTTGACAAATCCAGTCTGGTCTGGGGAAATTATAACTGAAAGCACTGTTTCTAAATGGTGAGCTAAGGTTTTAGCCAATATATTCACATCAGTATTAAGTAGTGAGATAGGTCGGTAAGATGCAAAATCAAGAGGGTTCTTACCATTTTTGAGCAGTATAGAAATTGATGGAGGGATAGAGTGAGCGTTGAATGATTCACCAAACATTTCGTCCAAAAGTGGCGAAAGAAGCTTGGAAAATTTCTTGTAAAATTGGGTTGGGAAACCATCTGGCCCCAGAGACTTGTCACTCTGCATGGTTCCAATTGCTTGCATTATTTCAGTTTCAGAGATGGGCTCCCCGAGTCTATCTGTAATATTCACATCAACGGAGGGGATCTCAAGTTCTTAGAAAAAAGAATCCATTAATTACAGATCTTCTGGGGGGTCGGAAGCATAAAGTTTTGAATAAAAATTATGAAATGTATCATTTATTTCATCATGGTCAGTAGTGACTATACCCGAGGGAGTACGAATTTCTACTATGGTTTGACATGCTTGGCGAAGCTGATTTGCAAGCATTCTACCGGATTTCTCCCCCATTCATAATTATTGGAGTGTGAGTTGACAAAACTTCAAATTCTGTTTTTTTAGTGAAAGACATTTTTTGTGTAAGACCGGGCGATTAGGAAGTGGCACAAGTTCTATCACATTCCAGGATTTCGTCCTGTAAGGCATTAATATGTGGCATTTTACATTTTCGGGCATAGGTAGAGTAAGACATAATTTGACCCCTCATAAAAGCTTTTATTGTCTCCCATAAAATTGTTCTGGATATGTCTCCAGTTCGATTTATTTCAAGAAATAATTTGACTAGACAGAAATGTGATGAAAGCTTTGTCAGAAAGTAGGGGAGACTTAAAGCGCCACAGTCGGCAAGATAAGGGTTGGTTTAGTAAAGTTAGCTCAAGAGTCAATGGGGCGTGGTCTGAGATTATGACAGCCTGATTACTGCATTTTCGAACCAATGAGAGCAGTTTATTATCTAGTAAAAAGTAATCAATCCGAGGGTAAGTCTTCTGAACATGGGAAAAAATGAATAGTCACGAGCTGTGGGATTTAGAAAACGCCAAACACCCAAAACTCCATTGGAGATTAGAAATTTATCAATAATACAACATTTAGAAAGAGGGGCAGGTTTTGATGAGCTACAATCAAGAGTAGTGGACAGGACACGGTTTAAGTCCCCACCAACGATAAGACTGTATGTATTGACGTCAGGTAAGCGGGATAAAAAAAAATCCTTACAGAATTGCGCATTATCCCAATTGGGAGCTTATATGTTGGCTAGAATAACCAGACTATAATATATCTGACCAGTGACAATTATGTAATGACCTCTTGCATCAACCCCCTGCATCAACTTTTGAGACTGAAAACAGGATATTTTTGTTAATCAATATAGCGGCCCCTCTGGATTTGAATTGAAATCTCGAGTGGAATAAATGCCCTACCCAACCACAGCGAAGCCCAACTTGGTGTGAGTCACGAGGTGTTTCCTGGAGAAATGCAATCTGAGTGTTGAGGTGTTTAAGATGAGTCAGAATCTTTTTTCCTTTTCATAGGCAGGTTGAGGCCTTTCACATTCCAGCTGGTTCAGGTGACCGACCTACTCATACCACACCCTGGTCCAGATGTTAGTGACATTTTATGTCACTGCAGGAGATAATGGACATGAACATCTATTAACAAAGTTGGAGAGAGAGATACAGTCAGTATGGCAAATGATGGGGGACATATTTACCATCAGTCAACGAGTAAAAGAAAGATAGACCGCCGAGATGACTAAAAAGTAAAAAAGGAGGGAAAAAAAAGAAAAAGAAAAAAAGGGGGTGCAAAAACACTGTGACACCCACATCCTAACACCCACATCCCCAGATCCCTCTTTCCCTAACTCTCATCCTACATCCAACCCCAACAGGGGCATGCATGCTATCAAGAAGCCTTAACAAACAAGCAAAGTTGAGTCCTGCCAAGTGGACATATGAAATTTGAATTTAATTATTTTAAATGATTGCATCTATATAGCGCTTTTCTAGCTGCAATAGGCGCTCAAAGCGCTTTACAACTGATGAATGCTTCACATTCACCCATGCACACCAGCCAGCTCATTGGGGGCTGTTAGGGCTTAGCTGTCTTGTTCAAGGACACCAACATTTTCGCAAGGAGAAGCTGAGGCTTGAAAAATAAAAATAAAAATGTCGGCACTTGGGGACATTAGTGAACCATTTCAGTGGGAGGAAAACAAGAAAATGACAGTTACGGTATATTCAGGCAGTGATGGCTTGTCTCATATCCCCCCGTTCGGATGAAAAGTGGGGATATGATTGGCAAGAAGTGTTTCACCGAATGATTATCGAGATTAAATCCTCCTAAATAATAGCAAAACATTAACCAACAGAACTGAATCAGTCATTTCTTATATAATTCATCCAGGCCAAACAGGCTTTATCAAAGGCAGGCACTCCTCCTGCAATATGTACCATTTATTTAGTCTCATCAGCATATCCCAGAGGAGTAACCTATAGATTCTGAGAAAACGTTTGATAGAGTTAACTGGACATTGAATGCTGTAACAGACTTGGAAAAGGTACAGGATGATCTGACAAATACTAAGAGGAAGATGACAGGTATAACAAATACACAAGGGGACTAATGACTAACATGGAACAGCTGGTAAGGTGCAGGTGGAGCGAGGGAAGCAGAGTGGTGGACTACCTGAATCTACTACTACTTTCGGCTGCTCCTGTTAGGGGTCGCCACAGCGGAGCATCCATTTCCATCTCTTCCTGTCCTCTGCATCTTCCTCTGTCACACCAGCCACCTGCATGTCCTCCCTCACCACATCCATAAACCTCCTCTTTGGCCTTCCTCTTCTCCTCTTCCCTGGCAGCTCCATATTCAGCATCCTTCTCCCAATATACCCAGCATCTCTCCTCCACACATGTCCAAGCCATCTCAGTCTTGTCTCTCTTGCTTTGTCTCCAAACTGTCCAACCTGAGCTGTCCCTCTAATATACTCGTTCCTAATCCTGTCCTTCTTCATCACTCCCAGTGAAAATCTTATCATCTTCATCTCTGCCACCTCCAGCTCCACCTCCTGTCTTTTCATCAGTGCCACTGTCTCCAAACCATACAACATAGCTGGTCTCACTACCATCTTGTAAACCTTCCCTTTAACTCTTGCTGGTACCCTTCTGTCACAAATCACTCCTGACACTCTTCTCCACCCACTCCACCCTGCCTGCACTCTCTTCTTCACCTCTCTTCTGTACTCCCTGTTACTTTGGACAGTTGACCCCAAGTATTTAAAGTCATACACCTTCATCACCTCTACTCCTTAAATCCTGGTGGACTACCTGAATGCAGAGCTAAGATGGTTGGCAGGGTTTCAGACAGACAGATAGATAGATAGATAGATAGATAGATAGATAGATAGATAGATAGATAGATAGATAGATAGATAGATAGATAGATAGATAGATAGATAGATAGATAGATAGATAGATAGATAGATAGATAGATAGATAGATAGATAGATAGATAGATAGATAGATAGATAGATATGAGTTTGTTCTGTTAAGCAGTAGTTGCCATGGTGAAGAAACCAAATTGAGATTCATGCCCAAAATCAAAACGGTCCATTGAGCACTTCTTGTCTCTGTCTCATGCCTTTATTGCTCAGTTTTGAAATGGCCAGGATTCAAATAAATTGGTTTTAGATACTACAATTTACAGCAATTTTGAGCTTTTGTAAGGTGTGGGTAACATAAAGCTTTACCCACCAGGCCTTGTTCCGACATTTATTTGGGCCCGGGCTTACTTTCCCATTCTTCGTCAACTTCTTAAGTCAGGGATCCTCTTAGCTGTCATTCTGAACAGAATCCAAAGGATATGGATCATATATTATTTTCCCTTGGCTCTTGGTTGTTCTTTAGAATTCACGAAAAACTTTGGTGTGAAAGCCGTGATGAAAACCTCCGTCTTGTTGACTTGGGAAGTGCCAGAAACCTACACATCTCAAGTGCCTTTTAAGGTAAGGTCTCACCACGCATCCATCCTGGGAGCAGCATTATTACATTGTTATTAAGGAAATAATGCTAATTTAAGGGATCAAAGAACTACGACTAATTTTTGATTACACAAAAACTCAACAGACAACTATATAAGACAAAAGATTACCATTGAGACTGATTTTGTGGGATTGTAAAGCATATCATTTACCATGGGCCTCCTAACACTAGGTAGTGTATTTTCATCCTCTATGGTGCTTTACCAGTTTGGCCATTAGCAGGGATACATAACCTGAAACTGGTTGTCATTTGAGAAAAATCTGAGGGTAAAATTAAATTTTGGGGGGGATTCCCCCCCCCTTTCCCCCCCGATTGTACTGGGCCAATTACCTCACTCCTCCAAGCTGCCCTGGTCACTGCTCCACCCCCTCTGCCGATCCGGGGAGGGCTGAAGACTACCATATGTCTCCTCCGATACATGTGGAGTCACCAGCTACTTCTTGTCACCTGACAGTGAGGAGTTTCACCAGGGGGATGTAGCGCGTGGGAGGATCACGCTATTCCCCCCCAAACGGGCGCCCCGACTGACCAGAGGAGGCGCTATTGCAGCGACCAGGACACACACCCCCATCCGGCTTCCCACCCGCAGACACGGCCAAATGTATCTGTAGGGACGCCCAACCAAGCTGGAGGTAACACAGGGATTCGAACCAACGATCCCCGTGTTGGTAGGCAACAGAACAGACCGCCACACTACCTGGACACCACAGATTGACTAGAACAGGGGTCAGGAACCTTTTTGACTGGGAGAGCCATAAAAGCCAAATATTTCTAAATATATTTCATTGAGAGCCATATAGTATTTTTAACGTATAATAAATGAAATATGTCTTACTTTTAATGCGACTTCTGGTGCTGCGTGGCGTATCGAAGTGCCGCTTTATATGTGACCGTTTCATCGATGCAATGTTATCATTGCATATTAGACATACCGCAGATCCTGCTCTCTCCACAAATGCAGATTCCGCTGCGCACGCAGCCTGGAATGCACGGTAACCACCGTCTGTTTTTCTTTTCGCCCTCTTTTCCCTTACAAGGGTTGAAGCGGATAAACTAGTTGGCTATCTGATCAAATTGATTTCTTCACCTTTACAATGACCCGGACATGCTCGCGAGCCATTGGTTCCCGACCCGACCCACGGGTGACCCGTGACCCGTGAAATTTATCTTCAAAACTAATTTCTGTTTACTTTAAAATGACACAGTATTATTAAGAAATATCACAAGTATTTTAAAATCAGTTCCAAACTGATTTTTTTTTCAACTCAAAATTGTCTGGGAGCCATATGCCGTCACCGGAAGAGCCATATATGGCTCGCGAGCCATAGGTTCCCGACCGCTGGACTAGAATGTCAATCTGTGATTTGGGTTGAAAGGATAGGTTGTTGGTTTTTATACTTACAGCTACAGTTCAGAAGAGTTAGATGCGAACAGTGCTCATTTTATTATACATTTGATTACTGGCATATCAGAGACCATAGATAGCTCATGAATATCCAGATCCTAAAAACTTTTGCACTTGCTTATTTTGATGGTTACACGACTTTCCTGGAATAAAATCTGATAGCACGTAGCATTTTACATCTTCACCACAGCAGTCAAATGTGGAAGTATAATGCAGGTAGTGGTGAATTTGAAAAGGGAACAAAGTTGTGACTCTGTTGACAAACAGGTATGGAAGAGCAATCTGGTCGAAGACCTTTACTCCATCCTCAACTTCTACAATGTGTGTGGTGGTGGGGAAGGTGCTGACACAACAGCACCAGCAGCAGTGTTTCATTTCCAATAAAACATGAATATGGGCGTCCGGGTAGCATAGCGGCCTACCAACACGGGGATCGCTGGTTCGAATCCCCGTGTTACCTCCAGCTTGGTCGGGCAACCCTACAGACACAGTTGGCCATGTCTGCGGGTGGGAAGCCGGATGTGGGTATGTGTTCTGGTCGCTGCACTAGCGCCTCCTCTGGTTGGTCAGGGGAATGGGGGGAAATAGCGTGAGCCTCCCACGCACTACGTCCCCCCGGTGAAACTCCTCACTGTCAGGTGAAAAGACGTGGCTGGTGACTCCAGATGTATGGGAGGAGACATGTGGTAGTCTGCAGCCCTCCCCGGATCGGCAGAGGGGGTGGAGCAGTGACGGCTTGGAAGAGTGGGGTAATTGGCCGGATACAATTGGAGAGTAAAGGGGGGGGGGCGGATTGCTTAAGCTTTGTGGCATTTACCAGTATCACAGTGGATGTCAGTAAGTTAAACAAAAAGGAAAACGTTCAAGAGTGTAGCATTAAGAATCAAACATTATTTTCATATTTATCACAATTGTATTGAAAATAAAAGCTGCAGGCAGCAGATGGCACTGAAGATATTAGGGGTTTGTGATGTAAATGCACATTTTCTTTTTATACCCTACATAAAATTCAGTTAATGATTATTTCTTTTTAATTTCAATGCATTTTTTTCTCAACAGAAATAAAAATTTCAGCTTAAAAATTAATCAATATCCAAGACATTGAATTCAGTCCCTCGTCGTACAAGCGTGTAGAACAGCAGCTGTCTTGATGTGTTTTTATTTGCATTTTAAACACTTGATATATGCTACCATCCAGAAAAACTTGGATAAAGTGAAAAAAGTAGAACTTTTATTTCTAAGTACCAGCACCATTGCCATCAGGCATGAAGGAAAGCAAAGGATAAAGCAACGGTGCCAAGATAGTTAGGTCAGTAAAAATATTCCTGACTTATCAAATGGAGATGGATTGAGGATGCCGAAATAGTGCCAGGAAACTAAAATACGCAGGGCAAAAAATTCCTTAAATAAGACGTTTCCCACCGTCACCCCTGTGTGCAGATCCTGTACAACCAGCAGAGTGTGGCGGTCCAGGGCCACCTGAGGAGGAAGCTGATCACGCAGCTGCAGCCGGACACAGACTACTCCTTTGTGCTGATGAGCCGGGGCAACAGCGCCGGCGGCCTCCAGCAGCAGGTGTCGATCCACACGGCTCCCGACCTGCTTAAGACAAAACCTGCACGCTCTCAGCATGACCCTGAGGAGGGGGGCAAGGTCACCATCACCCTGCCCAGGGTCCCCACCAGCGTCCCAGTCAGGTCCATGGACTCTCATACATATTATAAGACAGATAAGTTTACATGCTTTTGGAGGACAAGTCTGTGGAAACCTAGGGTGTTAAATGAAATCATGAGGTAAAATGGAAAGAAATGCGTTACCCGAAGTCTAGTAATATAGTTTGGGTCGTGTGTCCGTTGATGCAGGATGCTTTCCTGCTGCTGCAGTGTTTGGATGATGCAGAAGTTCTGATGAGGTCAGGCCTGAATATGTTGAGTTTAATGTCATAACGTTTCTCTAGGCTACCACCTGGTACCCATGACCCAATTCCAATGTTTTGCTCACATATGGCACAGACCAGATATGTATTGTGAGTGTGTAACCAGGACAACACATGGAATAGAGTATTTCAGATCTTATTTTGACCTCATTCATATGTGGAAATAGAAAGGAATCTGATATGTAAGCACACATATTGCATCATCCGCACCTCATTTAGTTTCAAGTGTTTGTTCCTTTTAAGTTCCCACCTGTGAGAAAGCCATCATAAAGAAGTAAGGAGCTGGGGATGAAACAGGAAAAGAAAAAGAACATGAGAGCCGACAACCCTGACGAGTCCTTTTCATCAGCTTGTAAATTACAGCCAGAACTGACAGCAGTCTTCCAGCCAGAGGCTTTGAGGACATGACTGTGGGGCCATGAATGTAAAAAGGAAGAACTCTTGAGCAGAGGGTCAGCTTTTATGGTAGACAATAGCTGTGTGTGTGTTTGTGTGTGCGTGTGTGTGTACGTTTTAGTTGTCTGTGGACATGTTCTAGTGCACGGTGGGTGACATAGTTGTGTGTCTGGCTTTGCATGTGACACAGGTGGTTCTACATAGTTGTGGTCCCTGTGACCCCGGCTAATCTGCAGAGGTGGGACAACCCTGAGGACATGGACATAGATGAGGTGAGTCAAAGTATGTAAGCACTGTTAGCTGATCTGGAGAATCTGCCTTGGAGCAGGTTGGTTAATACGCAGTACCGACATGTCCTCGTTCCCAGCTCGCCAGACACAGCTGCTTGGTCAGTGGCCTCACACTTCAAACTATGATGTTCAAGGTGCCCCTTTATTGTCAGTTTTGCTGGTGCAGGACTATTCAGTAGATGTCGGTGGTGTAGTGTTCCAGTCAAAAAAACAAAACCTTCACCAGAATAAAATGTTGGCGTTGCTGCAAACCACAGATGTGTTAATGAGCCAGAAACGCTGTAATGACCACGAATGACTAGACTTGCTAGCCCTTGTCCAACGGGTCGGACCCTTTAGTTGGCTGGTTAATGTAGTCACCCGAGGTGCGGGAGACCCGCGTTCGTGTCCTGGTTTCGGCGGTTCCTGACTGCCCCCTGACGTTTCATATCAACATTGTAATTTATAGCCAATGTTGGTGGCATGTGCATCCACGTCACGTGACTGTCAGATTTCTGTCTGACAAGAAAAAAATGGTTGACATAGTTTTTATTCTCAGTGTAAAATGTCATACGTTAAGATAGTTTCGGCATTAAAATGCAGTTTGATAGTATTTCCAGAGTGAGGTGCATTTTATTTGCATCCTCTTTGCTCAGTGGATGTGTATCATCTTTAGTTTGTTATTCCAGAGATTCTTTCAGGCCGCACCAGAAAGTTGTTCGCATGCAGCGTTCCTGACATGAACACAGTCCCGACACGTGTTTCTGCAGTAGCTGCTAAAATATCCTAAACAATCATTATTTATATGGTTTTAAAATATCCTAAACCATCAACATTCATATTGTTTTAAAATATCATAAACCATCAACATTTATATGGTTTTAAAATATCCTAAACCATCAATATTTATATGGTTTTTAAAATATCCTAAACCATCAACATTTATATGGTTTTAAAATATCCTAAACCATCAACATTTTTATGGCTTTAAAATATCCTAAACCATCAACATTTTTATGGTTTTAAAATATCCTAAACCATCAACATTTTTATGGTTTTAAAATATCCTAAACCATCAACATTTATATGGTTTTAAAATACCCTAAACCATCAACATTTATATGGTTTTAAAATATCCTAAAGTATCAACATTGATATGGTTTTAAAATATCCTAAAGTATCAACATTTATATGGTTTTAAAATATCCTAAACCATCAACATTTAAATGGTTTTAAAATATCCTAAACCATCTACATTTATACGGCTTTAAAATATCCTAAAGTATCAACATTGATATGGTTTTAAAATATCCTAAACCGTCAACATTTATATGGTTTTAAAATATCCTAAACCGTCAACATTTATATGGTTTTAAAATATCCTAAACCGTCAACATTTTTATGGTTTTAAAATATCCTAAACCATCAACATTTATACTGTTTTAAAATATCCTAAAGTATCAACATTTATATGGTTTTAAAATATCGTAAACCATCAACATTTATACGGTTTTAAAATATCCTAAAGTATCAACATTTATATGGTTTTAAAATATCCTAAACCATCAACATTTATACGGTTTTAAAATATCCTAAACCATCAACATTTATATGGTTTTAAAATATCCTGAAGTATCAACATGTATATGGTTTTAAAATATCCTAAACCATCAACATTTATATGGTTTTAAAATATCCTAAACCATCAACATTTATATGGTTTTAAAATATCCTAAAGTATCAACATTGATATGTTTTTAAAATATCCTAAACCATCAACATTTATATGGTTTTAAAATATCCTAAACCGTCAACATTTATATGGTTTTAAAATATCCTAAACCGTCAACATTTATATGGTTTTAAAACATCCTAAACCATCAACATTTATATGGTTTTAAAATATCCTAAACCGTCAACATTTATATGGTTTTAAAATATCCTAAACCATCAACATTTATATAGTTTTAAAATATCCTAAAGTATCAACATTGATATGGTTTTAAAATATCCTAAACCATCAACATTTATATGGTTTTAAAATATCCTAAACCGTCAACATTTATATGGTTTTAAAATATCCTAAACCGTCAACATTTATATGGTTTTAAAATATCCTAAACCGTCAACATTTTTATGGTTTTCAAATATCCTAAACCATCAACATTTATATGGTTTTAATATATCATGAAGTATCAACATTTATATGGTTTTAAAATATCCTAAACCATCAACATTTATACGGTTTTAAAATATCCTAAACCATCAACATTTATATGGTTTTAAAATATCCTAAACCATCAACATTTTTATGGTTTTAAAATATCCTAAACCATCAACATTTTTATGGTTTTAAAATATCCTAAACCGTCAACATTTATATGGTTTTAAAATATCCTAAA
Organism: Lampris incognitus; assembly: GCF_029633865.1. Taxonomy (NCBI): domain Eukaryota; kingdom Metazoa; phylum Chordata; class Actinopteri; order Lampriformes; family Lampridae; genus Lampris; species Lampris incognitus. The sequence goes on from NC_079213.1 coordinate 55,820,547, forward strand.
CCGTCAACATTTATATGGTTTTAAAATATCCTAAACCGTCAACATTTATATGGTTTTAAAATATCCTAAACCGTCAACATTTATATGGTTTTAAAATATCCTAAACTATCAACATTTATATGGTTTTAAAATACGCTAAAGCATCAACATTTATATGTTGTTTTTTTTGTTTTTGTTTTTTTCCAAATAAACCACCTACATGCGGTGTAATTTATGTTTTGGCTGCCGTAAATATTTGATGTATTCTGTAGACATATTTTACGATGCTGTTGTGCAAACCAGAAGAACTACAACTATGGCGGTGGTTTTTATCAAGCCACATGGTGAGGCTCAAGGGACTTGGTGTTTTACAAATTTTTAGTGTATTTCCTAGAATTGAAAGTGGTAAATACTGAGCTGAGAGTACACTGAGGGGTTAAGGGGATGGGAAACACCTGAGAGCGCAGAACCGAGGCTACCGTCCACAGCGCCATCTTGATGACGACGTGGCATCCATGAGCTCCGCCTTCTCCCCCCCCCCTCCTTGTTTCTTACTGGGCTAAATCCCTGACGTTTGTGCTCATTTACATTGCCTTTTTTTTGTACGAAATGGTTTTGTGCTGGCTGTGGGGGATTAAGAACAACGACGACAACAACAACAATAATCATAATAATAATAATATTGGGATAACTTATGTCATGATAATGCTGTCTGCATACCTTACCGGCAGCTGCTGGAAGCCAGCCACATCAGCAGTCTACACAGGCGGCGGAGACAGAACCAGGACTTTCTGCAGCCGTACATCACTGCCAAGCTGGACACCCTGCCTGACACCTTCACCGTGGGAGACCAGAGGAACTACAACGGCTACTACAACAGACCCCTGCCAGGGCAGCAGCAGTGCCGGTGCTTCCTTCTGGCTGACCTGAAAGACCCGGAGTCTGTGAGTGACAGTCACTGACCACCACTTACTGAAAGATGCTATTACTACAACTTTATTTTCTACTACTACTACTACAATTTCGACTACTACTACTTCTACTACTACTACTAGTACTACTACTACTATTTCTACTACTACTACTACTACTATTTCTACTACTACTGCTACTACCACTTCTACTACTACTACTACTAGTTATAAAAATGGTAATAATGATAATAAGCATTAAACACTAATAATAACGACACAGAATAAAGGTCACACAAGAAAAGAAGAGGGCATGGACAAAGGCAAACACATTGTTTTTATGTGTGGGGTAACAGTACAAACTGTGGGGTAACAGATTAAGACCCCAGTTTTAGCAGAAACTGCCACACCAGAACAACATGCAAAGACATTTTCACGTGCCAAAAGCTTGGCGACCAAAAACACTAAACACAGTTGAATTAATGAAATCCGTATTCATACCAAGGCGGCACGGTGGTGCAGGGGTTAGCACAGCAAGAAGGTCCTGGGTTCGAGCCCCGGGGTAGTCTGACCTTGGGGGTCAGCCTCTGTGTGGCGTTTACATGTTCTCCCTGTGCCTGCGTGGGTTTCCTCCAGGTGCTCCGGTTTCCTCCCACAGTCCAAAGACAGCAGCACGGTGGCCCAGTGGTTAGCGCTGTCACCTCACAGCAAGAAGGTCCTGGGTTCGAACCCCGGGGTAGTCCAACCCAGGGGGAGTCACCCCAGGTCGTCCTCCGTGTGGAGTTTGTATGTTCTCCCCATGTCTGCGGTGGGTTTTCTCCGGGTGCTTCGGTTTCCCCCACCATCAGAAAGACATGCATGGTAGGGTTAGTACTCTTGTCTGTGCCCCTGACCGAATCATGGCAAGACCAACTGGAGGTGGTCCCCGGGTGGTGCACGGTGGCTGCCCCCTGCTGCTAGCTACACAGCTAAGATGGTTAAATGCAGGGAGGAATTTCACCACGGGGATCAATAAAGGATCTCAAATGTAGGTCAGGTGAATCGGCTGTACTAAATTGTCTCTAGGTGTGTGTGTTTTTGTGTGTGTGTGTGGGTGTGGGTGTGGGTGTGGGTCCTGTGATGGCTGGCAGCCTGTCCAGGGTGTCTCCCTGCCTGCCGCCCAGTGACTGCTGGGATAGGGTCCAGCACCCCTGCGACCCCGGCTGGGAGAAGTGGTTTGGATAATGGATGGTTATTCATAGCATGCAGTCCCGCTGCACTGCTGGCTGCTAACCATGCTGCACATGGTCACGTAGCAGTCTACATTCTGGCACAGCACAACTATTTACATGGGATTATATGGCACCGCTTTAATGTTAGCTTCCTCCATCTTGGACTCCCCTGTGCAGTCGCCCCGTCACAGGTAAACACAGTCAGGCAGTTTGGTGAAATCCATGGAAAGGCATCGTGCAGATGTACTTGGCGCCTGTCAGCAGATCCCTGACTGTTAGTGGACTAAATGGACGGGTTTTATGTAGCGCGTACTTCCAGAGCAGTTTACTGTCTCACATATTTACCCACGCACTCTTACACCGACGTCACTGATGTGAACCATGCACGCCAACAGCCACCTCGTCGGGAGCAGTTAGATGTCTTGCTCGGGGACACCTTGACTTTTTGCAAGGAGGAGCCGAGAATTGAACCAGCAACCCTCCAATTACTGGGCAACCTGCATTACCTCCTGAGCCACTGCCGCCCCACTGTGACGATTCCAAATAGAATCCCAATGCTGGTGTGACAGGTGCCTATAAGGGGTTTCAGTAACAAGAGGAAAAGTCTATTCCGGGGCGTCCGGGTGGCGTGGCGGTCTATTCCGTTGCCTACCAACACGGGGATCTCCGGTTCGAATCCCCGAGTTACCTCTGGCTTGGTCGGGCGTCCCTACAGACACATGTGGCCATGTCTGCGGGTGGGAAGCGGGATGTGGGTATGTGTTCTGGTCGCTGCACTAGCGCCTCCTCTGGTTGGTCGGGTCACCTGTTTGGGGGGAGGGGGGACTGGGGGGAATAGCGTGATCCTCCCACACACTGTGTCCCCCTGGTGAAACTCCTCACTGTCAGGTGAAAAGAAGCGGCTGGTGACTCCACATGTATGGGAGGAGGCATGTGGTAGTCTGCAGCCCTCCCTGGATCAGCAGAGGGGGTGGAGCAGAGACCCGGACGGCTTGGAAGAGTGGGGTAATTGGCCAAGTACAATTGGGGAGAAAACGGGCAGAAAAAAAGCAAACAAAAGAAAGAAAAAGAAAAGTCTATTCCCACCTGAGCGTAGGTGTCAGGCTTCCGCCACATGGTGTGAGGCGTTATGGGGGAAGTGTGCTGCGCTCTGTGTGCAGGTTAGAGACGACAAGCCGCTTGTTGTTTTGCCTCCAAATGATCGTGACATGACGTTGCATTAAGGTTCAGGCTACAAATCATTGAGCATGTAAGCTGTGGAGCATTGTTAGCGTAGGCTAAACCTATCTCTGCATACCTGTCCCTGCATACCTGTCCCTACATACCCGTCCCTACATACCCGTCCCTACATACCTATCCCTGCTACCTGTCCCTGCATACCTATCCCTGTATACCTGTCCTTGCATACCTGTCCCAGCATACCTATCGCTGTATACCTGTCCTAGTATACCTGTCCCAGCAATCTATCTCTGCATACCTGTCCCTGCATACCTGTTCCTGAATACCTGTCGCTGCAACCTGTTCCTGCATACCTGTCCTTGTATACCTGTTCCTGCATACCTTTCCCTGCATACCTATCCCTGCATACCTGTTCCTGAATACCTGTCCCTGCGACCTGCCCCCGCATACCTATCTTTGCATACCTGTCCCTGCGACCTGTCCCTGCATACCTATCTTTGCATACCTGTCCCTGCGACCTGTCCCTGCATACCTATCTTTGCATACCTGTCCCTGCGACCTATCTTTGCATACCTGTCCCTGCATACCTGTTCCTGAATACCTGTTCCCAGATAAAGATAGATAAAGATAAAGACAAAAATACAGATAAATAAAGATAAAGATAGATATAGATAAAGATGAAGATAAAAATAGATAAAGATGAAGATAACGACAACGATAGATAAATATAGATGAAGATAAGTAAAGATAAAGACAGCAACCTAATCACATTAATTGAAAATAGGGGAAGACAGGGGACATAAGCTTAGGTAAGATGGATGTAAGAAGAGCGAGAGAAAGGCACAGAGGGAGAGAGACAGACAGACAGAGAGAGAGCGACAGAGAGAGACAGACAGACAGAGAGAGAGAGATGGTGGGAAGTGAAGGAACAGGGGCGTGACTGGGTAACTGGAGCAAAAGGCCACCGAGGGAGGCTGTCTGGGCCCGATTGGTGGTAGCCACACTGGGAAGTGTGAGATTGGGTAAAACGGGCAGTAGAAAGAGTGGGACCACTTCCAGCTGTGGTGATGGAGAGAGTGGGAGACGAGGCTGGACCACAAGGGTGACCCACAGCGTCCACTATGTACAGCATCCTGTGGAAGTGATGGACAGGTGAGGAAAAGAGCAGGAGGTGCAGAAGAAAAAGTGGAGATATGTGTACAAGATGGGGGGAGGGCTGGTGACATAGTTGAGCAGGGCGAGATGTGACCTGCTGTGTGGCTTTTCTATGACGGGCGCTGCAGGTGGTGGAGTACCCCATGTCTGACTGTCAGCGGGTGCTGGCAGGGCCCTGTCCACCCCAGGCAGGGTGGCTGCCGTTGGGTGGCGTGGGTTGGGTGTATTTGACTATGTGAGTGTATGCTAGGTACATGCAGCTGGATGGGGTGTCTGCCAGGTGGCAGTGTGGTGGGCCTCACCCCTACATCGGGTGTGGGTGGGCATGGAGACCTCACTGCCTGCCTGCTGGGAGGGCATTCCCGGCAGTATGTCGGTCTGTTGGTCACAGGACCCGGTTCTGGGCCAGCGGTCTGCTCTTGCTGTCTGTGGCTTGGGTCTACAGGCGTAACTTATGGGGGGGTCAGGGGGGACATGTCCCCCTCAATATTTAGAAGAGGTGAATTTGTCCCCCCCAAAAAATACATCATGAATGATAATGTTAACTCCCTCGCCAAAAAAGGTAAAATAACAACACAGACAGTCGAACTACTTAAAATGTCATTCCTACTTGTTTTCCAACAATTTCATACACCCCTATGCTTGGACCATACCGTTTTAACCTTGCCACTGGGATTGCCGACCTCGTTGCTGTCTTGCAGTTGCTCCTGACAACCAGGAGACCGGAGCATGAATGAGCGTGTAAGCAAGTGTAAGTAACGTAGCTAGCCAGCGTGCTTGTCTAGCCCAGTACACCACCCTTTCTTACCTTTGGGGTTTCTGAGTTAGATTTTCTTACGTATTTCCGGATGAATTATAGCTTTATCTAGTTTATAACTTGTGTTTGGGCTTATCAGTTCAGACCCCCTCATGAACTAGCTAGCTAGCTAACTAGCGCTTGCTATCAGTAGCCCCTAGACGTTTATGTTAGCTTAAATGAAAAATTTCCAGGGGGAGGACCCCCTGACCCCCCGCTAAATGTGTCCCCCCCCAATGTTCAAGTGAAACTTACGCCACTGCTTGGGTCCCACACCTGCAGATGTGGCCTGCGCCTGCGCCAGTGGGTTGGTGGTGGGGTGCGCCTTGGGGGTGCGGGCCTGGGTTGTGCTTTTGGGGACTGGCTTGGGGGCAGGAATCAGGAACAACATATTGTCATTTCTTACATGTACTTGCCTACACAAAGAAACCAAGTTGTGTTTCTCCCAGCCCACAGCAGTGCAACACAAAAACACACATCCAGAATTTCCCCAAAACGACACCACAAAAACATACAACAACAGAGAACAAAGCAACAAAAACACACACAAATGGTTAACAACACAGTCCACTCAGTGCAACACAGTCCAAACAAAGTCCTCCGTCCAGAGACCGAACGCCAGCCAGGAGGACTGTTGGAACCGCCGGTCTGCATGGGCTAGCAGTTAGCTTAGCCTGCCCCGCTTCCACGTCCTGCCAGACCGCCCTCGCTGTGTCCTCCCCGGGCACAGCTCCAGCCAGGGCCGTGGTCCCTGGGCCACCGGACGCAGCAGACCAGGCTCCCTCAGCCGATCCACCGCCGTCTCTCCCAGCCAGACCCCTTCGACACACCTCCCCCACACCCCACACGACAACGCAGACGCGGACAAAAACACTGCACAGTCGACACGAAGCGAGGCCGCCACCAGACCGCCTCGGTGTTTCCTCTCGGCTGCAGCTCCGGAAAGGGCCGTCAGCTCCCTCAACCGATCCACCGCCGGCTCTCCCAGACATTAAACAAAAAAAAACGAAGAACAAAATAAAAAAACAAACTTCACACGAAGGCACAAACTTACACGCAGACGTGAACAAAGACACTGCATGGTCGGCACCGGGCGAGGCCGCCTGGCGTGCCAGGCTGCAGGTCTGCTGGCTCCTGGCCCCGGTGGCCCCGGCGTTGGGGGGTTGCTGTTGTCTTGGTTGTGGGGTGTCTGCACAACTGCAGGGCTCATGGGTGGCTGAGGAGGCGGACTGCTTCTCAGAGGAACTACGATAGATCAGATCTCAGACACCACATGTGATGGGATTAAACCCCTGAACTAAGAGGGGACACATCACATACACATTGCTAGCACCCCCCCTCCCTGGGTTACCTCCTTCTGACTCCCCTTCTTGTCTTCTGTTCTTTCTTTCTTTATCACCTTATCTGCCATCCTGAACTCATGTCCATAAGATCGACCATGTGTCAGCATCTTTTTCTGTGTCCCCGTCTTATCAGATACACGTTGTCGTTTTTCATCTGTGTCCCCGTCTTATCAGATACACGTTGTCGCTCCTCATCTGTGTCCCTGTCTTATCAGATACACGTTGTCGTTTTTCATCTGTGTCCCCGTCTTATCAGATACACGTTGTCGCTCCTCATCTGTGTCCCTGTCTTATCAGATACACGTTGTCGTTCTTCATCTGTGTCCCCGTCTTACGAGATACACGTTGTCGCTCCTCATCTGTGTCCCTGTCTTATCAGATACACGTTGTCGCTCCTCATCTGTGTCCCCGTCTTATCAGATACACGTTGTCGTTCTTCATCTGTGTCCCCGTCTTATCAGATACACGTTGTCGCTCCTCATCTGTGTCCCTGTCTTATCAGATACATGTTGTCGTTCCTCATCTGTGTCCCTGTCTTATCAGATACATGTTGTCGTTCTTCATCTGTGTCCCCGTCTTATCAGATACACGTTGTCGTTCCTCATCTGTGTCCCTGTCTTATCAGATACACGTTGTCGTTCTTCATCTGTGTCCCCGTCTTACGAGATACACGTTGTTGCTCCTCATCTGTGTCCCCGTCTTACCAGATACACGTTGTCGTTCCTCATCTGTGTCCCCGTCTTACCAGATACACGTTGTCGTTCTTCATCTGTGTCCCCGTCTTATCAGATACACGTTGTCGTTCTTCATCTGTGTCCCCGTCTTATCAGATACACGTTGTCATTCTTCATCTGTGTCCCCGTCTTATCAGATACACGTTGTCGTTCCTCATCTGTGTCCCTGTCTTATCAGATACACGTTGTCGCTCCTCATCTGTGTCCCTGTCTTATCAGATACACGTTGTCTTTCTTCATCTGTGTCCCCGTCTTATCAGATACACGTTGTCGCTCCTCATCTGTGTCCCTGTCTTATCAGATACACGTTGTCTTTCTTCATCTGTGTCCTCGTCTTATCAGATAGATGTTGTCGTTCTTCATCTGTGTCCCCGTCTTATCAGATACACGTTGTCGTTCTTCATCTGTGTCCCCGTCTTATCAGATACACGTTGTCGTTCTTCATCTGTGTCCCCGTCTTATCAGATAGACGTTGTCGTTCCTCATCTGTGTCCCCGTCTTATCAGATACACGTTGTCGTTCCTCATCTGTGTCCCCGTCTTATCAGATACACGTTGTCGTTCTTCATCTGTGTCCCCGTCTTATCAGATACACATTGTCGTTCCTCATCTGTGTCCCCGTCTTATCAGATACACGTTGTCGTTCTTCATCTGTGTCCCCGTCTTATCAGATACACGTTGTCGTTCTTCATCTGTGTCCCCGTCTTATCAGATACACGTTGTCGTTCCTCATCTGTGTCCCTGTCTTATCAGATACACGTTGTCGCTCCTCATCTGTGTCCCTGTCTTATCAGATACACGTTGTCTTTCTTCATCTGTGTCCCCGTCTTATCAGATACACGTTGTCGCTCCTCATCTGTGTCCCTGTCTTATCAGATACACGTTGTCTTTCTTCATCTGTGTCCCCGTCTTATCAAATACACGTTGTCGTTCTTCATCTGTGTCCCCGTCTTATCAGATACACGTTGTCGTTCTTCATCTGTGTCCCCGTCTTATCAGATAGACGTTGTCGTTCCTCATCTGTGTCCCCGTCTTATCAGATACACGTTGTCGTTCTTCATCTGTGTCCCCGTCTTATCAGATAGACGTTGTCGTTCCTCATCTGTGTCCCCGTCTTATCAAATACACGTTGTCGTTCTTCATCTGTGTCCCCGTCTTATCAGATAGACGTTGTCGTTCCTCATCTGTGTCCCCGTCTTATCAGATACACGTTGTCGTTCTTCATGTGTCCCCGTCTTACCAGATACATGTTGTCGTTCTTCATCTGTGTCCCCGTCTTATCAGATACACGTTGTCGTTCCTCATCTGTGTCCCCGTCTTATCAGATACATGTTGTCGTTCCTCATCTGTGTCCCTGTCTTATCAGATACACGTTGTCGTTCCTCATCTGTGTCCCCGTCTTATCAGATACACATTGTCATTCTTCGTCTGTGTCCCCGTCTTATCAGATACACGTTGTCGTTCTTCATGTGTCCCCGTCTTACCAGATACATGTTGTCGTTCTTCATCTGTGTCCCCGTCTTACCAGATACACGTTGTCGTTCCTCATCTGTGTCCCCGTCTTATCAGATACATGTTGTCGTTCTTCATCTGTGTCCCCGTCTTATCAGATACATGTTGTCGTTCCTCATCTGTGTCCCCGTCTTACCAGATACACGTTGTCGCTCCTCATCTGTGTCCCCGTCTTATCAGATACATGTTGTCGTTCCTCATCTCTGTCCCCGTCTTACCAGATACACGTTGTCGCTCCTCATCTGTGTCCCCGTCTTATCAGATACACGTTGTCGTTCCTCATCTGTGTCCCCGTCGTATCAGATACACGTTGTCGTTCCTCAGCTGTGTCCCCGTCGTATCAGATACACGTTGTCGTTCTTCATCTGTGTCCCCGTCTTATCAGATACATGTTGTCGTTCTTCATCTGTGTCCCCGTCTTATCAGATACACGTTGTCGTTCTTCATCTGTGTCCCCGTCTTATCAGATACACGTTGTCGCTCCTCATCTGTGTCCCTGTCTTATCAGATACATGTTGTCGTTCTTCATCTGTGTCCCCGTCTTATCAGATACACGTTGTCGTTCCTCATCTGTGTCCCTGTCTTATCAGATACACGTTGTCGTTCTTCATCTGTGTCCCCGTCTTACGAGATACACGTTGTTGCTCCTCATCTGTGTCCCCGTCTTATCAGATACACGTTGTCGTTCTTCATCTGTGTCCCCGTCTTACCAGATACACGTTGTCGTTCCTCATCTGTGTCCCCGTCTTACCAGATACACGTTGTCGTTCCTCATCTGTGTCCCCGTCTTACCAGATACACGTTGTCGTTCTTCATCTGTGTCCCCGTCTTATCAGATACACGTTGTCATTCTTCATCTGTGTCCCTGTCTTATCAGATACACGTTGTCGTTCCTCATCTGTGTCCCCGTCTTATCAGATACACGTTGTCGTTCCTCATCTGTGTCCCTGTCTTATCAGATACACGTTGTCGTTCTTCATCTGTGTCCCCGTCTTATCAGATACACGTTGTCGTTCTTCATCTGTGTCCCCGTCTTATCAGATACACGTTGTCATTCTTCATCTGTGTCCCCGTCTTATCAGATACACGTTGTCGTTCCTCATCTGTGTCCCTGTCTTATCAGATACACGTTGTCGCTCCTCATCTGTGTCCCTGTCTTATCAGATACACGTTGTCTTTCTTCATCTGTGTCCCCGTCTTATCAGATACACGTTGTCGCTCCTCATCTGTGTCCCTGTCTTATCAGATACACGTTGTCTTTCTTCATCTGTGTCCCCGTCTTATCAGATACACGTTGTCTTTCTTCATCTGTGTCCCCGTCTTATCAGATACACGTTGTCGCTCCTCATCTGTGTCCCTGTCTTATCAGATACACGTTGTCTTTCTTCATCTGTGTCCTCGTCTTATCAGATAGATGTTGTCGTTCTTCATCTGTGTCCCCGTCTTATCAGATACACGTTGTCGTTCTTCATCTGTGTCCCCGTCTTATCAGATACACGTTGTCGTTCTTCATCTGTGTCCCCGTCTTATCAGATACACGTTGTCGTTCCTCATCTGTGTCCCCGTCTTATCAGATACACGTTGTCGTTCTTCATCTGTGTCCCCGTCTTATCAGATACACGTTGTCGTTCCTCATCTGTGTCCCTGTCTTATCAGATACACGTTGTCGCTCCTCATCTGTGTCCCCGTCTTATCAGATACACGTTGTCTTTCTTCATCTGTGTCCCCGTCTTATCAGATACACGTTGTCTTTCTTCATCTGTGTCCCCGTCTTATCAGATACACGTTGTCGCTCCTCATCTGTGTCCCTGTCTTATCAGATACACGTTGTCTTTCTTCATCTGTGTCCCCGTCTTATCAAATACACGTTGTCGTTCTTCATCTGTGTCCCCGTCTTACGAGATACACGTTGTCGCTCCTCATCTGTGTCCCTGTCTTATCAAATACACATTGTCGTTCTTCATCTGTGTCCCCGTCTTATCAGATACACGTTGTCGTTCCTCATCTGTGTCCCTGTCTTATCAGATACACGTTGTCGCTCCTCATCTGTGTCCCTGTCTTATCAGATACACGTTGTCATTCTTCATCTGTGTCCCCGTCTTATCAGATACACGTTGTCGTTCCTCATCTGTGTCCCTGTCTTATCAGATACACGTTGTCGCTCCTCATCTGTGTCCCTGTCTTATCAGATACACGTTGTCGTTCTTCATCTGTGTCCCCGTCTTACGAGATACACGTTGTCGCTCCTCATCTGTGTCCCTGTCTTATCAAATACACATTGTCGTTCTTCATCTGTTTCCCCGTCGTATCAGATACACGTTGTCGTTCTTCATCTGTGTCCCCGTCTTATCAGATACACGTTGTCTTTCTTCATCTGTGTCCCCGTCTTATCAGATAGACGTTGTCGTTCCTCATCTGTGTCCCCGTCTTATCAGATACACGTTGTCTTTCTTCATCTGTGTCCCCGTCGTATCAGATACACGTTGTCGTTCCTCATCTGTGTCCCTGTCTTATCAAATACACATTGTCGTTCCTCATCTGTGTCCCTGTCTTATCAGATACACGTTGTCGCTCCTCATCTGTGTCCCCGTCTTATCAGATACACGTTGTCTTTCTTCATCTGTGTCCCCGTCTTATCAGATACACGTTGTCTTTCTTCATCTGTGTCCCCGTCTTATCAGATACACGTTGTCGCTCCTCATCTGTGTCCCTGTCTTATCAGATACACGTTGTCTTTCTTCATCTGTGTCCCCGTCTTATCAAATACACGTTGTCGTTCTTCATCTGTGTCCCCGTCTTACGAGATACACGTTGTCGCTCCTCATCTGTGTCCCTGTCTTATCAAATACACATTGTCGTTCTTCATCTGTGTCCCCGTCTTATCAGATACACGTTGTCGTTCCTCATCTGTGTCCCTGTCTTATCAGATACACGTTGTCGCTCCTCATCTGTGTCCCTGTCTTATCAGATACACGTTGTCATTCTTCATCTGTGTCCCCGTCTTATCAGATACACGTTGTCGTTCCTCATCTGTGTCCCTGTCTTATCAGATACACGTTGTCGCTCCTCATCTGTGTCCCTGTCTTATCAGATACACGTTGTCGTTCCTCATCTGTGTCCCCGTCTTATCAGATAGACGTTGTCGTTCCTCATCTGTGTCCCCGTCTTATCAGATACACGTTGTCGTTCTTCATGTGTCCCCGTCTTACCAGATACATGTTGTCGTTCTTCATCTGTGTCCCCGTCTTATCAGATACACGTTGTCGTTCCTCATCTGTGTCCCCGTCTTATCAGATACATGTTGTCGTTCCTCATCTGTGTCCCTGTCTTATCAGATACACGTTGTCGTTCCTCATCTGTGTCCCCGTCTTATCAGATACACGTTGTCGTTCTTCATCTGTGTCCCCGTCTTACCAGATACATGTTGTCGTTCTTCATCTGTGTCCCCGTCTTACCAGATACATGTTGTCGTTCCTCATCTGTGTCCCCGTCTTATCAGATACATGTTGTCGTTCTTCATCTGTGTCCCCGTCTTATCAGATACATGTTGTCGTTCCTCATCTGTGTCCCCGTCTTACCAGATACACGTTGTCGCTCCTCATCTGTGTCCCCGTCTTATCAGATACATGTTGTCGTTCCTCATCTCTGTCCCCGTCTTACCAGATACACGTTGTCGCTCCTCATCTGTGTCCCCGTCTTATCAGATACACGTTGTCGTTCCTCATCTGTGTCCCCGTCGTATCAGATACACGTTGTCGTTCCTCAGCTGTGTCCCCGTCGTATCAGATACACGTTGTCGTTCCTCATCTGTGTCCCCGTCTTATCAGATACATGTTGTCGTTCTTCATCTGTGTCCCCGTCTTACCAGATACACGTTGTCGTTCTTCATCTGTGTCCCCGTCTTATCAGATACACGTTGTCGTTCTTCATCTGTGTCCCCGTCTTATCAGATACACGTTGTCGTTCCTCATCTGTGTCCCCGTCTTATTAGATACACGTTGTCGTTCTTCGTCTGTGTCCTCGTCTTACCAGATACATGTTGTCATTCTTCATGTGTCCCTGTCTTATCAGATACACGTTGTCGTTCTTCATCTGTGTCCCTGTCTTATCAGATACACGTTGTCGTTCTTCATCTGTGTCCCTGTCTTATCAGATACACGTTGTCGTTCTTCATCTGTGTCCCCGTCTTATCAGATACACGTTGTCGTTCCTCATCTGTGTCCCTGTCTTATCAGATACACGTTGTCGCTCCTCATCTGTGTCCCTGTCTTATCAGATACACGTTGTCTTTCTTCATCTGTGTCCCCGTCTTATCAGATACACGTTGTCGCTCCTCATCTGTGTCCCCGTCTTATCAGATACACGTTGTCTTTCTTCATCTGTGTCCCCGTCTTATCAGATACACGTTGTCTTTCTTCATCTGTGTCCCCGTCTTATCAGATACACGTTGTCTTTCTTCATCTGTGTCCCTGTCTTATCAGATACACGTTGTCGTTCTTCATCTGTGTCCCCGTCTTATCAGATACACGTTGTCTTTCTTCATCTGTGTCCCCGTCTTATCAGATACACGTTGTCGCTCCTCATCTGTGTCCCTGTCTTATCAGATACACGTTGTCGTTCTTCATCTGTGTCCCCGTCTTATCAGATACACGTTGTCTTTCTTCATCTGTGTCCCCGTTGTATCAGATACACGTTGTCTTTCTTCATCTGTGTCCCCGTCTTACGAGATACACGTTGTCGCTCCTCATCTGTGTCCCCGTCTTATCAGATACACGTTGTCTTTCTTCATCTGTTTCCCTGTCGTATCAGATACACGTTGTCGTTCCTCATCTGTGTCCCCGTCGTATCAGATACACGTTGTCGTTCCTCATCTGTGTCCCCGTCTTATCAGATACACGTTGTCTTTCTTCATCTGTGTCCCCGTTGTATCAGATACACATTGTCGTTCCTCATCTGTGTCCCCGTCTTATCAGATAGACGTTGTCGTTCCTCATCTGTGTCCCCGTCTTATCAGATAGACGTTGTCGTTCCTCATCTGTGTCCCCGTCTTATCAGATACACGTTGTCGTTCCTCATCTGTGTCCCCGTCTTATCAGATACACGTTGTCGTTCTTCATCTGTGTCCCCGTCTTATCAGATACACGTTGTCTTTCTTCATCTGTGTCCCCGTCGTATCAGATACACGTTGTCGTTCCTCATCTGTGTCCCCGTCTTATCAGATAGACGTTGTCGTTCCTCATCTGTGTCCCCGTCTTATCAGATACACGTTGTCGTTCTTCATGTGTCCCCGTCTTATCAGATACATGTTGTCGTTCCTCATCTGTGTCCCCGTCTTATCAGATACACGTTGTCGCTCCTCATCTGTGTCCCCGTCTTAGCAGATACATGTTGTCGTTCTTCATCTGTGTCCCCGTCTTATCAGATACATGTTGTCATTCTTCATCTGTGTCCCCGTCTTATCAGATACACGTTGTCGTTCTTCATCTGTGTCCCCGTCTTACCAGATACATGTTGTCGTTCCTCATCTGTGTCCCCGTCTTAGCAGATACATGTTGTCGTTCTTCATCTGTGTCCCCGTCTTATCAGATACATGTTGTCGTTCCTCATCTGTGTCCCCGTCTTACAAGATACACGTTGTCGTTCCTCATCTGTGTCCCCGTCTTACAAGATACACGTTGTCGTTCCTCATCTGTGTCCCCGTCTTAGCAGATACATGTTGTCGTTCTTCATCTGTGTCCCCGTCTTATCAGATACATGTTGTCGTTCCTCATCTGTGTCCCCGTCTTATCAGATACACGTTGTCTTTCTTCATCTGTGTCCCCGTCTTACAAGATACACGTTGTCGTTCCTCATCTGTGTCCCCGTCTTACAAGATACACGTTGTCGTTCCTCATCTGTGTCCCCGTCTTATCAGATACATGTTGTCGTTCCTCATCTGTGTCCCCGTCTTACCAGATACACGTTGTCGCTCCTCATCTGTGTCCCCGTCTTACAAGATACACGTTGTCGTTCCTCATCTGTGTCCCCGTCTTAGCAGATACATGTTGTCGTTCTTCATCTGTGTCCCCGTCTTATCAGATACACGTTGTCGTTCCTCATCTGTGTCCCCGTCTTATCAGATACACGTTGTCGTTCCTCATCTGTGTCCCCGTCTTACCAGATACACGTTGTCGCTCCTCATCTGTGTCCCCGTCTTACAAGATACACGTTGTCGTTCCTCATCTGTGTCCCCGTCTTATCAGATACACGTTGTCGTTCCTCATCTGTGTCCCCGTCTTATCAGATACACGTTGTCGTTCCTCATCTGTGTCCCCGTCTTACCAGATACACGTTGTCGCTCCTCATCTGTGTCCCCGTCTTACAAGATACACGTTGTCGTTCCTCAGCTGTGTCCCCGTCTTATCAGATACACGTTGTCTTTCTTCATCTGTGTCCCCGTCTTATCAGATACACGTTGTCGTTCCTCATCTGTGTCCCCGTCTTATCAGATACACGTTGTCGTTCCTCATCTGTATCCCCGTCTTATCAGATACACGTTGTCTTTCTTCATCTGTGTCCCCGTCTTACCAGATACACGTTGTCGTTCTTCATCTGTGTCCCCGTCTTATCAGATACATGTTGTCGTTCTTCATCTGTGTCCCCGTCTTACCAGATACACGTTGTCATTCTTCATCTGTGTCCCCGTCTTATCAGATACACGTTGTCGTTCTTCATCTGTGTCCCCGTCTTATCAGATACACGTTGTCGTTCTTCATCTGTGTCCCCGTCTTATCAGATACACGTTGTCGTTCCTCATCTGTGTCCCCGTCTTATCAGATACACGTTGTCGTTCTTCATCTGTGTCCCCGTCTTATCAGATACACGTTGTCGTTCTTCATCTGTGTCCCCGTCTTATCAGATACACGTTGTCGTTCCTCATCTGTGTCCCTGTCTTATCAGATACACGTTGTCGTTCTTCATCTGTGTCCCCGTCTTATCAGATACACGTTGTCGCTCCTCATCTGTGTCCCTGTCTTATCAGATACACGTTGTCGTTCTTCATCTGTGTCCCCGTCTTATCAGATACACGTTGTCGTTCTTCATCTGTGTCCCCGTCTTATCAGATACACGTTGTCGTTCCTCATCTGTGTCCCCGTCTTATCAGATACACGTTGTCGTTCTTCATCTGTGTCCCCGTCTTATCAGATACACGTTGTCGTTCTTCATCTGTGTCCCCGTCTTATCAGATACACATTGTCGTTCCTCATCTGTGTCCCTGTCTTATCAGATACACGTTGTCGTTCCTCATCTGTGTCCCCGTCTTATCAGATACACGTTGTCGTTCCTCATCTGTGTCCCTGTCTTATCAGATAGACGTTGTCGTTCCTCATCTGTGTCCCTGTCTTATCAGATACACGTTGTCTTTCTTCATCTGTGTCCCCGTCTTATCAGATACACGTTGTCGTTCTTCATCTGTGTCCCTGTCTTATCAGATACACGTTGTCTTTCTTCATCTGTGTCCCCGTCTTATCAGATACACGTTGTCGCTCCTCATCTGTGTCCCTGTCTTATCAGATACACGTTGTCTTTCTTCATCTGTGTCCCCGTCTTATCAAATACACGTAGTCGTTCTTCATCTGTGTCCCCGTCTTACGAGATACACGTTGTCGCTCCTCATCTGTGTCCCTGTCTTATCAAATACACATTGTCGTTCTTCATCTGTGTCCCCGTCTTATCAGATACACGTTGTCGTTCTTCATCTGTGTCCCCGTCTTATCAGATACACGTTGTCTTTCTTCATCTGTGTCCCCGTTGTATCAGATACACGTTGTCGTTCTTCATCTGTGTCCCCGTCTTATCAGATACACGTTGTCTTTCTTCATCTGTTTCCCCGTTGTATCAGATACACATTGTCGTTCCTCATCTGTGTCCCCGTCTTATCAGATAGACGTTGTCGTTCCTCATCTGTGTCCCCGTCTTATCAGATACACGTTGTCGTTCCTCATCTGTGTCCCCGTCTTATCAGATACACATTGTCGTTCCTCATCTGTGTCCCCGTCTTATCAGATAGACGTTGTCGTTCCTCATCTGTGTCCCCGTCTTATCAGATACACGTTGTCGTTCTTCATGTGTCCCCGTCTTACCAGATACATGTTGTCGTTCTTCATCTGTGTCCCCGTCTTATCAGATACACGTTGTCTTTCTTCATCTGTGTCCCCGTCTTATCAGATACACGTTGTCGTTCCTCATCTGTGTCCCCGTCTTATCAGATACACGTTGTCTTTCTTCATCTGTGTCCCCGTCGTATCAGATACACGTTGTCGTTCCTCATCTGTGTCCCCGTCTTATCAGATAGACGTTGTCGTTCCTCATCTGTGTCCCCGTCTTATCAGATACACGTTGTCGTTCTTCATGTGTCCCCGTCTTACCAGATACATGTTGTCGTTCTTCATCTGTGTCCCCGTCTTATTAGATACACGTTGTCGTTCTTCATGTGTCCCCGTCTTACCAGATACATGTTGTCGTTCTTCATCTGTGTCCTCGTCTTATCAGATACATGTTGTCGTTCCTCATCTGTGTCCCCGTCTTATCAGATACATGTTGTCATTCTTCATCTGTGTCCCCGTCTTATCAGATACATGTTGTCGTTCCTCATCTGTGTCCCCGTCTTATCAGATACACGTTGTCGCTCCTCATCTGTGTCCCCGTCTTAGCAGATACATGTTGTCGTTCTTCATCTGTGTCCCCGTCTTATCAGATACATGTTGTCATTCTTCATCTGTGTCCCCGTCTTATCAGATACACGTTGTCGTTCTTCATCTGTGTCCCCGTCTTACCAGATACATGTTGTCGTTCCTCATCTGTGTCCCCGTCTTACCAGATACACGTTGTCGCTCCTCATCTGTGTCCCCGTCTTATCAGATACACGTTGTCGTTCTTCATCTGTGTCCCCGTCTTATCAGATACACGTTGTCGTTCCTCATCTGTGTCCCCGTCGTATCAGATACACGTTGTCGTTCCTCAGCTGTGTCCCCGTCGTATCAGATACACGTTGTCGTTCTTCATCTGTGTCCCCGTCTTACCAGATACACGTTGTCGTTCTTCATCTGTGTCCCCGTCTTATCAGATACATGTTGTCGTTCTTCATCTGTGTCCCCGTCTTACCAGATACACGTTGTCGTTCTTCATCTGTGTCCCCGTCTTATCAGATACACGTTGTCGTTCTTCATCTGTGTCCCCGTCTTATCAGATACACGTTGTCGTTCTTCATCTGTGTCCCCGTCTTATCAGATACACGTTGTCGTTCTTCATCTGTGTCCCCGTCTTATCAGATACACGTTGTCTTTCTTCATCTGTGTCCCCGTTGTATCAGATACACGTTGTCGTTCTTCATCTGTGTCCCCGTCTTATCAGATAGACGTTGTCTTTCTTCATCTGTGTCCCCGTCTTATCAGATACACGTTGTCTTTCTTCATCTGTGTCCCCGTCTTATCAGATACACGTTGTCGTTCTTCATCTGTGTCCCCGTCTTATCAGATACACGTTGTCTTTCTTCATCTGTGTCCCCGTCTTATCAGATAGACGTTGTCTTTCTTCATCTGTGTCCCCGTCTTATCAGATACACGTTGTCTTTCTTCATCTGTGTCCCCGTCTTATCAGATACACGTTGTCTTTCTTCATCTGTGTCCCCGTCTTATCAAATACACGTTGTCGTTCTTCATCTGTGTCCCCGTCTTACGAGATACACGTTGTCGCTCCTCATCTGTGTCCCTGTCTTATCAAATACACATTGTCGTTCTTCATCTGTGTCCCCGTCTTATCAGATACACGTTGTCTTTCTTCATCTGTTTCCCCGTCGTATCAGATACACGTTGTCGTTCTTCATCTGTGTCCCCGTCTTATCAGATACACGTTGTCTTTCTTCATCTGTGTCCCCGTTGTATCAGATACACATTGTCGTTCCTCATCTGTGTCCCCGTCTTATCAGATACACGTTGTCGTTCCTCATCTGTGTCCCCATCTTACCAGATACATGTTGTCGTTCTTCATCTGTGTCCCCGTCTTATCAGATACATGTTGTCGTTCTTCATCTGTGTCCCCGTCTTATCAGATACATGTTGTCGTTCTTCATCTGTGTCCCCGTCTTACCAGATACACGTTGTCGTTCTTCATCTGTGTCCCCGTCTTATCAGATACACGTTGTCGTTCTTCATCTGTGTCCCCGTCTTATCAGATACACGTTGTCGTTCTTCATCTGTGTCCCCGTCTTATCAGATACACGTTGTCGTTCTTCATCTGTGTCCCCGTCTTATCAGATAGACGTTGTCTTTCTTCATCTGTGTCCCCGTCTTATCAGATACACGTTGTCTTTCTTCATCTGTGTCCCCGTCTTATCAGATACACGTTGTCGTTCTTCATCTGTGTCCCCGTCTTATCAGATACACGTTGTCTTTCTTCATCTGTGTCCCCGTCTTATCAGATAGACGTTGTCGTTCCTCATCTGTGTCCCCGTCTTATCAGATACACGTTGTCGTTCCTCATCTGTGTCCCCGTCTTACCAGATACATGTTGTCGTTCTTCATCTGTGTCCCCGTCTTATCAGATACACGTTGTCTTTCTTCATCTGTGTCCCCGTCTTATCAGATACACGTTGTCGTTCCTCATCTGTGTCCCCGTCTTATCAGATACACGTTGTCTTTCTTCATCTGTGTCCCCGTCGTATCAGATACACGTTGTCGTTCCTCATCTGTGTCCCCGTCGTATCAGATACACGTTGTCGTTCTTCATCTGTGTCCCCGTCTTATCAGATACACGTTGTCGTTCTTCATCTGTGTCCCCGTCGTATCAGATACACGTTGTCTTTCTTCATCTGTGTCCCCGTCTTACCAGATACACGTTGTCGTTCTTCATCTGTGTCCCCGTCTTATCAGATACATGTTGTCGTTCTTCATCTGTGTCCCCGTCTTACCAGATACACGTTGTCGTTCTTCATCTGTGTCCCCGTCTTATCAGATACACGTTGTCGTTCTTCATCTGTGTCCCCGTCTTATCAGATACACGTTGTCGTTCTTCATCTGTGTCCCCGTCTTATCAGATACACGTTGTCGTTCTTCATCTGTGTCCCCGTCTTATCAGATACACGTTGTCTTTCTTCATCTGTGTCCCCGTCTTATCAGATACACGTTGTCTTTCTTCATCTGTGTCCCCGTCTTATCAGATACACGTTGTCTTTCTTCATCTGTGTCCCCGTTGTATCAGATACACGTTGTCGTTCTTCATCTGTGTCCCCGTCTTATCAGATAGACGTTGTCTTTCTTCATCTGTGTCCCCGTCTTATCAGATACACGTTGTCTTTCTTCATCTGTGTCCCCGTCTTATCAGATACACGTTGTCGTTCTTCATCTGTGTCCCCGTCTTATCAGATACACGTTGTCTTTCTTCATCTGTGTCCCCGTCTTATCAGATAGACGTTGTCTTTCTTCATCTGTGTCCCCGTCTTATCAGATACACGTTGTCTTTCTTCATCTGTGTCCCCGTCTTATCAGATACACGTTGTCTTTCTTCATCTGTGTCCCCGTCTTATCAAATACACGTTGTCGTTCTTCATCTGTGTCCCCGTCTTACGAGATACACGTTGTCGCTCCTCATCTGTGTCCCTGTCTTATCAAATACACATTGTCGTTCTTCATCTGTGTCCCCGTCTTATCAGATACACGTTGTCTTTCTTCATCTGTTTCCCCGTCGTATCAGATACACGTTGTCGTTCTTCATCTGTGTCCCCGTCTTATCAGATACACGTTGTCTTTCTTCATCTGTGTCCCCGTTGTATCAGATACACATTGTCGTTCCTCATCTGTGTCCCCGTCTTATCAGATACATGTTGTCGTTCTTCATCTGTGTCCCCGTCTTACCAGATACACGTTGTCGTTCCTCATCTGTGTCCCCATCTTATCAGATACATGTTGTCGTTCTTCATCTGTGTCCCCGTCTTACCAGATACACGTTGTCTTTCTTCATCTGTGTCCCCGTCTTATCAGATACACGTTGTCGTTCCTCATCTGTGTCCCCGTCTTATCAGATAGACGTTGTCGTTCCTCATCTGTGTCCCCGTCTTATCAGATACACGTTGTCGTTCTTCATGTGTCCCCGTCTTACCAGATACATGTTGTCGTTCTTCATCTGTGTCCCCGTCTTATCAGATACACGTTGTCGTTCCTCATCTGTGTCCCCGTCTTATCAGATACATGTTGTCGTTCCTCATCTGTGTCCCCGTCTTATCAGATACACATTGTCATTCTTCGTCTGTGTCCCCGTCTTATTAGATACACGTTGTCGTTCTTCATGTGTCCCCGTCTTACCAGATACATGTTGTCGTTCTTCATCTGTGTCCTCGTCTTATCAGATACATGTTGTCGTTCCTCATCTGTGTCCCCGTCTTATCAGATACATGTTGTCATTCTTCATCTGTGTCCCCGTCTTATCAGATACATGTTGTCGTTCCTCATCTGTGTCCCCGTCTTATCAGATACACGTTGTCGTTCCTCATCTGTGTCCCTGTCTTATCAGATACACGTTGTCGTTCCTCATCTGTGTCCCCGTCGTATCAGATACACGTTGTCGTTCCTCAGCTGTGTCCCCGTCTTATCAGATACACGTTGTCGCTCTTCATCTGTGTCCCCGTCTTAGCAGATACATGTTGTCGTTCTTCATCTGTGTCCCCGTCTTATCAGATACATGTTGTCGTTCCTCATCTGTGTCCCCGTCTTACCAGATACACGTTGTCGCTCCTCATCTGTGTCCCCGTCTTACAAGATACACGTTGTCGTTCCTCATCTGTGTCCCCGTCTTATCAGATACACGTTGTCGTTCCTCATCTGTGTCCCCGTCGTATCAGATACACGTTGTCGTTCCTCAGCTGTGTCCCCGTCGTATCAGATACACGTTGTCGTTCTTCATCTGTGTCCCCGTCTTATCAGATACACGTTGTCGTTCTTCATCTGTGTCCCCGTCGTATCAGATACACGTTGTCTTTCTTCATCTGTGTCCCCGTCTTACCAGATACACGTTGTCGTTCTTCATCTGTGTCCCCGTCTTATCAGATACATGTTGTCGTTCTTCATCTGTGTCCCCGTCTTACCAGATACACGTTGTCGTTCTTCATCTGTGTCCCCGTCTTATCAGATACACGTTGTCGTTCCTCATCTGTGTCCCCGTCTTATTAGATACACGTTGTCGTTCTTCGTCTGTGTCCTCGTCTTACCAGATACATGTTGTCATTCTTCATGTGTCCCTGTCTTATCAGATACACGTTGTCGTTCTTCATCGGTGTCCCCGTCTTACCAGATACACGTTGTCATTCCTCATCTCTGAGTTTCCCTTTTCACTTGTGGTGATCGTCCCCCTCTTGGAGAAGCGATGCTGATTGGTTGGTTAGCTGATCAAACATGTGGAAGAGGGGGCCTGTGGAAAAAAAAAAAGGGGAGGTGGGCATCCAGGTAATGTGGCAGTCTTTTCCATTGCCTACCAACACGGTGATCGTTGGTTCAAATCCCTGTGTTACGTCCAGCTTTGTCAGGCGTCTCTACAGACACAATTGGCCGTGTCTGCGGGTGGGAAGCCGGACATGAGTATGTGTCCTGGTCGCTGCACTGGCGCCTCCTCTGGTCGGTCGGGGCGCCTGTTCGGGGGGGGGGGGTAGTTTCATCGTCCCACACGCTATGTCCCCCTGGCGAAATGCCTCACTGTCAGGTGAAAAGAAGGTGGAGCTGAGACCAGGATGGCTTGGAAGAGTGGGGTAATTGGCCAAGTACAATTGGGGAGAAAATGGGGGGGGGGGGTGAGATGTTGCAATCCTCTGACGAAGAATGGTTTAGACGCTGTGTTTGGAAATGAGAACTCTACAGTGGGAGGCAAAGAATGAGGGAGAGGAGGGGAGGAAGAGAGGGAGAAGTTTGGTGAACGTTCAGAATAGAAGAAAGAAGAAATGGGGTGGAGACAAACAGTCTACAAGAAGAGGATTCTAACTGAGTTGCGGGTTTTACATTCTGTGGAATAAAAGGTGTGCCAGAATATTTCATAATCACTTACTGTTTCCACTTACCCTATACGTGATTTTGTCCCCTCTTTGTGGATAAGATTACCAGGACGATAATAAGAAAATGTTCTTGCCCACTGCTCTTTTTTACGACCTGGTCTCTTACCTGCACCAACCACCTGCATGTCACACAGAGTCCAGGCTGCAGTCCGGAGTTTGCAGATGTAGTGCCAGCATAGTTTTCTTCCTCCCTGAAGGATGCGCTCTGTCAGACACGGCCACGCCACACAAACTGATCACTCCAAAAGCTGCTGTAAATGTTCCTCTGGAACATTCGGCTGCAATAACAGCCTTTCTGTGTACCCTGCGTCATCTTACTGAAAGTACCACAGAGGACACCTGAGGAGGGGGTGCAGATGAACCCCATTGTTCTGAAGCGCCGCATCTCCTGAGGTGGTTGTTTCCTCCGTGGAGATATATATCTCAGGATCAGGAATCAGGAACAAGTTGTTGTCATTTCTTAGACGTACTTGCATACACAAAGAAATGAAATATTGTTTCTTCCAGTCTACAGCAGTGTAACACAAAAAACACACATCCAAAATGTCCCAAAAACGACACCACCAAAAACATAAAAAACGGAGAGAGCAAAACACAACAAAAACAAACCGTTAACAACACAGTCCACCCTGCAACGCAGTCCACCCTGCAACACAGTCCACCCTGCAACGCAGTCCAAACAAAGTCCTCTGTCCAGAGAAGGAACTCCAGCAATGAGGACTGTGGGAAGTGCCGGTCTGCATGGGCTAGCACTTAGCTTAGCCTGCCCTCAGCGTTTCCTCCCCGGGCACAGCTCCAGGCAGGGGCCGTGGTTCCTGGGCCCATCGGACGAAGCAGACCAAGCTCTCCCAGCCAGACACCCTCGACACACCTCCCCGCACTCCACACGACGATGCAGATGCAGACAAAAACACTGCACAGTCAATGCTAGGCGAGGCCACCGCCAGACCGCCTCGGTGTTTTCTCTCGGGTACGGCTCTGGGTGGGGCCGTACAGCTCCGGAAAGGGTCCTTTAGTCGACTGGTTAACGTAGTCGCCCGTGGTGCAGGAAACCCGGGTTCGCGTCCTGGCTGTGGCGGTTTCCGAGCTGCCCCCCAAATTCGCTACATCGGTAGATTCGGGGGGGCAGCTAAATATATATTTGGCTAAATATATACTTAGCTAAATATATACATTTGAAAGGAAATGAATTTGTTATGGTACTCCAGTAGGTAGACATTCATGTGACTCTGAATGTTAGCTGTAAGTTTAGGGATAGTGTAGAGGTAGGTGGTTCCAGGAAACAGGGGTGCACTGTTAAAACGTCTCGGGGTGTTTTGGGCCAAACTCAGTGAAACATGATTGAAGGAAGGTGCCAACCTGGTATCCCCAGTAACAGGCCCTTACAGACAGGCTCAACTCTAATATCCATCCATTACCCAGGCCGCTTATCCCAACTGGGGTTACGGGATGCTGGAGCCTATCCCAGCAGTCATTAGGAGGCAGGCGGGGAGACACCCTGGACATGCCGCCAGGCCATCACAAGGCTGACACACACACACACACACACACACACACACACACACACACACACACACACACACACACACACACACACACATTCACACCTAGGGACGATTTAGGACGGCTGAGTCACCTCACCTACATGTCTTTGGGCTGTGGGAGGAAACCGGAGCACCCAGAGGAAACCCACACAGACACGCGGAGAACACGCAGACTCCACACAGAGGACGATCTGGGACAACCCCCAAGGTTGGACTACCCCAGGGCTCCAACCCAGGACCTTCTTGCTGTGAGGCGACCATGCTAACCACAGCACCACTGTGCCACCAGGGAGGAAATCACCAAGCAAATTACACGGGGGGGGGTGATTAGCTGGCTAAATGGAGAGTGGCAGGTTGGGAATTTTGCCAGGACACTGGTTATCCCCTACTCTTTGTGGTCAGACCACAGTGAGTCAGGACCTGAGTTTTAACGTCTCATCCGAAGGACAGCAGCTGCTACAACACTCTCCGATACCCAACACAATTCAACTCAACTATGGCTTGTTGGTGGTAGAAGTTGAAGCAAAATATGTGTGGTCCATCGCTGAAGAAAAAAATCCTAAAATCTTTCATTTTTTATCTTGCCCTGTAGCGAGTGTCATTTCCTGTGCATGGGGAAAGAATCGCATCTCTTTTGCTAAATGACAAGAAAAATTCCACAATTCCCTTTAAGAAAAAGACTCAAAAATATTCGCAGAGACAAATGAGGACCAAGTGTGACCTGTCCAGCGTAACTCAAGAGTGTTACCACTGGCAGGCACACCCCATACCGTGAGACAGCCCCATATACTGTATGCAGCGTCTCTTTGCCACCGCCCCCGCCAGCGCTAGCGGGCAGGACTCTGACCTCGCCTCGTGCTTGTTGGAAGAGGAGTCCTTCCAGGCTGGCGGATGGTGCCAAGGCAGCAGAGAGAGGCGCAGAGTTTCCCCGGCCTTCCGGAAGGGCGTGGTGGAATCATTGATATTATTGGATTCATCCTCGAAGGCCGCTGATGCATATCCTCCCCTGTGCTTCTGCCAGCTGTCCACTCAGGGACTCCTCATGAAGCGCCGTGTGCTCCTCCTCCACCCATCTACACTGTGCAGCGCTCTTCCTCTTTACTCCCATTTACACCCACTCCCATTTACACCTACCCCCTCCCTCCCTCTCTCTTACTTGCACATCTATCACCTTTCCAACCTTCCTCCATCTCACTCTCAAATCCTCTCTTTCTAGCGCTCTCTTCTCCCTGTTGCCTCTTTTTGTTTTTGCACACTGGCCTTTTCCTTCTGCCCCCCTCTCCTTTTAGCATCTTTTACCTCCCTCTTGCTTGGCCAGATGTGTCATAATAAAAGCTGTCAGGAGTCTTCCTTCACGCATCCCCGCTTGTCAGTGCTGGATGCTGCGCTGGGGATTCAGAGCACCCCACCTGTAGGACCCTAGATGCATGTAATCTGACTGATTTTAGTTTTGCAGGCGTCGAAGTGAAACTGGTGACATCACAGGGGTCGTGTTTTAGTCTCACAACATTCACCATTCTCTTGCACAATCTGATAACAGCAGCCAAATACTCATAATCTCAAATGAAGCTAAAGAAATGCTACTTTTGCAGCGTCCGGGTAGCGTAGCGGTCTATTCCGTTGCCCACCAACACGGGGATCACCGGTTCGAATCCCCGTGTTACATCCGGCTTGGTCGGGCGTCCCTACAGACACAATTGGCTGTGTCTGCGGCTGGGAAGCTGGATGTGGGTATGTGTCCTGGTCGCTGCACTAACGCCTCCTGTGGTCGGTCGGGGCACCTGTTCAGGGGGGAGGAGGAACTAGGGGGATAGCGTGATCCTCCCATGCGCTACGTCCCCCTAGTGAAACTCTTCATTGTCAGGTGAAAAGAAGCGGCTGGTGACTCCACATGTATTGGCGGAGGCAGGTGGTAGGAGGAGGCATGTGGGTAATTGGCCAAATCTAATTGGGGAGAAAATAAAAGGGGGGGGGGTCCCAAAGAAAAAAAGAAATACTAATTTTCATTACACTATTCATAACACAAAGCAAGCATGGAAGAAAGGTGTTGTGGTTCCGTTTCTCCAGTGTGGGTCACTGATTGTGGTCATGTACTTTCTCTGTTGTGTAGCAAAGGATGTTTGCGGCCAGTCCATACTCAGACCCCATCATCGTTAAATTCCACAGCGGCATGGCTCAGCACACCGAAGACCCAGAGATGCTTTGGGTCATGGGTCCAGTGTTGGCTGTGGTCCTCATCATCATCATCGTCATTGCTATTTTGCTCTTTAAGAGGTGAGTGGGATTGAAAAGTGTTTGGATGGTGTTGACAAGGAAAACAGCCTTGGTATTACTGATTTTCATTAAATGTTATAGGCTGCCGTTCCTAGGATCAGGTAGTGCTGTAAAATTTTACATGCGAATAATGATTAAAAAAAACAATTAACAACCTATCAGTGCTCTGGATGTGAATGTGTTCACCATCATCGTTAGGCTCTATGCATTCACCTCATGAGAACAGAAATGTGCTTATGACAATTTGATTAGCTTTTTACAATTGGGTCGTGAAGGAGTGAAGGAGTTCAAGTATCTTGGTTCTTGTTCATAAGTGAGGGTGGGATGGAGCGGAAGATTGACAGATGGGTTGGTGCAGCATCAGCAGTAATGCGGACGTTGTACCGGACCGTTGTGGCGAAGAAGGAGCTGAGCCGGGAGGCAAAGCTCTCAATTTACCAGCCAGTCTTCGTTCCAACCCTCACCTATGGTGATGAGCTTTGGGTAGTGACCGAAAGGGTGAGATGGCGGATACAAGCGGCTGAAATGAGTTTCCTCCGAAGGGTGTCTGGGCTCAGCCTTAGAGATAGGGTGAGGAACTCGGACATCCGGAGGGAGCTCGGAGTAGAGCCGCTGCTCCTCCGCATCGAAAGGAGCCAGCTGAGGTGGTTCGGGCATCTGATCAGGATGCCTCCTGGACGCCTTCCTTTGGAGGTTTTCCAGGCACGTCCAACTGGGAGGAGACCCAGAACTCGCTGGAGGGCCTACATGTCCAATCTGGCCTGAGAACGTCTTGGGATCCCCCGGGAGGAGCTGGAGGGTGTTGCGGGGGAGAGGGACGTCTGGAGTGCCCTACTTAGCTTGCTGCCACCGCGACCCGACCCCAGAGAAGCGGCTGAGATGAGATGAGAGAAAAGAATGCATCTTGTGTCTTCTGTCATTGTTGAAGGCCAAAACAAGAAGTGCAGCTACACTGTAGCATTGATAAGACAACACATAGCAGTAGTTGAACTTCATCTTTTGGAAAGTGGAACATTTTACAAAAAACAAGATGTTGAGGAGTGAATGAATTCCTCAGTTATGCCAAACCCTGATGTTGGGTGAGCCTGAGGGAAGGGGTGTTGCTCAACATATGGGAGAAGTACATGGTTGGGTGCCCTGCAGCCATCTCTTCTCAGCTGGCAGTTGGGCCATGATCTTCTGCCTGGCTGGCCAGGGCTGTGCTGAGGCCAGACATCTGGAGGTGCTGACTGGCCTGGCGTCCATATGTCATCTTCTAATAATGAAGACCTCTCAACTAGTACACTGCCGAGCTGGGACTGCATGTTTTGTCTTTATTTCTCTTTCACGCTGTCTCTTATTCTCTTCTTTTGAAGCTCCCGTCTGTCCGAGCTTTCAGATTTACTTCCAGTTTGTAGACTTGGGTTTTTGCTATTTTGGTCCTAATGTTAAATTCAATGTTCCATAAATAAAGAAAAATCACAAAATAGTTTGGGTAGAGCAACAAAGCTGTGTCAAAATCCCTCTGACCCCAGACAGCACACATACAGGACTGTTCAGGTCAAACACTTGTTGCATTTCTCTTCCTTTTCTTTTCATGAGCATAGATGTATTGTACTTTTGTGAAGTGGACAGCGAGAGCACCGAGCTGTAGCCGCTCTCTGATATGGATGACCAAACAAACCACCTTGTGATTGCATGGTGGGAGAGTGTGGACTTTTCAGTCCATCTGGACACAACGTTTATAGAGAGAAACGTTCCATCATCATCTAATATCCCTTTCACACTGCCAAAACCCCCGCTAACATCCGCCTTTTTACGTTGCCCAAAGGCGGACATTAGTGGGTGTTTTGGCCAGTGTGAAAGGGGTATTAGTGACCTCTTCAGTCTCAACTAACTGCAGTTACCCCCACCCTTATAAACAATAGTGACTGCAGGTACCCCCACCCTTATAAACAATACAGTGACTGCAGGTGTCCCCACCCTTATAAACAATACAGTGACTGCAGGTACCCCATCCTTATAAACAATACAGTGACTGCAGGTACCCCCACCCTTATAAACAATACAGTGACTACAGATACCCCCACCCTTATAAACAATACAGTGACTGCAGGTACCCCTGCCCTTATAAACAATACAGTGACTGCAGGTACCCCCCCCCCTTATAAACAATACAGTGACTGCAGGTACCCCCGCCCTTATAAACAATACAGTGACTGCAGGTACCCCTGCCCTTATAAACAATACAGTGACTGCAGGTACCCCTGCCCTTATAAACAATACAGTGGCATAACGACCCAAACCAACGACCACTTGCAAATATGGTGTGACTATTAACTAGAGTTACAGTGGTCATGTATACTATTAACAGAGGATTGAGGAATATTTGCAACCACAGCATTGTAAGACGGTGACAGATGTACCCTTAGAACCCCCCCCCCACTCCTCAGTTCAGGGATGGTCGTTCCCTCTTCACATAGATGGCCTCTTTGCATCCCCGTTCAAACTAGCGTTCCTCCCTATCAAGGATGTGCACATCCTCATCCTTGAAAGAGTGGCCACTGGTCTGTAGATGGTGCAGACTGTGGAGTCCTGGCCTGTAGATGGTGTAGACTGTGGAGTCCTGGCCTGTAGATGGTGTAGATTGTGGAGTCCTGGTCTGTAGGTGGTGTAGACTGTGTAGTCCTGGCCTGATGTGTAGCTCTCCTGTTTTGTGCCACCCTCTTGGCCAGCATGTGTTTGGTTTCCCCGATGGACAAGTCACAGCAATCCTGACTTGTGAAACCCACACCGGATGTTGAAAATTACTCTGAAAAGCGTGACAGCCATCACTGATATTATTATGTTGAGCCTGTCTGCAGGTTCATTTCCACGGTCTGCACTACTTTCAGGCAGTCAGCATGTGACATCATCAGAGGTTGTCCCAGTTGTTTGGCTTTTTTTCAGTGCACACTGGTTGCAGGTGTGGACTTGAGGGCTTTGCAGAAACATGTCACATAGGTGTTGCAGTGTTCAAGTCCAAAACTGCAAGTGTGGTGACAGGGAATTGGGCGTCCATTTCCGCCTTTAGTCCCAACCCTTTATCAGTCTTATTGGACTGCTGAACTAGAGGTGGCATTGATGAGCTGTGCACTTCAGTAAATGTAGAGTGCTCATGGTGCAAGGCTCTGAAAAGAGGTGAGGTCTCTGCATTGGGTAAAGAGTGCTCAAACGCTGACTGACCTTCTTATAGAAAACAATACAAAAATCACAAAAGTTGGTTTTTACAGGTCAGTGGTTGACAGATGGTTGAGAGATGGTTGAAGTCTAGAAACTCAAATTCTTTCTTGCATGGACGCAATGACAAAGGTGCCTCACATATATGACACCATGTCAACAATGGCATCTGAATAAAGCCACACCACAGGATGAAAGAGACTGTCCTCCGCCCAAAAACCACCCTGTAGGTCATAAAAGCAGCTAATTATGACCTATAGTGAGGTTTTAAGCGACCTCCTCGCGCTGCTCTGTAATTATAAGACATTACTTCCCTGTAACAATAAGCATCTCCTTCCATAAGCTGTCGTGAGAAGGACTATTAACAAAAGCAAGGTGTAATGCCACATAGCGGTTATAATGTCCATGCTAGCTGACTTGCTAACGTTTTGCTAACGTCAAGTTAGCGCTTATGGCGTCATTCATCGCTAAACATGCTGCCAATAGCAATCTTACTGACGAGGGGGAAAAGCTGGAAAGTAGAAGCAGAGTACAAAGAGGGGGAATAAGGAAAGTAAAATTGAGGGAGGAAGAGGGTGAGGGGGAAAGGTGAGAGGGAGGAGTAATGTGTTGAATTGATGTGCTTCCTGTTTGTCGCTACACTGTGATATCCCTGCTGCTGATAGATGGTGACTCAAGCCTTTCTGTCACTCTTCTTCCTCCTCTTCTGTCACTCTTCTTCCTCCTCCGCCTTCCTGCTCCGTGGACACAGCAAACAAGAAAGGTTGGTACTCCTCCCTGTTCTGCACCGCTCCTTTCCTCCCGCCGTCGTTGTGTAGCTGCAGAAGCGTTTCTTAACACCAGCTCCACGGTGGAGGGTGTGTTTTGGGTCAGAGCCGTGTTTTCTGACCTACGGGATGTGAAGTGACAGATTATCATTATGTCTGATTCACTGTCAGCATCACAGCACACTCACAGTACTTAGTAGTCGTGGGTGTGTGTGTGTGTGTGTGTGGATGGGTGGGTGGATGCATTGTTGATTCTGTGCATGTATGCGTCATTGCATGTGTTTGTGCGAGCGAGCATGTCTTGTGTAAAGCCAGCTAACTAGGAGAGATGAGTTGACAAGAGCTTCCTCATGGAGTACTTCTACTTCCTGTCTCATCAGTACCCATAACCCCTCACATTTACACAACAGCATGTTTAACATCAACACAAGCTGCAGTTGGAGGTCATGTTCCCTTCAGGCAAACAGTAAAAGAACTGTGATATCTGCCATTTTGGGCGGCACGGTGGTGCAGTGGTTGCCACGGTCGCCTCACAGCAAGGAGGTCCTGGGTTCGAGCCCCGGGGTAGTCCAGCCTTGGGGGTCGTCCCGGGTCGTCCTCTGTGTGGAGTTTGCATGTTCTCCCTGTGTCTGTGTGGGTTTCCTCCGGGTGCTCGGGTTTCCTCCCACAGTCCAAAGACATGTAGGTCAGATGACTCGGCCGTGCTAGATTGTCCCTAGGTGTGTGTGTGTGTGTGTGTGTGTGTGTGTGTGGGCGGGCCCTGTGATGGCCTGTCCAGGGTGTCTCCCTGCCACCCAATGGCTGCTGGGATAGGCTCCAGCATCACTGTGACCCTGAGAGCAGGATAAGCGGTTTGGATTATGGATGAATGGATGGATGGAATGATGGATGGATGGATGAAGTAATTTGGTATTTGGCAGGACTGAGAGCAGCCGCCACATGAGTCCACCTCTGACCCGGTGTAATGAGCCTCCAGGTTAACAGCATTTTGCTTCACTAACTCATCACCCTGTTTGTTTCCACACAGAGGTTGATACTCGAGGTCCACAACTTTCCATGCAGCAGGAGAGCCACTTAAGTGGGCGTGTCCCGTTAAATGAATTCCCCCCATGACAGGGCAGCACCCTGTAAGATGGTGTAACGTTCAAATACTGATTCACTTTCAAATTACACACATGGTAGCATGGAACACAGGTTGTCATGTGAGCATCATCAAGCCTGGTGGTGTCTCAGGACCTGCAGGACACATTCAGGACACATGCGGCTGCAGGCCTGCAGGACACATGCAGGACACATGCCAGCATGCGGCTGCAGGCCTGCAGGACACATGCAGGACACATGCCAGCATGCAGCTGCAGGCCTGTACAACAGCCGAACATAAGACACAGAGTACTGGAAGTACCCGACAGTGTGGAGACTGATGTTGGCTTTGAGACGGCTCATTTGAATGTCCTGACTTGTGTGGCACTAAACCAAGTCAAACATCTCATTTAAAACTTAGTTTTTTGTCATTAATTTGCTTTGGAGCAAGTTGGATGAATAAACTTAAAAAAAATCTTTTTTTTCTTATCACATAATACCTTCAAGAAATCCACCTGCTAGCTGTTCAGGGGGACAGTGTCCATATGTATTAAATACATATGAGAGTGGGACAGTGTCCCCCTTGTCATATGTATTAAATACATATGAATACATATGAGAGTGGGACAGTGTCCTACTGTCATATGTATTGAATACATATGAGAGTGGGACAGTGTCTCCCTTGTCATATGTATTGAATACATATGAATACATATGAGAGTGGGACAGTGTCCTACTGAGAGAGATGGTAGTGTACAGTGTTATGCTTGTTGTTGTAATGCCAAAATGGCCCCCAGCACATGACCTAACCAAAACCACACGCAGGTCAACTTTACTGTGCAGCTCGAAACATCATGCATATCTGCCATTTTATTATTGATTTATTTATGTATTTATTATTATTATTCATTAATATTTTGTATTATTATATTATTATTCATTAGTATTTATTATTAGTAGTAGTAGTTATTAATATTATCATTATTTATTGTTATTATCATCATCATCATTTATTATTATTGTTATTATTATTATTGTTGTTTCTATTATTATTATTATCCATCCATCCATCCATCCATTCATCCATTATCCAAACCGCTTATCCTGCTTTCAGGGTCACAGGGATGCTGGAGCCTATCCCAGCCGTCATTGGGCGGCAGGCAGGGAGACACCCTGGACAGGCCTCCAGTTATAATTTTTTTTGTGTGTGTGTGTGTGTCTGTGTGTGTGTGTGTGTGTACTTCAGGAAGTTTTCACATGACTTGGTGTCATTCATACCAGCTGGTCCTCCCCTCAGGAAACGAGCGTCTCCCTCGGCGAAGGACGAGCACATGGCCGGGGTGAAGGACTCCCTGCTGGCCCACTCCTCAGACCCCGTGGAGATGAGACGACTCAACAACCAGACACAAGGCATGGACGCACACACACACACACACACACTCACACACACACACATACGAACACACACACACTGGAGCACATCCCCAACCAAAACTACACACACACACACACACACACACGCTGGAGCACATCCCCAACCAAAACTACACACACACACACACACGCTGGAGCACATCCCCAACCAAAACTACACACACACACACACACACACACACGCTGGAGCACAGCCCCAACCAAAACCACACACACACACGCACTGGAGCACATCCCCAACCAAAACCGCACACACACACACGCTGGAGCACATCCCCAATCAAAACCACACACACACACACAAACTGGAGCACATCCCCAACCAAAACCACACACACACACACTGGAGGACATCCCCAACCAAAACCACACACACACACACACACACACACACACTGGAGCACATCCCCAACCAAAACCACACACACACACACACACACACACAGACACACACTGGAGCACATCCCCAACCAAAACCACACACACACACACACACTGGAGCACATCCCCAACCAAAACCACACACACACACACACACACACACTGGAGCATATCCCCAACCAAAACCACACACACACACACACACACACACACTGGAGCACATCCCCAACCAAAACCACACACACACACACACACACACACTGGAGCACATCCCCAACCAAAACCACACACACACACACACACACACACACACTGGAGCACATCCCCAACCAAAACCACACACACACACACACACACACACACACACACTGGAGCACATCCCCAACCAAAATCACACACACACACACACACACACACACACACACACACACACACACACACACACACACGCTGGAGCACATCCCCAACCAAAACCACGCACACATCATACACCACACACACATCATACACCACCACACACATCATACACCACACACACATCATACACCACCACACACACATCATACACCACCACACACACATCATACACCACCACACACCTCAGTACTGTTGTTCCTGCAGGAAGACTTCTCCACTGCATGGTACTGGCTCAGCTCATCTCATCTCTACTCTACTCTACTCTACTCATCTCTACTCTACTCTACTCTACTCTACTCTACTCTACTCTACTCTACTCTACTCTACTCACTATTTGTGGTTTTCCATTGGGCAGAAGGTAGGGACAGTACCTGGTACCAGCTTTTTTTTTGGTACCACCTCTGTCGAGGTTCCCAGTGAGCTGAGC
Source organism: Lampris incognitus (assembly GCF_029633865.1). Lineage (NCBI taxonomy): Eukaryota > Metazoa > Chordata > Actinopteri > Lampriformes > Lampridae > Lampris > Lampris incognitus. The sequence goes on from NC_079213.1 coordinate 55,854,962, forward strand.
CGATACTAAAAGGTGACATGAAAATACCACTATAAATAAATAAAATAAGATCAAATATAAATACAAATACAATCTTAAAAAACGAGTCAACACGCCCACAAATGACCAGCGGGGCCTTGCCGTGAGGGGATGAGATCTGCAGCGGAAAACAGAATCCCAAAATGTAAAGCGAGTACAGTCAAATAGAGTAGAGTTGAGTTGAGCCAGTAGCATGCAGTGGAAAAGGGGCAATAGTGATGTCCAGATCCAGTTCCGCAGGGTTGGACAAGTGTCATCTTTACCTGATATGTTGATATAAGCCTTGTTAGAGTCCCTTCCTGGCGTTGTCACACATGAACACTTCACAAGGGACCGTGTCAGTAGATCTGTGATGAATTAGTGGTGAAGCGGTTAGCGCTGTCACCTCACAGCAAGAAGGTCCCCGGTTTTAGCCCCGGGGTTGTCCAACCTTGGGGGTCGTCCTGGGTCGTCCTCTGTGTGGAGTTTACGTGTTCTCCCATGTCGGTGGTGGGTTTCTCCGGGTGCTCTGGTTTCCCCCACCATCCAAAAAAAAAAAAAGACATGCACATTAAGGTTTGTATATGTCTGGGTTAGTACTCCTGTCTGTGACCCTGACCGAGGCATGGCAAGACCAACAGGAGTTGGTCCCCGGGTGCTGCACGGCAGCTGCCCACTGCTCCTCGCTGCACAGCTAGGATGGGTTAGATGCAGAGAGGAGTTTCCCAAAGGGCATCAATAAAGTATCTCAAAATCAAAATCACAAAATAAAGATCTCCACAGTGCTGGTAGTCGTCACAGTAGAGGATGAAGAAAGGACAGGAAGTTTGTTGTTGCCGTGATCCAAAATGGGCACGCTTTTATCACTAAAAGCTGCTGGAGCTGCATACATCCTGTTCATCAGGTTTTTTTGATAATTAGGATGGATCCAGTTGTCCTGTATGTGCCGATTCCTGTCTGGAAGGAGGTGACAAGCTAACAGCAGGTCATCGTCTCTCAGAGTCCCACTCAGAGACATCATAGGTCACAAATGTCCCCACAACCATCTGTGAAGATCAGTCAGAACCATTTACTCACAGCAGTCTTACACAGCGAGTAAGAGTCTCCAGCTCACCGGTAGGACAGATGTCAGTGGTAGGACAGATGTCAGCGGTGGGACAGATGTCAGCGGTAGGACAGATGTCAGTGGTAGGACAGATGTCAACGGTGGGACAGGCGTCAGCGGTGGGACAGATGTCAGCAGTAGGACAGATGTCAGCGGTAGGACAGATGCCAGTAGTAGTACATGTCAGCAGTAGGACAGATGTCAGCGGTCGGACGGATGTCAGCAGTAGGACAGATGTCAGCGGTTGGACAGATGTCAGTGATAAGACAGGTGTCAACAGTAGAACAGATGTCAGTGGTAGAAGTGTCAGCGGTGGGACAAGTGTCAGCGGTGGGACAAATGCCAGCGGTGGGACAGGTGTCAGTGGTGGTACAGGTGTCAGCAGTAGGACAGATGTCAGAACGATGGGACAGATGTCAGCAGTAGGACATAAGTCAGCAGTAGGAGATGTCAGCAGTAGGACAGATGTCAGTGGTAGGGCAGATGTCAGTAGTAGGACAGAAGTCAGCGATAGATCAGATGTCAGCGGTAGGACATAAGTCAGTGGTAGGACAGATGTCGGGCAGGGGTCACTGTGTTTAGTGAGTAAGGTAAGGTAGGTGTAAATGAGAGTTCAGAATTGTCCTTTTCAGTCGGTTCTGTGATAGGAGACAGACCACTTGACTGTACAGCTAATGATGCTGAGACGCTTTTGGGATTCAAACTCTGCCCACATGTTAAAACAAATGAGTCCCGACAGACTATTACATCCTCCCCCTCTCTCTCTCTCTCTCTCTCTCTCTCTCTCTCTCTCTCTCTCTCTCTCTCTCTCTCTCTCTCTCTCTCTCTCTCTCTCTCTCTCTCTCTCTCTCTCTCTCTCTCTCTCTCTCTATTTTTTTTTCTTTCTTTTAAAGCATACAGTTCTCTCTTTTCCATCAATGTCCCTGTTTTGTTTTTTTTGTCTCTTATTCTAACTGACCTGTTTGATAATTGTCACATCCCATATTTTTCTCACAGGTTCCAGTGTCCTCGGTTCCCCAAATACTCCAAGTTAGTTTTCAGTCCTCTTGTGTGTGATTAACATCAGCCCCATCCCCGTGTCTGCTCCTGCCCTCTCTCTTTCTACCATGCAGCCATTATAATGTGACCCTGCACATGTGGACACACACAGACCCTCAGCTCAGTCCATCATCACGTCTTCCTCCCGCTCTATTTGCTTCTCTCTGACTCTCCATGTCATCATGTTGAAGGAAAATCCATGCAGTCATGAACAGCTTAAACTAAACATTCACAACTATACAACAGGTCCACACCTGACTCGTTCTGGGGCCAGTGCTGAGGGTCTGACTCGTTCTGGGGCCACTGCTGAGGGTTTGACTAGCTGTGGGGCCAGTGCTGAGGGTTTGACTCGTTCTGGGGCCAGTGCTGAGGGTTTGACTTGTTCTAGGGCCAGTGCTGAGGGTTTGACTAGTTCTAGGGCCACTGCTGAGAGTTTGACTCTTCTGGGGCCAGTGCTGAGGGTTTGGCTCGCTCTGGGGCCAGTGCTGAGGGTTTGACTCTCTCTGGGGCAGTGCTGAGGGTTTGACTAGTTGTGGGGCCAGTGCTAAGGGTTTGGCTAGTTGTGGGGCCAGTGCTGAGGGTTTGACTCACTCTGGGAAAAGTGCTGAGGGTTTTGACTCGTTCTGGGGCCAGTGCTGAAGGTTTTGACTTGCTCTGGGGCCAGTGCTGAGGGTTTGACTCACTCTGGGGCCACTGCTGAGGGTTTGACTCTCTCTGGGGCCAGTCCTGAGGGTTTGACTGGCTCTGGGTCCAGTGCTGAGGGTTTCCTGGCAGTGATGCTAACCAAGGCTGTTCTCAGATTAAATGTTCTGCTCATTCAATTCAGCTGAATAAAATGTGGTTGGGAATTTGTGTATGACTACAATAAAAGCATATGTTGTTATGAATAAATAGATAAATAAAACTACAAGAACTTCAAGAACACACATACTAACACACATATCTAAACTAACACACATATCTAAACTAACACACACATATCTAAACTAACACACATATCTAAACTAACACGGATATCTAGACTAACACATATATCTAAACTAACACACATATCTAAACTAACACACATATCTAGACTAACACATATATCTAAACTAACACACATATCTAAACTAACACATATATCTAGACTAACACATATATCTAAACTAACACACATATTTCTAAACTAACACACATATCTAGACTAACACACATATCCAAACTAAAAAAATAAATCACGGTCCAAGAGAACGAACGCCACCCAGGATGGCTGTCGGAACTGCTGGTCTGCATGGGCTAGCAGTTAGCTTAGCCTACACTGCTTCTGCGCCCTGTCAGACCACCCTCTGTTTCTTCCTTGGCCGCAGCTCCAGACAGGGGCTGTGGTCCTTGGGCCCACAGGACGCAACAGACCAAGCTCCCCCAGCCATTCCAACGCCAGCTCTCCCAGCCAGACACCCTTGACACACCTCCCTGCACTCCACACGACGACACCAAAAACACCACCGTCAATGCTAGCTGAGGCCACCGCCAGACCACCCTCAGTGTTATCGGAACTGTCGGTCTGCATGGGCTAGCAGGTAGCTTAGCCTGCCCCACTTCCACGTCCTGTCAGACCGCATCGATGTTACCTTCTCTGTCGCAGCTACAGGCAGGGCTGTGGTCCCTAGGCCCACAAGATGCAGCAGACCAAGCTCTCCCAGCCATCAAACTTAAACACAGACGTGGACAAACACACTGCATGGATGGTACTGGGTGAGGCCGCCGCAAATGTGAATTTGTGCCGCCATCTTCCCACACTGGAATAATAATATTAGGGAAATGAGGAAAAATGTCATTTTCTTTAGATAAACTTTCATCACAGTAAACAGTTCAGTCAACATTATTAGCATTTGGAGCTGTGTGACAGACAACCATGGACTCACTAAATTAATGAACATTTGGTCAGAAAAGGCTCCTTTAACTAAGACTGGCGTCAGCACAAATCTCCTCAGCAAAATAATAAACCCAATAAGACTGCAAGGTTGAATCATAGCTGGCATGAACTCTAGATGAGGCAACGCTCAAGACTCAGCACTGGAACAAAGATCATCTCATCACATCTCATCTCATCATACTCCACTTCTCCAGGGTCGGGTTGCAGTGGCAGCAAGCTAAGTATGGCACTTTTGATGTCCCTCTCCCCAGCAAAGCCTCCCAGCTCCAACTGGGGGATCCCAAGGCGTTCCCAGGCCAGATTGGACATGTGGTCCCTCCAGCAAGTTCTTGGTCTACCCTGGGGTCTCCTCCCAGTTGGACGTGCCCAGAAAACCTCCAAAGGAAGGTGCCCAGGAGGCATCCTAATCAGATGCCCGAACCACCTCAACTGGCTCCTTTCGATGCGAAGGAGCAGCGGCTCTACTCCAAGCTCCATCCGGATGTCTGAGCTCCTCACCCTATCTCTAAGGCTGAGCCCACACACCCTACGGAGGAAACTTATTTCAGCCGCTTGTATCCGTGATCTCACCCTTTTAGTCACTACCCAAATCTCATGACCATAGGTGAGGGTTGGAATGAAGATTGACAGGTAAATTGAGAGCTTTGCCTTCCGGCTCAGCTCCCTCTTCACCACAACAGTCCGGTACAACGTCCGGATTACTGCTGATGCTGCACCAATCCACCTACCAATCTCCCACTCCATCCTACCCTCACTCGTGATTAAAGTCCCGAGATACTTGAACTCCTTCACTTGAGGCAACAACTCTTCCCCAACCCAGAAGGAGCAATCAATGGAATAAAGATCAGACATAGTTATAATATCCAGCATCCATGTGGAGACAATCAGCACAAACGATAAGGACTAATTGACTGAGAGTAAGACAAGGCTGCATGTTGCACTAGTGTATTCTACACCAATGTAACCTCCCGCTACTAGCTGGGTTTTTATCATTAAATATGTACAGATGGAACAGCCCCTATTTGGCAGTAATTACTGATAATAGTCAACATATGCTTAAAATTCATAAACTGGCACAAAAACATTCTAGCATCACTTTAACTTACATTTTATTAAGAAACAAATAGTTTATTGCGTCACACATAGAACACTGTTTTTTTTTAGGGGGGGGGGATGTTTCCGGCAAAAACAATCTGCAAACCAAGACTTTAGCCATGGTGACAGGTTTGGGATTTTGAAATGAATGGAAGGATTTGGGCTTCCCCTTTGTGGCAATTAAAAATAAACCAGAAAATCAATTTAGGACTGCACAGTAACGAGCTAATATGCAGTCATATAGTACAGTCCCACCAACACAGCGGCCAGGGAAGGGGAGAAATCCCCCATTAAGCAGGCCCTGATTAAGTGTGGTTATCGTAACTGGGTGTTTGTCCAAGCCAGGAAGACCCCAATCAGTGCTCCAGCCCAGGAAGACCCCAATCAGTGCTCCAGCCCATCAAAGAGAGAAGAAGCAGAACAGCTGCCTCAGCATAAACCAGTGGTGATTCCGTATGTGGCAGCAGTGTCGGAAAAGCTGAGACACATATTTTCCAAGCATCGCGTCTCAGTTGCTTTCAAACTCCAAAACACACTGCACCAGAAGTTGGTCCACCCCAAGGATCAGGTCCCCTGGTAGAAACAAACAGAGCAATATAGTGTACACTGTTAAGTGCCAGCAGGATTGCCGTGACTTGTACATCAGGGAAACTAAACAGACGCTGGCCAAGAGGATGACACAACACAGGAGAGCTGACACATCAGGCCAGGACTCCACAGTCTACACCATCTACAGACCAGGACTCCACAGTCTACACCATCTACAGACCAGGACTACACAGTCTACACCAGTGTTTCTCAACCGGGGGTCCGCGGACCCCTAGTGGTCCGTGGTGTAATTGCAAGGGGTCCGTGAAAATAAAATATCTTTAAAAAAAGACCCTATGACATTTATAGAAATAGGATTATTTTACTCAAATGTGACTTAGACCTTTATCTACCTAAACTATAAAGGGTAACAGGACTTTTTTCTCTAATTACATCTGTTTCACAAGTGTAATTTATTGTATTTTAATAAGAGATCTCACTCCCGTTTGCATTGTTAAAAGTTACTGCATAAAAATTCTGTTGTTACATATATCTGAAAGTTACTGAATACATATTCTGTTTTGTTACATATATCTGAAAGTTACTGCATAAGAATTCTGTTTTGTTAACTATATTTAAGTTACAACTGAAAGCTCTTATTTTTGCCCCAAAGAGTGAATAAATGCTATAATGCAATTTAAAATGCAGTTTCTACTGTTTCTATCAAATTGCAACCCCCCTCCCCCAAGATCAGGTGGAGGGGTCCTCAGGGTAGATCAAAAATACGCAGGGGGTCCAGGACCCCAAAAAGGTTGAGAACCACTGGTCTACACCATCTACAGACCAGTGGCCACTCTTTCAAGGATGAGGATGTGCACATCCTTGATAGGGAGGAACTCTGGTTAAACGGGGAGTTAAAGAGGCCATCTATGTGAAGAGGGAACGACCATCCCTGAACGGGGGGGGGGGGGCTAAGTGTACATCTGTCACCATCTTACAATGCTGTGATTGCAACAATGAAACTATTCCCCAATCCTCTGTGAATAGTACACATGGTCATGAAACTCTAGTTAATGCTCACACCCGTATTTGCATATGACACTGATCGTTGGTTTGGGTCATTATGCCACTGTATTGTTTATGAGGGTGGGGTACCTGCAGTCACTGTATTGTTTATAAGGGTGGGGTACCTGCAGTCACTGTATTGTTTATAAGGGTGGGGTACCTGCAGTCGCTGTATTGTTTATAAGGGTGGGGGTACCTGCAGTCACGGTATTGTTTATAAGGGTGGGGACACCTGCAGCCACTGTATTGTTTATGAGGGTGGGATACCTGCAGTCACTGTATTGTTTATGAGGGTGGGGTACCTGCAGTCACTGTATTGTTTATAAGGGCGGGGATACCTGCAGTCACGGTATTGTTTATAAGGGTGGGGACACCTGCAGCCACTGTATTGTTTATGAGCGTGGGGTACCTGCAGTCACTGTATTGTTTATAAGGGTGGGGACACCTGTAGCCACTGTATTGTTTATGAGGGTGGGGTACCTGCAGTCACTGTATTGTTTATAAGGGTGGGGACACCTGTAGCCACTGTATTGTTTATGAGGGTGGGGTACCTGCAGCCACTGTATTGTTTATGAGGGTGGGGTACCTGCAGCCACTGTATTGTTTATAAGGGTGGGGTACCTGCAGTCACGGTATTGTTTATAAGGGTGGGGACACCTGCAGCCACTGTGTTGTTTATGAGGGTGGGGTACCTGCAGCCACTGTATTGTTTATAAGGGTGGGGTACCTGCAGTCACGGTATTGTTTATAAGGGTGGGGACACCTGCAGCCACTGTGTTGTTTATGAGGGTGGGGTACCTGCAGCCACTGTATTGTTTATAAGGGTGGGGTACCTGCAGTCACTGTATTGTTTATGAGGGTGGGGTATCTGCAGTCACGGTATTGTTTATAAGGGTGGGGACACCTGCAGCCACTGTGTTGTTTATGAGGTTGGGGTACCTGCAGCCACTGTATTGTTTATAAGGGTGGGGTACCTGCAGTCACTGTATTGTTTATAAGGGTGGGGACACCTGCAGCCACTGTGTTGTTTATAAGGGTGGGGTACCTGCAGTCACTGTATTGTTTATGAGGGTGGGGTATCTGCAGTCACTGTATTGTTTATAAGGGTGGGGACACCTGCAGCCACTGTGTTGTTTATGAGGTTGGGGTACCTGCAGCCACTGTATTGTTTATAAGGGTGGGGTACCTGCAGTCACTGTATTGTTTATGAGGGTGGGGTATCTGCAGTCACTGTATTGTTTATAAGGGTGGGGACACCTGCAGCCACTGTGTTGTTTATGAGGTTGGGGTACCTGCAGCCACTGTATTGTTTATAAGGGTGGGGTACCTGCAGTCACTGTATTGTTTATGAGGGTGGGGTATCTGCAGTCAGGTGAGACTGAAGAGGTCAGTTAGATGACGGTGAAACGTTTCTCTCTATAAACGTGGTGTCCAGATCAGAGAAGGTTGAATCAGTTCATCTGGACACAGCATGTACTGACAGATACAGTTCATCACTCAACTAAGTGACCTGTTTGGTCTACAGGTAAAGTGACCTGTTCGGTCTACAGTCTAATACACTTCCAACCATGTCGATCTCTCACTCGTCTGTGCTCTTATCAGCCTCCACCAGCCAGCCAGTCTGCATGTCAGTCACAACACCACAGTCTGCAGCATGTCTCCACAGGTCACACCATGCCCTTCTGCTCACCACACCAGCCCATCTGTCCTGCTCAATGCATACAGTATCCATATCAATACTGACATGCAGCTGTTGCTTTACACCTACACCTGCCCCCAGTGGTTTTGTTGTGTTGGTGCATCTTTGGTTGTGTGACTCGTGTATGAATGACATGTGTAACTTCCTGCTTCTCTGTGCAGGGATGAGGGAGCACCCTCTCATCGCTACCTGTGACCTGGCAGACCACATGGAGCAGCTCAGGGCCAACGATGGCCTGCACTTCTCTCAGCAGTACGAGGTAACCCCACCTGCACCCTGTTCCTGTCCAGCAGCAGACAGCTTAGCGTCATATGTGGTGGGAATTTCAGCCATGACTGGAATTTGTTCTGACCGCTTTACTTGCTGTGAAAAGCTTCCCTGTCGGAGGTGTGTTTGAGACAATAGCTATGTGACAAAGTGGGTGAGACGCACCATTTGTCCCATCAGTCTTAACCATTACCAGGTGTGGGCTTTACCTGCCGCAGTGGTGCAGCCTCAACTCAGGTGCTGCTGGTCGACTTCAGGAGTAGTTGCTTCGGAGTTGTTGGTGTTGTAGGGCGTCAGGGTGTAGATGTGTGCACCTGATGTTAGTTGAAGCTCAACTGTTATGAGTTGAGTTTTGTTCAGTTAAGACCAGTGAACTGTAATCTGTTTCTTTTGTTTTGTACAAACTCTTTGTGTCATATGTAGCTACACCCTGTAAATAAGCCACTGCTATTTAACGGGAACAGTGTTGAGTCTGCCTCCTACATTTTAGACACTCTGGTCAGGCTTCCCCACAAGCTAATTCATAATTTCCTTTTTTTTGGGGGGGGGGGATTTTCCTCCCTTGTTCTCCCCAATTGTACTCGGCCAATTACCCCAATCTTCTGAGCCGTCCCGGTCTCTGCTCCACCCCCTCTGCTGATCCGGGGGGGGCTGCAGACTACCACGTCTCCTCCCATACATGTGGAGTCACCAGCCACTTCTTTTCACCTGACAGTGAAGAGTTTCACCAGGGGGATGTAGCGTGTGGGAGGATCACGCTATTCCCCCCAGTTCCCCCTCCCCTGAACAGGTGCCCTGACCAACAAGAGGAGGCGCTAGTGCTGCAATCATGACACATACCCACATCCGTTTTCCCACCCACAGACACGGCCAATTGTGTCTGTATGGACACCCGACCAAGCCAGAGGTAACACGGGGATTCAAACTGGTTATCCCCGTGTTGGTAGGCAACGGAGTAGACCGCTACGCTACCCAGACTCCCCTAGTTTTCCAAGTTATGAATGCTTTTTGTAGTTGCTCCCTTTAATGGTAGCTTTCCTGGTAAAAAGTCATTAGACGTATAGCGTTTTATATCTAATGTGTGGCAGCTAAATGCGGAAGAATAATGCAATTAGTAGCAACTCTGAATATGAGACAAAGTTGTGGTGGCTATCAGGCAAGTTGATAAAAGACCTTTATCAACAAATAATAATAATATGGGCGGCATGATGGCACAGTGGTTAGTGCTGCTGCCTCACAGCAGGAAGGTTCTGGGTTCGAAACCCGGGGCTGTCCAAACTTGGGGGTCATCCCAGGTCGTCCTCTGTGTGGAGTTTGTATGTTCTCCCCGTGTCTGGGTAGGTTTCTCCGGGTGCTCCAGTTTCCCCCACCATCAAAAAGACATGCATGTTAGGGTTAATATTCCTGTCTGTGCCCCTGACCAAGGCATGACAAGACGAACTGGAGTTGGTCCCCGGTGCTGCATGGTGGCTGCCCACTGCTGCTAGCTACACAGCTAGGATGGTTAAATGCAGAGAGGAATTTCCCCACAGGGATCAATAAAGTATCTCAAAATAAAATGTAAAAAAGTACAAAATCAATAGAAATTTGTCCAACGACATGTAGGTCAGGTGAATCAGCCATACTAAATTGTCCCTAGGTGTGAATGTGTTGGCCCTGTGATGGCGTGGTGGCCTTTCCAGGGTGTCTCCCCACCTGCCACCCAGTGACTGCTGGGATACGCTCAAGCATCCCGTGACCCAATTTGGGATAAACGGCTTGGATATGGATGGATGGATGGATGGATGGATGGATGGATAGACAAAATCAATAGCTGGAGTCCAGTGTCAGCCGATGCTCGTGTAGCAGCACTGAACTCTCGTTCATCCCCTGCAGTATTCCGACTGCTCACGTCAGCATAGATTATTTGGTATTGATTACTATTCTAATTTGTGCAGTATTTCTCAATATTTGTTCAAATACATCAACTGTAAACTGCACGTGGCACAGAGTGAATCAGGAGTTCCATATTGTTAGAAGTTAAACAGAAATGATCTTCTGGTTTGTAACTTTAAGTGTTGTCACTTTTTTTGGCATTATATATACAAAATGATGGCGCCTTAGGGAGAAAAAACGGTTCATTAAAATAACTGAAAGGAACTAAAGCCTAAGATGGGTGGCTTAGTTGGCCCCAGTGGCAAAACAGTTGTGTGTGTCAGATGGCACGATGTCTTGCCGGATATTATGTGTAGCGTGTTCTGCAAAAGGCTCAAGGATACGAGCAGAGAGGAGACAAACAAACCGGCACCAACAGCGGTGAGGGTGCATTGCTACATGCTTAAACTGTTAACATTAGAGTCCGGGTAGCGTGGCGGTCTATTCTGTTGCCTTCCAACACGGGGATCACTGGTTCAAATCCCCATGTTACCTCTGACTTGGTTGGGCGTCCCTACAGACACAATTGACCGTGTTTGCAGGTAGGAAGCCGGATGTGGGTATTGTGTCCTGGTCGCTGCACTAGCGCTTCCTCTGGTCAGTCTGGGCGCCTGTTCGGGGAGGAGGGGGAACTGGGGGGGAATAGCGTGATCCTCCCATGCGCTACGTCCCCCTGGTGAAACTCCTCACTGTCAGGTGAAAAGAAGCAGCTGGTGACTCCACATGTATGGGAGGAGGCATCGTAGTCTGCAGCCCTCCCCGGATCAGCAGAGGGGGTGGAGCAGCAACCGGGACGGCTCAGAAGAGTGGGACAATTGGCCAAGTACAATTGGGGAGAAAAAAAAGGGGGGGGATAAAATAAATAAATAGAATTAGCGTCCATGAGGCCAACATACGGTTAACTCTCTGCTAAGTGGTTTTCGTAACTTGAACCATGTACAAACTCTCTGGCTGTAGCAGAGATGAACACAATAGGCACCTGAATAAATAAACATCACCATAAACATATGCTCAAGAAATGCAAATTTTCTCAATTATTCCTCTGTATCATAGCCCATGCAATAGATTTCCCAAGCCACATTACCATTTAATTTATACCCACGCTGTGTTGCTGTGTTGTGCGCACACAGAGCTGGTTGTTTGTTGTGCTGTTGTTGAAATCCAGGCTGGTAAAGAGGATGCTGAAGTATATATGACTTCAGTGCCTCCTATCCCAGAATTTTAGTCCACTGCTTTTACCTACTGTAAAAGGGCGGCACGGTGGCCCAGTGGTTAGCACTGTTGCCTCACAGCAAGAAGGTCCTGGGTTCGAACCCCAGGTCGTTCCGGGTCCTTTCTGTGTGGAGTTTGCATGTTCACCCCACGTCTGCGTGGGTTTCCTCCCCTCATCAAAAAGAAATGTATGTTAGGGTTAATACTCCTGCCTGTTCCCCCGAGCAAGGCAATGGAAAGAACAACTAGAGTTGGTCCCCGGGTTCTGCAGCTGCCTACTGCTCCTATACAATAGGATGGTTACATGTATCGATACAACTGTACAATGACAAAATAAAGTGGCTTTTTAAAGCCATTGAGGGAACATGGCTTACTCGTGTTCTACAGTGCTCCTACATTGGTCCTGCAATGGTCCTACAGTGGTCGTGCAGTGGTCCTGCAATGGTCCTACAGTGGTCCTACGGTGGTGAGATTGCCATTCCTAATGTTCCTAGTGGATGAAACAGAGCTGATGGATGCACTGTTTATGAAAACATATTATTTATAAATCCAAAACTGAACTTAACTTTTCTACATTTCCCTGTTTTTACCTGATAGGCTGAGGTGTGTTGTATGTACCTGTGGCTCTTGTGGGCCATGTAGTCACCACTAAAGTTTAAAGGACAAATAGGAAATGATGCCTGGTGCCCAGTCACTTTGTTTCAAACACTGACATGTTTGTCAAAATGCAGTGTACTTGACATGCATTTGATTCGATATTTATTTTTTTCTTTTCATTCACTTCATAATTTTGCAAGCTGATGAAAAGTATCCATGAACTTATTTTGACAGGAAGTGTTTGATTTATTAAATTAAAGAAACAAGTTCCTAACATGGATTTATGCACCTTTAGTGTTGATGATTGCTTGGCTGAATTCAGATGATTGTCTTAGCACATTAGCATTCAGTATCTTGCTCAAAGGTACTTAGGCAGTGTTGTTGGTCTATGTGGATCTAATGCTGTATTAGCCCCTCCAGTTTCCATCTCACTGGTGGAGCAGATCCATCATCTATTGCCAGACAGAGACTAAACCGGCAGCTAGTGAGATAATACATCTTATTTGTGGGCGCCTTTCAGAGCACTCAAGGACACCTTGCAGAACTCAGTAAAAAACAAGCAGCACTGTGTCAGACAGCATAAAGTCAAAACAAAGCAGGGTAGACAATAAAAAGTTAACACAACAGATAAGTATAAAATCATCATCTGCACAGAACTCAGTGCAGCGTGGATCAGACTGAACATGCCAGTTTGAAAAGGTGCGTTTTGAGATGGGATGTGAAGGTTGAAAGAGAGTCGGTGTTGTGAATGTCTTGTGGGAGAGAGGTCCATAGGCGGGGGGCAGAATGACTGAAGGCTCTAGTCCCTAGGGTAGTCAAGCGGGCCGATGGTGTAGCGAGTTGGAGAGCAGAAGAGGATCTGAGAGTGTGGGAGGGCGTGTGGATATGAAGGAGTTCAGAAAGATATGAAGGAGCTAGGTTATTAAGGGCCTTAAAGGTAAGGAGCAGGATCTTGAAGTCAACACAGTATTTAACAGGGAGCCAGTGGAGTTGCTGAAGAGCAGGAGTGATATGATCTATGGAAGGAGTTCTGGTAATGGTACGGGCAGCTGAATTCTGGACCAACTGAAGCTTATGAAGATACTTGAGGGGAAGACCAAAGAGGACAGAATTACAGTAGTCAATACGGGACATAACCAGGGTGTGAGTGAGTATGGCAGTGCTGCTAGGTGTAAGTGACGGGTGAAGACGATTAATATTGTGTAGGTGGAAGTATGCAGACTGAGTAACATTGCTGATGTGAGCTTCAAAAGATAATGTGCTGTGCAAGATGACACCCAGGAACTATAGAATTGTCAATAGAGAAAAACAATCAGGTTTAGCCAAGTAGATTTAGTGCCTACAGGGAGGACCTCGGTTTTATCACTATCACTATGTAAGAGAAAATATATTTTGCAGACTTTTGTCTGAGAAATAAAGGAATATTTTTCAGTCATAATTTCAGTCTCACTGTGTTCATGAGAAAATCACATGGTCAGTCGTATTGACTGACCATGCATCCCTGTCATGTTGACATGTAGTGTGTCTGGTAGTGTCCATGTGCATCCTGTATGTACCGGGCTCTGGCTGGCACTCTATTGTCTGAGCAGACCCAGGGGGTCTGGGGTTGGACAGAGGGTAATGATGATATTTTATCATGCTGGGAGAGACTGTATATTACATTAGGGACTCTCAGCTGGCTTTGGCATCATATCAGTTAAGTTAAAATCACAAATAAACAGACTGCTCCACACAGCACTGAAAGTGATGGGGGTGAGGGAGCATCCTTGCCTCCAAATGCTCTTTAAGACAATGGTGAAACAGGCTAGGAAAACTATCTCTGACCCTCTCACGTCCTGTTCCCCGTCAGGTAGATGCTACCGGGCTCCGATTAAATACCGGAAAAGATATCTGAACAGGTATAACAACTCCTTCATCCCTCTGTCAGTGAATCTCCTGAACTAACGACATAAGGAGGGTGTGAAATGAGGGGCTGTGTGCATTAAAATACGTGCAGTATTTTAATGCACTTCATGTCCGTAGTTGTCTGTGCTACGCACTTAATGTGTCTGTTACTGGCCTGTAATGTATGTGTTCTATGTGGCCACCATGATGTCCAAGACAAATTTCCCTCAGGATAAATAAAGTAAGCTGGAATCTTGATAGGATGTGACACCAAGTCTCACACACACACACACACCCCTGCCTCCCAGCCTGACACATCAACCTCAGTCCAGTATCTCCTCCGCTCTCCGGTGGGCCTCGTCCAGCTGCTTGGGTCCCCTCGACTCCTCCCCATGAGTGGCTCTGTTGCGCCCCCAGCCCATAGACATGGTGTATGTCTTGTACCGCTGTGGTTTTTCTCTCTGTGCCTGATGTGCTGTAGAGGCTAGAGCCACACGGCTGTGAGTGTTACTGTACCAACACGCCCGCTGACCCGTCTTTGTGTCAGGGCGGCACATTAGGAGTGATGTGTGTGATTTTGTCAGGTGACACACTGGAGGCATTACCTAACAGGCTGTTAAATAAGATGTGCGCTCAGCCCCCTCTCTTCATTGTCATTACTATCAGCTGCAGAACGGGGGACCACACACATCCGCCCAGCCAGCCGTGAGGAAGACCAGCAGGATATTTAAACCCTTTCAGCTTCATTTTACATTTGGGTGTGTGTGTGTGTGTGTGTGTGTGCGTTGTATTCATTGGTCCAGCCTTTGCAAAAGCAGACTATATTGTTGAATGGGAAGAGATGATTACATGTCCCCTCTTTCCCCCCCATGTCCCCCACCTCTCTTCTTCTCACGGTGTTTGTCTCTGCCCCCCCCTCCCACCCCACCCCCATCTCCTCTTAGTCTATTGATCCAGGACAACAGTTTACATGGGAGCACTCCAACCTGGAGGTCAATAAGCCAAAGAACCGCTATGCAAACGTTATTGCCTACGATCACTCCAGGGTCGTCCTCACTCCTGTAGAGGGTAAGAGTCACAAACCTTTACACTGTACTTTATTTACACAACAACTTTAATATCACCTGTAGAGGGTAAGAGTCACAAACCTTTACACCGTACTTTATTTACACAACAACTTTAATATCACCTGGAGAGGGTAAGAGTCACACACCTTTACACTGTACTTTATTTACACAACAACTTTAATATCACCTGTAGAGGGTAAGAGTCACACACCTTTACACCGTATTTTATTTACACAACAACTTTAATATCACCTGTAGAGGGTAAGAGTCACACACCTTTACACCGTACTTTATTTACACAACAACTTTAATATCACCTGTAGAGGGTAAGAGTCACACACATTTACACCGTACTTTATTAACACAACAACTTTAATATCACCTGTAGAGGGTAAGAGTCGCACACCTTTGCACCGTACTTTATTTACACAACAACTTTAATATCACCTGTAGAGGGTAAGAGTCGCACACCTTTACACCGTACTTTATTTACAACAACTTTAATATCACATTAAGCGTGAATAAAATGGAAGAGAATCTCACTGTAAGTTCAGATCTGTTGTGGTTCTTATGACAAAATATTACAAGATGGGGGGCGTCCAAGTGGTGTAGTGGTCTATTCCGTTGCCTACCAACATGGGGATCGCTGCTTTGAATCCCCGTGTTACCTCCGGCTTAGTCGGGCATCCCAACAGACACAGTTGGCCGTGTCTGTGGGTGGGAAGCTGGATGTGGGTATGTATCCTGGTCGCTGCACTAGCGCCTCCTCTGGTCTGTCAGGGCGAAGGGGAAACTGGGGGAGTAGCGTGATCCTCCCACGTGCTACGTCCCCCTGGTGAAACTCCTCACTGTCAGGTGAAAAGAAGCGGCTGGTGACTCCACATGTATGGGTGGAGGCATGTGGTAGTCTGCAGCCCTCCCCGGATCAGCAGAGGGGGTGGAGCAGAGACTGGGACGGCTTGGAAGAGTGGGGTAATTGGCCAGGTACAATTGGGGAGAAAAAGGGGGAAAAATCAAAAATATAAAAATAAAAGAAGTACGGTGCCTCATTACTGTGTATCTTACTTTACATCTCTGTCCAGTGTAAAGCCAGTGGACCAGCTACCAGAGGGTGGACACACATCTTCACCACAATCTCACAATCAAATCCTCCTAAACTCCGTGTTTGTCCTCGGGTGGGGTGCAAAGTCAACAAAAATCTCAAACTCCTCACAACACCTTTGAATGTACGGCTGTAATGCTGCCTCACTTTATTCTGCCTGCGGGACGTACGAGTGCAGGAAGAAGTGAAGGCAGCTGGACGTTGCTTCATCCAGACCTGACTCATGTGGTCCTCAGCAGCTTGAGCAGGGCTGAGGCATTCAAGGCATAGCGTGGTTTTTGGTGTTCACAAATAAAATTATTTTTTCCACCCTCCATTCTCACATCTAAATATTCCGAGAAGCAACTTAGCTGTGGTTACACAACCAGAGGAGATCTATCCATGGTGAAGCAGCAACTGTAAATGGATTTCACAAGTCACGAGTGGCTCACCATCATGCAGACGTTACTGCAGCTACATCTCCCCACACCGTTTTTACTCTTGTGTTTCTAGTATTATCAGCGATATCACCCTGGTGGCCTGCATGTGGCCTGCAAGTTGGCCTCTCCGCTGCACGGAAATACTGCAGTGCTTTTCTGCTGCTGTTGAGTTATTTTCTTCTCTTGTTGAGGACACACATGCAGAATTATTTTCCCAACTACTCACTCATCTCAACAAGAGCAATTAAAACTCAGTGCCGCAGTTCTTTTATTTAATTAAGATATGCCAATTTGGTCTCTATTGTGAATTAATTTTAATGTTCCTTTTCTTACACAAGTAAAATGACATGAGTAAAATGTGTTTTTCCCCATCATCTTGCCATGTCTAAGAAGAAACCTAGATGATGATACATGCCAAAAGATTTACTGGGAAAGCTTGAAGAAAACCAAGGGACATGGGGGACGCCAGTATAATCAAGTATACATTCAATATAAAACTGTGCTGAGTGTAACATCGAGCGTTTCCACATGAATTAGAACTCCATGGTCAACTGTGCCACTTTTTACTATGATTATTAGAGCCTGATTACCAGGATAAACTCCCTCCAGCACTCCCTCAGGAGTCGTGCACATTCAGACCCTGCTGGGTCATCTACCCAGAGGCATCCAGGGATGTCGTGAGAACATTCAGGGACTCTTATTTTCCCCCACACAAAAACATACTTAACAGATGTCTTGATGCTGCTCAATAATCCAGGTAAGAAAATCACAGAAAGGTGAGTCAGTTCATCTGGACACCATGTTTAAAGAGAGACACGTTCCATCATCGTCTAAGTGACTCTTCAGTCTCACCTGACTGCAGATGTCCCCACCCTTATAAACAATACAGTGACTGCAGGTACCCCACCCTTATAAACAATACAGTGACTGCAGGTACCCCACCCTTATAAACAATACAGTGACTGCAGGTACCCCACCCTTATAAACAATACAGAGACTGCAGGTACCCCACCCTTATAAACAATACAGAGACTGCAGGTACCCCCACCCTTATAAACAATACAGTGACTGCAGGTACCCCACCCTTATAAACAATACAGTGACTGCAGGTTTCCCCACCCTTATAAACAATACAGTGACTGCAGATGTCCCACCCTTATAAACAATACAGTGACTGCAGGTGTCCCCACCCTTATAAACAATACAGTGACTGCAGGTGTCCCACCCTTATAAACAATACAGTGACTGCAGGTACCCCACCCTTATAAACAATACAGTGACTGCAGGTACCCCACCCTTATAAACAATACAGTGACTGCAGGTACCCCACCCTTATAAACAATACAGTGACTGCAGGTACCCCACCCTTATAAACAACACAGTGACTGCAGGTGTCCCCACCCTTATAAACAATACAGTGACTGCAGGTGTCCCCACCCTTATAAACAATACAGTGACTGCAGGTACCCCACCCTTATAAACAATACGGTGACTGCAGGTGTCCCCACCCTTATAAACAATACAGTGACTGCAGGTATCCCCACCCTTATAAACAACACAGTGGCATAATGACCCAAACCAACGACCAGTTTCATATGCAACTTGCAGTGACCATTAACTAGAGTTACAGTGGCCGTGTGTACTGTTCACAGAGGATTGGGGAATAGTTGCAATCACAGCATTGTAAGATGGTGACAGATGTACTCTTAGACCCCCCTCTTGGTTCAGGGATGGTCGTTCCCTCTTCACATGGTGTAGACTGTGTAGATGGTATAGACTGCGGAGTCCTGGCCTGACATGTTAGCTCTCCTCTGTTGTGACATCCTCTTGGCCAACATCTGGTTTCCCCGATGTACAGATCATGGCAATCCTCCCGGCACTTAACAGTGTACACTATGTTGTTCTTTTGTGCCGGGGGACCCAATCCTTGTGGTGGACAAACTTCTGGCGCAGCCTGTTTGGGTCAACAGATGCATTGAAACACCCATGAACACCCATGAACACACTGTGAATTGTGCTATTTCCCCCCACGAGTCAACATTTTGCTTTGAATCTTGAGGCTCCTGCTTAATTCTCAAGAACCAAGTCATGGGTATCCGGTTGGTGTAGCGGTCTATTCCATTGCCTACCAACACGGGGATCGCCGGTTCGAATCTGCATGTTACCTCCGGGTTGGTTGGGCGTCCCTACAGACACAATTGGCCGTGTCTGTGGGTGGAAGCCGGATGTGGGTATGTGTCCTGGTTGCTGCACGAGCGCCTCCTCTGGTCGGTCGGGGCGCCTGTTTGGGGGGGAGGGGGAACTGGTGGGAATAGCGTGATCCTCCCACGCGCTACGTCCCCCTGTTGAAACTCCTCAATGTCAGATGAAAAGAAGCGGCTGGTGACTCCCCATGTATGGGAGGAGGCATGTGGTAGTCTGCAGCCCTCCCCGGATCAGCAGAGGGGGTGGAGCAGAGACCGGGACGGCTCAGAAGAGTGGGGTAATTGGCCAGATACAATTGGGGAGAAAAAGGGGGAAAATGTTCAAAAAAAGAACCATGCCACTATCGGTGCATTGTTAGCTATTCTGTAACTTCCTGGGTGTTTTTTCCTCCTATACTCCATCTTTGTTCTGCCGTCACTCTTTCAACATAAGTCTGATGTCTCATGTACACATACAAAAACAGGTTGGGAAAAGGTTGCTAAAGAGCCACGAGCCAGAGTCCCAGCTTTGTCCTTGTTAATGAGGTTTGATAGAACAGGTTTGAATGGGAACAGTCCACATCTGTGTCTCACCCTGAAGACCCGCCTAATTAACTGCCTGATCTGGACACTAAAGGGGTGAATAAAACCGTCTTATTACTTTATTTTTTAACTGAAAACGAGTCATTAACCATCCACATCCATATGTTCTTTAATGATTAAAATGCTAATGAGCAGTTGTTTGAAAAGTACTGGGCAAAAACAACAAGAACAAAACACAAAGAAACCATAATGAGGCAAGGGCACAGCGGGGAAAAGATGAAACACAAAATATCAACACATACTTTACAGCTTGGAGCTGGCTGGTCTGTAATGTGCTGCATGGTGTGGAACTGTGTGGCGAGGTGTTGGCAACTAGGTCTGGCAGGCCTGCTGATGGTAACACTGCTCCTCACCACAGGAGTGCCTGGTAGTGACTACATCAACGCCAACTACATTGACGGCTACAGGAAGCAGAACGCCTACATCGCCACGCAGGGGCCTCTGCCGGAGACACTGAGCGACTTCTGGAGAATGGTGTGGGAACAGAGAACCAGCACCATCGTAATGATGACCCGTCTAGAGGAGAAGTCGCGGGTGAGGGTTTTATATATATAGTCAACTCACATAATAACATGCATGACTCACAGACCTGCCTCTACAAACCTCATCCCAGAAAAAATAACCCACGCATCAACAGCGATAGCATGTACTACCTTTCTAGGGTGCTAGTGCTGTCGTGCATGTTCTGGCCATCCATGAGTGTATTCTAATGCAGACTACACCATATGCATGGTCATGTGTCAGCTCTCTCCTCTGTCTGTCATTATTGAAAAATGGCTCATGCCGGTGGTTTAATACGACTTCTGCATGCCATAATAGGAAAATGTAACGCTGTTCTGGTATCCAAAATCGGTATGCATGCTAGTGAACTCGCTGAGTCTCACTCAGTCCTGAACCATAGATGAACCTGCCTGAACTTGTGGGAAGTTAGCGTCCAGGTGGTGTAGCAGTCTGTTGTTGGTCATGATTGATGACCTTTAAGGTTTACGTGGCCGGGGTGTCCGGGTAGCATAGTGGTCTATTCCGTTGCTGACCAACATGGGGATTGCCAGTTCAAATCCCCGTGTTAACCTCCGGCTTGGTCGGGCGTCTCTACAGATACAATTGGGCTCCTCTGGTTGGTCAGGGCGCCTGTTCGGGGGGATGGGAAACTGGGGGGAATAGCGTGATACTCCCACGTGCTAAGTCCCCCTGGTGAAACTCCTCGCTGTCAGGTGAAAAGACGCGGCTGGCGACTCCACATGTATTGAAGGAAGCATGTGGTAGTCTGCAGTCCTCCCCGGATCGCCAGATGGGGTGGAACAGTGACCGGGACGGCTCAGAGACTAGCGTGACTGGCCAGGTACTCGGTTGTGCTGATTTACCCTGTACAACATCAGGAAATTTAGACCATTCCTGTCTGAGCATGCAGCACAACTCCTGGTTCTGGCTCTTGTAATATCATTCATTGACTACTGCAACTCCTTACTGGCAGGTCTCCCTGCATGCACTTTCTCACCTCTGCAAATGATCCAGAACGCGGCAGCGCGTCTGGTCTTCAACCAACCCAAAACAGCACATGTCACTCTGCTGTTCATATCCCTCCACTGGCTCCCAGTTGCTGCCCTCATCAGATTCAAAACCTTAATGCTCGCTTACAAAACAGCAACTAAAATGGCTCCCACCTACCCAAACTCCCTCATTCAGGTCTACACTCAGTCTCGTTCACTACGCTCTGCCAATGAAAGGCACCTGGCACTTCCGTCACAACGGGTCCTCAGTCACTAGCCAGACTCTTCTCTTCTGTAGTTCCCCAGTGGTGGAACGAGTTACCAAACTCCATTTGATCCACTGAGCCCCTCTCCATCTTCAAGAAGAAGCTAAAGACCCAGCTCTTTCTCCAACGCCTCCACACCTGATGACATTAAAAAAAAAATTTTTTTTTAAATCACTTCTATGCACCTTTGCCTTTGTGCACTGCATGTTGACACCTACATGTCCTACTGGACTTGAACCTAGTTTTTTGACACTTGTGTTGTCACCTCCTGACTACTGACTAGATCCTTGCTTGTGTTGTATTAACTCTCAGATGCACGTCGCTTTGCATAAAAGTGTCTGCTGAATGAAATTGTAACGTTGTAAAATAAATTGTAAAATTTACACAGAACAGTTTTGACATGCACCAGAACCAATTCTGTAATGTGTTACTCTACAATACTGTAGAGTGACACATTAAGCACTTCCGATAACGAAATTTATCATTGTGTGGTGGCTCTACAATTGTTAATTTACCCTGAATCATGTTTTATAGGAGCAAAGCCAAACAACTGAAGGATTACTGAAAAGTTTATTATACTAGCTTTATTATTATTATTGCTATTATTATTATGATCATTATTATTGCTATTATGTTTGTAATATAAATATAATACTAGCTACATTCATTTGTATTCAGTTTTTAAAAAGATTCCAACACATTTTTGAAAAAAACAATATTGTAGCGAATTCGGGGGGGGCAGCTCGGGGAATCTTCGCCACAGCCGGGACGTCAACCCCGCAAGCGACTACGTTAACCAGTCGACTAAAGGTAACGTGTCTATTTATTCGTGTACGTTACACTACCCTCCTCCTTCGGGAAAGGGCGTCCCCAGCCGGTACGTCACAGCCGGGACGCGATCCCACTTTTGACACCAATGTAGCGAATTCGGGGGGCAGCCCGGCCGGACCGTCACAGCTGGGACGCGAACTCAGATCTCCCGCACCGCGGGCGACAACGTTAACCAGTCGACTAAAGGATCCGACTCGTTAACCAAGGGCTAAGTGAGTCTATTCATTCGTGATCGTTATATTGCCCCCTTCCTTCGGGATTCGCGTCCCCGGGAGTCGCCGCAGCCAGGACGCGAACCCGGGGCTCCCGCACCGCGGGCGACAACGTTAACCGCTCGACTAAAAGGTCCGATCCGTTGACCAAGGGCTACCGAGCCTAGTAATCCGTGATCGTTACATTACCCCCCTACTTCGGGAAAGGGCGTGCCCAGCCGGTACGTCACAGCCGGGACGCGATCCCACTTTTGACACCAATGTAGTGAAATGGGGGGCAGCCCGGCTGGACCGTCACAGCTGGGACGCGAACTCAGATCTCCCGCACCGCGGGCGACAACGTTAACCAGTCGACTAAAGGATCCGACTCGTTAACCAAGGGCTAAGTGAACCTATTCATTCGTGATCGTTATATTGCCCCCTTCCTTCGGGATTCGCGTCCCCGGGAGTCGCCGCAGCCAGGACGCGAACCCGGGGCTCCCGCACCGCGGGCGACAACGTTAACCGCTCGACTAAAAGATCCGATCCGTTAACCAAGGGCTACCGAGCCTAGTAATCCGTGATCGTTACATTACCCCCCTCCTTCGGGAAAGGGCGTGCCCAGCCGGTACGTCACAGCCGGGACGCGATCCCACTTTTGACACCAATGTAGTGAAATGGGGGGCAGCCCGGCTGGACCGTCACAGCTGGGACGCGAACTCAGATCTCCCGCACCGCGGGCGACAACGTTAGCCAGTCGACTCAGAGAGTTGCAGAATACTGGAACCACTGAGATGAACTGTCAGAGATGAATAACATTTTGTTTAAAGGCGAGAAAATCATCATACCTACCTCGCTCCGCACAGAGATGTTATCCTGGATACACACAGGACACAGGGGCATGGAGAAATGCAAGCAGAGAGCCCGTGACATGGTGTTCTGGCCTGGTATGAACAAGCAGATCGAGGAGATGGTTGGACAGTGCCCCACCTGTCTCACCTACAGACCGTCAAACACTAAAGAGCCCATGATCAGCCATAAGATCCCGGACAGGCCATGGCAAGTAGTCGCTACTGACTTGTTCACCTGGAATCATGACAATTACATCGTCACAGTGGACTATTACAGCAGATACTTCGAACTCGACAAGCTACAAAGCACAACATCCTCAGCTGTGATACGCAAGCTGAAGGCAACCTTCGCCGACACGGCGTACTGTTATTTCGGATAATGGACCTCAGTACTCAAGTATGGAGTTTGAGACCTTCACGAAGACTTGGGAGTTCACCCACACGACTAACAGTCCGCATTATCCCCAAAGCAACGGCCTCGCCGAAAAAGCAGTACAGATCGCCAAGTTGCTGATGGAAAAGGCCAAGGCTGACCAGAGAGACCCTTACCTGAGTCTGCTTGAGTATTGGAACACACCTGACGACAGCTTCAGATCACCAGCCCAGCTGCTCATGAGTCGTTGTCTACGCTCAATTCTACCCAACACACACCAGCAGCTTCAGCCCAAGGTCGTCAGTCACAGAGACACGCACGCCAGGAGAGGCCAACGTCATCTGCAGCAGAAAAGGTACTATGACAGGTCAGCGAAGCCGATGTCACAGCTGCACGAAGGACAACACATCAGACTCCAGGAGCACAGCTGTTGGAAACCAGAAGTTGTCATCCAGCCAGCGGATACCAACAGATCCTACCATGTCCGCACAGCTGAAGGACAGGAGTACAGACAAAACAGACGTCACCTCCTGGACACAAAAGAAACACACTGACACTCACACCAACACAGGCACTGACGAGAACTATGGTCAACTCACAATTCACAACACACCACACGTCTCAAATGCAGCGGCTGAGACAGCCTCAGAGACTGTCCCCTACCAGACAAGGTATGGACGAGCAGTGAAGCCCAGAGAGGTTATGGACATGTAATGTACAAGGGTGTAGGCGGATCGCTGCCCTTATCTAACAAAAAAAAATTATT
Source organism: Lampris incognitus (assembly GCF_029633865.1). Classification (NCBI taxonomy): domain Eukaryota; kingdom Metazoa; phylum Chordata; class Actinopteri; order Lampriformes; family Lampridae; genus Lampris; species Lampris incognitus. The sequence continues at coordinate 55,879,423 of NC_079213.1, forward strand.
GTAAAACGTTCTTGTGATTTGTATTACCTCTTAAGTGTTTGATTACTTACCGTAGTTTAATATGCATACAGTAACATTGAATGAATGATATTACCTGTTTTATTAAGAGTATTGACTCTATCAGTGATTACTATAAAATGTGTTTTCTTTCATCATGATTGTTCATATGTATGATATAGGACATGTGCTACTAATGTTGGGAGTCTAATGTTTGATTTCAATTTCTTAAGAAGGGGGATGTAATATTCTCTAGAATATAATAGCCCGTTTGGCTATAAGGTTGATGCGATACAAGCACTCCTATTGGCTGTTAAGTTAGCTGCAAGCTGATTGGTCCATCTGACGCATGAGGACGCAGGGGAACCACATTTTCGTCAGACTATGTTTAGCACTCACACGAGTCACTACTGCGGAGCTAGCCACTGTATGATTGTAACGTTCGTCACTGTTGAAATAAAGACACTGAACTATAAAGTCGTCGTCGGATCCCTCCAAACTGACAGAAAGTCAGACACTACCCCCCTCCTTCGGGAAGCGCGTCCCCGCGCTTAAGCATATCAGCTCCTTCACGCCTCAGGGCGCATACGCTTCCGATGGCCTTACGGTCTCACCATCCCACTTCTGACACCAATGTAGCGAATTCGGGGGGGGGGGGGGCAACGAACTGCCGCGGCGGGGAAGCGAACCCGTATCGCCCGCACCGCAGGAGACATCGCTAACCGCTCGACTAAAGGGTCAGACCCGCCAGCCAGTGGCCGGCGTGCCTACTTATCCATGCACGTTACAATACGTTTTGGATGAGTTGCAGTTTTCGCCTCTGGACGCTAGGGGGTGCAGTGACCCCACTTGCCCTAGGCAAACTACGCCCATGATTCCAACATAGACCCAGGTTATGATATCTAGAGCGAAATTCCTAGGTGGGATTACAGACATTAAAGCTTCTAAGAGTATTACATTTTAGGGTTATACCACAAGTTCTGATGCAAGTATTTGTGCAATATAACTCGATGCATTATAGTTATTGTTCACAAACCATCTCCGCCAACTGGACTTGATCAGGGCAACAGTTAAAACACGTTACACTATTACTGTTGTCACAACGAGGTCATTATGTTTCCACAACGAAGCCTCCCCCTACTCATTTGGGATTTTAAGAAGTTCTGCCTTTGAGAGTTTCGTTTAATTTCGAAGTCATTCATTGCATATGCTACAGTTATTAGCTAGCGTCACAGTACACACGCTCTTCTTCCTGTTTCTGGCGCCCGCGGCAGTTAGCCACAGTACACACGCGCAGAGAGCGAGAGAGAGAGGGAGAGAGAGAGAGAGAGGGAGAGGGAGGGAGAGAGAGAGAGCTACTCTGACTATTGAGTCAGTGACGACCGAAAGACGAGTTGAGTCGAGCGAGGTGCCGATTCACTCGATTTGATTCGACTTCGTGCAATTAAGGATTGTTCTTTAGTAACGGGATCATTTAAAACATGGAGAAATGTGTAACTGACATATATTACTACACACTGACCAGCCAGCCAAGGCATGGCAGCTGCCACACCCTGCTGACGCCCCTGAGTCAGTGAGGTTTCGTCACAGGTCAAAGGTCATCTAACCCTACCTGATGGAGGGAACGCCAGCAGCGGAGCAGAAAGGGCGTCGTCAGAGATGCGTCCTGGAGACTTCGTGTTGTGGTCCGACGCTTGACTTGACAGAAAAACCGACACCCCGCCGCAGTCACGTGGAGTCTGCTGAAGGGCAGACGGCAAACCGGAAGTCATTATTGTGGATGAGAGCAGGACGGTAAAATCAAAGGACACCGGCAAATTATGCCGACCTCCGCGACGGAGTTTACAACCGGATGTGACGTAGCACGTAAAAAATTAAGGATTAAATTATAGGAATCAGGAACACGTTGTCGTTTCACTTCATGCACTTGCGTACATGAAATGAAACGAAATGCTGTTTCCCCAGCCAGCCCACAGCAGCACAACACAAAGGCAAAAACACATCCAACCACTACAAGAACATCCATCCGTCCATCCATCATCCTAACCGCTTATCCTGCTCTCAGGGTCGCGGGGATGCTGGAGTCTTCCCCAGCTGTCATTGGGCGGCAGGCGGGGAGACACCCTGGACAGGCAGCCAGACATATCCAAACTAACGCTTAATCCAAACTAAAAATAAAAAATCACTGGCCAAGGGAGCGAACGCAACCAGGATGAACGTCGGAACTGCCGGTCTGCATGGGCTAGCAGTTAGTTTAGCCTGCCCCACTTCCGCGTCCTGTCAGACCGCCCTAGGTGTTTCCTCCTCAGGTACAGCCAGGACGAAGAAGACCAAGCTCTCCCAGCCAGACACCCTCGACACACCTCCTCACGACCACGTCAAAAACCCCACAGTCAACACCAGGTGAGGCCGCCGCCAGACCGCCCTCGGTGGTATCGGAACCGCCGGTCTGCATGGGCTAGCAGTTAGCTTAGCCTGCCCCGCTCTCGCAGCCGATCCAGTGCCAGCTCTCCCGGCTAACAAACGAAGACAACGCTTAGACACAGACGTGGACAAAGACACTGCAGGGACGGTACCGGGTGACACTGCTGCAAACGCGAATTCGCGCAACCATCTTCCCACACCGGAAGCGGAAGCTAGGTGTATAGGTATACGAGTTGACACGAACGCAAAACATTTGTGCAGTTTAATTATTTTTTGGCAAACAATGCGTCACCATGTAGGTTTGTTTTATTACCGTCTTGCCGTGCCGTCACACATTCTGTGGTTTTTCCCGTTTCGTTTTACCACCTGCTGTTTACTGGCTCCCGGGTGCCATGTGAGTGGTGAGTGCAGCATTATTCTGCCCCCTGATAACGGCACAGGATGAAAATACCCCTCAGGTGGCGAGGTTTATTTTGATATCATGTAGAGGGAGTATACGTCTTAGCAGCCCATGCACGCATCTTTAGTAAGGGTTGTATTTTCCTGTAATGTGGGGCAGAACCAGGAAGTCAAACCTGTGGATGTCATCACACCTGCCTTAGTGCCACTACCAAAGTCTGATGTCTCAAACATTCTTGTCTTATCTTATCTCAATGTCCTAAAGCTCATTAAAAATATATATGGGGGCAGTTGACAGAAACAAGGTCTCTTAAGCCAACAAGAGCTGCTGTCTGTGAGTTCCTCTGGCTCACTGAGCTGTGTGATGTGTCCTGATGTGAGCGGGTGGTGGCTTTGAACTCCACTAGGCCATACCCTCGCATCACATCTACCAGTGCCATGGACTAACACCGAGACACCTGCTGTGCACTAAGTGGCTGCAGGCTTCCCCCGGGACCCCCCTCGCCTGGCTCTGTGGCACAGAAGACCCCCATCTGTTCTGCCTGTGCTTCAGTCTCTCAATGTCCTAAAGCCAGGCCTCAGTCTCCAACTATGTGTCCCAGCCTCCCTTTCCTCTCATTCATCCTCCCTTTCCTCGCCATCAAGTCCAGCTCTGTTACACCCCTCAAGCTCTCCCTCCCCCTTCTACAGATAAACCCTATCTTCCTCATCTTCACTCCACTCCAACTGTTGGGATTTACTACAACTCTGTGTGTGTATGTGATAGGTAAAGTGTGACCAGTACTGGCCCAGTCGAGGCACAGAGACGTACGGGATGATCCAGGTGACCATGTTAGACACTGTAGAACTGGCTACCTACAGCGTGCGCACCTTTGCCCTCTACAAGGTGAGCACTATACATATCCATGTACTGAGAAAGTATCTCTCACGATACTTTCTACTATCTACTGTGTTGTTTCCCAGCTCAAGGAAGAAAGATATGGTAAAAATTCTATGTCTTGGACTTAACTGGGGGAAAATGCTATGGTTGAATGGTTCTTTAATGTTTAAAATGTTTTCAGGAAAGGTGCTTTATACCTCTGATAACGTTTAGAGCATAAAAAGCCATTTTTTCTGTGAAATTACAGAATGGTTCTAGTGAGAAGAGAGAGGTTAGGCAGTTCCAGTTCATGGCCTGGCCAGACCATGGAGTCCCCGAGTACCCCACCCCCACCTTGGCCTTTCTACGCAGAATCAAGGCCTGTAACCCCCCAGACGCAGGACCTTTAGTGGTCCACTGCAGGTAAATGACCTTTCACATTAGAACCACTGAGGGCAGACTAGTACTGAAGTCAAAGTGAAAACCTGGGAAAACCAGTTTTGTTGTTCATCTTGCCTTGGCCAAGCCTATCTCATGAAACAGCAAGGACATCTGACTGTTCAGGGCATGCTAAGAGCCATAATCTAATTGTTTTGTGCATTTTTTCTTTTTTTTTAAATACCAATGCTGTGTCAGTGCTGGTGTTGGCCGGACGGGCTGCTTCATTGTGATTGAAGCCATGCTAGAGAGGATGAAACATGAGAAGTCGGTGGACATTTATGGCCATGTGACATGCATGAGAGCCCAGAGGAACTACATGGTTCAGACGGAGGACCAGTACGTCTTCATACACGAGGCGCTGCTGGAGGCGGCAAGCTGCGGTCTCACCGAGGTCCCTGCCCGCAACCTGTACGCTCACATCCAGAAACTCACCCAGGTCGCTCCTGGAGACACCGTCACTGCCATGGAACTGGAGTTCAAGGTAACAGCCTTGTCAGTTGTTTGCTTGTTTGTGGGCGGGGATTCCCAGACGGGGTAGGAAAGTGAGTCGGCAGAGCTCATCAAAGTCCGTCTGACTGTGCATGATGATGCAGTGGAAGCTATGGGGAAAAGGAGGGATTTTCATCTTGAGTCTGTATTAGTGTGATGAATTCCCTCTCCGAGGAGCAGCCTTCTGCTGCAAGAGCTTATCAGGAGAGCTGAGGACGAGAGGCTGAGAAGGAGGGAGCAAGAAAGAGAGGCAGAGAGGAAGTGATAGAGACGAGCCGCTGGTCTGACAGTGTGGAGATAAAGCCTGAATGTGTCTCTCCACCACACTGAGCAGCTTGACCAGATCCTTGCAGCAGGACATGCCACAGCCCAAACTGTTTCTGCTTAAACCTGTTCAAGCCAGCAGGATGGTTGCATAATTAGGTTTTGAGCCACAGCTCACTGCAAATTTGTCTCACTTGCATTTTCTGAAATTGACACTTGCTTTTTGCAGTTCAGAGGAATCACATTAGGACCAGTCAGCAAAGCTGGCAGAAAAAAAACCCTCTCTAATTTAGAGGATGGCTTTCACAAGTTTTGTTCTCTCTCTTTTTATGTGGGCTGGCACAGGCTCCTATATCTCAGTACGCAGCCATCTGAAATGCATGTGGTTTGTTGTGACTCGGCGGTGTGTGTGTGGCAGAGGCTTTAACGTGGGGTGGCAGGAGGCTTTTATTTGAAGTCAGAGAACAAACAGGCTCGGCTCAAAGTGAATCATTTTCACACATCACCAGATGTTTTAACTGCCTCTGACAGCGTCGTTCGTCTACCAACTCTGCTAGGACTGCTTATGGAGCACTTTGAGAGACTGATAGGCTGGCTGGGGGCAGGCGGGCATCGCTGTGGCTGTAACCGTCATCATGACCGCTTTGGATTTTCAAAGTTTTATAACTGTGAAAAAAAAGATACAGACCTGCTGCTCCCTGAATTGAAAATTGCATATATTTGCATTTAAAATGATGATTTGCACACCAAAAAAAGTTATGATAAGATCTACCTAAAACGACCATGAGCGGTCAAAATGACCGTCTCGTAATTTGTGCGTGATGGTGCGCATCATGTCAGTATTTATGACGTGTGTTGGTCGCATCATTTCCTTTGTGAAGTTCATTGCTCTGTCCTAGAAATACTAGCGCCCTCCAGTGGAGAGAAATAATATAAACTGGATGTGTGATGATGTCCAACATGTCTGGTTACAGACACCGTTACAGACGCACCATGACTACCACCGAGGCGTTGCAGTATTTACAGGCGTTGGACAGCGGCCATTTTAAATTGTTTAAAAACGGTATTATAGTTGTTAAAATGTTAACTTTGGTGTCAGTTAGTTTCATAACAGACACACTAACATATGTAATGCATTAATATCTCAACTGGGTATTTATCTTGACACAATATAGAGTTTAAAGCCTGGCCGTCATTTTGACCGCCCATGGCGGTGTTAGGTCGGAGTGAGATCCCGGTTGTTCTGATGGCTCTGGTGTTTAATAGTTCCCTGAGTGTGTGAGATGTTCCTCTACTCTGTCCACAGAAACTGGCCAGCTCTAAAGCTCATACCTCAAGATTCATCAGTGCCAACCTGCCCTGCAACAAGTTCAAGAACCGGCTGGTGAACATCATGCCTTTCGAGTCCACCCGTGTCTGTCTGCAGCCCATCAGAGGGGTTGAAGGCTCCGACTACATAAACGCTAGCTTCATCGATGGGTACAGGTAAGCTCAACGGAGCGCTTCTGCCACGGAAAACAAAGAAAAAGGACTAAGAAAAGGAGAAGCAGAGGGAAAGAGTTAAAAAAAAAACAGTTGAAGTAAGATCTGGTAGTGTGAGTGAGAAATGTGCTTACACAGTCGGCCCTCTAACTTGTAAGGAGGTGGGCCTCTTCTTCTGCAGCTGACAGCAGTGAATTATGGGCAGATATAGAGGTGAGTTTTCCTGCCTCCTACGCGTTGTGCTGTCAGTTGTCAAAATAAATTGGTCTCGTTGCCATTGTTATTCACTCTCTCATGAGCCTCCTGCCATACACGGGGGAGCCTGTTTATGAGCAGCGACAAGCCAGAGAAATAAATTGATTCCAGTATGTCTGCACGTGAATACAATGACCACATAACTGTTATTTTCCATGAATGGCTGCTTCCTAGTGAGGATTTTATTCAGAGGAATACTATTCTGTAGGGCTGTTAGGTATTTAAAGTGGCCAACGTGTGTGGGGTAGAGACAGACTGTCAGACAAAGTGTGTGGATATTGTGACGCTGTGTGTTTTCTGGGCCTGCATACACACGAGTTGGGACTGGGGTCCCGCTGAAGTGTTAGGTCAGGGAACCTCTGGCCCCTCAGAAATACATGTCATTGTTGGAAGTGTGAGCGCTGCTACTGGAAATAATCAACACAGCAGCTGCATAATGGAAAGGTGAACAAACCACAGTAAAGATGTCCTCATTTTTCCTGATGGGTTTTCCTGATGGGTTTTGCTGATGGGTTTTCCTGATGGGTTTTGCTGATGGGTTGGGTTCCACGTCTGTTGGAAGCTGCATGCTGGTGCCTAATGAAGCCCCCTGGGTGCCTCCACCTGAGGGAAGAGTGGGGAGGAAGCAGCACAAAGGGGAAGAAAGGGTGTCCTGTAATTCCTCTCTAATTCCTACCATGGTAGTGAAGGGTGAGTTGCGATAGCGTGAGCTCCAGTAGTCTCGGACAGGTTTTTCAAGTGAGCGCAGTGGATTAGGATGGCTCAGAGAGAAGGAGATAGCTGTGATTACAACGGTTAGCGGAGGTGTCCGGTGACCTCTGAATGGCATCTGTAAGTCACTCACGTCATGTGCAGCAGCAGTGATGGAGATCAGGTCGCAAGCTTTCAAAGTAATATGAATAAGTTGATATGAAAACACACATGGGTAGACGTGAAACCCCGGTAAGGTCTCTGGTGACCAGGCTTTTTATTATTTCCTGGGGAGGAATTGTTGTTACAGTGCAAGTGACAGATTACACGGTTCACTTTGTTTAGCAATGCATCTGATTCATGACATAATTCATTACATAAACCATCAGCAGAGGGTACAAGATAAGAGGGCAATTGACAGAGTAGTACCCACATACCTAGTACCCACAAAATACAAAGTGGTTTAGGCTTTCCAGTTCGGATCTAGTCCTTCTACCACAGAGACTAATAGCCATGTAACAGCTCTTCTAGTTTTACAAGCTGCATAACTATACCTTTAACAGAGACAGAAACTTTAACAGAGACAGAGGCAGAAACTTTAACAGAGACAGAGACAGAAACTTTAACAGAGACAGAGACAGAACCTTTAACAGAGACAGACAGAAACTTTAACAGAGACAGAAACTTTAACAGAGACAGAGACAGAAACTTTCAAAGAGACAGAGAGAAACTTTAACAGAAACAGAGAAAGAAACTTTTACAGAGACAGAGGCAGAAACTTTAACAGAGACAGAGACAGAAACGTTAAAAGAGACAGAGACAGAAACTTTAACAGAGACAGATGCAGAGACAGAGATGGGGACAGAAACTTTAACAGAGACAGAGGCAGAAACTTTAACAGAGTCAGAGACAGAAACTTTAACAGAGACAGACAGAAACTTTAACAGAGACAGATGCAGAGACAGAGACAGGGACAGAAACTTTAACAGAGACAGAGGCAGAAACGTTAACAGACAGAGACAGAAACTTTAACAGAGACAGAGACAGAAACCTTAACAGAGACAGAGGCAGAAACCTTAACAGAGATAGAGACAGAAACTTTAACAGAGACAGAGGCAGGCAGAAACTTTAACAGAGACAGAGGCAGAAACTTTAACATAGACAGAGACAGAAACTTTAACTGAGACAGAGGCAGAAACTTTAACAGAGACAGAGACAGAAACTTTAACAGAGACAGAGGCAGAAACTTTAACAGAGACAGAGACAGAAACTTTAACAGAGACAGACAGAAACTTTAACAGAGACAGAAACTTTAACAGAGACAGAGACAGAAACGTTAACAGAGACAGAGGCAGAAACTTTAACAGAGACAGAGACAGAAACTTTATCAGAGACAGGGACAGAAACTTTAACAGAGACAGATGTAGAGACAGAGGCAGGCAGAAACTTTAACAGACACAGAGGCAGAAACTTTAACAGAGACAGAGACAGAAACTTTAACAGAGACAGAGGCAGAAACTTTAACAGAGACAGAGACAGAAACTTTAACAGATGCAAAGACAGAGACAGAAACTTTAACAGAGACAGAGACAGAAACTTTATCAGAGACATGGACAGAAACTTTAACAGAGACAGAGAAAGAAACTTTAACAGAGACAGGGATAGAAACTTAAACAGAGACAGAAACTTTTACAGAGACAGAGACAGAAACTTTGACAGAGACAGGCAGAAACTTTAACAGAGACAGAGGCAGAAACCTTAACAGAGACAGAGACAGAAACTTTAACAGAGACAGAGACAGAAACTTTAACAGAGACAGAGACAGAAACCTTAACAGAGACAGAGACAGAAACTTTAACAGAGACAGATGCAGAAACTTTAACAGAGACAGATGCAGAGACAGAGACAGGGACAGAAACTTTAACAGAGACAGAGGCAGAAACCTTAACAGAGATAGAGACAGAAACTTTAACAGAGACAGAGACAGAATCTTTAACAGATGCGAAGACAGAGACAGAGACAGAAACTTTAACAGAGACAGAGGCAGAAACTTTAACAGAGACAGACAGAATTTTTAACAGAGACAGAAATTTTAACAGAGACAGAGACAGAAACTTTAACAGAGACAGGGACAGAAACTTAAACAGAGACAGAAACTTTTACAGAGACAGAGGCAGAAACTTTAACAGAGAAAGATACTTTAACAGAGACAGAGACAGAAACTTTCACAGAGACAGACAGAAACTTTAACAGAGACAGAGGCAGAAACTTTAACAGAAACAGAGACAGAAACTTTAACAGAGACAGAGACAGAAACTTTAACAGAGACAGAGGCAGAAACCTTAACAGAGACAGAGACAGAGACAGAAACTTTAACAGAGACAGATGCAGAAACTTTAACAGAGACAGATGCAGAGACAGAGACAGGGACAGAAACTTTAACAGAGACAGAAACTTTAACAGAGACAGAGACAGAAACTTTAACAGAGACAGAAACTTTAACAGAGACAGACAGAAACTTTAACAGAGACAGAGACAGAAACTTTAACAGAGACAGAAAGTTTAACAGAGACAGAAACTTGAACAGAGACAGAGACGGAAACTTTAACAGAGACAGAGAGAGAAACTTTAGCAGATGCAAAGACAGAGACAGAAACTTTAACAGAGACAGAGGCAGAAACTTTAACAGAGACAGTGACAGAAACTTTAACAGAGACAGAGGCAGAAACCTTAACAGAGATAGAGACAGAAACTTTAACAGAGACAGAGGCAGGCAGAAACTTTAACAGAGACAGAAACTTTATCAGAGACAGGGACAGAAACTTTAACAGAGACAGATGTAGAGACAGAGACAGGGACAGAAACTTTAACAGAGACAGGGACAGAAACTTAAATAGGGACAGAAACTTTTAACAGAGTCAGAGACAGAAACTTTAACAGAGACAGAAACTTTGACAGAGACAGGCAGAAACTTTAACAGAGACAGGGACAGAAACTTTAACAGAGGCAGAAACTTTAACAGAGACAGGGACAGAAACTTTATCAGAGACAGAGACAGAAACTTTTACAGAGACAGACAGAAACTTTAACAGAGACAGGGACAGAAATTTAACAGAGACAGAGGCAGAAACCTTAACAGAGACAGAGACAGAAACTTTAACAGAGACAAAGGCAGAAACTTTAACAGAGACAGAGACAGAAACTTTATCAGAGACAGAGACAGAAACTTTATCAGAGACAGGGACAGAAACTTTAACAGAGACAGAGACAGAAACTTTAACAGAGACATATGCAGAGACAGAGACAGGGACAGAAACTTAAACAGGGACAGAAACTTTTAACAGAGTCAGACACAGAAACTTTAACAGAGACAGAGACAGAAACTTTGACAGAGACAGGCAGAAACTTTAACAGAGACAGGGACAGAAACTTTAACAGAGACAGAGACAGAAACTTTGACAGAGACAGGCAGAAACTTTAACAGAGACAGAGACAGAAACTTTATCAGAGACAGAGACAGAAACTTTCACAGAGACAGACAGAAACTTTAACAGAGACAGGGACAGAGACTTTAACAGAGACAGAGGCAGAAACCTTAACAGAGACAGAGACAGAAACTTTAACAGAGACAGAGGCTGAAACTTTAACAGAGACAGAGACAGAAACTTTATCAGAGACAGAGACAGAAACTTTCACAGAGACAGACAGAAACTTTAACAGAGACAGGGACAGAAACTTTAACAGAGACAGAGGCAGAAACCTTAACAGAGATAGAGACAGAAACTTTAACAGAGACAGAGGCAGGCAGAAACTTTAACAGACACAGAGGCAGAAACGTTAACAGAGACAGAGACCGAAACTTTAACAGATGCAAAGACAGAGACAGAGACAGAAACTTTAACAGAGACAGGGACAGAAACTTAAACAGAGACAGAAACTTTTACAGAGACAGAGACAGAAACTTTAAAAGAGACAGAGACAGAAACTTTAACAGAGACAGATGCAGAGACAGAGATGGGGACAGAAACTTTAACAGAGACAGGGGCAGAAACTTTAACAGAGTCAGAGACAGAAACTTTAACAGAGACAGACAGAAACTTTAACAGAGACAGATGCAGAGACAGAGACAGGGACAGAAACTTTAACAGAGACAGAGGCAGAAACGTTAACAGACAGAGACAGAAACTTTAACAGAGACAGAGACAGAAACCTTAACATAGACAGAGGCAGAAACCTTAACAGAGATAGAGACATAAACTTTAACAGAGACAGAGGCAGGCAGAAACTTTAAGAGTGACAGAGGCAGAAACTTTAACATAGACAGAGACAGAAACCTTAACATAGACAGAGGCAGAAACCTTAACAGAGACAGAGACAGAAACTTTAACAGAGACAGAGGCAGAAACTTTAACAGAGACAGAGACAGAAACTTTAACAGAGACAGACAGAAACTTTAACAGAGACAGAAACTTTAACAGAGACAGAGAAAGAAACTTTAACAGAGACAGAGACAGAAACGTTAACAGAGACAGAGGCAGAAACTTTAATAGAGACAGAGACAGAAACTTTATCAGAGACAGGGACAGAAACTTTAACAGAGACAGATGTAGAGACAGAGGCAGGCAGAAACTTTAACAGTGACAGAGGCAGAAACTTTAACATAGACAGAGACAGAAACCTTAACATAGACAGAGACAGAAACTTTAACAGAGACAGAGGCAGAAACTTTAACAGAGACAGAGACAGAAACTTTAACAGATGCAAAGACAGAGACAGAAACTTTAACAGAGACAGAGACAGAAACTTTATCAGAGACAGGGACAGAAACTTTAACAGAGACAGAGACAGAAACTTTAACAGAGACAGGGACAGAAACTTAAACAGAGACAGAAACTTTTACAGAGACAGAAACTTTGACAGAGACAGGCAGAAACTTTAACAGAGACAGAGACAGAAACTTTAACAGAGACAGAGGCAGAAACCTTAACAGAGACAGAGACAGAAACTTTAACAGAGACAGAAACTTTCACAGAGGCAGAAACTTTATCAGAGACAGGGACAGAAACTTTAACAGAGACAGAGGCAGAAACATTAACAGAGACAGAGACAGAAACTAACAGAGACAGACAGAAACTTTGACAGAGACAGAAATTTTAACAGAGACAGAGATAGAAACTTTAACAGAGACCGGCGGAAACGTTAACAGAGACAGAGGCAGAAACTTTAACAGAGAAAGAAACTTTAACAGAGACAGAGACAGAAACTTTCACAGAGACAGACAGAAACTTTAACAGAAACAGAGGCAGAAACTTTCACAGAGACAGACGGAAACTTTAACAGAGACAGACAGAAACTTTAACAGAGACAGAGACAGAAACTTTAACAGAGACAGAGGCAGAAACTTTAACAGAGACAGAGACAGAAACTTTAACAGAGACAGAGGCAGAAACTTTAACAGAGACAGAGGCAGAAACTTTAACAGAGACAGAGAACGAAACTTTAGCAGAGACAGAGACAGAAACCTTAACAGAGACAGAGACAGAAACTTTATCAGAGACAGGGACATAAACTTTAACAGAGTCAGAGACAGAAACTTTAACAGAGACAGACAGAAACTTTAACAGAGACAGAGACAGAAACTTTAACAGAGACAGAGGCAGAAACCTTAACAGAGACAGAGACAGAAACCTTAACAGAGACAGAGACAGAAACTTTCACAGAGGCAGAAACTTTATCAGAGACAGGGACAGAAACTTTAACAGAGTCAGAGACAGAAACTTTAACAGAGACAGACAGAAACTTTAACAGAGACAGATGCAGAGACAGAGACAGGGACAGAAACTTTAACAGAGACAGAAACTTTAACAGAGACAGAGACAGAAACTTTAACAGAGACAGAAACTTTAACAGAGACAGACAGAAACTTTTACTGAGACAGTGACAGAAACTTTAACAGAGACAGAAACTTTAACAGAGACAGAGACAGAAACTTTATTAGAGACTGGGACAGAAACTTTAACAGAGTCAGAGACAAAAACTTTAACAGAGACAGACAGAAACTTTAACAAAGACAGAGACAGAAACTTTAACAGAGACAGAGGCAGAAACCTTAACAGAGACAGAAACTTTAACAGAGACAGAGGCAGACACTTTAACAGAGACAGACAGAAACTTTAACAGCGACAGAGACAGAAACTTTAACAGAGACAGAAACTTTAAAAGAGACAGAGACAGAAACTTTATCAGAGACAGAAACTTTAACAGAGACAGAGGCAGAAACTTTAACAGAGACAGAGGCAGAAACTTTAACAGAGACAGAGAACGAAACTTTAACAGAGACAGAGACAGAAACTTTAACAGAGACAGAGACAGAAACTTTATCAGAGACAGGGACAGAAACTTTAACAGAGTCAGAGACAGAAACTTTAACAGAGACAGACAGAAACTTTAACAGAGGCAGAGACAGAAACTTTAACAGAGACAGAGGCAGAAACCTTAACAGAGACAGAGACAGAATCTTTAACAGAGACAGAGGCAGACACTTAATCAGAGACAGAGACAGGAACTTTAACATAGACAGAGGCAGAAACCTTAACAGAGATAGAGACAGAAACTTTAACAGAGACAGAGGCAGGCAGAAACTTTAACAGAGACAGAGACAGAAACTTGAACAGAGACAGAGGCAGAAACTTTAACAGAGACAGAGACAGAAACTTTAACAGAGACAGAGACAGAGACAGAAACTTTAACAGAGACAGACAGAAACTTTAACAGATACAGAGACAGAAACTTTAACAGAGGCAGAAACCTTAACAGACACAGAGACAGAAACTTTAACAGAGACAGATGCAGAGACAGAGACAGGGACAGAAACTTTAACAGAGGCAGAAACTTTAACAGAGACAGAGACAGAAACTTTATCAGAGACAGGGACAGAAACTTTAACAGAGATAGAGACAGAAACTTTAACAGAGTCAGAGCCAGAAACTTTAACAGAGACAGAGACAGAAACTAACAGAGACAGGGACAGAAACTTTAACAGAGTCAGAGACAGAAACTTTAACAGAGACAGAAACTTTAAGAGAGACAGAGACAGAAACTTTAACAGAAACAGACAGAAACCTTAACAGACACAGAGACAGAAACTTTAACAGAGACAGATGCAGAGACAGAGACAGGGACAGAAACTTTAACAGAGGCAGAAACTTTAACAGAGACAGAGACAGAAACTTTATCAGAGACAGGGACAGAAACTTTAACAGAGACAGAGGCAGAAACTTTAACACAGACAGAGACAGAAACTTTATCAGAGACAGGGACAGAAACTTTAACAGAGTCAGAGACAGAAACTTTAACAGAGACAGACAGAAACTTTAACAGAGACAGATGCAGAGACAGAGACAGGGACAGAAACTTTAACAGAGACAGAGACAGAAACCTTAACAGACAGAGGCAGAAACCTTAACAGAGATGGAGACAGAAACTTTAACAGAGACAGAGGCAGGCAGAAACTTTAACAGAGACAGAGACAAAAACTTTAACCGAGACAGAGGCAGAAACTTTAACAGAGACAGAGACAGAAACTTTAACAGATGCAAAGAGAGAGACAGAGACAGAAACTTTAACAGAGACAGAGGCAGACACTTTAACAGAGACAGAGACAGAAACTTTATCAGAGACAGAGGCAGAAACCTTAACAGAGATAGAGACAGAAACTTTAACAGACACAGAGGCAGGCCGAAACTTTAACAGAGACAGAGGCAGAAACGTTAACAGAGACAGAAACAGAAAGTTTAACAGAGACAGAGGCAGAAACTTTAACAGAGACAGAGACAGAAACTTTAACAGATGCAAAGACAGAGACAGAAACTTTAACAGAGACAGAGGCAGAAACATTAACAGAGACAGAGACAGAAACTAACAGAGACAGACAGAAACTTTGACAGAGACAGAAATTTTAACAGAGACAGAGATAGAAACTTTAACAGAGACAGGCGGAAACGTTAACAGAGACAGAGGCAGAAACTTTAACAGAGAAAGAAACTTTAACAGAGACAGAGACAGAAACTTTCACAGAGACAGACAGAAACTTTAACAGAAACAGAGGCAGAAACTTTCACAGAGACAGACGGAAACTTTAACAGAGACAGACAGAAACTTTAACAGAGACAGAGACAGAAACTTTAAAAGAGACAGAGGCAGAAACTTTAACAGAGACAGAGACAGAAACTTTAACAGAGACAGAGGCAGAAACTTTAACAGAGACAGAGGCAGAAACTTTAACAGAGACAGAGAACGAAACTTTAGCAGAGACAGAGACAGAAACCTTAACAGAGACAGAGACAGAAACTTTATCAGAGACAGGGACAGAAACTTTAACAGAGTCAGAGACAGAAACTTTAACAGAGACAGACAGAAACTTTAACAGAGACAGAGACAGAAACTTTAACAGAGACAGAGGCAGAAACCTTAACAGAGACAGAGACAGAAACCTTAACAGAGACAGAGACAGAAACTTTCACAGAGGCAGAAACTTTATCAGAGACAGGGACAGAAACTTTAACAGAGTCAGAGACAGAAACTTTAACAGAGACAGACAGAAACTTTAACAGAGACAGATGCAGAGACAGAGACAGGGACAGAAACTTTAACAGAGACAGAAACTTTAACAGAGACAGAGACAGAAACTTTAACAGAGACAGAAACTTTAACAGAGACAGACAGAAACTTTTACTGAGACAGTGACAGAAACTTTAACAGAGACAGAGACAGGAACTTTAACATAGACAGAGGCAGAAACCTTAACAGAGATAGAGACAGAAACTTTAACAGAGACAGAGGCAGGCAGAAACTTTAACAGAGACAGAGACAGAAACTTGAACAGAGACAGAGACAGAAACTTTAACAGAGACAGAGACAGAAACTTTAACAGAGACAGAGGCAGAAACTTTAACAGAGACAGAAACTTTAACAGAGACAGAGACAGAAACTTTAACAGAGACAGACAGAAACTTTAACAGATACAGAGACAGAAACTTTAACAGAGACAGAGGCAGAAACCTTAACAGACACAGAGACAGAAACTTTAACAGAGACAGATGCCGAGACAGAGACAGGGACAGAAACTTTAACAGAGGCAGAAACTTTAACAGAGACAGAGACAGAAACTTTATCAGAGACAGGGACAGAAACTTTAACAGAGACAGAGACAGAAACTTTATCAGAGACAGAGACAGAAACTAACAGAGACAGGGACAGAAACTTTAACAGAGTCAGAGACAGAAACTTTGACAGAGACAGAAATTTTTACAGAGACAGAGATAGAAACTTTAACAGAGACAGGCGGAAACGTTAACAGAGACAGAGGCAGAAACTTTAACAGAAAGAAACTTTAACAGAGACAGAGACAGAAACTTTCACAGAGACAGACAGAAACTTTAACAGAGACAGAGGCAGAAACTTTCACAGAGACAGACGGAAACTTTAACAGAGACAGACAGAAACTTTAACAGAGACAGAGACAGAAACTTTAACAGAGACAGAGGCAGAAACTTTAACAGAGACAGAGACAGAAACTTTAACAGAGACAGAGGCAGAAACTTTAACAGAGACAGAGGCAGAAACTTTAACAGAGACAGAGAACGAAACTTTAACAGAGACAGAGACAGAAACCTTAACAGAGACAGAGACAGAAACTTTATCAGAGACAGGGACATAAACTTTAACAGAGTCAGAGACAGAAACTTTAACAGAGACAGACAGAAACTTTAACAGAGACAGAGACAGAAACTTTAACAGAGACAGAGGCAGAAACCTTAACAGAGACAGAGACAGAAACCTTAACAGAGACAGAGACAGAAACTTTCACAGAGGCAGAAACTTTATCAGAGACAGGGACAGAAACTTTAACAGAGTCAGAGACAGGAACTTTAACAGAGACAGACAGAAACTTTAACAGAGACAGATGCAGAGACAGAGACAGAAACTTTCACAGAGACAGACAGAAACTTTAACAGAGACAGGGACAGAAATTTAACAGAGACAGAGGCAGAAACCTTAACAGAGACAGAGACAGAAACTTTTAACAGAGACAGAGGCAGGCAGAAACTGTAACAGAGACAGAGACAGAAACTTTATCAGAGACAGAGACAGAAACTTTATCAGATACAGGGACAGAAACTTTAACAGAGACAGAGACAGAAACTTTAACAGAGACAGATGCAGAGACAGAGACAGGGACAGAAACTTTAACAGAGACAGGGACAGAAACTTTTAACAGAGTCAGAGACAGAAACTTTAACAGAGACAGAGACAGAAACTTTAACAGAGACAGAGACAGAAACTTTGACAGAGACAGGCAGAAACTTTAACGGAGACAGGGACAGAAACTTTAACAGAGACAGGGACAGAACCTTAAACAGGGACAGAAACTTTTAACAGAGTCAGAGACAGAAACTTTAACAGAGACAGAGACAGAAACTTTAACAGAGACAGAGGCAGAAACCTTAACAGAGACAGAGACAGAAACTTTAACAGAGACAGAGGCAGAAACTTTAACAGAGACAGAGACAGAAACTTTATCAGAGACAGAGACAGAAACTTTCACAGAGACAGAAAGAAACTTTAACAGAGACAGGGACATAAACTTTAACAGAGTCAGAGACAGAAACTTTAACAGAGACAGACAGAAACTTTAACAGAGACAGAGACAGAAACTTTAACAGAGACAGAGGCAGAAACCTTAACAGAGACAGAGACAGAAACCTTAACAGAGACAGAGACAGAAACTTTCACAGAGGCAGAAACTTTATCAGAGACAGGGACAGAAACTTTAACAGAGTCAGAGACAGGAACTTTAACAGAGACAGACAGAAACTTTAACAGAGACAGATGCAGAGACAGAGACAGAAACTTTCACAGAGACAGACAGAAACTTTAACAGAGACAGGGACAGAAATTTAACAGAGACAGAGGCAGAAACCTTAACAGAGACAGAGACAGAAACTTTTAACAGAGACAGAGGCAGGCAGAAACTGTAACAGAGACAGAGACAGAAACTTTATCAGAGACAGAGACAGAAACTTTATCAGATACAGGGACAGAAACTTTAACAGAGACAGAGACAGAAACTTTAACAGAGACAGATGCAGAGACAGAGACAGGGACAGAAACTTTAACAGAGACAGGGACAGAAACTTTTAACAGAGTCAGAGACAGAAACTTTAACAGAGACAGAGGCAGAAACCTTAACAGAGACAGAGACAGAAACTTTAACAGAGACAGAGGCAGAAACTTTAACAGAGACAGAGACAGAAACTTTATCAGAGACAGAGACAGAAACTTTCACAGAGACAGAAAGAAACTTTAACAGAGACAGGGACAGAAACTTTAACAGAGACAGAGGCAGAAACCTTAACAGAGATAGAGACAGAAACTTTAACAGAGACAGAGGCAGGCAGAAACTTTAACAGACACAGAGGCAGAAACTTTAACAGAGACAGAGACAGAGACAGAAACTTTAACAGAGACAGAGGCAGAAACACTAACAGAGACAGAGACAGAAACTTTAATAGAGACAGAGACAGAAACTTTTACAGAGACAGAGACAGAAACTTTGACAGAGACAGAAACAGAAACCTTAACAGAGATAGAGACAGAAACTTAACAGAGACAGAGGCAGGCAGAAACTTTAACAGAGACAGAGACAGAAACTTTATTAGGGACAGAGACAGAAACTTTCACAGAGACAGACAGAAACTTTAACAGAGACAGATGCAGAAACTTTAACAGAGACAGATGCAGAGACAGAGACAGGGACAGAAACTTTAACAGAGACAGAGGCAGAAACCTTAACAGAGATAGAGACAGAAACTTTAACAGAGGCAGGCAGAAACTTTAACAGAGACAGAGACAGAAACTTGAACAGACACAGAGGCAGAAACTTTAACAGAGACAGAGACAGAAACTTTAACAGAGACAGAGGCAGAAACTTTAACAGAGACAGAGACAGAAACTTTAACAGATGCAAAGACAGAGACAGAGACAGAAACTTTAACAGAGACAGAGACAGAAACTTTAACAGAGACAGGGACAGAAACTTAAACAGAGACAGAAACTTTTACAGAGACAGAAACTTTTACAGAGACAGAGACAGAAACTTTGACAGAGACAGGCAGAAACTTTAACAGAGACAGAGACAGAAACTTTATTAGAGACAGAGACAGAAACTTTCACAGAGACAGAAAGAAACTTTAACAGAGACAGGGACAGAAACTTTAACAGAGACAGAGGCAGAAACCTTAACAGAGACACAGACAGAAACTTTAACAGAGACAGAGGCAGACACTTTATCAGAGACAGAGACAGAAACTTTAACAGAGACAGAGGCAGAAACCTTAACAGAGATAGAGACAGAAACTTAACAGAGACAGAGGCAGGCAGAAACTTTAACAGAGACAGAGGCAGAAACTTTAACAGAGACAGAGAACGAAACTTTAACAGAGACAGAGACAGAAACCTTAACAGAGACAGAGACAGAAACTTTATCAGAGACAGGGACATAAACTTTAACAGAGTCAGAGACAGAAACTTTAACAGAGACAGACAGAAACTTTAACAGAGACAGAGACAGAAACTTTAACAGAGACAGAGGCAGAAACCTTAACAGAGACAGAGACAGAAACCTTAACAGAGACAGAGACAGAAACTTTCACAGAGGCAGAAACTTTATCAGAGACAGGGACAGAAACTTTAACAGAGTCAGAGACAGGAACTTTAACAGAGACAGACAGAAACTTTAACAGAGACAGATGCAGAGACAGAGACAGGGACAGAAACTTTAACAGAGACAGAAACTTTAACAGAGACAGAGACAGAAACTTTAACAGAGACAGAAACTTTAACAGAGACAGACAGAAACTTTTACTGAGACAGCGACAGAAACTTTAACAGAGACAGAAACTTTAACAGAGACAGAGACAGAAACTTTAACAGAGACAGAAAGTTTAACAGAGACAGAAACTTGAACAGAGACAGAGACGGAAACTTTAACAGAGACAGAGAGAGAAACTTTAGCAGATGCAAAGACAGAGACAGAAACTTTAACAGAGACAGAGGCAGAAACTTTAACAGAGACAGTGACAGAAACTTTAACAGAGACAGAGGCAGAAACCTTAACAGAGATAGAGACAGAAACTTTAACAGAGACAGAGGCAGGCAGAAACTTTAACAGAGACAGAAACTTTATCAGAGACAGGGACAGAAACTTTAACAGAGACAGATGTAGAGACAGAGACAGGGACAGAAACTTTAACAGAGACAGGGACAGAAACTTAAATAGGGACAGAAACTTTTAACAGAGTCAGAGACAGAAACTTTAACAGAGACAGAAACTTTGACAGAGACAGGCAGAAACTTTAACAGAGACAGGGACAGAAACTTTAACAGAGGCAGAAACTTTAACAGAGACAGGGACAGAAACTTTATCAGAGACAGAGACAGAAACTTTTACAGAGACAGACAGAAACTTTAACAGAGACAGGGACAGAAATTTAACAGAGACAGAGGCAGAAACCTTAACAGAGACAGAGACAGAAACTTTAACAGAGACAAAGGCAGAAACTTTAACAGAGACAGAGACAGAAACTTTATCAGAGACAGAGACAGAAACTTTATCAGAGACAGGGACAGAAACTTTAACAGAGACAGAGACAGAAACTTTAACAGAGACATATGCAGAGACAGAGACAGGGACAGAAACTTAAACAGGGACAGAAACTTTTAACAGAGTCAGACACAGAAACTTTAACAGAGACAGAGACAGAAACTTTGACAGAGACAGGCAGAAACTTTAACAGAGACAGGGACAGAAACTTTAACAGAGACAGAGACAGAAACTTTGACAGAGACAGGCAGAAACTTTAACAGAGACAGAGACAGAAACTTTATCAGAGACAGAGACAGAAACTTTCACAGAGACAGACAGAAACTTTAACAGAGACAGGGACAGAGACTTTAACAGAGACAGAGGCAGAAACCTTAACAGAGACAGAGACAGAAACTTTAACAGAGACAGAGGCTGAAACTTTAACAGAGACAGAGACAGAAACTTTATCAGAGACAGAGACAGAAACTTTCACAGAGACAGACAGAAACTTTAACAGAGACAGGGACAGAAACTTTAACAGAGACAGAGGCAGAAACCTTAACAGAGATAGAGACAGAAACTTTAACAGAGACAGAGGCAGGCAGAAACTTTAACAGACACAGAGGCAGAAACGTTAACAGAGACAGAGACCGAAACTTTAACAGATGCAAAGACAGAGACAGAGACAGAAACTTTAACAGAGACAGGGACAGAAACTTAAACAGAGACAGAAACTTTTACAGAGACAGAGACAGAAACTTTAAAAGAGACAGAGACAGAAACTTTAACAGAGACAGATGCAGAGACAGAGATGGGGACAGAAACTTTAACAGAGACAGGGGCAGAAACTTTAACAGAGTCAGAGACAGAAACTTTAACAGAGACAGACAGAAACTTTAACAGAGACAGATGCAGAGACAGAGACAGGGACAGAAACTTTAACAGAGACAGAGGCAGAAACGTTAACAGACAGAGACAGAAACTTTAACAGAGACAGAGACAGAAACCTTAACATAGACAGAGGCAGAAACCTTAACAGAGATAGAGACATAAACTTTAACAGAGACAGAGGCAGGCAGAAACTTTAAGAGTGACAGAGGCAGAAACTTTAACATAGACAGAGACAGAAACCTTAACATAGACAGAGGCAGAAACCTTAACAGAGACAGAGACAGAAACTTTAACAGAGACAGAGGCAGAAACTTTAACAGAGACAGAGACAGAAACTTTAACAGAGACAGACAGAAACTTTAACAGAGACAGAAACTTTAACAGAGACAGAGAAAGAAACTTTAACAGAGACAGAGACAGAAACGTTAACAGAGACAGAGGCAGAAACTTTAATAGAGACAGAGACAGAAACTTTATCAGAGACAGGGACAGAAACTTTAACAGAGACAGATGTAGAGACAGAGGCAGGCAGAAACTTTAACAGTGACAGAGGCAGAAACTTTAACATAGACAGAGACAGAAACCTTAACATAGACAGAGACAGAAACTTTAACAGAGACAGAGGCAGAAACTTTAACAGAGACAGAGACAGAAACTTTAACAGATGCAAAGACAGAGACAGAAACTTTAACAGAGACAGAGACAGAAACTTTATCAGAGACAGGGACAGAAACTTTAACAGAGACAGAGACAGAAACTTTAACAGAGACAGGGACAGAAACTTAAACAGAGACAGAAACTTTTACAGAGACAGAAACTTTGACAGAGACAGGCAGAAACTTTAACAGAGACAGAGACAGAAACTTTAACAGAGACAGAGGCAGAAACCTTAACAGAGACAGAGACAGAAACTTTAACAGAGACAGAAACTTTCACAGAGGCAGAAACTTTATCAGAGACAGGGACAGAAACTTTAACAGAGACAGAGGCAGAAACATTAACAGAGACAGAGACAGAAACTAACAGAGACAGACAGAAACTTTGACAGAGACAGAAATTTTAACAGAGACAGAGATAGAAACTTTAACAGAGACCGGCGGAAACGTTAACAGAGACAGAGGCAGAAACTTTAACAGAGAAAGAAACTTTAACAGAGACAGAGACAGAAACTTTCACAGAGACAGACAGAAACTTTAACAGAAACAGAGGCAGAAACTTTCACAGAGACAGACGGAAACTTTAACAGAGACAGACAGAAACTTTAACAGAGACAGAGACAGAAACTTTAACAGAGACAGAGGCAGAAACTTTAACAGAGACAGAGACAGAAACTTTAACAGAGACAGAGGCAGAAACTTTAACAGAGACAGAGGCAGAAACTTTAACAGAGACAGAGAACGAAACTTTAGCAGAGACAGAGACAGAAACCTTAACAGAGACAGAGACAGAAACTTTATCAGAGACAGGGACATAAACTTTAACAGAGTCAGAGACAGAAACTTTAACAGAGACAGACAGAAACTTTAACAGAGACAGAGACAGAAACTTTAACAGAGACAGAGGCAGAAACCTTAACAGAGACAGAGACAGAAACCTTAACAGAGACAGAGACAGAAACTTTCACAGAGGCAGAAACTTTATCAGAGACAGGGACAGAAACTTTAACAGAGTCAGAGACAGAAACTTTAACAGAGACAGACAGAAACTTTAACAGAGACAGATGCAGAGACAGAGACAGGGACAGAAACTTTAACAGAGACAGAAACTTTAACAGAGACAGAGACAGAAACTTTAACAGAGACAGAAACTTTAACAGAGACAGACAGAAACTTTTACTGAGACAGTGACAGAAACTTTAACAGAGACAGAAACTTTAACAGAGACAGAGACAGAAACTTTATTAGAGACTGGGACAGAAACTTTAACAGAGTCAGAGACAAAAACTTTAACAGAGACAGACAGAAACTTTAACAAAGACAGAGACAGAAACTTTAACAGAGACAGAGGCAGAAACCTTAACAGAGACAGAAACTTTAACAGAGACAGAGGCAGACACTTTAACAGAGACAGACAGAAACTTTAACAGCGACAGAGACAGAAACTTTAACAGAGACAGAAACTTTAAAAGAGACAGAGACAGAAACTTTATCAGAGACAGAAACTTTAACAGAGACAGAGGCAGAAACTTTAACAGAGACAGAGGCAGAAACTTTAACAGAGACAGAGAACGAAACTTTAACAGAGACAGAGACAGAAACTTTAACAGAGACAGAGACAGAAACTTTATCAGAGACAGGGACAGAAACTTTAACAGAGTCAGAGACAGAAACTTTAACAGAGACAGACAGAAACTTTAACAGAGGCAGAGACAGAAACTTTAACAGAGACAGAGGCAGAAACCTTAACAGAGACAGAGACAGAATCTTTAACAGAGACAGAGGCAGACACTTAATCAGAGACAGAGACAGGAACTTTAACATAGACAGAGGCAGAAACCTTAACAGAGATAGAGACAGAAACTTTAACAGAGACAGAGGCAGGCAGAAACTTTAACAGAGACAGAGACAGAAACTTGAACAGAGACAGAGGCAGAAACTTTAACAGAGACAGAGACAGAAACTTTAACAGAGACAGAGACAGAGACAGAAACTTTAACAGAGACAGACAGAAACTTTAACAGATACAGAGACAGAAACTTTAACAGAGGCAGAAACCTTAACAGACACAGAGACAGAAACTTTAACAGAGACAGATGCAGAGACAGAGACAGGGACAGAAACTTTAACAGAGGCAGAAACTTTAACAGAGACAGAGACAGAAACTTTATCAGAGACAGGGACAGAAACTTTAACAGAGATAGAGACAGAAACTTTAACAGAGTCAGAGCCAGAAACTTTAACAGAGACAGAGACAGAAACTAACAGAGACAGGGACAGAAACTTTAACAGAGTCAGAGACAGAAACTTTAACAGAGACAGAAACTTTAAGAGAGACAGAGACAGAAACTTTAACAGAAACAGACAGAAACCTTAACAGACACAGAGACAGAAACTTTAACAGAGACAGATGCAGAGACAGAGACAGGGACAGAAACTTTAACAGAGGCAGAAACTTTAACAGAGACAGAGACAGAAACTTTATCAGAGACAGGGACAGAAACTTTAACAGAGACAGAGGCAGAAACTTTAACACAGACAGAGACAGAAACTTTATCAGAGACAGGGACAGAAACTTTAACAGAGTCAGAGACAGAAACTTTAACAGAGACAGACAGAAACTTTAACAGAGACAGATGCAGAGACAGAGACAGGGACAGAAACTTTAACAGAGACAGAGACAGAAACCTTAACAGACAGAGGCAGAAACCTTAACAGAGATGGAGACAGAAACTTTAACAGAGACAGAGGCAGGCAGAAACTTTAACAGAGACAGAGACAAAAACTTTAACCGAGACAGAGGCAGAAACTTTAACAGAGACAGAGACAGAAACTTTAACAGATGCAAAGAGAGAGACAGAGACAGAAACTTTAACAGAGACAGAGGCAGACACTTTAACAGAGACAGAGACAGAAACTTTATCAGAGACAGAGGCAGAAACCTTAACAGAGATAGAGACAGAAACTTTAACAGACACAGAGGCAGGCCGAAACTTTAACAGAGACAGAGGCAGAAACGTTAACAGAGACAGAAACAGAAAGTTTAACAGAGACAGAGGCAGAAACTTTAACAGAGACAGAGACAGAAACTTTAACAGATGCAAAGACAGAGACAGAAACTTTAACAGAGACAGAGGCAGAAACATTAACAGAGACAGAGACAGAAACTAACAGAGACAGACAGAAACTTTGACAGAGACAGAAATTTTAACAGAGACAGAGATAGAAACTTTAACAGAGACAGGCGGAAACGTTAACAGAGACAGAGGCAGAAACTTTAACAGAGAAAGAAACTTTAACAGAGACAGAGACAGAAACTTTCACAGAGACAGACAGAAACTTTAACAGAAACAGAGGCAGAAACTTTCACAGAGACAGACGGAAACTTTAACAGAGACAGACAGAAACTTTAACAGAGACAGAGACAGAAACTTTAAAAGAGACAGAGGCAGAAACTTTAACAGAGACAGAGACATAAACTTTAACAGAGACAGAGGCAGAAACTTTAACAGAGACAGAGGCAGAAACTTTAACAGAGACAGAGAACGAAACTTTAGCAGAGACAGAGACAGAAACCTTAACAGAGACAGAGACAGAAACTTTATCAGAGACAGGGACAGAAACTTTAACAGAGTCAGAGACAGAAACTTTAACAGAGACAGACAGAAACTTTAACAGAGACAGAGACAGAAACTTTAACAGAGACAGAGGCAGAAACCTTAACAGAGACAGAGACAGAAACCTTAACAGAGACAGAGACAGAAACTTTCACAGAGGCAGAAACTTTATCAGAGACAGGGACAGAAACTTTAACAGAGTCAGAGACAGAAACTTTAACAGAGACAGACAGAAACTTTAACAGAGACAGATGCAGAGACAGAGACAGGGACAGAAACTTTAACAGAGACAGAAACTTTAACAGAGACAGAGACAGAAACTTTAACAGAGACAGAAACTTTAACAGAGACAGACAGAAACTTTTACTGAGACAGTGACAGAAACTTTAACAGAGACAGAGACAGGAACTTTAACATAGACAGAGGCAGAAACCTTAACAGAGATAGAGACAGAAACTTTAACAGAGACAGAGGCAGGCAGAAACTTTAACAGAGACAGAGACAGAAACTTGAACAGAGACAGAGACAGAAACTTTAACAGAGACAGAGACAGAAACTTTAACAGAGACAGAGGCAGAAACTTTAACAGAGACAGAGACAGAAACTTTAACAGAGACAGACAGAAACTTTAACAGATACAGAGACAGAAACTTTAACAGAGACAGAGGCAGAAACCTTAACAGACACAGAGACAGAAACTTTAACAGAGACAGATGCCGAGACAGAGACAGGGACAGAAACTTTAACAGAGACAGAGACAGAAACTTTATCAGAGACAGGGACAGAAACTTTAACAGAGACAGAGACAGAAACTTTATCAGAGACAGAGACAGAAACTAACAGAGACAGGGACAGAAACTTTAACAGAGTCAGAGACAGAAACTTTGACAGAGACAGAAATTTTTACAGAGACAGAGATAGAAACTTTAACAGAGACAGGCGGAAACGTTAACAGAGACAGAGGCAGAAACTTTAACAGAAAGAAACTTTAACAGAGACAGAGACAGAAACTTTCACAGAGACAGACAGAAACTTTAACAGAGACAGAGGCAGAAACTTTCACAGAGACAGACGGAAACTTTAACAGAGACAGACAGAAACTTTAACAGAGACAGAGACAGAAACTTTAACAGAGACAGAGGCAGAAACTTTAACAGAGACAGAGACAGAAACTTTAACAGAGACAGAGGCAGAAACTTTAACAGAGACAGAGGCAGAAACTTTAACAGAGACAGAGAACGAAACTTTAACAGAGACAGAGACAGAAACCTTAACAGAGACAGAGACAGAAACTTTATCAGAGACAGGGACATAAACTTTAACAGAGTCAGAGACAGAAACTTTAACAGAGACAGACAGAAACTTTAACAGAGACAGAGACAGAAACTTTAACAGAGACAGAGGCAGAAACCTTAACAGAGACAGAGACAGAAACCTTAACAGAGACAGAGACAGAAACTTTCACAGAGGCAGAAACTTTATCAGAGACAGGGACAGAAACTTTAACAGAGTCAGAGACAGGAACTTTAACAGAGACAGACAGAAACTTTAACAGAGACAGATGCAGAGACAGAGACAGAAACTTTCACAGAGACAGACAGAAACTTTAACAGAGACAGGGACAGAAATTTAACAGAGACAGAGGCAGAAACCTTAACAGAGACAGAGACAGAAACTTTTAACAGAGACAGAGGCAGGCAGAAACTGTAACAGAGACAGAGACAGAAACTTTATCAGAGACAGAGACAGAAACTTTATCAGATACAGGGACAGAAACTTTAACAGAGACAGAGACAGAAACTTTAACAGAGACAGATGCAGAGACAGAGACAGGGACAGAAACTTTAACAGAGACAGGGACAGAAACTTTTAACAGAGTCAGAGACAGAAACTTTAACAGAGACAGAGACAGAAACTTTAACAGAGACAGAGACAGAAACTTTGACAGAGACAGGCAGAAACTTTAACGGAGACAGGGACAGAAACTTTAACAGAGACAGGGACAGAACCTTAAACAGGGACAGAAACTTTTAACAGAGTCAGAGACAGAAACTTTAACAGAGACAGAGACAGAAACTTTAACAGAGACAGAGGCAGAAACCTTAACAGAGACAGAGACAGAAACTTTAACAGAGACAGAGGCAGAAACTTTAACAGAGACAGAGACAGAAACTTTATCAGAGACAGAGACAGAAACTTTCACAGAGACAGAAAGAAACTTTAACAGAGACAGGGACATAAACTTTAACAGAGTCAGAGACAGAAACTTTAACAGAGACAGACAGAAACTTTAACAGAGACAGAGACAGAAACTTTAACAGAGACAGAGGCAGAAACCTTAACAGAGACAGAGACAGAAACCTTAACAGAGACAGAGACAGAAACTTTCACAGAGGCAGAAACTTTATCAGAGACAGGGACAGAAACTTTAACAGAGTCAGAGACAGGAACTTTAACAGAGACAGACAGAAACTTTAACAGAGACAGATGCAGAGACAGAGACAGAAACTTTCACAGAGACAGACAGAAACTTTAACAGAGACAGGGACAGAAATTTAACAGAGACAGAGGCAGAAACCTTAACAGAGACAGAGACAGAAACTTTTAACAGAGACAGAGGCAGGCAGAAACTGTAACAGAGACAGAGACAGAAACTTTATCAGAGACAGAGACAGAAACTTTATCAGATACAGGGACAGAAACTTTAACAGAGACAGAGACAGAAACTTTAACAGAGACAGATGCAGAGACAGAGACAGGGACAGAAACTTTAACAGAGACAGGGACAGAAACTTTTAACAGAGTCAGAGACAGAAACTTTAACAGAGACAGAGGCAGAAACCTTAACAGAGACAGAGACAGAAACTTTAACAGAGACAGAGGCAGAAACTTTAACAGAGACAGAGACAGAAACTTTATCAGAGACAGAGACAGAAACTTTCACAGAGACAGAAAGAAACTTTAACAGAGACAGGGACAGAAACTTTAACAGAGACAGAGGCAGAAACCTTAACAGAGATAGAGACAGAAACTTTAACAGAGACAGAGGCAGGCAGAAACTTTAACAGACACAGAGGCAGAAACTTTAACAGAGACAGAGACAGAGACAGAAACTTTAACAGAGACAGAGGCAGAAACACTAACAGAGACAGAGACAGAAACTTTAATAGAGACAGAGACAGAAACTTTTACAGAGACAGAGACAGAAACTTTGACAGAGACAGAAACAGAAACCTTAACAGAGATAGAGACAGAAACTTAACAGAGACAGAGGCAGGCAGAAACTTTAACAGAGACAGAGACAGAAACTTTATTAGGGACAGAGACAGAAACTTTCACAGAGACAGACAGAAACTTTAACAGAGACAGATGCAGAAACTTTAACAGAGACAGATGCAGAGACAGAGACAGGGACAGAAACTTTAACAGAGACAGAGGCAGAAACCTTAACAGAGATAGAGACAGAAACTTTAACAGAGGCAGGCAGAAACTTTAACAGAGACAGAGACAGAAACTTGAACAGACACAGAGGCAGAAACTTTAACAGAGACAGAGACAGAAACTTTAACAGAGACAGAGGCAGAAACTTTAACAGAGACAGAGACAGAAACTTTAACAGATGCAAAGACAGAGACAGAGACAGAAACTTTAACAGAGACAGAGACAGAAACTTTAACAGAGACAGGGACAGAAACTTAAACAGAGACAGAAACTTTTACAGAGACAGAAACTTTTACAGAGACAGAGACAGAAACTTTGACAGAGACAGGCAGAAACTTTAACAGAGACAGAGACAGAAACTTTATTAGAGACAGAGACAGAAACTTTCACAGAGACAGAAAGAAACTTTAACAGAGACAGGGACAGAAACTTTAACAGAGACAGAGGCAGAAACCTTAACAGAGACACAGACAGAAACTTTAACAGAGACAGAGGCAGACACTTTATCAGAGACAGAGACAGAAACTTTAACAGAGACAGAGGCAGAAACCTTAACAGAGATAGAGACAGAAACTTAACAGAGACAGAGGCAGGCAGAAACTTTAACAGAGACAGAGGCAGAAACTTTAACAGAGACAGAGAACGAAACTTTAACAGAGACAGAGACAGAAACCTTAACAGAGACAGAGACAGAAACTTTATCAGAGACAGGGACATAAACTTTAACAGAGTCAGAGACAGAAACTTTAACAGAGACAGACAGAAACTTTAACAGAGACAGAGACAGAAACTTTAACAGAGACAGAGGCAGAAACCTTAACAGAGACAGAGACAGAAACCTTAACAGAGACAGAGACAGAAACTTTCACAGAGGCAGAAACTTTATCAGAGACAGGGACAGAAACTTTAACAGAGTCAGAGACAGGAACTTTAACAGAGACAGACAGAAACTTTAACAGAGACAGATGCAGAGACAGAGACAGGGACAGAAACTTTAACAGAGACAGAAACTTTAACAGAGACAGAGACAGAAACTTTAACAGAGACAGAAACTTTAACAGAGACAGACAGAAACTTTTACTGAGACAGCGACAGAAACTTTAACAGAGACAGACAGAAACTTTAACAAAGACAGAGACAGAAACTTTAACAGAGACAGAGGCAGAAACCTTAACAGAGACAGAGACAGAAACTTTAACAGAGACAGAGGCAGACACTTTAACAGAGACAGACACAAACTTTAACAGCGACAGAGACAGAAACTTTAATAGAGACAGAAACTTTAACAGAGACAGAAACTTTAAAAGAGACAGAGACAGAAACTTTATCAGAGACAGAAACTTTAACAGAGACAGAGGCAGAAACTTTAACAGAGACAGAGGCAGAAACTTTAACAGAGACAGAGAACGAAACTTTAACAGAGACAGAGACAGAAACTTTAACAGAGACAGAGACAGAAACTTTATCAGAGACAGGGACAGAAACTTTAACAGAGGCAGAGACAGAAACTTTAACAGAGACAGAGGCAGAAACCTTAACAGAGACAGAGACAGAATCTTTAACAGAGACAGAGGCAGACACTTTATCAGAGACAGAGACAGGAACTTTAACATAGACAGAGGCAGAAACCTTAACAGAGATAGAGACAGAAACTTTAACAGAGACAGAGGCAGGCAGAAACTTTAACAGAGACAGAGACAGAAACTTGAACAGAGACAGAGGCAGAAACTTTAACAGAGACAGAGACAGAAACTTTAACAGAGACAGAGACAGAGACAGAAACTTTAACAGAGACAGACAGAAACTTTAACAGATACAGAGACAGAAACTTTAACAGACACAGAGACAGAAACTTTAACAGAGACAGATGCAGAGACAGAGACAGGGACAGAAACTTTAACAGAGGCAGAAACTTTAACAGAGACAGAGACAGAAACTTTATCAGAGACAGGGACAGAAACTTTAACAGAGATAGAGACAGAAACTTTAACAGAGTCAGAGCCAGAAACTTTAACAGAGACAGAGACAGAAACTAACAGAGACAGGGACAGAAACTTTAACAGAGTCAGAGACAGAAACTTTAACAGAGACAGAAACTTTAAGAGAGACAGAGACAGAAACTTTAACAGAAACAGACAGAAACCTTAACAGAGACAGAGACAGAAACTTTAACAGAGACAGAGGCAGACACTTTATCAGAGACAGAGACAGAAACTTTAACAGAGGCAGAGACAGAAACTTTAACAGAGACAGAGGCAGAAACCTTAGCAGAGACGGAGACAGAATCTTTAACAGAGACAGAGATAGACACTTTATCAGAGACAGAGACAGGAACTTTAACATAGACAGAGGCAGAAACCTTAACAGAGATAGAGACAGAAACTTTAACAGAGTCAGAGACAGAAACTTTAACAGAGACAGAGACAGAAACTAACAGAGACAGGGACAGAAACTTTAACAGAGTCAGAGACAGAAACTTTAACAGAGACAGACAGAAACTTTAACAGAGACAGAAACCTTAACAGAGACAGAGACAGAACCTTTAACAGAGACAGAGGCAGACACTTTATCAGAGACAGAGACAGAAACTTTAACAGAGGCAGAGACAGAAACTTTAACAGAGACAGAGGCAGAAACCTTAACAGAGACGGAGACAGAATCTTTAACAGAGACAGAGGCAGACACTTTATCAGAGACAGAGACAGGAACTTTAACATAGACAGAGGCAGAAACCTTAACAGAGATAGAGACAGAAACTTTAACAGAGACAGAGGCAGGCAGAAACTTTAACAGAGACAGAGACAGAAACTTGAACAGAGACAGAGACAGAAACTTTAACAGAGACAGAGGCAGAAACTTTAACAGAGACAGAGACAGAAACTTTAACAGAGACAGAGACAGAGACAGAAACTTTAACAGAGACAGACAGAAACTTTAACAGATACAGAGACAGAAACTTTAACAGAGACAGAGGCAGAAACCTTAACAGACACAGAGACATAAACTTTAACAGAGACAGATGCCGAGACAGAGACAGGGACAGAAACTTTAACAGAGGCAGAAACTTTAACAGAGACAGAGACAGAAACTTTATCAGAGACAGGGACAGAAACTTTAACAGAGACAGACAGAAACTTTAACAGAGACAGAGACAGAAACTTTATCAGAGACAGAGACAGAAACTAACAGAGACAGGGACAGAAACTTTAACAGAGTCAGAGACAGAAACTTTAACAGAGACAGAAACTTTAAGAGAGACAGAGACAGAAACTTTAACAGAAACAGACAGAAACTTTAACAGAGACAGAGACAGAAACCTTAACAGAGACAGAGACAGAAACTTTAACAGAGACAGAGGCAGACACTTTATCAGAGACAGAGACAGAAACTTTAACAGAGACAGAGACAGAAACCTTAACAGAGACAGAGGAGAAACTTTAACAGAGACAGAGTCAGAAACCTTATCAGAGACAGAGGCAGAAACCTTAACAGAGACAGAGACAGAAACTTTATCAGAGACAGAGACAGAAACTTTAACAGAGACAGAGACAGAAACACTATCAGAGACAGAAACTTTATCAGAGACAGAAAGAGGATCGTGTGGAATAAGACAGGAATGGACTTGAGTCCCCTCATAGAAAAATAAAAGATGAATCACAGCATCCATAAATACATGTTCATTCAATGTGTTGCATCGACAATGACGCTTGTTCTGCAGTTTACATGTAACATGGTTAAACATTGACCCCTGGTGGGATATTGGTGTAACTGATACAGTGAGCTAACCCACCGTCCGGCTGAGAGGCTCAGATGGCGTCTGTCTATCTAAGAGCGCTGGTAAAAAGCTTCTACGTTCATTCATCGCCTTATTAAGTACAGACACATAACATTAAGTTATGAATGCGTCATTGTCCCGGATGGGGGGGGGTTATAAAACGGAATTGCAAGAGTCTATTAATTCATACAGCAGTAGAGGTCCAGCAACGCAGGGAAATCGACACAATTGCTGGAATAAAGCCGGTCCTTCATGACACTTTTGCTGATGTATAGTAACCCATGAAGACACAACTGAGAATAGAAAACCCACACAGGGCACATTTGGAGGGAAAATCAAAGTAGATTCCTGCTTTGTGAAAAGTATTTGCAGTAGCAGTAATTATCCGTGTTTCCATTCCCATCTGCAGGCAGCAAAAAGCATACCTGTCCACCCAGGGTCCGCTAGCTGAGACCACGGAGGACTTCTGGAGGATGCTCTGGGAGCATAACTCCACCATCGTAGTCATGCTCACCAAACTACGCGAGATGGGACGGGTTGGTGACTCAGCTAACTCATTCCCTCATGTCTTGTATAACACACAGAAAAGGACATCCTTAAGTAAAATTTGGTATCTCTCCGTTTTCTAACCTGTCAATTACGGTCATTATCATGTGACGGTCGTTGTTTCTGAGACAGTTTCTTGGTGCGCTGCAGAAGCTGACCTCTGTGGTTCTCTCCATCCCTGCAGGAAAAGTGTCACCAATACTGGCCTGCTGAGCGCTCGGCACGGTACCAGTACTTTGTCGTGGACCCGATGGCGGAGTATAACATGCCTCAGTATATCCTGAGAGAGTTCAAGGTCACAGATGCCAGGGTATGTTATATCTGGTGTGGTTAGACAGGACCAGGATTATCTGTCATCAGGTGGCTTTATTTGAAGTTTGCTTAAATAAGAAAGGACATACATTGCATTCCACTTTCCCCACTGTGTGATTTTAAAGCTTCAATCTGTGACGTTTCTCACGTTAAACCATTCTCCATGTTAAACTTGATGACGCAGTGACAGTTCTGCAGTCAGTATTACAGTAGAAAGACGTTCCAGTAGGAGTTGGTGTAGGACCCAGTGAGAAGCAGACCTGTTGCCGCTGGTACAGTTGGACTACAGCCGGTGTTGGCTGTGCCATCGGCTCACCAGTAAACAGTCCACAATCTCCTCCAAACGGTTTCCTTCAGTCAACGCTAACACAGGCCATCTGATGTGTTATAACCCCCATCAAACATACTGCACCACTGTCCTACATGTGTTATAACCCCATCAAAACATACTGCACCACTGTTCTACATGTGTTATAACCTCCATCAAAACATACTGCACCTGTTACGGCCGGCCCACCCCGCGCCGTGGCCCGCCCACCCCGCGCCGGCAGCCAATCGGCTCGTCAGGGCTGGGCTTAGTCATCAGGGCTGGGCTTAAGTTTGGTGGCCTCCCACGCGCCCGTTGTCAGTTCGTGTTGTAACCTCCTCGCAGTAGCGGCTACTTCTCCCTCACGGTCCTTTTCTCTCCGAACTCACCCTAGCCCTTGGTTCATGTTTTTCCCTTGCAAAGTTTCCCCGTGGAAGTATCCTGCCGTGTTCCCGTTTGGATTACCCGTGAGTTTTTTCCCCTTGGACTTTCCGTTTTTCCTTGTCGCTCATTGCCTTCTGATGTTTGACTATTGGTACGTGTAAGGAATAAAGTACGCCAGTTTTCGGCTAACCCCATCTCTGTCTGGTGTCGTGCGCTTGGGGTCTTCCACAAACCCTAACAGCACCACTGTTCTACATGTGTTATAACCTCCATCAAAACATACTGCACCACTGTTCTACGTGTGTTATAACCTCCATCAAAACATACTGCACCACTGTTCTACACGTGTTATAACCTCCATCAAAACGTACTGCACCACTTTTCTACACGTGTTATAACACCCATCAAAATATACTGCACCACTGTCCTACATGTGTTATAATCTCCATCAAAACGTACTGCACTACTTTTCTACACGTGTTATAACACCCATCAAAACATACTGCACCACTGTCCTACATGTGTTATAATCTCCATCAAAACGTACTGCACTACTTTTCTACACGTGTTATAACACCCATCAAAACATACTGCACCACTGTTCTACATGTGTTATAACCCCCATAAAAACATCACCACTACTCTACATGTGTTATAACCCCCATCAAAACATACTGCACAAATGCTACGGGGTGTCCGGGTAGCTTAGCGGTTTATTCTGGCGCCTACCAACACGGGGCTTGCCGCTTTGAATCCCCGTGTTACCTCCGGCTTGGTTGGGCGTCCCTACAGACACAATGGACCGTGTGTGCGGGTGAGAAGCCGGATGTGGGTATGTGTCCTGGTCACTGCACTAGCGCCTCCTTTGGTTGGTCGAGGCGCTTTTTCAGGGGGGAGGGGGAACTGGGTGGAATAGCGTGATCCTCCCACGCGCTATGTCCCCCTGGCGAAACTCCTCACTGTCAGGTGAAAAGAAGTGGCTAGTTACTCCACATGTATCGGAGGAGGCACGTGGTAGTCTGCAGCCCTCCCCAGATCAGCAGAGGGGGTGGGGCAGCGACCAGGACGGCCCGGAAGAGTGGGGTAATAGCCGGATACAATTGGGGAGAAAAAAGGGGGGGAAAAATCCAAATTAAAAAAGAAGTTAAAGGAGACTGTCCACAGCATGAGTCATGATAAAACAAAGTGTTCACAGGAAATGCTACGTTAGTGTGACCCTGCTCAGGTCGGGTTGGTTTCATTAGGTCTTGAATAAGCTTGTCTCCAACCAACAGTACATACTGGAGCATAGTTTCCATGCTTTCCTGCAGACAGAACTAATGCCCCCTTTCCACTACATGGTACCGGCTCAGCTCGACTCGACTCGCAGAGTGCTGTTTTCCATCACCGTAACAGGACCCCTCAGTGTAGCTGGTCTGCATTGATTTTGGTACCCGCTCCAGTTTTTTTGGAACCCCGACAAAGGTGGTACCAGAAAAGTGGGAACAGTTACCAAAATGCCGGTACTTTCCAGTAATGGAAAACAAAAAAGTCGCGTGGAGCTGAGCCGGTACCATGTCGTGGAAAAGGGATTTCAGATGCAGCAAGCAAAATTCAGGCACAGAAATTGATTGTTAGTCATTTCTTTCCTCTCAATTACCCTCTTGCCCCACAGGATGGCCAGTCAAGGACCATCAGGCAGTTTCAGTTTACTGACTGGCCGGAGCAAGGCGTGCCAAAAACTGGGGAGGGCTTTATCGACTTTATTGGCCAGGTCCATAAAACCAAGGAGCAGTTTGGGCAGGATGGACCAATCACTGTGCACTGCAGGTACATGTGGTGTGTGTGTGTGTGTGTGCGTGCGTGCTTTCCCTAGTATTTTTTTTATAACGAGCGTCTATTGTTGTCTGTCCATAAGTGCCGGTGTTGGGCGGACCGGTGTGTTCATCACCTTGAGCATCGTGCTGGAGAGGATGAGGTATGAGGGTGTGGTGGACCTCTTCCAGACCGTAAAGACACTCAGAACGCAGAGGTCCGCCATGGTGCAGACAGAGGTATGGCAGACCAGCATTTCACACTCACAACCAAAGCCAGTGGTGCATGATAAGATGTGAGTAGTTGTCACTGCCTCAGGCTCAGAGGTACTCACATCTCCTCCGGCATGAAGGATGCAGTGCATACTTACAGCTGACAGCAGGACTGAGATGGTTTGGACATGTGCGGAGGAGAGGTGCTGGGTATGTTGGGAGAAGGATGCTGAATATGGAGCTGCCAGGGAAGAGAAGAGGAAGGCCAAAGAGGAGGTTTATGGATGTGGTGAGGGAGGACATGCAGGTGGCTGGTGTGACAGAGGATGATGCAGAGGACAGGAAGAGATGGAAAAGGATGATCCGCTGTGGCGCCCCCTAATGGGAGCAGCCAAAAGTAGTAGAAGTAGTAGAAGTAGAAGAAGAAGTAGTAGTAGTAGTAGTAGTAGTAGTAGTAGTTGTAGAAGTAGTAGTAGTAATAGTAGTTGTAGAAGTAGTAGTAGTCATAGAAGTAGTGGTAGAAGAAGTAGTAGTAGTAGTAGTAGTAGTAGAAGTAGTAGTAGTAGTAATAGTAGAAGTAGTAGTAGTAGTAGTAGAAGTAGTAGTAGTAGCGGTTAGCAGCCAGTTTGGGAGGCCTTATCAGACTTGTGCTCACAGAAGGGTTTTACTGCAGAAACTGTTTGACCATGCGGAGAGTACTCTGTGATCATGCGGAGAGTACTCTGTGATCTCTGTGACCATGCGGAGAGTACTCTGTGACCATGCGGAGAGTACTCTGCAGCACTGATGTTGTTTAAAGAATAAGCAAGACTTAAGATAGGTTGTAAAATAGACAGGTGCAAAAATCAAAAGATAGGTAGTATTGGGCAGCACAGTGTCCCAGTGGTTAGCACTGTCACCTCAGAGCAAGAAGGTCCTGGGTTCGAACCCCAGGGTTGTCCAACCTTGGGGGGTCATCCCAGGTTGTCCTCTGTGTGGAGTTTGCATGTTCTCCCTGTGTCTGGTGGGTTTTCTCTGGGTGCTCCGGTTTCCCCCACCATCAGAAAGACATGCATGTTAGGGTTAATACTCCTGTCTGTGCCCCTGAGCAAGGCATGGCAAGACAAACTGGAGGTGGTCCCTGGGTGCTGCAAGGTGGCTGCCCCCTGCTGCTAGCTACACAGCTGGGATGGTTAAATGCACAGCGTAATTTCCCCATGGGGGTAAATAAAGTATCTCAAAATAAATCAATCAATAAATAGGTGGTACATATGACTCTCCACCTGGGAGGGGGACAATGTAGTGGAAATTCCAGGGCATATGAATACAAATATATATTCCCCTTTAAGAAGTCAGGCCACCCTTTTTCTTCACAACATCTTCCGACATTCTAGAAATTCTGTAACTTATGTTCCAAAACTGATGTGGCAGTCCATAGGACCATTCCTCAAACACATTACCCACTTTCCCCTTGGGGGTGAATAAAGTGTTCGGTACCTGATTAGCCTCCAGTTTTTTGCAAGAGGGAATTGGATGTAAAATGAACCGTGTGCTCAGTGACTGACAACACCCATTAAAGGTTAAAGTACAGCGTATGTGGTAATGGGGTTGGAGAGAAACTTGTAATTGACCTCATCTTTACATGTGTAGCGAATTCAGGGGGCTGCCGGGAACCGCCGCAGCCGAGACGCAAACCTGGGTTTCCTGCACCACGGGTGACTACGTTAACCACTCAACTAAAGGGTCCGACCCCCACGGGTGACTGTGCTAACCAGTCGACTATGTAGTTGCCCTTGGTGCGGGAGACCCGGGTTCGTGTCCTGGCTGCGGCAGTTCCCGGCTGCCCCCTGAATTCACTACATTGGTGTCAGAAGTGGGATGGTGAGACCGTGAGGGAATCGGAAGCACGTGCGCCCAGAGGCGTGAGGGAGCTTGTATGCTGAAGCGTGGGGACACGCTTCTCAATGGAGGGGGGGGTAGTGTAACGGCCATGAATGAGTAGACTCGCTAGCCAGTTGGCTAACGGGTCGGACCCTTTAGTCGACTAGTTAACACAGTCGCCCGCGGGCGACCCGGGTTCGCATCCCGGCTGCAGCGGTTCCCGGCTGCCCCCCGAATTCGCTACACATGTATTAAACCACTGCCAGCTTGGTCATGGAACAATACTTGCAGCTTAGTATGGCGCTATGACGAACTGAAGCTGACCAGTCATGTTGTTATTACTTCTTCTAAACCAGGACCAGTACCAGCTGTGCTACAGGGCGGCACTGGAGTACCTGGGCAGCTTTGACCACTATGCAACATAACCAGTGCAGGAGACGCAGCGGCAGAAGAGCTGAGGTCCTTTTGAGTCCCGTCGTCATGTCCGTGCAGACGCGTCAGTCCCACGGCTGGCGGCTGTGTGAGGATGCGGTGCAGAGAAGCAGCAAGAGGTGAAGAGAGCGCCATGCTGACCGGACCAGCCTCTCCTGGACTGATACAGTCAACCTGCTCGAGACCCTGCGCGACTTTTATCCCCAAAACAACCCCGAAACTTCCAGCATCCTTCACCTCGATGTCTCCACTTTATAACCCCATCACTCCCTCGTTTATAACCCCATCACTCCCTCGTTTATAACCCCATCACTCCGTCCTTTCCGTGCCACACACACAGCAAAAAGTATTTTTTGTGAAATTATCATTTATGCCATTATGCCAATGTTGTTATGCATATTTAGACTTTGTTTTGTAACCTTGCCACTGTTTATGATACATTTTAACGAGTCTTATTTAGAATTTTACTTATCCTTTCTTAAATGTCCGCTAGCACAAAACATGTACTCTCACCGTGCTCCGAGTTATTATACACGCTGCATACTCGGAGCTCCAAATGCTTTTATTTTCTACCATAGATCCTATATTTTAATGTCCTCGTTGTTCATTTGGTTGTATTTAGTTGGATGTGGGGTAGAAAGTTGTGGTTTTTTTTTTAATCTTTTTACTTCCTGTCTTGATATCCAACAGAATTGTCTGATAGCCAACCACGCAGATCAACAAACGACCGGTTTCCAAACTACGAAATAAACCTACTGCTGTGATCATGAAAAGACTACTGACTTTTAGAATAACAGACACTGTCCTCCACCAAAAAACGACCCCATAGGTCGTTTGTACAAGCAGTTTATCACGACCTATAGTTATGTTTTAAAGTTAAGCGACCTCTAGCGGTCGTGCTGCTAATAGCAATCGTAGTTACTATACTAGACAGCGAAACGACACAAAAACGCACTGACTACATATTCTATTGTTCTCACATTGTGTTTGTCACTATTTACTGACTACTTACCTTTATCAGCCTGCCTATCAGGCGTTGTAAAAGGGATGTCAACAAGAAGTTAACCCACACTGCACAAGGCGAATGGTATCTGTGGCATATCTTCTGCCGCCGGTAGGGGCGCTAGTTTAGTAAACGCTCCTGTGGGTCGTATTAGAGGGTATACGACCTGTGTGGTCGTATGGGTTGGAGGACTTGTTGGAATGATACCATGTGCAGTTTCCACCTTGTTTTGTGTGCAACTGTTGACTGATTTTCTCGACGTCAGCCGTTCAGAGACCTTCAGACTCACAGCGGCGTGACATGTTACAGGTACTGGGATGGTTGTGTGTCCTGCAGGAGCAGAACTGGGTTTTCTTCTATCTTGTAGACATAGGCTCAGGTAAAATACAATGAATCAAAATACCCCAAACGGTGCCGGCCTCTGGTCTCAGGCATACAGAGAGTCTAGGACAATGTTGTTTTCCATTACTGATCACATGCACAGGCCAACTGCCCTTTTATCAAGTGATACCCTCGCATTTCTGACTGTCCAACTGACCTTACACATGCCGACTGGTGTAACTTAGACCATGTGACAACAAACCAGATAAACTGTCTTTATTAACGGGTCCCATGCATGGTGACACAGCTGTACTACTTACTTACTGCAGTGCAGAAGGACTGGAAGACGCAGCATCGGTGTGTGGCAGTGAATGTCTGTTGTTGACCGGGACCTCAGTAGATAAGACCACAAAATAAGGTATATTTGAATGAATGAGGTGGTCCATACTGAGAATTCAATTCACTCTGTGTCTGGGTCATGCTGTCGGGGTTCAGTTGGTTGTATACATGATCTATTTTCTATTTGTTACTGGAAGGAAAGAGAGATGTCTCTGAAACCTTGGTGTTAATAAAAATTAATAACTGGGTTTTGATACAAAAGTGTTGGAATTTCCTTGTGTGACTTTAGCTTTGTGTCAGTGTGTGTGAAACCACAGAGTTCCTGTTACCCAGATAGCATCCGGATGTGGGCTACTTCAGGCAATGATGCGGCACTGATTATCTTCTGGCCCTGACAAAACTGATGTGAGGCTGAAGTGGCCCACATGTATAATAACAAATATGGCCCATATATGCCAAATTAAATGTGGGCCTTTTTTGGCAAAGATGCGGTGCTCTGGGCAACATGTGGTCTGGATGTGACCCTGAAGTGGCCCATGTGGTAAATGGTGAATATGGCCCAAATATCACAAAACAAATATGGACCACCTTTGGCAAATATGTGGTACATGCACCATTGCTATGGCTTGGTTCTGGCCCAGATCTGGTAAACAGAAGTGGACCGCCCAAGTGCCATCATTCCACGCGGTATGTTTCGGGTGTGGGACGGGTCCAGGTCACAGCAATTTTGTTATCTGGGTACCCTCCACCTTTGGCTTCACAACCTGCCTTAAACATTGTGGAGTTGCATATTACACAAGTACCTAATGCAAACACATCTAAATGTACATACAGGTGAACATGCAGCCTGTCATCAAATCCTCGGCACACATCAACATGCACATATTTAATATCTCTCCCCTCCCCCTCCTTTTTCTCTCTTGCTCCCTTCCTTTCTTGTGTAGTCGATTAATAAATGGTTGAAAACAGCGTTTAAAAAGAACAGGGGTTTTGCTTTCATGCGGTAAGTGTCAGAAGTGAAGAAGTGCTCATCCTAGTCAATCTACTCAATGTACTTTACATAAAGAGATTGCATTGATCAAAGGTAGGCATTTATTTTGGAAAAATGGAAATTTCAGGCAAACTATGGATTATGGTGAAAATAGAAATTCCCCCTTTCTAAAACCCACAAAATGTTT
The DNA here is from genome assembly GCF_029633865.1 of Lampris incognitus. Lineage (NCBI taxonomy): Eukaryota > Metazoa > Chordata > Actinopteri > Lampriformes > Lampridae > Lampris > Lampris incognitus. The sequence goes on from NC_079213.1 coordinate 55,921,436, forward strand.
TTTCATTTTTTTGTTCGTTTTCTTTATTCCTTTTTCTTTCATTTCATATTGTATTTACCTCATAACCCCTGGCATATATGTCTGTATGTATTGGTGTTGATTGATTGATCTTGCAATTTATGAATAAAATTTGTTAAAAAAATAAAATAGAGAAAAAAACCCCACAAAATGAACGTCCAAGTCAAATCAACAGATCATTAGGTGCGTTTAAGCAATTATCATAATATATAGAGGGGCGGAGTCTATCTGTCCATATGCTACGTGATTAGCCTGACCGGGGAGAGACACACGCCCCCTGCCTGCTGGTTGTAAACAAACGCACACTGGGCATGCGTGCGACAGTGAAAAAATGGAGGACTGTGTTGCCAACGTAGGGTGATTGTCTGTGTTTCCAGTCCGCTAGCCTGCTTCTGGAGGACAAGTCAGCTGCCGCTGAGCTCATGTAAGTCCGCCTCTGTATCGTGAAACCAGGCCGTGGCTCCTCGGGTGGAAACGATATGTTTGTGCTGAGAGCTGGCGATGTGCAGCGAGCCATGTTTGCTAGTTAAGCTAGCTCAGAGAGAGCGGGGACAACTGTCAGTCTCTGCACAGTTAGCGGCTGTTTCTCTGTCGCCGGACTTGTTGCTAGAAACTGACACGGCCACTTCCAGCATCTAATTTGGTCTGTAACTTGATGTTGTCTCCCGAGTCTGGCTGAAAATGGCTTCTTGTGTGCTACTCTATAAAACCGATGCGCAGAACAATCTAGTCAGCGAGGTAGCCTGCAAGCTAACGTTAGCTCGACGTCTGTTTGTTTTTATGAAGCTGGCCGTGGACCGGGTTAAACAGAAATCATTCCGCAAATAAAAACGAGCTAAGTCCCTGTGAGGTCTTACAAGTGTTCTGTCACTGCCAGTGAAACGCTGACTAAAGTCTCTTCACGACTAGTCCACCACAGTATTTCTACCACAGTATTTCCACCACAGCATTTCTACCACAGTATTTCCACCACAGTATTTCTACCATAGTATTTCCACTACAGCATTTCTACCACAATATTTCCACCACAGCATTTCCACCACAGTTTTTCTACCCCAGTATTTCCACCACAGTATTTCTACCCCAGTATTTCCACCACAGTATTTCCACCACAGCATTTCTACCACAATATTTCCACCATAGCATTTCTACCACAATATTTCCACCACAGTATTTCTACCCCAGTTTTTCTACCCCAGTATTTCCACCACAGTATTTCTACCCCAGTTTTTCTACCCCAGTATTTCCACCACAGTATTTCCACCACAGTATTTCTACCACAGTATTTCCACCACAGTATTTCTACCACAATATTTCCACCCCAGTATTTCTACCACAGTATTTCTGAGCAAGGTGATCATTGTAATGCAGCACCACAGTTTCTTGTTAAGTGTAGTCAGGGTTTGTGAGTTATTGTTGATCAGGAAAACAAATTATGCTTCCAGTGATGAAGTACAGCGGTTTATTCTCAGTAATGGTTCATAGAAAAAAAAATTTCAGAAAAACAATAAAAGGAAAACTGGTCAAGGGTGTGCTCTTGATGGTTCCCCACATGAAACATTCACCAGCACGTCACCACAGTGTCACCCAACTCATTCAGTTTGGACAGACTGAAAAGTTTAAGAGACACCTCTTTACAGTACTTTTTACAGTACTTTGGATGCTCTTTTGCTTGAAGCTGTTCAGTAGCAAATAATGCTACAAACCTAACTAACCAATCTTTACATTTATTTCATCCTAGTTAAGCTCAGTTTGTGAAATGCATTAATTATTTGGGCATGTATGGCATCGATGTCAGGACATACACTATGTTTGCATCAGACTATGTTGTTTTTTGTTTGTTTTGTTTTTTTCCTAAATATTTTTTTCCTGTCTTTAGAAGTGTCTCAGTGTAAATGTGTAACATTTAGAAGGTCCACCGTGGCTTTTATCACATCTCTGATCTTGGAGCTACAATATGATAAACTTTACAAGTTGTCTGTACTGGTGTGATGGTGATAAACATTTAACCGTGAATTTTTAATTTTCCATTGACCAAAGTGTGCAGGTCAGAGTAACATTTCCAGGATGACCACAGACGCTACAGCTCAGACTGCCAACTTCAGGATAATGACCTTTCACCCCTCAAAGGAGGAATTCAAAGACTTCAGTCGGTACATCGCCTACATGGAGTCGCAAGGAGCACACAAGGCTGGGATGGTGAAAGTGAGTTGACTGTGGGGTTTGAAGTGTTTATGAAATAGCCATATTTTCTTTCCCCTCTGAATTGCATTTATTTCTTCTTTACCTTACAGATGAAGTCTTAAGTTGATGCTGTCTTTGCTCTTCTCAGCTGTGTCTTTGTTTAATCAAACAGTCCCAGTGCTGTAGCAGCAGTACACACATGTTTGGTTAATGTCCAGAAAGCTGAATCCAGTGTAGCTTCGCGAGGCCACAATGTCTGTGACTTGAGGTCTTGTAGGCACAGTCTGTTTAAGTTAGGTTAAAACTAGGCAACTTTCCTTAAGACTCTCAGCCCTAACCTTTGTTTGCATAATTACAAGAGTCTTTAGGACAGTCACAGCGTGCTCCTGTGACAGACGTCTACTGTGGCACCCTGAGGGACTCAGTTTCAGTGCTCTTGACATCCTCTTAGGGCCCAGACACGCCGAACCGACTAGCGGCAACGAAGGCCGACTGTTGTGTCGCTTCATGTCGCCTGCCTTCTGGGCCCAGAAGTAGCACTTGAACACACCGCAGATACTATAGCCGATGGCCAACTAGCATGTACGTTCTGCACTGATGCGCTAACCTGAATAGCCAATCAGAATGATCTCTCTCACCGACGGGCTCCGCTGATTCAACATGCTGGGTTGTTTGAAAAGCTGCTGACAGGGGTCCGACTAGTGCCGACGGTGCGGGACACACCGCAAAAACTAGGGTCACAGATGCTCACCGACGGCCCGATATTGGCTGACGGCCAACCGTCGGCCTGGTGAGTCAGGGCCCTTAGACTCTTAAGACAAAATAAAACCTGTTTAATTTTCTTGCTGGTCTCGGGTGGACTCTCATGTCCTTGACAGGCAACAACCATTGAACTTTCCAGCATAAGTGGAATACCCACTTTAAGTCGAACGTCACTAAAAACATTGTTCAGATAAAAGCAATGGTGGTTGAAAAAAAAAATATATATATGAGCATAAAAGAATCCTCGGCAGCAACAGTGACGCACACTTGCTTAGTCTCCATTATTGTTTTGTTTTGTACTTTCACACTGGATTCTTTTCTTATTCCTGGTCTACTGCCCTTTGAATGGCTACCTGAAATAGGCGACCTCGCAGTATTTCTCACTGTGAATTACAAGGATTCATTGTGAAGCATCTCAGGGAGTCTTGTAATCTGTCACCCCCAGTGATTTCCAGTTGTTCAATATGACATACATTAGGACAGAGACTAGCGGATATCAGTCTTTAAGTGTTACTTGTTCTCCATTTAGAAATCTCTTCGAGTTGTGCACTGTGTACTAGGCTTTAGCTGTTCAGCACTTCTAGACTCTGAAGGCTCCAGTCTCATTGGCTATCCACAATGTCAATCACAAGCGTGTCTACGCATTTCTGGATGGCGTGGGTACATTGGTTTTTATTAGTCTGCCAAGAAACAAACCAGAGCAGCAATCAAAACGAAGAACTTACTGCAACAGTAAGAACAATGAGCGTTTGTGTCCGAGAGTCAATTGATGGGTTTGTGTCACTTGAGGCCGCCAAGCCATTGTATGTGAAGACTATTTTCACATTGATCTGTTTTTCTGGTAGCACCATCTCAAAATTGACTGCTCCCAAACATCAAGCCAAACCAACAATCTGTAGGTGGCCATTTTGAATGTCACTCAAAAGATCTTTTCAAAGTAGGTGGTTCCTGAGTTTGTTGAAGGACGGTGAGAAACAGGCTTTTTACTGATCGTCGAAAGTCTGGCTGCCAAGTGAGACTATGTCTTGTGACACAGTCCAGTGATATATGTTGTTAGTAATGATGTAGACAGTGCAACGCTCAATGTCTTTTAACTACACAGGACCAAAAAAAGTTTGAGGAGATTACTGACAGAATGTCATCTGCTTCATTTCTTTATTAGGTTGTTCCACCTAAAGACTGGAAGCCTAGACAGTCCTACGATGACATTGATGAGCTGGTGATCCCTGCTCCCATTCAGCAGGTTGTGACGGGCCAGTCGGGCCTCTTCACACAGTACAACATTCAGAAGAAGCCCATGACTGTCCGCGAGTTTCGGAAGACTTCCAACATGGATAAGTCAGTTTCTGCTCAGTCAAGTACTGAACTAAGTAATATTTTTCTGAGGCTGTTTAGTGCTTACTTGCATATTGTTGAGGTTTTAGGTTAATACTCGGTATCCTATGGTTGTGAGGTTATAGTGCAGACTGTGCTTCAGATGGGATGTTTGGGAATTTTGGAAGCCAATCATCTCCAGTTACTATTCAGATAGATGGTGTTGGCTCCACCCTGGCATTTGTGTATTTGAGAGAAATGTCCTTTATTGGCATTTCTCTCAGGCTAACTTCGTGCAACATAGATATGCAACAGTTGATATTTACATGGCCGTGGCATCATCAGGTGTCATGCAAAAGATGAAGATAATTGAGGAAGTAATTATGACAGGTCAAGAAATGAGCTAATCCTAGTTACTAGTTCTAAAAATCCCGAACCTTCCCCTATGTCAAATTTTAATGTTTTTGTTTGTCTTTTAGTAGTTAACCTAAATATTACCCAAAACCTTTTCACTCCAGGTTCTGTAATCCCCGATATGCTGATTTTGAGGAGCTGGAGAGGAAGTTCTGGAAGAACTTGACATTCAATCCCCCGCTGTACGGTGCAGATGTCAGTGGCACCCTGTATGATCCAGTAAGTGTCACCTTTTTACAAGTTTTGAGTTGTAATTTTAGTTTGTTCCCATTGTGTTCTTACTTCACCAAAACCAATACTCATTAGCATGTTCAGAAAGCTCCCTCTCTTAAGACACCTCACAACATGCTTCTGTTGAGAATGGCATCCATGCTTCGCTTGGCAGCCAGACTGCAGGTGTTAGGGTGCTGGTACACGTGTATCTGGGCAAAAATATTCCATGTAGTTACAAACAGTGATGGCCTGGCGGTCTGTCCAGGGTGTCTCCCCGCCTGCCGCCCAGTGACTGCTGGGATAGGCTCCGGCATCCCACTATCCCGGTTGGGATAAGTGGCTTGTATAATGGATGGATCGAGTTATAAAAATTGGGAAGCTCTTTGTGCATTTAATATTAATCACTCTGAGGCGTCCGGGTGGTGTGGCGGTCTATTCCGTTGCCTACCAACACAAGGATCTTCAGTTCGAATCCCCGTGTTACCTCTAGCTTGGTCGGGCGTCCCTACAGACATAATTGGCCGTGTCTGTGGGTGGGAAGACAGATGTGGGTATGTGTCCTGGTCGCTGCACTAGCACCTCCTCTGGTTGGTCAGGGCGCCCGTTTGGGGGGGGGGGGGGGACCGGGGGGAATAGCGTGATCCTCCCACGCGCTACGTCCCCCTGGTGAAACTCCTCACTGTCAGGTGAAAAGAAGCGGCTGGTGACTCCACATGTATGGGAGGAGGCATGTGGTAGTCTGCAGCCCTCCCCAGATCAGCAGAGGGGGTGGAGCAGAGACCAGGATGGCTCGGAAGAGTGGGGTTATTGGACAGGTACAATTGGGGGAAAAAATGGGGAATAATAAAAAAAAATTAATCACTCTGCATCTTAATTCAGTTTGGAATGTGTCAAAAGTGAAACGAAGAAATAAAAAAGTTTGTGGATTGAAACATTGGTGGATGTGATATTGCATTTTGAACATTCCCCCAGTATTTTTTTTACTAGTAAAAAGTGTTTTTTTTGTTTGTTTTTTTTTAGCCTTCAGTGGCGTTGTTTTATCTCCTTGTTTTCACTGTGTGACGTCCTCTGAGACTGTAACTGTCCCACTGTGGCCTGCTGGCGTCCCAGTGCGTGTTTCTTACTTCAGACTCCCCCCCCCCCCCTTTTTTTTTTTTTCTCCCCAGTTGTATTTGGCCAATTACCCCACTCTTCTGAGCTATCCCGGTCTCTGCTCCACCCCCTCTGCTGATCCAGGGAGGGCTGCAGACTACCACATGTCTCCTCCGATACATGTGGAGTCACCAGCCGCTTCTTTTCACCTGACAGTGAGGAGTTTCACCAGGTGGACATAGCACGTGGGGGGATCACGCTATTCCCCCCAGTTCCCCCTCCCCCCCGAACAGGCGCCCCGACCGACCAGAGGAGGTGCTAGTGTAGCGACCAGGACACATACCCACATCCGGCTTCCCACCAGCAGACACGGCCAATTGTGTCTGTAGGGACGCCCGACCAAGCTGGAAGTCCACAAGGCGCTCCCCTGGCAGTGTGCATAATGCTTGTATCACCTTCAACTGCAGTTCCTCCTACTCCGATGACTCCATGTTCCGCGGGTGACAGGGCAGTATGTGGGCTGTGATAGCGTTAGCTGCGAGTAGTGGTGTTAGTTCTCCTGGTAACTTTGATTTACCTCAGATCGCAGGCAGGCCGTGCTCAGGTATCCTGCAGCTCACTGTCGCAAGTTCACCACCCGATGTCGCCGACCCTGCTAAGTTGAAGGGCTGAGTGACAGTTGAGGTTACTTTACATTACAAACCCGTTCCTCTTCTCTTTAGTGTTCCCTGATCAGGTAATGGAAAGAAAAAAGTTCAGACTCTGAAACAAATAAGAATTATTTTGCCTGACTTGAACACTCCTCTTCCTCCTCAGGATGTAGCTGAGTGGAACATTGGCCATCTGAACACCATTCTCGACACCGTGGAGAACGAGAGCGGCATCAAGATCAAAGGCGTTAACACACCTTACCTCTACTTTGGCATGTGGAAGAGCGCCTTCGCCTGGCACACAGAAGACATGGATCTCTACAGCATCAACTATCTGCACTTTGGAGAGCCCAAATCCTGGTAAAGCCACTTGAAATGTCCCTTTTGTGTCAGAAACCAACACTATGTAGAAGAAAACAAGTTTTGCATTTTTCCCTCAGGTCACATTTAACTGCTTTAAAATATTTAAATTTTGAAGAATTACTCATCACAACCAATTTTAATCTCTCAACGGGATAAAAAATGTTCCTGTGGCACGTGTCCAAGAGACTGATGGAGTCCTCTACGTGAACTAGGTTGCAGCAGGTTTTGCACAGGGAGAAGAATGTTATCATAGCAAAAACTGTCTTGGTAAATTAATGTTAAGATATAAATAAATGTTGAAACACAAACATTTTTCGTCAAATTATAATAATTTATTTTATTAATTTTTTTATTTTATTTTTGGATTTCCTCCCTTTTTCTCCCCTATTGTACTTGACCAATTCCCCCACTCTTCCGAGCTGTCCGGGTCGCTGCTCCACCCCCTCTGCTGATCCGGAGAGGTTGAAGACTACCACATGTCTACTCCAATACATGTGGAGTCACCAGCCGCTTCTTTTTACCTGACAGTGACGAGTTTCACCAGGGGGATGTGGCGCGTGGGAGGATCACGTTATCCCCCCCCCCCCAAACAGGTGCCCCGACTGACCAGAGGAGGCGCAAGTGCAGTGACTAGGACACATACCCACATCCGGCTTCGCACCCACAGACACAGCCAACTGTGTCTGTAGGGACGTCCGACCAAGCCGGAGGTAACACAGGATTCAAACCAGCAAGCCCTGTGTTGGTAGTCAACAGAATAGACTGCTACGCTACCCGGACGCCCCTCTTTTATTAAATTTTATATAAATTAAACTGAAACTGAAATTTCGTGTAATTTTTTTCTAATTAGGCAGGATTTCCCTGTCTAATACAACGTTCTAAAAGAGTTAGGCATGACTGAAGCCTAACTGTTCAATATACATGTGCTCAGTTATAGTTAATATGTTCAGTATACATGTGATAAGTCCATAGTTAATATGTTCAATGTACATATGATCAGTCCATAGTTAATATGTTCAGTATACATGCGATCAGTCCATAGTTAATATGTTCAGTATACATGTGATCAGTCCATAATTAATATGTTCAATATACATATGATCAGTCCATAGTTAATATGAGCAGTATACATGTGACCAGTTATAGTTCATATGTTCAGTATACATGTGATCAGTCCATAGTTAATATGTTCAGTATACATGTGATCAGTTGTAGTTAATATGTTAAGTATACATGTGATCAGTCCATAGTTAATATGTTCAGTATGCATGTGATCAGTCCATAGTTCATATGTTCAGTATACATGTGATCAGTTATAGTTAATATGTTCAGTATACATGTGAGCAGTCCATAGTTAATATGTTTAGTATACATGTGATCAGTCCATAATTAATATGTTCAATATACATGTGATCAGTCCATAGTTAATATGTTCAGTATACATGTGATCAGTTATAGTTCATATGTTCAGTATACATGTCATCAGTTACAGTTAATATGTTAAGTATACATGTGATCAGTTCATAGTTAATATGTTCAGTATACATGTGAGCAGTCCATAGTTAATATGTTCAGTATAATGTGATCAGTCCATAGTTAATATGTTAAGTATACATGTGATCAGTCCATAGTTAATATGTTCAGTATACATGTGATCAGTTATAGTTAATATGTTCAGTATGCATGTGATCAGTGATAGTTAATATGTTCAGTATACATGTGATCAGTTATAGCTAATATGTTCAGTATGCATGTGATCAGTTATAGTTAATATGTTCAGTATACATGTGATCAGCCCAGAGTTAATATGTTAAGAATACATGTGATCAGTCCATAGTTCTTATGTTCAGTATACATGTGATCAGTTATAGTTAATATGTTCAGTATGCATGTGATCAGTGATAGTTAATATGTTCAGTATACATGTGATCAGTTATAGCTAATATGTTCAGTATGCATGTGATCAGTTATAGTTAATATGTTCAGTATACATGTGATCAGCCCAGAGTTAATATGTTAAGAATACATGTGATCAGTCCATAGTTCTTATGTTCAGTATACATGTGATCAGTTATAGTTCATATGTTCAGTATACATGTGAGCAGTCCATAGTTAATATCTTCAGTAAACATGTGACCAGTCCATAGTTAGTATGTTAAGTATACATGTGATCAGTCCATAGTTCATATGTTCAGTATACATGTGATCAGTTATAGTTAATATGCTCAGTATACATGTGATCAGTTATAGTTAATATGCTCAGTATGCATGTGATCAGTGATAGTTAATATGTTCAGTATACATGTGATCAGTTATAGCTAATATGTTCAGTATGCATGTGATCAGTTATAGTTAATATGTTCAGTATGCATGTGATCAGTTATAGTTAATATGTTCAGCATACATGTGATCAGTTATAGTTAATATGTTCAGTATACATGTGAGCAGTCCACAGTCAATATGTTCAGTATACATGTGATCAGTTATAGTTAATATGTTCAGCATACATGTGATCAGTTATAGTTAATATGTTCAGTATACATGTGATCAGTCCATAGTTAATATGTTCAGTATACATGTGATCAGTTATAGTTAGTGTGTTCAGTATGCATGTGATCAGTCCATAGTTCATATGTTCAGTATACATGTGATCAGTTATAGTTAATATGTTCAGTATACATGTGAGCAGTCCACTGTCAATATGTTCAGTATACATGTGATCAGTCCATAGTTAATATGTTAAGTATACATTTGATCAGTCCATAGTTAATATGTTTAGTATACATGTGATCAGTTATAGTTAATATGTTCAGTATACATTTGATCAGTCCATAGTTAATATGTTCAGTATACATGTGATCAGTCCATAGTTAATATGTTCAGTATACTACATGTGATCAGTCCATAGTTAATATGTTAAGTATACATGTGATCAGTCCATACTTAATGATTATACACTTCTAAAATCAGTATCATGAAAATTGTCTTTGCCAAAGGAAAAAAAAATGTCTGAATTGTCTCAGAAAAGGGAATACTTTTTTTTTTCAATAAATTTGATTAGTCCGGGTATCATAGTGGTCTTTTCCGTTGCCTACCAACATGGGGATCACCGGTTCGAATCCCCGTGTTACATCCAGCTTGGTCGGGCGTCCCTACAGACACAATTGGCTGTGTCTGCTGGTGGGAAGCCGGATGTGGGTATGTGTCGTGGTCGCTGCACTAAAGCTTCCTCTGGTCGGTCGGGGCGCCTGTTCAGGGGGGAGGAGGAACTGGGGGGAATAGCGTGATCCTCCCGCGCTATACGTCCCCCTGGTGAAACTCCTCACTGTCGGGTGAATAGAAGCGACTGGTGACTCCACATGTATGGGAGGAGGCACGTGGTAGTCTGCAGTCCTCTCCGGATCAGCAGAGGGGGTGGAGCCGCGACCGGGACAGCTTGGAAGAGTGGGGTAATTGGCCAAGTACAGTTGGGGAGAAAAAGGGAGAAACATCCAAATAAATAAATGAATAAATGTGTCTTAGTGTTTCCAATAGCTTTCCTGTTCTTCCTCAGGTACGTTGTCCCACCAGAACATGGAAAAAGATTAGAACGACTTGCCAAGGGTATGTGTTGGGTTCTTAAAGGACGATCCTAGTTATGGTGTTATAATGATGATGTGCTTGTGTAGTTGTGCTAAAACTGCACTTCAGTAAATCATCAGCAGTGTTGTAATTAATTCACCTGGCATCACAAGCCTCCAGTCAGTTTCAGTGTGACAGACACACATGTTGGCACGCCCAGCGAGCTCACATGGAGGCTATGTTAGCCAGTATATCTTGTGCCTCTTAGAGACAAAGAAGACATCCCCACCTCATTTAAATACACGAACAGGGACACTCAGTAAACATATATTTATCTCAAATGTTCTCATTTGCTGTTTTTGTTCCAGGGTTTTTTCCAGGGAATGCTCAGAGTTGTGAAGCTTTTCTGCGGCACAAGATGACCCTGATCTCCCCCTCAGTCCTGAAAAAGTACAGCATACCATTTGACAAGGTAACATGTAATACTGAGCTGGGCTGATGAGGCCATCGCTCTCGTGAACACTTAACAGCACGGTGCAGGAATACACACTTATCATGTAAATATGACACTTTGTAAACGGCCCCCTCTGGTCGACGTGTCTCACCTACACATCTACCATGTGCACCACCTCTTTACACCAGATGTGCAACACAATACAAATGTACAACTGTAAATACACATATAACTGCTGTACACTGGTTACACTGGTTGTTGCTGTTATTGTTGTGGTTGTAACATAGGTATATAATGTAGTATGTAGGTGTGAGGCTGGTGGTAGATGAATATATAGTGTGTACTTCTGGTACATAAGATGATATAGTGTAATATAGTGGGAGTATATAGTATTGTATATGGTATATAATATAGTATGTAGTTGTGAGGCTGGTGGTAGATGAATATATAGTGTGTACTTCTGGTACATAAGATAATATAGTGTAATATAGAGGGAGTATATAGTACTGTATGTGGTATATAATATAGTATGTAGTTGTGAGGCTGGTGGTAGACGAATATATAGTGTGTACTTTTGGTACATAAGATGATATAGTGTAATATAGAGGGAGTATATAGTATTGTATATGGGCATGATGGGTTGTGGATTGTTGTATGGTATATGCTATAGTGTATGGGCAATAGAGTATATAAGCAATATGGTATAATATATCGGTGGCATAGTGGCGCAGTGGTTACCACCGTCACCTCACAGTAGGGAGGTCCTGGGTTCGAGCCCCGGGGTAGTCCAACCTTGGGGGTCATCCCAGGTTGTCGTCTGTGTGGAGTTTACATATTCTGCCCGTGTCTGCGTGGGTTTCCTCCAGGTGCTCTGGTTTCTTCCCACAGTCCAAAGTAGGTCCGGTGAATCGGCCGTACTAAATTGCCCCTAGGTGTGAATGTGTGTGTGTGTGTGTCGGCCCTGTGATGGCCTGTCCAGGGTGTCTCCCTGCCTGATGCCCAATGACTGCTGGGATAGGCTCCAGCATCCCGCGAACCTAAGAGCAGGATAAGCGGTTTGGATGATGGGGGGATGGATGGTATAATATACGGGCATAGGTTGTTGATTACTCAACCATAACAAAACTCTTCATAGTAGCGACATACCTGTTGTGCATACATTATCCAAACCACTTATCCTGCTGTCAGGGTCGCGGGGATGCTGGAGCCTATCCCAGCAGTCATTGGGCGGCAGGCGGGGAGACACCCTGGACAGGCCAGCAGGTCATCACAGGGCCCACACACACTGAGATTATGTTTATTATGAAATAACCGCAGTCAGTACTCGTTGTAATGGGACAGTAAAGATAACATTCTGTACTGTGTGATGTGTGGTGATCAGGCTTATAGCTGTTTCCTCGTAAGGTATACGTATATGCAGCTCAGGAAGAGATCAAGTCACTCTACTGTCATAGAACGTCATGTGAACATCTCTACAGCTGCTGTCACGGCCACGGCGAGACGCTTAGATGATGTTGGACATGTCAAAGTCAAAGTGTCTTTATTGTCCCTTTGTGTGCCTTTATTGTGCCTTTCTGAACACCTTCCTATTGTAAAGGTGCCCATTTGATGAGCCTATCAAGCCTTTTTTTTATTGGCCAGAGTCAAGTTACCAAGCCAAGCAACAGTACAGTACATTAAAACTGTTTCAATAAAACTTGTATAGAAGAGAGTCATCATCTGGGAGGAGACACTATATGAGCACATTTTCCTCTGGAAAAAACAGTCTTTGTTGGACCTTCTGTGATGTGGAAGCAACATGAGTTTCAAAGCAGTGTGTTGTGGAGAACAACCCCCAGATATTTGTAGCTGTCCACAAGCTCCATGTCGGCACCTTTAATGCTGGTTGGTACAGGACTAGGAGGAGTCCTTCTAAAGCTGATCATCATGTCTTTAGTTTTAGACACATTTAAGTGGAGAAAGGACTCATCACACCAAGACACAAAGTCATCGACCACAGGTTCATGTTGTCCCGTCTCCCCTTCAAGAAGACTCACAATCACAGAGTCATCCGCAAATGTGAATATAGGTCTATTGGTATGGTTGCTATAGCGACGGCCATTAGTGTACAAGATGTAGAGGAACGGGGAGGGGCAACAGCCCTGAGAGGAACCGGTAGGAGAGTACAGCTGATTGGAAAAGGAGCCATTAACCCTCACACATTGGGACCTATCAGTCATGAAGTCCAGTATCCAGCCAACTAGATGAAGATCCAGTCTGAAGAGATGAATTAGCTTTTCTTCTAACATATGTGGCTGGATCGTGGTAAGGCTGAGGAGAAATCTATAAACGACAGCCTGGCATGAGCATTTGTCTTCTCAAGATGGCGCTACAGAAAATGTAATAGTGTTATCGTGGCAATCTATGGTAGCAACTGGAAACAGGATGGCGCTGGACCACCTGTTAGCCTCACAGGGTGGCGTATGTAAGGTGATCTCCGCTGAATGCTGTGCATATAGTATTACTAGCAATGATGCTGAAATATCAGAATTGAAAAATCATACTGAACAAGGGGTAAAAGATGTTTGGCCCCTTGGTATCTGTGGGTGCGTCATTTATGGGTATTCTTCTGTGTTTCATCATTACTTGTATGATTGGTGTGATCTGTAAATATTGTATTAAGACTGTACTTAATGCTGCACGAGTTCAACATTTTGCTGACCCCTGGGTTCCACCATATGATGGTGATGATGAGGATTTCTAGCAAGTGTCTACAGTCACTTCATTTAATAGAGTAGTTCCCCAAGACCCTTTCCTTTATTTTGAGTTATTGGTTTCTTTTCCTTTCTTTATGTTAATGCTTAGTTAGTTAATTTGTAACCAGTCTACATGTGTGTTATCAATATATCTCATTTATTGTTTCATCATTTATTCATTGTTTGATGTTACTGGGGACTATCTTGTGTTTAGATGGATTTTGAGCATTCACATAAGTTTTTCCCAAAGGTCAACACTGGGTTTTTCTTGTGATATGGCTGCTCAGATTAGTGTAGGTCACCTCTCCAATCTTTTACTCATTTCTAGTCAAGAGTGAGGTGAGGTGTTTGGTTGGAGAGGACATGGGATGATTGTGACTTCTGTCTGACTACTGAATTTATATGGAGTGTGTTGGTGTAAACCTGATGCATGTCAGTTGGCTTACAACTGACAGGACAGACAGGCCTCACAGTCATTCTGTGTGAGGTAAGATGTTCCCCAGGATGTGTATCCGTTGTCATGTTTTCTTTGATGCTTTATCTAGACGATTTGTTGTTGATTAAAAGTAATCGACCGTGGGTACGACGTTAAACTGCAACCGTTGGGTCGTTGGCAACTAAACTGGCACCCCGACTTCAACCCTTGGGTTGTTGGGGGGAGGGTGTGTGGACACCCAGCAGGACTAAAAACAAAACCTGTCAAAAGGCGAATGAGTTCCTCTGTGAACCAACAGCCATCCATACCTGGAGAGGAGATAGGGACCACCAGGTCCTCCCCCTACTGACACACCATGATGACTCAACCAAACTCAATCACCATAAACGGTGGAAGAGACTTGTGGAGGCATCAACTGTGCTCCTGTGACCTCCATAGGTTACTGATCATGATGAAAAGTAAACAGAAAGGGGGGGTTTTGAGGGCAATTCATATGTGACATTTTCTTACTTTTAATCTTTCACCATGTATGACCTATACCATGTTTACTTTATTCTACATTGCTTGGGAGGTGGTGAGTATTGGGCCAGATGTCGTACTTGCCAAAAGGAATGTGAAGTGGTGCAGTGGCCTCTCTCTTCCTGGTGTAGTGATCGCTGCAGGTCCATCAGTACCTTAGCATATGGCCGCTCCTATGCAAATGTGTCCGCAGCAGCAGCTTCTCGTGGTACCTCCTGTTTTCACATAATCTGCTGCGGGGGTGACCAGGTTCCTGGCGGTATAACCGGGTGGGTCGATTGGACTCGTTGGCCTTGGTTGGCAGCCAAACTAGGAGAAGGAAAACTCTGATTTAAAAACTCTGCTGCCTTGCTGGTGTACTCATTTATGAGAAAGGCTTCGGGAAGAAACCCTGAGGAAAAATCTGCATCCGTCGCCACTGCCAGTCATCTCGCTAGTCTTGCCACTGGTAGTAGGTGGTCACGGACGAGAGAGTGGGGCTGATGATGCACAACTCTCTCTCACTTTAATCATCGCACAAGTCATCAGTCATCCACCACAGCATGACTAGATGGTCCTCATCTCTGCGACGGACGAATAACAACAAATAACGTTGCTTAGATGGATGCTTAAAGTCCATGTGTAGCAGAACAGAGGCGGTTTCATAAGGCGTCTCCTCCAGGTGCACAGATAAAGGCCTACTGTTAAGTGTTGGCTGATAGCAGAGGAATGTGTAGGAGCTCACTGAGTGTAGCAAGTGTGTGCACAGTAATCGGAGAAGTAGCCTTGGTGGATGAGAGCTGGAGGACATGAGATAAGGAGGAGAGGAACACACAACTGCCCTATAAGAGACACTGAACTGTACTGATCAGCAATTTCAAACATATGGGCATGTGCGGCTGTTCATTGAACATATATTTTTTCTCACTTAAGTTTTTATTAAGTTTTCAAAAAGATATAAACAACAGTACAAAAACATCAACACAAGAAGAATACAGTAAGATATACAAACAGATAAAAATGATAATAAAAAAAATAGTTGTCTGGAGATATTTCAATATTCACACAAATATTTTAATTAGGCGTTCATTTCGTCAGTGTCATTTCCCATATCAATGTTGCATTTTTCCAGTTCTTTTTAAATATATTCTCTTGGACTCTCAAAATGGGTGTCCACTTTTTCATGACAAAAATGTCTTCGACAGTTTCCATCCACGCTTCCTGTCTTGGAGTGTTAACATTACGCCAGTTTGTGGTAACGTCTTTCTTACTGCTGCAAGTAAAACTTTAGTCAAGTAGAGATCTCCTCTCATCACATCATCATCAGTGTTACCAAGATGCATCACAGGGCAAGTGTTTGGGATTTCATATCCCATAATATTGTTGATACCTACGTTTACATTCTGCCAATATAACCTTATCTTTGTGCATTTCCAGAGAATGTGCGAGTGGTCAGCCTCCATGCTCCCACACAGCTTCCATGCTCCCACACAGCTTCCATGCTCCCACACAGCCTCCATGCTCCACACAGCTTCCATGCTCCCACACAGCTTCCATGCTCCCACACAGCCTCCGTGCTCCACACAGCCTCCATGCTCCACACAGCTTCCATGCTTCCACACAGCCTCCATGCTCCACATAGCCTCCATGCTCCCACACAGCCTCCATGCTCCCACACAGCCTCCATGCTCTCACACAGCCTCCATGCTCCACACAGCCTCCATGCTCCCACACAGCCTCCAACAATGCTGTTGTGCAGCAGCAGGCCTGCTTTGTATTTTGGGTGTTATGCAAAAGCGAGTTAAATTCTCCCAGCAAAATAATTGAACATGTCTTAAAATTGTGTGACAGTACTGTAAGATATTTTTATCTCGCTCCTCATTTAATGTCAGAGTAGGATTAAATAATTGCCATGACATGAGCCATAATGATTCGTCTTTGTCATGCATGTGCAGACATGCTTGCCTCCAATGTTCTGTTGTTGTTCCATTTATTTCTTGTGTTTTTTCTTTGTGTGTGTGTGTGTGTATGTGTGTGTGTGTGTGATGTGAACCAGAGTCAAATTCCCTGTGTGCATGCACACTTGGCCAGTAACGTTGATTCTGATTGTTGAACGAAAATAAGATATGAATCCAGTAGTTTACATCTGAGCTCTTTTAATCATGTGTTTTTACCTGATGTCCAGGTCACTCAAGAGGCTGGCCAGTTCATTGTGACGTTTCCCTTTGGTTACCATGCTGGTTTCAACCATGGCTTTAACTGTGCCGAGTCCACCAACTTTGCTACTCAGCGATGGATTGATTATGGCAAACAAGCAACACTGGTACACAATGTCTTTGAATGTATTAATGATCTCATGTGCTAAGGACAGTCATCTAGGATGACAGGAAATGTTTACATTCTTACTGTGTAGGGAATGGATGGTTATCATGATGTCTGTGTGTGTGATTTTGGTGCAATTGGTTGAAGTATTTATTTTTAATGCCAGTCTGAAAAAGGTATCATTGTAAATGCAATACAAAAAAAAAATCCCTAATACTCAATTCAAGCATCTGGAGCTGACATGTCCCGGTATGCAAATTGATGACCCATCGGCATTTGGGCTGTGAATTAGCTGTAATCTCCTTTTTTTTCCCCCTCAGTGTTCCTGCCGTCAGGACATGGTAAAGATTTCAATGGATGTATTTGTGCGCAAGTTCCAGCCAGATCGTTACAAGCTGTGGAAGGCAGGGAAGGACACTACACCTATTGACCACTCCAAGCCCACGCCAGAGGCTGAAGAGTTTTTGAAAGAAGACAAGGCAGAGCCAGTTGAGTTTTTGAAAGAAGACAAGGTGGAGCCAGTTGAGGAGTTTTTGAAAGAAGACAAGGCGGCACCAGTTGAGGAGTTTTTGAAAGAAGACAAGACGGAGCCAGTTGAGGAGTTTTTGAAAGAAGACAAGGCGGAGCCAGTTGAAGAGTTTTTGAAAGAAGACAAGGCGGCACCAGTTGAGTTTTTGAAAGAAGACAAGGCGGAGCCAGTTGAGGAGTTTTTGAAAGAAGACAAGGCGGCGCCAGTTGAGGAGTTTTTGAAAGAAGACAAGGTTGAGCCAGTTGAGGAGTTTTTGAAAGAAGACAAGGCGGCACCAGTTGAGTTTTTGAAAGAAAGCAAGGCGGAGCCAGTTGAGGAGTTTTTGAAAGAAGACAAGGCGGAGCCAGTTGAGGAGTTTTTGAAAGAAGACAAGGCGGCACCAGTTGAGTTTTTGAAAGAAGACAAGGCGGAGCCAGTTGAGTTTTTGAAAGAAGACAAGGCGGAGCCAGTTGAGTTTTTGAAAGAAGACAAGGTGGAGCCAGTTGAGGAGTTTTTGAAAGAAGACAAGGCGGCCCCAGTTGAGTTTTTGAAAGAAGACAAGGCGGAGCCAGTTGAGGAGTTTTTGAAAGAAGACAAGGCGGAGCCAGTTGAGTTTTTGAAAGAAGACAAGGCGGCGCCAGTTGAGGAGTTTGTGAAAGAAGACAAGGTGGAGCCAGTTGAGTTTTTGAAAGAAGACAAGGTGGAGCCAGTTGAGGAGTTTTTGAAAGAAGACAAGGTGGCGCCAGTTGAGTTTTTGAAAGAAGACAAAGCGGAGCCAGTTAAGTTTTTGAAAGAAGACAAGGCGGGGCCAGTTGAGGAGTTTTTGAAAGAAGAGAAGGCGGAGCCAGTTGAGGACGGTCCCTGTGAGGCGGCTGCCAGGGATGCTTCAATCGTGCAAGATGAGCAGAGGTCTGTAATCATACTCGCAGCATCTATGCTCTATTCATTTGACAGTGAATGTTGTGTCCTGTGTGTTGCTGGTTAGCATATGTGAGCTTTGTGTACTAAGTACCATATGGTTTATTCTTGAATATGACAGAATGAAGAATTCTGGCAGTACAGAAATTATTCAGTACTGTCCTCCATTTCAGCGGCAATTTATGATAATGGCCTGTTTTGTCCTTGGCTGTAATCCTGTAAAAGTAATTTTACATCCAGGAGCAATATAATAGTGGCGTGCCTTTTGTCTTCTGTCCTTTCACTGTCTCTATCTCCATCTTTCACCGTCTCTACCATTGCATCTGTTGAACTCAGCCAAGCCAACCAACCACGTGATGTCACAGGTTACAGTACAATTCAATTCAATTTATTGTCATTAAAAACAATAGTCCATGGGCCAGAGCCCAAAATTTCCTATTTCGGTACACTCAAGGTGGCAAAACTTACTTATAATTTTTGAAAGGATCCATGTCTGTAGATGATATTTTGGTATGATAACCATTCCTGAGTGGCAGCTGTATCACAGTTATCAGCTCATGAAGTTAACCACCCCCTAAAGTAAATTGCATTTTAGACGCTGGTGCATATCCTGGTTTAGCCCCATGGTCAGGACATTTTTCAATGTTCTATAATATTGTCTTTGGTATCATTTTAAAGGGGACCTTCTTAGCTTTCATTCAAGCCCTGTTGTGGATATTTCTCACAAATATAGAGGTCACTTGAGCTCTTCAACCCGTCAATAACACACATCTTTCTGCAATGTTCGCCTAAACTATATACTTTCTTTTAGCCCTGTGGCATCTAGGAATATCAGGGTCACAAAACACAAAAACTGGAATACTCACAGGACTGTAAAGATTCAGGAAATGTATAATATACCCATACTATTTAATTGTGTGAGGTGATTGTGAACCTTAAATTAGAAGGGCATTATTACTAAGAAACTAACTAGACCAAAGCCAGTTAGTCCATGGGTCAGACCAGATATCGATATCACCCAAGGTGACACAACTTCACTGGTGCCATTTTATTTGGTACACTAACAGAAGTAAAATAATACATGATAACCTTTCCAAATGAGCAGCTATTTCATTTTTCTTTCAGGAAACCTGTTTCTGTGCCTCTCACGATTGTGTATTTGCCCAGATTTTTACAAATATAGCATTTCAACACCCCTGGTACTGATTAGCCTAACTTAAACTCTGGGACAGTTCTTAGTTGGCCAACAACCAAGGATAACCAGTACTGTGTACTTCCATTCATTGTGCTAAGCTAGGCTAACGTGCAGCCAGAAAGCTTTCTACTAAACACATATAGAGGAAACTGGTATCTATCTTCTTGTCTCACTCTGGAGAAGATTGTAAGCTAATTTCCCATAATGTTAGCCTGTTCTTTTAATGTATATGTTAATATGATTAGTTAAAGTGGCTACGAGGAACTTTCATCTTGTGTTGATTTTAGCGGCCTCATGTGGACAAAATACAGCTGTTGCATAGCAACTAGGTAATGTATCTATTTGTGGCTATGTAAGATAAATAATGGTAATATGACGCTGGTGAAGCAAAGTAAACTTTGTTTTAGTAGTGTTCATACGCCTAAGTTACATGTATTTGTTTGTATGTGGCAGGTGAAAACTGACTGAATATGGCCACTGGTGAACAAGCAAGTTTTTACCCAATACCAAAGCGCCCACGGGTGGAGTGCATTATCCACTGTTCTGATGATACAGATAAGCTGGTTTCACTACAAAGTGTCGACTCATGGAGAACTCTGCTCAGGGCAGCTCAGATACGAAATCATGCACCAGTTTTGAAACTGGCAAAAGACATTCCTGAGGGACAGATTCCAGCAATCTACTACCACAGAAAGTGTCGCAGTATCTTCACTATGAAGCAAATTCTTGATGGCCTCCTTGCAAAAGAAAAGAAAAGTTGTGTCTCTGCTGAAGAGAAACAATCTAAGAGAGTAGCTCGACATGCTCCAAGTACATCTAGGACTTATGATGCAGAGTGCATATTTTGTCAGAAAAACAGCAAATATTCCAAGAGACAGAATACGAGAGAAGTACTGGTGCAGTGTCGAGAACTGCGAGCTGATGCAAAGATCAGGAGTGCAGCCACAAAGAAAAGGGACAGCAGAATCCTTGCCATTGTGAGTAGAGACCTTGTAGCAGCTGAAGGGCACTACCACAGGTCATGCTATAGACTTTACACCAAAGAAGAGGTTTCCAAAGGAGAGGTTGCCAGCAATGAAGATGATGATGCTGCAGCCCAGTATGAAGCTGCTGTGAATAAGGCATACAATGAGCTGTTCCTCTTCATCAGGATGGAGCTTTTTGGCAATCCTCAAGTGATGACAATGACTGATCTCTCTTCTAGACTGGTAGCTTCAATGAACTCCCAAGGCATTGCCCAAGTCAAGGAATCAACCAAGAAGCACATAAGGCGAAACCTGGAGAGTGAGTTTGCTGGAGCCTTGCAGATATTCCCTGATGAGAAAGGAAAATTCCTCCTCTATCCCGATAACTTGTCCATGAGGGAACTTGCCAAAGAAAATGAGTCTCTCAAACGGGAGCTGCAGACCCTGAAAAGTGTCAGTGCACAAGATGTTATAGCCAAAGCAGCCATCAAATTGAGAGCAGACATTAAAAGTCAAGATGTTCCTCAAACCTGGCCGCCTGAAGTCAAACCAGAAGCAGAATGTCCTACCATTCCAGAGTCGCTCATTATTTTCCTGTATTCTCTACTCACAGGCTCAAATGATCCTGATCATGCATCCCAGAGAGTGCAGTGCCTTCTGCAGTCATTTGGCCATGACATAGTATATGCAGTGACATGTGGAAATACCAAGCCTTCCAAGCACATTGTTCTGCCATTCAGTGTCAAATCGTTGACAGGAAATGTAGAGTTGATAAACATCCTCAACCGACTTGGTCACAGTGTGTGTCCTATTCACAGATGGAAGAGATCAACACTGCCCTGTGTCTCCAGAAACTCTCATCATCAGGGAGTGGCATTGCCCTTCCAGCTAACATCCATCCTGGCATATTCACAACTTTAGCCTGGGACAATATCAACCGTCTTGAAGAAACTGTCAGTGGTGAGGGAACATCTCACAGAGTCAATGGGATTGCTGTGCAAGCAAAGCCAGTCAACCCACTTCCTGTCCAACCCATGCCCACTGTTCCCAAAACAAAGAAGAGAAGCATTGATGGACCCCCACCAATGTTACCAACTTACAATGCTGGACAACGGGTAGGGCCACCACAAAGCAAAAAGTCAGATGCCGATACTGCAGCCAATACTAAGCTTGCCAGAGAGAAAAACCTTCTTTGGGTCCTAGCACGCATGTCACAACAAGAAGAACAGTCAGTCAGCAGCTGGACAGGCTTCAACATCCTGACTCTAGGAGAGATGACGGTCATCCCCGACAATATAGGCTATCTGCCTACCATCAATGCTCCAGCGACACAAATGTCTACTGTCAACGAGGTGCTTAACCAGTCACTGAGCATCATGCAGTGCTTAGGCCTGAGGAAGATTGTCTGTGTCTTTGACCAAGCCCTGTATGCGAAGGCTGTCGAGATCACATGGAAACACCATGACAAGTTCCATGATATCATCGTTAGGCTTGGGGTATTCCACACCATCTGCACACTGCTGACAATAATAGGAAAGCGTTTCCAAGATGCTGGACTCAAAGACCTCTGCATTGAGTCTGGCATGATTGCAGAAGGCTCAATTGCTGGTGTTATGGATGGCCGCAAGTACAACAGGGCAGTGCGACTACACAAGCTCCTGTATGAGGCTCTCATGCGACTGACCTTGAATGGTTTCCTGTCCTGGTTGGAAGAAACTCACAGGAATGACATGGTTCACCTGAATGAGACACTGACGACCATTGACAGCCTTGGGAAAGAAGTCTCACAACATGCTTTGAAGGAGGTCCTCAAGAACAGCTCTTGTACACGCATCATGGATCTATTTGAAGTCTACCGTGAGTTCCTTAGAGGTGGAAACGGCAGCATCTTGAACTTCTGGATGTCCTATTTGGACATGGTTGAAATCTTGTTGGGGCTCATCCGAGCATCCAGAGAGGGAGACTGGATGCTACACTTGGCTAGCATTCGAGCAATGATCCCATGGTGCTTTGCTTATGACAGGATGAATTATGCACGCTACCTCCCCTACTACTACGCCCAGATGTCTGAGCTGCCCATCACACACCCAGATGTGTACACAGAATTCATGGAAGGAGGCTTCTCAGTCCAACTGGGCTCCACCAATCCCTTTGGCCGAATCCCTGTTGACCAAGCTATAGAAGAAACGGTGAACAAAGACACCCAAACAGCTGGAGGGACAAAGGGATTCAGCTTGAAGCCAGGAGCTGTGACCAAATATTATCTCACAGCTGAGTATAGAAGCATGTACCTCAGACAGCTGAGAGACCTGACAGGGCAAGGCAGGTGCAAATGGTCTCATCCAGATCTACAGAGTCCAAGGATCGAGAGAGATGAAGCAGATGTCCAGTCTCTCATGGACCTTATGGAGAATAACTGGCTCAATCCTATGTCCCCTGATGAGATTGATTTGATTAGCCTCTCCACTGGCAACATGGCTCCACCTGATGTGACCATAGATCTCTTGAGAGCTCTTGAGAAAGGAGAAGAGGCCTACCAAGCATTCCAGCAAACAAGGTTAGATGCAGACCCACCACCTGTGAAATTCCACGACAAGATGACCAAGCAAAGTCTGAAAACATTCTCCAATGTCAGCACAAAACAAGCTCATGGAAAGAAAGCACAGGATGTGGTTCTGAAGGCAGATAGAAACCTTTTCAGTCACATGATCCTGGTGGCTGAAAGCAGGAAGGTGAATCTGAAGGATGTCCTTGCCTACCCATTGGGCCCACTACCATGGGCACTGGCAAATGCTGATGGGTCCTTACGCAAAACAAACAAGGCTGCACTTGCCAGAGAGCTTGAAAAGAATGTATCTCCTGCAGAAGACATCCCAATCCCATCTACTTCCTCATTGATGGGATGAGCCTGGTCCAAAAAATGAATGGCAACAACAAAACCTTTGCACAGGTGGCAGAGTCAGCCTTGACCCAGGTCCTCCATGAGGGAGCACAGAGTGGGAGGATTGATGTTGTTTTTGATGTCTATCACCAGACTTCGATCAAAGATGCTGAACGACTGAACCGGGATGGAGACATCACTCTCCAGTACAAGAATCTTGCAGGGGGACACCACGTCCAGCAGTGGAGAAAATTTCTGTGCAGTTCCTCCAACAAGACCAGTCTCATCAAGTTTCTGGTGGAAGAGTGGAAACTCCCACGATACAGAGCTATGCTGCATGGCAAGGTGTTGTACATGACCTGTGAGGAAACCTGCTACAAGTTGACAGAAGATGGGTGTGAGAAAGCAGCAGAACTGCACTCCACACATGAAGAAGCTGACACCCGTCTGCTCCTGCATGCATTGCATGCAGCAAATGCGGGCTTAAAGTCAGTTATCATCACAGCTGAGGACACTGATGTCATGGTGCTTTGTCTTGGCTTCCAGAAGGACATCACCTGTCCCATCTACCAGGAGTGTGGGACTCAGAACCGCACACGGTTTGTCGACATCACCAAACTGACAAGTTCACTTGGAGACAGCATCTGTGACAGCCTAATTGGCTTACATGCCTTCACAGGCTGCGACACTGTCAGTGCATTCGCTGGTCGAGGGAAGCTGAATGCCCTGAAGATAGTGAGAAAGCACACTTCCTGCCAAGAGACTTTTAGTCAACTGGGACAGACATGGAATGTGAGTGATGAGCTGTTCCAGAAAATTGAGCAGTTCACCTGTCAGATGTATGTTGCTAATAGCAGCACTGCTGAGGTGAACAAACTGCGTTACCAGCTTTTCTGCACCAAAAGGGGAGAGGTTGAGTCCAGCCAGCTGCCACCATGTAGAGACTGTCTCTTTATGCATGTTCAACGAGCCAACTATCAGGCAGCAATATGGAAGTGCTGTCTGCAGGCTAACCCTGTGGTGCCAAGCCCTACTGAGTATGGATGGACAGACGATGAAGGCAAGCTGGCCATTTACTGGATGCGCTCCCCACCTGCACCAGATGTGGTCTTGGAAATGCTAACATGCAAGTGTGTGCATTCATGCAAAATGCCAAGCTGCATGTGCCTGTCAAATGGACTTCCATGCACAGACATGTGCAGGTTACAGACCTGCAGTAACCAAAAACAGCAGGATGGTCCAGAACTGGACTTTGAACTTGGGGTGTCAGATGATGAGAGAAACGAGCAGTTTGATGAATGATAGTGTGATGATTCTGATGGTATTACTGTGGTAGTAGTCTATTGATGCACAGGATGTTGATTCTGGACTTGGTTACCCAGAGCTTGATAACAATAATGTAACCATATTCACATATACCCATTACCCTACCCATTACCATTACATATACCCACTAATGATATGGGATTACATGTATCATTGACTAAGTATATGTAAATGTCAATGTTGTTTAAAATATTAAAATAGTTCATTACCTCACTATGGTATTCCTTTTTATCATGTATTTTGATTGTGTGTTTAAACAAATGTATAGAGACCAGTTTGTGACCTAACTGGCTTTGGTCTAGTTCTCATTTAAGGCTCACAATCACCTCACACAATGAAATAGTATGGGTATATTATACATTTCCTGAATCTTTACAGTCCTGTGAGTATTCCAGTTTTTGTGTTTTGTGTCCCTGATATTCCTAGATGCCACAGGGCTAAAAGAAAGTATATAGTTTAGGCGAAAATTGCAGAAAGATGTGTGTTATTGACGGGTTGAAGAGCTCAAGTGACCTCTATATTTGTGAGAAATATCCACAACAGGGCTTGAATGAAAGCTAAGAAGGTCCCCTTTAAAATGATACCAAAGACAATATTATAGAACATTGAAAAATGTCCTGACCATGAGGCTAAACCAGGATATGCACCAGCGTCTAAAATGCAATTTAGTTTAGCGGGTGGTTAACTTCATGAGCTGATAACTGTGATACAGCTGCCACTCAGGAATGGTTATCATACCAAAATATCATCTACAGACATGGATCCTTTCAAAAATTATAAGTAAGTTTTGCCACCTTGAGTGTACCGAAATATCGTCTGGCCCATGGACTACAATGTGCAGGCACATGTTAAAAATTAAAAAGGACTGCGGCTTTGCCAAACAGTGCAAGACAGACATATACAAACACAGCAAACACAGTATAAGATATACACACATGAAGACCAAAAGATAAAGATAAGTAAAAAAAAAAGATCAAGAGTACAAAGTATTTAATGTTACAATGTTACAATTTCATTTAGCAGATGCCTTTATCTAAAGCAACGCACATCTGAGAGTTAATACAACACAAGCAAGGGTCTAGTCAGGCGGTGACAACAAACGTGAGTGCCAAAAAACTAGGTTCAAGTCTGATAGGACATAGTAGGTGTCAACAGGCAGTGCACAAAGGCAATGCATAGGGTGCATAGAAGCGTTTTTTTTTTTTTTTTTTTTTTTTTAATATTAATACCATCAGGTGTGAGGGTGTTCAAGAAAGAGCTGGGTCTTTAGCTTCTTCTTAAAGATGGAGAGGGACTCAGTGGATCGAATGGAGTTTGGTAACTCGTTCCACCACTGGGGAACTACCGAAGAGAAGAGTCTGGCTAGTGACTTAGGGCCTCGTTGTGTTGGAAGTGCCAGGTGCCTTTAATTGGCAAAGCATAGTGAACGGGACTACCTGAATGAGGGAGTTCAGGTAGGTGGAAGCCGTTGTAGTTGCTGTTTTGTAAGCGAGCATTAAGGTTTTGAATTTCATGCGGGCAGCAACTGGGAGCCAGTGGAGGGATATGAACAGTGGAGTGACATGTGCTGTTTTGAGTTGACTGAAGACCAGATGTACCACCATGTTCTGGATCATTTGCAGAAGTTTGAAAGTGCATGCAGGGAGACCTGTCAGTAAGGAGTTGCAGTAGTCGATGCGTGATATTACGAGAGCCAGTAGCAGGAGTTATGCTGCATGCTCAGAAAAGTTGGGTCTAATTTTCCTGATGTTGTACAGGACAAATTGGCATGCCTGAGCAATCGAGGCCACGTGAACCTTAAAGGTTAGTTGGTCATCAATCATGACACCCAGGTTTCGGGCAGACTTTGTGGGCATGAGTTGGGTTGATCCAAGCTGGATATTGATCTGTTGTTGTAAGAATGGACTGGCTGGGATGACAAGGAGCTCAGTCTTAGATAGGTTAAGCTGAAGGTGGCGTTCTTTCATCCATGCAGCGATATCAGCAAGGCATGATGATATCCGTGCTGAGACTATGAAGTCATATAACGGGAATGATAAGTAGAGCTGGGTATCGTCAGCATAGCAATGGTTTGAGAAACCATGGGAGCAGATGATTGTACCAAGTGATGTGGTGTATATTGAGAAGAGAAGGGGACCAGGCACTGACCCTTGGGGTACCCCTGTGGATAAACTGTGTGGTTTGGACACTTCTCCCTGAGAGGTAGGACATGAACCAGCGGAGGGCAGATGCTGAGATACCACGGTCAGTGAGTGTGGAGAGGAGGATTTGGTGGTTAACTTCATGTTCAAGTACTTTATTTATTTGTCACAGGCACCAAAATACAAAGTAAAACATGCAGTGAAATGAAGGGGGGTACTCTGTCTGTCATTATGTGAAAAATGACATAGGTCTAGATAAAAGACAAAAGATCAGTGCATTCTTAAGTCAAAATAAACAATAAATAAAAAAAACCCCAGCTGTCTGAAGTATGTGAAAGGTCGTATATATGTTGAGAGTTCTTATGGCCTGTGGATAGAAACTTCTCTTTAGTCTCTCTGTTTTGGCCCTAAGACTACAGAGGCGTCTACCAGATCCCAATAGCCTGAACAGTTCGTCATTAGGGTGAGAAGTGTCGCTCATGCTCTTCTTGGCTCATGTCCTCACCGTTCTGGTGTAAGTGTCCTGCAGGATGGGGAGGGATGTCTCTGTAGGTCAACTTGGTCACGGGCAGAGCAGTTTCCATACCAGGAGGGGATGCAACCTGTTAGGACGCTCTCCACAGCCGAGGAATAGAATGTCTTCAGGGTGGAGGGTGAGACCTTGAATTTTGTCAGCCTTTGGAGGAAGTAGAGCCTCTGTCTGGACTTGTTTAGAGTGTGCTGGGTGTGAAAAGTCCAGGTGAGGTCCTCAGCGATGTGTATGCTGAGGTATCTAAAGCTGAAGACCCTCTCCACAGGTTCCCTGTTGATCTTTAGTGGGATGTTTCCTTTCCCCTGCTGTCTCCTGGAGTCCACCACCATTTCTTTGGTCTTGCTGACGTTCAGGGTCAGGTTGTTGTACTGGCACCACTGTGCCAGGTCATCTACTTGGTTCAGATAGGCCTGTTCATTGTTGTTGGAAATCAGGCCTATTACCACTGTATGGTCTGCAAATTTGATGATTGAGGTGGAACTGTCTGTGGCTTTGCAGTCATGTGTGTAGATATTGTACAGCAGAGGGCTCAGCACACAACTCTGAGAAGCACCTGTGTTGAGGATCAATGTTCCACCTGGGGCTGGTCAGTGAGAAAGTTGTACACCCAATTACACAATGGGGTGTTGATTCCTAGCGACCTCATCTTCGTGACCCGATTGAGGGAGACTATAGTATTAAACGCTGAACTGTAGTCAATGAACAGCATACGTACGTAGTCCCCCCCCCCCCAATCCAGGTGGGTTAAGGTGGTGTGCAAGAGGTTAGAGATAGCATCGTCTCTGCACCTGTTGTTTTTATAGGCAAACTGGACGGGGTCGAATGAGCTGGGCAGGGATGAGCAGATGAAATCTTTCACCAACCTCTCAAAGCACTTCATCACTACTGATGTCAGGGCCACTGGTCAGTAGTCATTCAGGCATGATGGACTGTTGTTCTTTGGGACAGGGACAATAATGGACCGCTTGAAGCATGAGGGGACGACGGCTTGGGCCAGGGATGTGTTAAAGGTGTATTTAAACACTGGAGCTAGCTGGTTAGCGCAGGATTTTAGGGATCTTGTCAGGCCCTGCAGCTTTCTTGCCATTTACCCTCCTAAGGACCCTCCTCACATTGCTCTCTGTGACGGTGAATGGGGGTTCCCCGCTTTCTACTGTGGCCATTTGGCTGTTGTTGGTGCCGTTAGCCTCGTAGTGTGCGTAAAACATGTTCAGTTTGTCAACTAGGGAGGTATCCACACTCCTAGCCGAGCAAGGCTTGTTTTTAAAATCCGTAATGACTCGTAGTCCATTCCACATGAGAGCGGAGTCACCTTCATTAAAGTTGGCTTCCACTTTGTCCTTATAGCGCCATTTAGCCTCTTTGGTTGTCTTCCGCAGGCCGTAAGATGCTGCTTTATATTCAGTCATGTCACCAGAAATCAGCCGTGCATTGTAGGCGGTGGTGCGAGCTGTTAAAGCTGATCGAACTGCTGTATCGACCCATGGTTTCTGGTTCGGGAAGATCTTAATCTTGAAAGTTGGAATGATAGCATTTGTTAGCATAGAGATGTAACTCACTGCTACTTCTGTAAACTCACTGACGTTAGCTGAGGTCGTGCGGAACATCTCCCAATCAGTGTTCTCAAGAGCGTCCTGCAACATGGCTACCGAATGGTCAGCCCAACGCTTCACCTCTTTCGTCACCGGGGATTCCCTTAGGATTTTTTGTTTGTATTTTGGTAGGAGGAGGATAGCGGCATGGTCTGAATTGCCGAACGCTGGCAGGGAGATGGCTTTATAGTGCTCCCTAAACTGCATGTAGCAGTGATCCAGTGTGTTTCTTCCTCTCGTGGGGAAGTGAATATGTTGTTTGAATTCTGACATGCCCCGGGTAAGATTTGCTTTGTTAAAGTCACCGACCACTATGAAAGCAGCCCCCGGATACGGTTGTTGTTGTTTGTTTATCACCTCCTGCAGCTCGGATACGGCAATGTCAGTGTTGGCTTGGGGTGGAATATAGACCGCTGTGATGATTACTGATGTAAACTCGCGGGGCAGGTAGAATGAACGGCACATGATGGTTAGATGCTCCAGGTGGGGAGAGCAGGACCGAGAGAGAACCGTAACGTTCCCTGGGTCACACCGCTTGTTGTTTGTCATGAAGCAGACTCCTTCACCTTTGGATTTGCCAGACTCCTCTGTTCTATCCATACGGACAGTGGAGAAGTCTTCAGCCGGTGTAACTGCGTGGTCCGGTACGGTGGGGGTCAACCAGGATTCGGTGAAACACAGGATGTTACTGTTTCTAATGTCCCATTGGAATTGTATCCTCGCTCTGATGTCATTATTTTCTGATTGAACATTTGTGAGTAGGATGCTCGGCAAGGGTGGGCAGTTTGCATGGCTCCTCAGCCTGTTTCTGACCCCAGCTCTTTTCCCTCGATGTTTTTTGGGCCTTCTCCTGATCCCAGTGTAATCTTTCAAAAGTAAACAATCTTCATTACTCTGGCTGACGCTTCGGAGAATCTCCGGTGGTAACCCTGTTGTGGTCCCAGTAAACTGATTTCTAATCTTAAAAAGCGTATCGCGATCATATGCGATCATATTAAAGATAAATTCGGTAAAAAGTTAAAAAGGAAGTAAGTAAAACATAAGATAAGACATAAAATAAGACAGTCTCGACGGAGCAACCCTGGTTGCATCTGGTATGACCTGCGCTAACCCAGAAGTATCTTTGTGAAAGGCACCTGACAGCTCTAGCAGCAATAAAGCTGAGGACTGACCATTAGCTCTAGCCAAACACAGTGATTCTATTACCGACTGCAGTGCAGTCTCGGTAGAGTGACCCCGCTTAAAGCCAGATTGGTACTGCAAGATGGTAGCGCCCTTGCCACGAAAGATATAATGGGGCTTTTTTTTTCTTTTATATGTTTACATTTGTCGTGTTTGTTATATAATTGTTGATTAGAGTGGAAATACATTCAGTAACTCATGTTAACTTGATTGACTGCTTCATGTCCACTTTAAACACTGCATTACAGTAAAGTGATACAATTTTCTGAACTTATTCAACTATTTTAGCTCAATGAAATGAAAAATCTATGCCTCTGCCACTTGGTCATCACATCCCATTACTCATGATCATTTTTTAAGATATTCTAGTCAGTAAATATCTTAAGAAAGCACCAGTAGTCATCCCTAAAATAGCATCACATTATCAATATTTGGGGTATTCAGTCAAAAATATTGTGATCTCTGATTTTGTCAATATTAAACAGCCCTATATGGTGTTCTTTTTGAAGGGCATATTAAAAGAACAGTTGTGTTGCACATCACAACACTACAAATTTCTTTAGTCTTAGGGAAGCAGCAACAGGTGCACTGACAGCGGAAATGTCTACCAGGACCGTTGCCAGAGAAATCAATGGCCATTCCTGCAGAATTTTAGCATCATTTCAGTGAATCAACCCTGCATAACTGTTGTCCACTGACTTCCGGTTTCTACTGCAGCGGTCATACCACTTTCCGGTTTGTTGGCGTGTGCTATTGACAATGGCATATTTTTGGCGATGCCTGCAAGATTTACCATGGATAAATGTCAACGACATGCACACAACTGTCGACAAACTTTCACCTGCACGTGCCAGCAAACGAGTGAAAAGTTTCAAGTTGTACATATCAAGTTACGTCCACAATTATGAGGATGAGCGGATGGAGGGACGGACGGACGGACGGACGGAATTGTGGACGTAACTTGATATGTACAACTTGAAACTTTTCATCCGCTTGCTGGTAGGTGCAGGTGAAAGTTTGTCAACAGTTCTGTGCATGTCGTTGACATTTATCCATGGTAAATCTTGCAGCCATTGCGAAAAATATGCCATTGTCAATAGCACACGCCAACAAACAAGAAACTGGTATGACCGCTGCAGTAGAAACTGGAAGTCAGTGGACTACAGTTATGCACAACTGGCCTCACAATGACAAGCAACATTTATCTGTCACAGCCAAGGCCACTACATCAACTTTCATCACTTGCTGGATTGTGTGTAGCAGCTGGCAAAACTGTGGAAACCCACAACCACATGTGATCTGCACCAACTGTCAAAAACTGCCTCAAGTGCACCTGTATGCTCAACATCTTCATTAGGGTCTTGAATACCACCTGCATGTTTTAGTTTGCCAGACAGATTGCAGATAGTTCTGTGATTAATATGGTTGTTCTACAGTATGAACAGGCATGAGCTATACACAATTCAACTGGTGACTTGTGCCTTTCCCTCATGTTTCAGCATGATAACGCATGGCTTTATGTGCACAAGTTCTGAATGCTGAGTTTGCCCTACAATGGCCTGCATCCTTGCTGGCCATTAACATGTTTTGGATGCTCTGGATCAACCTGTGTTGCAGTCCATTTCAGGTTTTGCCAATATCCTGCAACTTCCATACAACCAGAGGAATGGGAAAATGCTCCAGGGGTGACAATTAACCACTTGTTTTAGTCTTGTAAAGGAGACACCAGAAGTTACAAATAATTTTCATAGCAGATACTGAGGGGTTTTCTTCTCCATAAACATCCTGTGTAATTTGCAGTTTTGCGGCAGTCAGATGTGTGGTTTGAAGTAATTTGGTGGTCGGTAGTTTTTGCAGTGGCTCCTGCTATAAGAGAAGGACTGCTAATAACAACTCCAACCAGTTTATACATTATTTTGCAATTACAAAATGACAAGTGCATGTTATTGCTTCAGTGCTGACGCTCAGCTTCTAGGTTAACTTAATATATTTGGCAGCAAAACTGATCTTATTGACCATTAATCAATGTTCTAGCTCACTGACTGACCGGGATTTGCCTTTTGTGGACTCTGGCACCAGGATGAGAGCACTGGGACAATAATACACTTGTTAAAGTGAAGGAAAAAAACAAACAAACATATAAAACTAAAATGCAAACTGAAAGCTTCCATTACACTGTACTACATACAGAACCCTGAAACCAAAACCTGCTCCTGAGCATCATTACGTCAGAATGTATTTAGAAGATGTTTGCCTTTGAATACTTAGTAAGCTTTCTCTTGTGCTTCAGTCCAAAGCCCCAGACTGGGGTAAAGCGTCAGCATGCTGTCGTGGAAGTCCCAGAGGATGGCGCTGCTGAACTGATTGAGAAGGAGCCAGAAGAAGTCGAGCTGAAAAAGGCCAAGCTGACCCAGAAGAAGAAAGTCACTGACATCCCTGTCAAGCCTGACAAAGGTACCACATATCTCTTTTCTATCCATTTGGGTTCTAAAGAAGGGGTTGGGGGGGTCATTACTTGGGTGATGTTTAGACTGGCAGCCCAAATCAGATTTGTTTGTGGTAAATGTAAGTTGAATCTGGCTATTGTTCTGTAGTCTGTTTAAAAAAAATTTTTTTTTTTTAAAAACCCCAATTTTTTTCAAATCAGACTCTAACCACGTTTGTATGTGGTTTGCTGTTTGATTCCCATCACATTCATAGCGTGGAGATGTAGATGCTTCTTAGTTTCACTGTGCAGATCAAATCACAAGGGCCTTCATACGCGTCTCTTCATCATTAACACCACCAGGGGTCAGTACAACAGTATGTCACACGACATGTTACAAGACAAAACAAGCATGGAGGAGAAACAGAAGAGCAGCCTTCCATGGTCACATGCTGAGATCATTATGCCTACATTCCCAAAACACCAAACACACAAATGAAAAGACATTTATTAACCTTCCAGCTATGTCTCCACCAAGTCCAGACCCCATGTGGCATGGTGATGCTGGCAGTGAGAGGAGCATGGACCAACACAGCACATGCCATCATCCTCTGTCAGTGACGATGTCCATTGCTGTGCATGTTTGCTGCACTGTGACTCGTGTGGAAGAATTTTCCTGCAGCAAAATAAATTCTCTAAGTCGGCGATTGTAGTGTGAAAAGTTGAGTTCACTTTAATCTTGCAAATGTGGGCAAAGAAAACCAGTGGCTGCAATAGTTCTGATGTTTTCCTGAACGTAGCAGAGCAAATCTTTTTATACAGGGACTAACTAAGAATACACATACAGTGGATGTAGCTTAAATTCACAGCGTTGTATACATGTCATTGACAGTGGCAGGACAGACTTACTGGCTCCAGCAGCACGGTGGAAACACTACCTGATTTAACACTGAACACCATGGGGTTTTGACCTGGGACATAGACCGGTGTTGTTTGCATAAACAGGGGCAGTTAGCGTATAGAAAGGGTGATCGTGTCACGGGGTGAGAGAAGGAAGAATCCTCCAGGGGGTAATCATCAAGTGACCGATACCTCAATAAGGCTCAAATTAAGTGAGCACTAAAGTAAAGAGGTAGTAAGAACCTGATGCCTTCCTGTCTGAAGGAAAGCCCTCGCTTATAACCAAGGTTAGGGAATATACTTCCACTCTAGACGTTGCCATGGTGACAGTAGGTATTCTCTCCATATTGGCTTGTGTGACCAAGATTTGTTGGAAGATATTCCACTAGTACATCCATGTTGTTCCCGTGTGCTGGTGTTAGGCTGATACAACACTCAAAAACAAGTAAATAAAACTTGCCAGTCAAATTGTTTGTTAGAAAAAAAAAATTAGAAATTAATGTTTCATTCCTTTATTACACTTTTATTTACAGTGGCAAGAAGAAGTAAGTGAACCCTTTGAAATTACCTACATTTATGTATAAATGTGTCTTAAAATATGGTCTGATCTTCATCTAAGTTACAGTAATGACCAAACACAACCTGTTTTAACGAGACACTAGCACTGTCACGTGGTCTGTGAGGAAACTTGTGGATGCAGCGTCCTGACAGGCTGGAGTTTGTGCAACCTGCACAAACACAATCATTTACTTTGATGGTAAATGGTGAAATCCAGTACAAAATACTGAAAAAAACACCAATTCACTATGTAGCAACCACTCAGACTCAGTTCTCCCTGCTGCTGCACACTGAGCTGAGGAGACCGCTCAGACTCACTTCTCCCTGCTCCTGCACACTGAGCTGAGGAGACCGCTCAGACTCACTTCTCCCTGCTCCTGGACACTGAGCTGAGTAGGCCGCTCAGACTCCCTTCTCCCTGCTCCTGCACACTGAGCTGAGGAGACCGCTCAGACTCACTTCTCCCTGCTGCTGCATACTGAGCTGAGGAGACCGCTCAGACTCACTTCTCCCTGCTGCTGCACACTGAGCTGAGGAGACCGCTCAGACTCACTTCTCCCTGCTGCTGCATACTGAGCTGAGGAGACCGCTCAGACTCACTTCTCCCTGCTGCTGCACACTGAGCTGAGGAGACCGCTCAGACTCACTTCTCCCTGCTGCTGCACACTGAGCTGAGGAGACCGGCACCCTTCTGTTACGTGACATGATGCCATGTTAGGGGCACAAAACGGTTTTTAGGAGCTTTGCTCAAAACGGCCACTTTTTCCTCAGAATTTGTGCCCTTATGTCTTGTAAACATAAAATCCTGCATTGACTTTTCAAATGGTTGTTTTTGCTTCATTTTCATGGTAAATTTCAGGAACATGTAAAAATGTGTGGTAAATTTCATTTCATAAAAATTCATGATAAATTTCAGTAAATTTCAGACAGGAAGAAATGGAAATGGAAACGGATGATCCGCTGTGGCGACCCCTAATGGGAGCAGCCAAAAGTAGTAATAGTAGTAGTAGTAGTAGTTGTAGTAGTAGTAGTAGTAGTAGTAATAGTAATAGTAGTAGTTTCGTGGTAAAATTTGTAAAAAAAAACATTTAACCTGCAATATGCACTTTAAAACTTTTTTTCCTCTTGGGGATGTGGTGTCCGAACAAACAAGATAACAGAACTTTATTTACAATAATATATAATACAGAGTCAATAAAAACACACCACAGTAAAATGATTAAAAGTATAGATACTCCCAGTATTTTAAAAACATCCATCCTGCGTTGCTTCTGGCATCAGATGGGAAGATATCTCTGTGAGGGGCTTTGCTGTTGCACTTTCAGACTCAGACCTCTTGACCTGTGTTTGTGCCCCTTGTTACACTCACATCTACATCTTCTTTTGTTCAGATGCTGTGAAGGTCAAGGCAGAACAGAATGAAAAAGAGGTGAAGCCGCAGTCTAAATCCCAGTCCAGAGTCAACGCCAAGAGAGCTGTGAACAGACGAAGCCCGCTGAAGAAAGAAAAAGACGTCTCAGTTCCTGAACGCCCTGAAACCCGGGCACAGCCAGCAGCACCTGCCCCCGCTGCCAGCGCTGAGAAGACTGGGTCTGCTGAGGACCTGCAGCCAGTCAGCAGCTGTAGCCCAGCACACAGACTGTTTCACAGGACCCTGAGCCCAGCTGACGTCCTCCATGTCCACAGCTATGCAAAGGGGGACTATGGGGAGGGAGAAGCCCCACCCAAGGAGGAGGTAAAGAGCATTGGAAGTGACAGTGAAACAGCGAAAAGAGACAAGCAGGCCATCAGACTGGTGAGTGCAGATATCATCATATGCATGAACCCATTTTACCCTTTTTGGCTGGACACCCTACAACCGAGAATATCGCTGAGTGATCGTGTTTAGACTGACTGACTGACTGATCTGGTCTTGGGCCGCTGGATCAGGTGACCAGTGATGTCACTGAAGTTACATGATTGCTCGGCAGATAGATATCGCATGCTAACCAATAGAACATATTGCTGCTTGTGGCTATGACTTAAATGCTAAGAATGGAATATTTTGCTGCTGGTGTCCGGGTAGCGTAGTGGTCTATTCCGTTGCCTATCAACACGGGGACCCCGGTTCGAATCCCCGTGTTGCCTCCGGCTTGGTCGGGCATCCCTACAGACATAATTGGCTGTGTCTGCGGATGGGAAGCCGGATGTGGGTATGTGTCCTGGTCGCTGCACTAGCATCTGGCTGGGGCACCTTTTCGGGGGGGGGGGAACTGGGGGAATAGCGTGATCCTCCCATGCACTACGTTCCCCTGGTGAAACTCTTCACTGTCAGGTGAAAAGAAGCGGCTGGTGACTCCACACGTATAGGAGGAGGCATGTGGTAGTCTGCAGCCCTCCCCAGATCAGCAGAGCGACTCGGACAGCTCGGAAGAGTGGGGTAATTGGCCAGATACACTGGGGAGAAAGAGTGGAAAAACTCCAAAAAAAAAAAAAATTGCTGCTCTTTCCAAATGTGGTTGCGTACTGTACCAGTCCAGCATAGAGCAGAGTAGGAGAGAAACCAGCTCGCCATGTGCCAAGAGGCATGATGGAGAGTGAACAGTTAAAGTACCCCGAATAACAACCACTCTGACCAGACACTCAGCACCGACTGAGTCTTGGAAAAACAAGCAACATCCACAGATAGAAACAGATGCAAGAGGAGGAGGAGTTAACAGATAATTAGAATAGTTATAATTACATAGCTCAACCAAGTCATGTGATACTCTGCTTCATTAACAACACATTACTGGGACCACTGCAGGAAATTGCAGGTGAATATTTAATATCCAGGAATTCACATTACAGACACTACTACCGACTATCCCTGTAACAAATTGGCCACAGTTTCGAACATTGACCATACACGGAGGCAGCACGGTGGCACAGTGTTGATGCAGTCGCCTCACAGCAAGAAGGTCCTGGGTTCGAGCCCCGGGGTAGTCCAACCCTGGGGGTCGTCCGGGGTCATCCTCTGTGGAGTTTTCATGTTATCCCCGTGTCTGCGTGGGTTTCCTCCGGGTGCACCGCCCCCCCCCCAGTCTAAAGACATGTAGGTCAGGTGAATCAGCTGTACTAAATTGCCCCTCGGTGTGTGTGTGTGTGTGTGTGTGTGTGTGTGTGTGTGTGTGTGTGTGTGTGTGTGTGTGTGTGTGTGTGTGGGACCTGTGATGGACTGGCAGCCTGTCCAGGGTGCCTCTCCACCTGCCGCCCAATGAATGCGGGGATAGATAGGCTCAAGCATCCCCGCGACCCTGAGAGCAGGATAAGTGGTTTGGATAATGGATGATAAATTGTAGGCTGTTTTGTGTACCAATATATACACATTACGTTGTATTATCACTTTATCACAAGTGTTTTGTGTAACTGCCACCCAGTATTGTTGAAAATGATTGAAATCTGAATCTGGCTTCATGCCCTATTTGCAGTACCGGTTACAGTATCTGTTGAAGCTCGTATTTACAGTACTGGTTACAGTATCTGTTGAAGCTCATGTTTGCAGTACTGGTTACAGTATCTGTTGGAGCTCTTGTTTGCAGTACTGGTTACAGTATCTGTTGGAGCCCTTGTTGGCAGTACCTGGTGAAGCTCATGTCTGGATATGTGTGTGAGGTTTGATGCAGTGTTATTTTCATGGTCCTGGGTGAGCAGTATGGTTACAGAAGCCAGAACCAAGTCCTGCTTGCTTGTCCTTGAAGTCTTCTCAGACTGTAGGACCAAGACCATCCAGCCTGACCATCCTGGACATGGATGTTGATAGGAATATTCTCTCCAGCAGGGGGCAGAAGAGGTAGCTTGGGATGAAGCGCTAGAAAGCCATCTAGGAAAGCTACCACGGCATCACCCACTGATGAAGGATGGCACAAGTGATGAAGGTTTGTCATAAGAACAACATGTTATGTCTATGCTACAATGCATGTCTGACAGACATGTTATAACACTGACACACTGACATGCGTCACAGCAGAACCTTCAAGTAAAACAGTTAACTGCACTGATTTGAAAAAGTACATCAGGGAGTGAAGTAGTGAAACATGATATAATACACAACAAACAGCCAGGGCATTGTAAGGCACCATCACTATCTTTAGTTTGTTGTAATTGCTTGCGGCATTAATTAATAAGACCATAATCTACACGTTACACAACAGGTCACACTAGTACATTGTAATGTATGTGAAAGTGTTTGTAAATGAATATTGTAACAATGGATGTATGGATGACAAGATGCTTAAAATACTTCTCAGTGCACTCAGAACGTCTAGTTTCAGCTCAGACTCATGCTGTTTATACAATGGATTTTTAAGTTGTGAATTGTTTATATTAGTAGATAATAGATGACAATTTGTGTTTTTTGGCTTCACAAGACTGTTTCCATCCCTTTTTAATGGCATGTTAACTGTTGTATGAATATTCTCTGTTTTGAACTTTTATTTAGTTTCAAGAGGGTCCTCTGTTAATATGCTTAATATTTGTGGTGGTCTTGTCTTTCTTTCCGTAGAATTGCCAGAGGAGGTGCCAGTGGAGGAGGACTGTACAGAAGGGGATAGCTGGGCTAAGCACCTGGCTCACTTGTGGCAGAGCCAACCTCCCAACATGAAGAAAGAGCGGGAATATAACCGGCGTGTGGGCCTTCAGCCCCCGTACTGTTCCATCTGCTTGCTGTTTCAGACGTACATGCGGGTAAAGATCAAACTGTCAGCCTTTCCCAAGAGCTGAGGCCCTGGTTTTCTCCCTCCAGGCCTTTTTCTGGGGGTGAATAGATAGGTTGAGACATTACAGTCAGCAGTGGTATTAGTAAGGACATGGAGATGCTGTCAAAATCCTATCTAATCCAAGCAATGAAACATTTACTTCATGTAATGAAAGTGATGTAAAACAAAAAAAGTTTTTATTTTATTGATTTTTAATTTAAAATTTTGCAATGCATCAGTCTCTAATTTTGACTGACGACTGGAGTTATGGCCAATATGTGCACTTCACACACAATTGAACAAATGGAAAAACAGATATTGTCAAAGTAATATACAGAAAGTGGAAAACATCTCATCTCATCATCAGCCGCTTCTCCAGGGTCGGCAGCAAGCTAAGTAGGGCACTCCAGGCTTCCCTCTCCCCAGCAACGCACTCCAGCTCCTCCTGGGGGATCTCAAGATGTTCCCAGGCCATATTGAACATGTGGTCCCTCCAGCAAGTTCTGGGTCTACCCTGGGGTCTCCTCCCAGTTGGACGTGCCCAGTAAACCTCCAAAGGAAGGCACCCAGGAGGCATCCTAATCAGATGCCTAAACCACCTCAACTGACTCCTTTTGACAAGAAGGAGCAGCGGCTCTACTCCGAGCCCCCTCCGGATGTCCGAGCTCCTCACCCTATCTCTAAGGCTGAGCCCAGACACACTACGGAGGAGACTAATTTCAGCCGCTTGTATCTGTGATCTCACCCTTTCGGTCACTACCCAAAGCTCATGAGCATAGGTGAGGGTTGGAACGAAGACTGACTTGTAATTTGAGAGCTTTTTTTTCCGGCTCAGCTCCCTCTTCACCACAACGTTCTGGTACAACGTCCGCATTACTGCTGATGCTGCACCAATCCGCCTGTCAATCTCCCGTTCCATCTGACCCTCACTTGTGAAGATACTTGGAACTCCTTCGCTTGAGGTAACAACTCATCCCCAACCCAGAGGGAGCAGTCCACCATTTTCCGGTAGAGAACCATGGCCTCAGACTTGGAGGTGCTCACTCTCATCCCGGCCATTTCACACTCAGCTGCAAACCGCCCCAGTGCATGCTGGAGGTCGTGTTCTGATGAAGCCAACAAAACCACATCATCTGCAAAGAGCAGAGATGCAACTCTTGAGTTTCCCAAAATGGACACACTCCTCACCTTGGCTACGCCTTGAGATCTTGTCCATGAATATCACAAACAGCATCAGAGATGAGGGACAACCTTGGCGGAGTCCGACACCCACTGCAAACATGTTTGAATTTGTGCCGAGAATGCGGACACAGCTCGCACTTTGGTTATACAAGTACCAGATGGCTTTTAGCAACTGCCCCGGTACCCCATACTCCCGCAGTAGCCCCCACAGAGTGCCCTGGGGTACATGATCGTAAGCCTTCTACAAGTCCACAGAAGTGGAAAACATTTAACATCTTAATTAAAAATTATCCAGTCAGTCCAGAGGGGAAAATGCAATGTGCTGATATGTCACACATACTAGTAGTTAAGACAACGGCAGGAAAGAGTAAAAGAACTGATTTGAAACAAAGTTTTGCTTAATTTGTCTTAAATTGACTTGCCATGTACTATACAGTGTACATAAATTTCTATGGTGGCATTGTTCTGTAATACACAATACAGCATATACTGGTAGACATGGGCAGTAATAGGATTTGTAAGAGAAGTGCAAGACGTGATAGACGTTAATGCTGTGATTGTAATGGCATATAATGATGAGGTACACGGACTCTTTGACATTTGGATGTCAAATGCAAGACTGGATGTGTGAAGGAGTGTGGGGTTGCTTCTAAGTGCGAGTGAAAGTTGGGCTTTTTTGTAAAGAAGCACCTTATTACTAGTGAGTATGTAGAATGAGCAACACTATTTACAAACTTGATCTTACTTGAAGTACTTGATTTACAAACTTAGCTCTTCAGCTTGGTTAAAGGGCGTAACCAGTGGTTGATTTTAGTGAAACTAAGGCCTTGTGCAACTAAGACTGCCAGCCCAAATCCATTTTTTGGCATATCCACATTGTATACTGACTGATTTTAGAAAGTCTGCAC
Source organism: Lampris incognitus (assembly GCF_029633865.1). Classification (NCBI taxonomy): domain Eukaryota; kingdom Metazoa; phylum Chordata; class Actinopteri; order Lampriformes; family Lampridae; genus Lampris; species Lampris incognitus. The sequence continues at coordinate 55,962,380 of NC_079213.1, forward strand.
AGCAAAAAAAAAAAAAAAAAAACCACATGTAATGCGATTTTTTCAAATCGGATCTAAATCATATTTGGAGGTGGTTGGAAATGTGATTCCAATCGGATTTCTACAGATGCATCTCAGTCTGGACACTTTGGCTGCCCACATCAGATTCCAAACTGTCTTTTGCGTCACTCAGAACACTAACTAATTTGCAGACGACACCACACCTCTCGCTGCACCGTGGAGCCCACCATGACTGCAGCACAGCACACTGCGATGTAAACAGCCTCTTCCGTCGCTGAGTTTGTCTGGTGTGACGGAGTTCTGCACCGCAACTTGAAAGTGCGATTGTTCGGAGGGTGAGATGATGGATCTCCATTTCTCATTATTCCGTGTTGGTAAACTGCATCGCCAGCGCACGTTGTATTCCTGCCTACGTCATTACCACAGCAACCCATGCAGGTAGGTTTGTGATGTCTGGACACACAAATCCGATCTAATCACTTGCAAACAACAGTGCGGACAGTGTGTCTTAAAGATCTGATTTGAGAAACAAATTCAATTTGCCTGTAGCCTGAACAAGGCCTAAACCTCTGTAAATTGTCAAATAATGCATCAGTTGTGTGGGTTCTGTCTTGGGAGCGCTTGAATCAGAGGGTGTGTTTGCTTATGTACATTGTACATCCAAGAAAACACATGTTCGTGCTTCTGGGGCCTGGCAGTCTCTAGTGCTGAGGCAGGCTCTTGTCTGTTTAACGTGGAGAAAAAGTGTGGCTCAGGAAAACAGCCATTAATGTTAGTTGTTTATCTTGAATCCCTTTCCCCCTTCAATACTTTACTCAAAATCGTTAAAGATTGAATGTCAGGGTTCCATTCCTGTAGTGGTTCCCATCACAATAATTGGTAGCCTCATCTTAGTGGAATGTAGACACCAAGTAAAAAGGGGGTGGGGGGGTCATCCTGGGTGTCTATTTACTTTGTCTGATTTGACGGTGTAGGTCAAAACTAACCCATAATGGCAGCAAAGCTTCTTTTGTATGTTTGCCAAGCAGCAATAGTAATTAAGCAAGGTGGGACTTGTGGAAAATTTGCAATTGGTCAATTGCATTTTTAAGAACTAATTTCAAAAATAATACTAATTATATACATCCTAAAATCCTCGGGCAAGTCGGTCAATAAAAAAAACTTGTTCACAGAAAGTATTAAATTATGTACATTTTTGAAATATTATTCTACTGAAAAAAAGATCCAGGTTGGGGATGAGTTGTTGCCTCAAGAGAAGGAGTTCAAGTATCTCGGGGTCTTGTTCACGAGTGAGGGTAGGATGGAGCAGGAGATTGACAGGTGGATTGGTGCAGCATCAGCAGTAATGGAGTCGTTGTACCGGACCATTGTGGTGAAGAGGGAGCTGAGCCGGAAGGCAAAGCTCTCAATTTACCAATCAGTCTTCATTCCAACCCTCACCTGTGGTCATGAGCTTCGGGTAGTGACTGAAAGGGTGAGATCTTGGATACAAGCGGCTGAAATGAGTTTCCTCCACAGGGTGTCTGGGCTCAGCCTTAGAGATAGGGTGAGGAGCTCGGACATCCGGAGAGAGCTCGGAGTAGAGCCGCTGCTCCATCGCATCGAAAGGAGCCAGTCGAGGTGGTTCAGGCATCTGATTAGGATGCCTCCTGGGCACCTTCCTTTGGAGGTTTTCCAGGCACGTCCCAACTGGGAGGAGACCCCGGGGTAGACCCAGAACTCGCTGGAGGGACTACATGTTCAATCTGGCCTGGGAATGCCTTGGGCTCCCCCAGGAGGATCTGGGGGGCGTTGCTGGGGAGAGGGACATCTGGAGTGCCCAACTTGGCTTGCTGCCACCGCGACCCGACCCCGGAGAAGCGGCTGATGATGAGATGAGATGAGAAAAGACCAAGATTACATATCTCTGGGTTTGTTCAAACAAAAATTGTCAAAGTAACATCGTCATTTCTTGATAGTCCACATTAGTAGTTTTTTTATGATCTGATTATCTGTCAAGTTTAAAAATTAGTTCCAGGTCAATATCAATAAAGCATGGAGACTGCTTAGTCTGGTTCAGAGCTAAACCTGACAAAGCATCTGGGAACCATAACATAGTCCACTACAAGTACTTGAAGGCCAAGGTCAGTACACAATGAAAATAAATTCCCCAAAAAAAACCCAATATAAACCCATGACATATATCTTAAAAGGCAAAGACACTGGTGAGCATGTGAGATAGTGCTGGCCTCTCACTGACTTTAGTAGTTTGTACTGTCGGTTATCTACTTTAATGCTCTATAGCCCCTTGATCCAATGTAAGTTTGCAGAAGGGCCAAAACATAGTTCAGTAGGAATTGGGTCTGGCATCACAGTCCTCAAACCAGTCCATCACAGACCTCACACCAGTCCATCTCAGCACCGACGCCAGTACATCACAGCACTTAAACCAGTCCATCTCAGCACTCACACCAGTACATCACAGCACTCACACCAGTCCATCACAGACCTCACACCAGTCCATCACAGACCTCACACCAGTCCATCACAGACCTCACACCAGTCCATCACAGGACTCACACCAGTCTATGTCAGCACTAACGCCAGTCCATTACAACACTCACACCAGTCCATCACAGACCTCACACCAGTCCATCACAGACCTCACACCAGTCCATCACAGACCTCACACCAGTCCATCACAGGACTCACACCAGTCTATCTCAGCACTGACGCCAGTCCATTACAGCACTCACACCAGTCCATTACAGCACTCACACCAGTCCATCACAGACCTCACACCAGTCCATCACAGGACTCACACCAGTCCATCACAGACCTCACACCAGTCCATCACAGACCTCACACCAGTCCATCACAGGACTCACACAGACACATTTTATGCACCTTCTCCGCTAAAGGCAATGTAGAGTTTCTAATAATTGTGTAGTTTGTGTCCAAATCTAACAAGTGTCATCGTGTTTTCAACCTTACTCTGTCCTTTCCCAGAGTGAGTGTGGAAAAGTAGAAAGTCCCGTTGCCATGCCTGGTGGTCGGATGCGGACTAAGCCTCTCATACCCGAGGCTTGCTTTACCACCATCACAGAGGAGGATTCTGAGTGTGAGGAGCTGCCTCTCACTGCCCATCTGGAGGAGGATGGAACTAGTCTCCTCATCAGCTGTTCCCAGTGCAGCGTCCGCGTACACACTAGTCAGTATTACATCATTAATTAAAAATGATTTGTTTCCATGGTACTAATAAATTTGGCCACAAATGTGTTATAATATCCCCCATGGTGTTGATGTGGTGAGATGGACATTATAGACAACCTTGTCCAAAGAATATAAAGGAGCTGCTGAGGATGTAGTGTCATAGTGCATTCCACACATGGACCATTTTCACTACTGTCAATGCATAGATGGATGGATGGATGGATAATTTATAAGTTTAACATTACAATGAGTGATGATATAGGAAGTGTCAGCTGTCTAGAGTGCCAAAAGAGGTGTTAGTAATGACACAAGTTTGACCGGATACTTCCCCTGAACAGTGGCCAACCTCTGTTAATGTCTCGGCACACTTCTTAAACGCTCCCCCTGAGGGGAAGTTCTGCTTGCAGACAAGTGTATCAGATTATCAAAGACAAAAGAACTGAACACAAGTGACATGTAACATACAAAAAGCAGTGTAAGAAAATGTTAAACATGACAGATAAAACTGTCTCCAAACATACAGTTAGGTCCATAAGTATTTGGACAGTGACACAATATTTGTAATTTTGCCCCTGTACACCACCACAGTGGATTTGAAATGAAGTAACCAATATGTGATTGAAGTGTTGACTTTCAGCTTTAATTTAAGGGATTGGGCAAAAATATTGCATTAACCGCTCAGGAATTACAGCCAGTTTTATATATGGCCACCCCATTTTCAGAGGATCAAAAGTAATTGGACACTTGACTAACAAGTGGTTTCATGGGCAAGTAAGACCTTTTCCATCGTTAGTCCATGACAAATTAAGCAGATAAAAGGTCTGGAGTTCATTCCAAGTACTTACATTTGCATTTGGTAGCTGTTCATCGGAACTCTCTACGTGAAGTCCATAGAGGTGTCAATACAAGTGATGGAGGCCATCATTAGGCTGAAAAAGCAAAGGAAATCTATCAGATGGATAGGAAACACTCAGGAGTGGCCAAATCAACATTTTGGTACATTCTTAAAAAGAGAATGCACTGGCAAGCTCAGCAACACCAAAAGGCTTGGAAGACCACGGAGCACATCTACAGTGGATGATCGCAGAATTCTTTCCCTAGTGAAGACAAACACATTCACAACATCTGGTGAAGTCACAAACACTCTTGAGAGGAAGGGGTATACACATTCACAACATCTAGTGAAGTCACAAACACTCTTGAGAGGTAGGGGTATACACATTCACAACATCTAGTGAAGTCACAAACACTCTTGAGAGGTGGGGGTATTATTGACCAAGTCTACAATCAAGAGACGCCTGCATGAAAATAAATACAGAGGGTTTACGACAAGATGAAAACCACTGGTGTCACTTAAGAACAGGAAGGCCAGATTAGACTGTGTTTAAAAACATCTAAAAACCTGCCCAGTTCTGGAACAAGGTTCTTTGGACAGATGAAGCAATGATTAACTTGTACCAGAAGGATGGGAAGAGGAAAAGTGTGGAGAACAAAAGGAACAGCTCATGATTCTCAGCATACCATATCGTCTGTCAGACATGGTGGAGGTAGTGTTATGAAATGGGCATGTATGGTTGCCAGTGGAACTTGGCCATTGGTGTTTATTGATGATGTGACTACTGACAGAAGTAGCAGGATAGATTGTGATGTTTATAAGGATATACCATTTGCTCAGATTTAGCCAAATGTCACAAAACTGAGAGGACGGTGCTTCACACTGCAGATGGATAATGACACAAAACAAGCTGAGAAAGCAACCCAAGAGTCTCTCAAGGCAGAAAAGTGGAATATTCATCAGTGACCAAGTCAGTCACCTGACCTCAACCCAATTGAGCATGCTTTTCATTTGCTGGAGATCAAATTAATGCCTAAAAGACCCACAAACAACCAGCAACTGAAGGCAGCTGCCGTTAAGGCTTGGCAGAGCATTTCAAAGGAGGAAACTCAGAATTTGAAGATGCCGATGGGTTCCAGACTTCAGACAGTCACTGACTGCAAAGATTTCCCTCCAAACATTAAATATAATTGTTATAATCATAGTTATGTTTGTTTGTCCAGTTACTTTTGAGCCTCTGAAAATGGGGTGACCCTGTATATCCATGGCTGTTATTCCTGAGCAGTTAATGCCATATTTTTATCCAACCCCTTAAATTAAAGCTGAAAGTCTACTCTTCAATCACATCTCAAATACTTCATGTCAAATCCACTGTGGTGATGTACAGGGGCAAAACTGTCCAAATACTTATGGCCCTAACTGTACCTTCACTACTACAGCCACATTCTCAACATCACCACCACCATCCTCCAGTACTGCTATCCCGAGCATTAATACATCACCACCATCATCATCACCACCACCATCCTCCAGTACTGCTATCCCGAGCATTAATACATCATCACCACCATCCTCCAGTACTGCTATCCCGAGCATTAATACATCATCACCACCATCCTCCAGTACTGCTATCCCGAGCATTAATACATCACCACCAACATCATCACCACCACTGTCCTCCAGTACTGCTATCCCAAGCATTAATACATCACCACCACCATCCTCCAGTACTGCTATCCCGAGCATTAATACATCACTACCACCACCATTCTCCAGTACTGCTATCCTGAGTATTGATACATCACCACCATCATCATCACCACCACCACCACCATCCTCCAGTACTGCTATCCTGAGCATTAATACATCACCACCATCATCATCACCACCACCATCCTCCAGTACTGCTATCCCGAGCATTAATACATCACCACCGTCATCATCACCATCCTCCAGTACTGCTATCCTGAGCATTAATACATCACCACCATCATCACCACCGCCATCCTCCAGTACTGCTATCCCGAGCATTAATACATCACCACCGTCATCATCACCACCACCATCCTCCAGTACTGCTATCCTGAGCATTAATACATCACCATCACCATCCTCCAGTACTGCTATCCTGAGCATTAATACATCACCATCATCATCATCACCATCACCATCCTCCAGTACTGCTATCCTGAGCATTAATACATCACCACCATCTTCATCACCACCACCATCCTCCAATACTGCTATCCTGAGCATTAATACATCACCGTCATCATCATCACCACCACCACCATCCTCCAGTACTGCTATCCTGAGCATTAATCCAACAACACCATTACCACTACCACCATCCTCCAGTACTACTATCCTGAGCATTAATACATCACCATCATTATGACAGTGCAGTCTTTATTAGTTTGCCTAGCTGAGTTTAGTAGTTTGTTGGCATGGCAATAAGAGGTCTTTAACTTATTAGACAGGGCAATAAGAGGTCTTTATCTTATTAGACAGGGTCTTTGGTGGTCTGAGCTTATGGCCAGAAGGTAGAAAGTCAACCTGTCCATGAATGGGTGGAGGGAACACTTACGTATTCTGCGTCTTGCTGATGGTTCGCCTGTTGAAAATGTCTGACGTGCCAGACATTCTAACACCAATAGTCTTGTCAGCCAGCTCCACTGTGTTTTATAACTACTTCCTGTTTAGCACCAGAACACCAGGATGTCACTCCTACCCAAAACCACCATGGGCGGTGAAAATGACCACCACGGTGTTTAAGCTCTATTTTGTGTCAAGATAAATACCCAGTTGAGATATTAATACATTACATATGTCAGTATGTCTGTTATGAAACTAACTGACACCAAAATTAAAATTTTAACAACTTTAATACTATTTTTAAACAATTTAAAATGGCTGCTGTCCAACACCTGTAAATACTGCAGCGCCTCGGTGGTAGTCATGGTGCGTCTGTAACGGCGTCTGTAACCAGACATGTTGGACATAATCACACATCAAGTTTAGACTATTTCGCTCCACTGGAGGACGCTAGTGTGTTTCTAGGACAGAGCAATGAACTTCACCGAGGAAATGATGCGACCAACACACATAAATACTGACATGACGCACACCATCACGCGCAAATTACGAGATGGTCAATTTAACCGCTCATGGTCCTTTTAGGTAGATCTTATCATAACGTTTTTGTATGCAACTGATCTAAAACTAATTTTAATGCAAATATATGCAATTTTAGGAGAACTCGGGGAGCAGCAGGTCTGTATCTCTTATTTTTTCCGCAAAGTTATTAAACTTGGAAAATCCCAAACCATCAAAATGATGGCCTTAGTCGTTCTAGTTCAAGGTGGATTGATAACCAAAATAAGAAATAACAGGGAATGTGTCTGCTAAGTGTCAGCAGTCCCTCACACACACCACATGACTCCAGCAGCTACCTTCCTACTGGCAGGGTCAGGCTGTTGGTCTCTGCTAGCGGGATGCGGTGTTTTCTCGCAGGCCATTTGAAGTTGACCAAGGCAAATGACCATGTTGGGCCTGAGCGGGGGGTGGTGGGAGGTGTTGTCTGTACCTTCTGCAGGCATGGGACATAATGTTGAGGGAGCTGCAGGTACCGGCAGTTATGCTGTGTCAGATCCAGTGTTTGTGTTGATGTCCTCCAGGTTGTTACGGTGTGGCCCCAGCAAGCGTTACCAAGGAGTGGAAGTGTGCACGCTGCAAGGCAAACGCCATGACGGAGGTCAGTGTTATTACTCAACACAGGATTAGCCATGTGGTAGTGGTTGAACATTCATGCTCGAGTCACAATAGCTTGTTATGGTGGTTGTTTTGGGATAAACAGCAGTGGGTGACTTCATAGCCACATGATGGAGGTAATCTTATTATTATTGTTATTAACTTGTTTGTATGTTTGTTAATTTATCTCCAAAATGTTCTTTTATTATTTCTGATGACCAGAGAAAATGCTTAACGTTTAATTATTATCTGTCCTGCATACCCAGTGTTCAAAATATTATACAAAAGGGTGTCTGGGTGGTGTGGCGGTCTATTCCGTTGCCCACCAACATGGGGATCAGCGGTTCGAATCCCTGTGTTACCTCCGGCTTGGTCGGATGTCCCTACAGACACAATTGGCCGTGTTTGTGGGTGGGAAGCCGGATGTGGGTATGTGTCCTGGTCGCTGCACTAGTGCCTCCTCTGGTCGGTCGGGGCGCCTGTTTGGGAAGGAGGGGGAACTGGGGGGGAATAGCATGATCCTTCCATGCGCTACGGCCCCCTGGTGAAACGCCTCACTGTCAGGTGAAAAGAAGCGGCTGGTGACTCCACATGTATGGGAGGAGGCATGTGGTAGTCTGCAGCCCTCCCTGGATCAGCAGAGGGGGTGCAGCAGAGACCGGGACGGGACTGCTCGGAAGAGTGGCTGGATACAGTTGGGGAGAAAAAGAGTGGAAAAAATCCCCCCCTAAAAAATTTTTTTTTATATACAAACACAGACATCTTATCAAGGAGGGTATAGGACCGTAACACCCCCCAAATAAAAGCCCCTATCACTTGGAAGCCTTGTCCCACTTGTTTTGTTCATAGTGTCAAGTGAAGGTAGGCACCTATGTGTCGGGTTTTGGGATCTCTGTCCTGTGACCTGCTTTTCTGAAGTCTTTCTACTTGGTCAGTTTAGCTATACTCTGCTCGGGCACCAGCCAGTGCCTCTATTCTCCTCCCGTCAGGGAGAGGTGGTTCCTCACCACCTTGTCTGTAAATGTTATCTCGTGCTTAGCTTTGCCTCTTGCAGCTAGAAGAACTTAAGTTGAACAAGAGCTTCTGCTGTAAGTGCACATGTCTGAATGAAGCAGAATCATTCAGCTTGCATGCTAACAGTGTTGGAAGCATCACTCCTCAAACATTTTTGAAAAAAAGGTGTCATCAAAGGTGTCATGGGCGGCACGGTAGCACAGTGGTTAGCGCTGTCGCCTCACAACTAGAAGGTGCTGGGTTCGAACCCTGGGGTTGTCCAACCTTGGGGGTCATCCCAGGTCCTTTCTGTGTTCTCCCCGTGTCTCCAGGTGCTGCGGTTTCCCCCACCCTCAAAAAAACATGCATGTTAGGGTTAATACTCCTGTCTGTGCCCCTGACTGAGGCACGGCGAGACGAGCTGGAGTTGGTCCCCGGGCGCTGCAGCTGCCCACTGCTGCTAGCTACACAGCTAGGATGGTTACCTGCAGAGCATAATTTCCCCATGGGGATCATGAAAGTATGTCAAAATCAAAAAGGAAAGGTAAAATGTTGGTGTCTCTTGTAAGACTCTTCTGCTCCTGCAGAAGGTTACTGTGTGGCTGCTTGACAGATGGTGTCTCCTTTTGCAGAGCTGCTGTTTGTGTTCTCTGAGGGGTGGAGCACTGCAGAAAGCCAACAACAACAAGTGAGTTCTCCCACAGCCTTGACAGAACCAAGACAAGTATGAACGGCAACAACATGGAACTCTCTTAGCACAGTCCAGTTCTGATCCTGCTCTGACTGATAGACCTTCAGTATTCAAATCAAATGATAAAGTTAATTTCACACAGGTTCAAGGCCTTGCTGCCTATTTGCAACAGGTCAGAGCATAGAATTAACTTTGGGCAGTCAAACAGGAATTCACTAAATTGAAAGTCAGGGATCAGGAACAATTTATTGTTGTTTCTTTAATGTACTTGCGTACACAAAAGAAATGAAGTTCCGTCTCCCCAGCCCACAGCAGTGTGACACAAAAGACAAAAACACACATCCCAAATTTCCCAAAACGACACCACCAAAGACATACAAAAACAGAGAACAAAGCAAAAAAAAAAAAAGTTAACAACACAGTCCAAAACCTCCACCGTCCAGAGACCGAACGCCAGCCAGGATGACTGTCGGAACTGCCGGTCTGCATGGGCTAGCAGTTAGCTTAGCCTGCCCTGCGTCAGCGTCCTGTCAGACCGCCCTCGGTGCTTCCTCCTCGGATGCAGCTCCTGCAGGGCCGTGGTCCCTGGGCCCACTGGACGCAGCAGACCAGGCTCTCCCAGCTGATCCAGCACCAGCTCTCCCAGCCAGACACCATCAGCACACCTCCTCGCACTCCACACAACGACACTAAAACACAGTCAAGCCAGGCAAGGCCGCCGCCAGACCGCTGTCGGTGTTATTGGAACTTCCGGTCTGCATGGGCTAGCAGTTAGCTTAGCCTGCCCTGCTTCAGCGTCCTGTCAGACCGCCCTCGGTGTTACCCCTTCAGGCGCAGTTCTGATCAGGGCCATATTTTTGCTCCAGTTTTTTTAACCTGATGATTGATTAAGTAAGGTTTACTGAACATTTTGGAAAAACACACACTCGTATTTGTGTGTATTGGAAAGACTGGTGTGTGCGTGTATGTGTGTGTGTGCGTATGCGTGTGCGTGTGCGGGCTTTAAGTCATTTTTGCTGTTGCATGAAACAAACGATGTGCACAATGCATATTGGGGTGTTGTTTTCTTGTTTTGTTGGCACAAGTCTCGTCCCGTCATGCAGCTGGTGGCCACTGTGTTAGAGTGGTATTCCAGCACAGTAGAACTCGGTACTCAAACCACCTGAAATCACTTGCAGTGTCAACACTGTCAGTAAGCTCTCATGAGGTCTAAATTCATTGTGTTGAAAAAAAGGGTTGTGGTCCCTGGAAAGTTGTTGGAATCAAGTAAAGAGGACGAGTTAATCACATTAATGGAAGAAGTCTGTGAATGTTCTCATTCATCCAGGTCATGGTTATCCAAAGGAGTTGAGTCAAGTGCAACTGGACTTGGTATATATCCGTGAAGACATTTCGCCTCTCATCCAAGAGGCTTCCTCAATTCGTGCCTTTCTGACTAGACAAAGCTAGTCTGACTGGCTGGTGATGAGACTCAGTATTTATCCTCTTGGAGTTGTTGTCAGAGCTATAGATGGCCATGGCTCTTTGTGTCCCGATGTTTACAAACGCCCGTCGCTAACAGAGCCATAGATATGAGTGGCTCTTTTGTGTACCGATGTTTGGCCGCGCCCGTCGTTATCGGAGCTATTGATATGCGTGGCTCTCCTGTGCTCTGATGTCCAGCCGCGCCCGTCGCCATCGGAGCTATTGATTTGCATTTGTTTAGCAGCGACGGTCGTTGGGGGTGTTAGTTTCGACTTCACTATTCAGTGGTCATGAGAGTCGTTGGAGCCGTTAGTGACCGACTGTTGTTCTTGGAGGCTAGGCTTCTTGAGTCTCCTGGGTAGAGATGAAAGGACGGCATTGTAAGTGGGAGATAGGTGGTGTCGCAGACCTCCTCTGTTGACGGATGGTTTTTCCAGTTTCACATAGATGGCTTCCTTCACCCCTCTTTCAAACCATCCATCTTCTCTGTCCAAAATGTGTACGTTGCTGTCCTCGAAGGAGTGTGTCTTCTCCTTTAGGTGTAGATAGACTGCTGAGTCTTGTCCTGAGGAGTTTGGCCTTCTGTGTTGGGCCATCCGTTTGTGTAGTGGTTGTTTGGTTTCTCCTATGTATAGGTCAGTGCAATCGTCATTGCATTGTACAGCATACACCAGATTGCTTTTTTGGGTGTGTGGTACACGGTCTTTGGGATGAACCAGTCTTTGTCGGAGTGTGTTGCTGGGTTTGGAGTATACCCGGGATGCGGTGTTTGTTGAAAATTCTCCCGAGTTTCTCGGAGACCCCAGAAACATACGGGATGACTGTGCTATTCCTTCTGTTCCTTTTCTCCTCGTCGCTCACCTGGTTGGTCTTTTTGGAACGTGTTGCAGTTTTCACAAAGGTCCAACTGGGGTAGGCGCAGGTTTTTAAAGCTCCCCTCAGGTGTTTGTGTTCTTCTCGTTGGGCCTGAGTGCTGCTGGGCACATTGTCAGCTGTGTTGCAGAGTTCTGATGATGCTCAGTTTGTGTTCCAGAGGGTGGTGTGAGTCACGTGTCTCCCAAACATGGAAGCTTTGGAAACTGTGAGGCAACGTTTGCTACGGGACGACACCCCCCATGGTTGGGATGCAGGTGAATAACGAGGTCACGTCGTAGGATACCATGGTTTCATCCGGTTCCAGTTTTACACCTTGAACCTTGTCCACGAAGTCAATGGAGTTTTGGATATGGTGAGGTGTTTCGCCCACTAAAGGGGTCAAGATGTTGGCTATATGTTTGGCAATGTTGTACGTGACCGAGTTTATGCTGTGACAGAAACACGGCTGTGCAATGGGCTCACTGGTATCACCCATCGTGGCAAACTTATATATGGAAGAGGTAGAACACAGGGCCCTGAACTCCTTCAGAGGAACACCTCCGAGCCACTGGTTCAGATATGTGGACGACACATGGGTCAAAATCGAACACAAGAGGTGCAAGCGTTTACCAAACACATCAACTCAGTGGACAAGAACATTAAGTTCACAAGGGAAGACGTAAAGAACAACAGTTTGCCCTTCTTGGACTGTGACGTCCACATTGAGGAAGACAGGAGCCTCCACATTGGGGTTTACAGGAAACCTACACACACAGACCAATATCTACTTTTGGTAACACTTTAGTATGGGGAACGTAGTCACCATTAATTAGGTGCTTATTAGCATGCCAATTAGCAACATATTGGCTCTTAATTGGTCATTAGTACGTACTCCTTAATGCCTTATTCTGCATGGCCTTATTATACAACCAGTAAGCCATTAACTATGAGTTTTCCCTCTATAACCTCAGAATTATTGCTTATTAGTAGTACCATCTCAATATGCTTTGCTTAGTATGGACTTTATAAGGTGGTAGTACCACAAGAAGAGTTATTCTCCCTTACTAACATGTAAGGAATATGGTCTGTTCTTACATAACAAAACACAAAAGTACAAGTGTTAATAGTGTTAAATTACTGTAAATTAAGTTTTTGTTACTTAGAATATGTTCCCATACTAAAGTGACATCTTGATCATTACTAATTCACTGGTAATTAAGTTTTTTTATGTTCCCCATACTAAAGTGTTACCCTACTTTTCGACTCACACCACCCTCTGGAACACAAACTGAGCATCATCAGAGCTTTGCAACACAGAGCTGACAATGTGCCCAGCAGCACTCAGGCCCAACGAGAAGAACACAAACACCTGAGGGGAGCTTTAAAAACCTGCGCCTACCCCAGTTGGACCTTTGTGAAAACTGCAACACGTTCCAAAAAGACTAACCAGGTTTGCGACGAGGAGAAAAGGAACAGAAGGAATAGCACAGTCATCCCGTATGTTTCTGGGGTCTCCGAGAAACTCGGGAGAATTTTCAACAAACACCGCATCCCGGTATACTTCAAACCCAGCAACACACTCCGACAAAGACTGGTTCATCCCAAAGACCGTGTACCACACACCCAAAAAAGCAATCTGGTGTATGCTGTACAATGCAATGACGATTGGACTGACCTATACATAGGAGAAACCAAACAACCACTACACAAACGGATGGCCCAACACAGAAGGCCAAACTCCTCAGGACAAGACTCAGCAGTCTGTCTACACCTAAAGGAGAAGACACACTCCTTCGAGGACAGCAACGTACACATTTTGAACAGAGAAGATAGATGGTTTGAAAGAGGGGTGAAGGAAGCCATCTATGTGAAACTGGAAAAACCATCCGTCAACAGAGGAGGTCTGCGACACCACCTATCTCCCACTTACAATGCCGTCCTTTCATCTCTACCCAGGAGACTCAAGAAGCCTAGCCTCCAAGAACAACAGTCGGTCACTAACGGCTCCAACGACTCTCATGACCACTGAATAATGAAGTCGAAACTAACACCCCCAACGACCGTCGCTGCTAAACAAATACAAATCAATAGCTCTGATGGCGACGGGCGCGGCTGGACATCGGAGCACAGGAGAGCCACGCATATCAATAGCTCCGATAACGACGGGCGCGGCCAATCATCGGTACACAAAAGAGCCACTCATATCTATGGCTCTGTTAGCGACTGGTGTTGGTAAACATCGGGACACAAAGAGCCATGGACATCTACGTATAGCTCTGACAACGACTCCAAAGAGGATAAATTCGGAGTCTCATCACCAGCCAGTCAGACTAGCTTGGTCTAGTCAGAAAGGCACGGACTGAGGAAGCCTCTTGGATGAGAGGCGAAATGTCTTCATGGATATATACCAAGTCCAGTTGCACTTGATTCAACTCCTTTGGATATTAATGAAAGAAATACACATTACATAAGGAACAAGGAGTACAGGACACACCACAATAAGAGAAAAGTTCAGAATAAAGACTTACACAACAATAGTGTAGTGGAGTAGTGTATGCTTGTTGCAGTATGTATCATTGACTTAAAATGTTGTGTGAAAATGGACACATTTTCCAGGTGGGTACATGTGATGTGTGCAGTAGCAGTACTGGAGGCACGTTTTGTTAACATCACCGAGAGAAGCCCTGTGGATCTAAGTGGAATACCTTTACAGAGATTTAAACTGGTGAGTTGCTTTTCAACAACTTTGTGTAAATGTTCAATGACGTTTCAGTCATTTTCTGTATGATATAAGGCAAGTCCCGGAAACCATGGAACTTGCCAGATGAGAGGAAGTGAAATGTTCAGCCTCAGTCAGTAGTTGGTGATACACTGACCATCTTTTGGGGTAGTGTAAACTTTAATTTCTGTGTCTAACTTTGATTAACCTTTGACCTGGTACCCGACTCTGTGGTAGAAATGTTACTACTGTAAGAAGAGGATGAAGAAGACACCTGGCTGCTGTGTACAGTGCTCTCATGGCCGCTGTCCAACTGCATACCACCCCACCTGTGCTCAGGCCGCTGGAGTCCTGATGCAGCCAGACGAGTGGCCATTTGTGGTCTATGTTACCTGCTGTCGCCATAAGGGCCCCACTCAGATTGAGGTAAGAAGCTGGTGCATGTGCTGTCTGAGGACTTGATCTCGGGATGCACCTTCACCGGTGTGTTACACCAGAACCCCATTAAAAACCAAAAACTCAAACCCGTGCTGGTAAGACAGAGAGATCCGCCTGGCCAAAGGTTATTTACATATGTATCCAGGAAACAGGAGGTGTGGTATTGTATGAGGACGTCAGGAGTGGCAGAGCAGTATGTAGGAGTGGTACAGGATATGTTTAAAGGCATTGTGACAGTGGTGAGGTGTGCAGTTGGAATGACAGATGGGTTCAAAGTGGAGGTGGGATTACATCAAGGATCGGCTCTGAGCCCTTTCTTGTTTGCAGTGTTGATGGACAGTTGACAGACAAGATCAGGCAGGAGTGTCCGTAGACTATGATGTTTGCGGATGACATTGTGATCTGTAGCGAGAGTAGGGTGCAGGTTGAGGAGAGCCCGGAGAGGTGGAGGTATGCACTGGAGAGAAGAGGAATGAAAGTCAGTAGGAGCAAGATGGAATACATATGCGTGAATGAGAGGGAGGACAGTGGAATGGTGAGGATGCAAGGAGTAGAGGTGATGAAGGCGTATGAGTTTAAATACTTGGGGTCAACTGTCCAAAGTAACGGGGAGTGCAGAAGAGAGGTGAAGAAGAGTGTGCAGGCAGGGTGGAGTGGGTGGAGAAGAGTGTCAGGAGTGATTTGTGACAGAAGGGTACCAGCAAGAGTTAAAGGGAAGGTTTACAAGATGGTTGTGAGACCAGCTATGTTATATGGTTTGGAGACAGTGGTACTGATGGAAAGACAGGAGGTGGAGCTGGAGGTGGCAGAGATGAAGATGCTAACATTTTTCTTGGGAGTGATGAAGAAGGACAGGATTAGGAATGAGTATATTAGAGGGACAGCTCAGGTTGGACGGTTTGGAGACAAAGTAAGAGAGGCAAGATTGAGATGGTTTGGACATGTGTGGAGGAGAGATGCTGGGTATATTTGGAGAAGGATACTGAATATGGAGCTGCAAGGAAAGAGGAGAAGAGGAAGGCCAAAGAGGACGTTTATGGATGTGGTGAAGTAGTAGTAGTAGTAGTAGTAGTAGTCTGAGGACGGATGTCCTTGCCTGTGTTTCTTTCCTTATTATGTGTATTTGGCACATGGGAAGGACCATGTGTTGGCCCTGTGATGGCCTGGCAGCCTGTCCAGGGTGTCTCCCCACCTGCCGTCCAATGACTGCTGGGATAGGCTTCAGCATTCCGCGACCCCGATTGGCATAAGCGCTTTGGATGAAGGAGACGATTAAGTTGCTTCGTTTTGAAGATTTCTGATGTTATTTTTTCAGTTCATCTTGGGAAAATTTTCTAAAAAGCAGCACTCAGTTCAGGAGCAGTACCCCGAATTGTTAAAGGTTAGAGGATCTGACCTTCTCAGAACCAGACTACTAAAATTGCCTGTTCATTGGCCGTCATACCCTATTGATAAATTCTCTTGTTAAATAGCCGAGTAAAATTCCAGCAACATTTGCAGAGGATATCATATTGTCAATGTCTAATATATGTTAGAGGAATAACTTGACAAATAAGCACAAACTCGAGTCCTTTTTAGGACCTCAAAGAAAAGTCAAAATTTTATGTCAAGCTGAATGTTGAAAGCTTGCATCTTTTAGTGCAAATCAATATCACCTACTCAGAAGTGCCTCAGTAGTAGTGGTGATATGGGGCGCTGTATGTAACCACAGTGCACCCAGTGATCCAACACTAATGGTAATTAATATGACTGTTTCTGGTTCAGTAAATATGTGACTAGAAATTAACTTTATTTTTCATCACAGCGCAACAAAGCAGCCATGCTTGAGTTGACCGTGGGGCAGAAGGTCATATGTAAGCACAAGAACGGTCGCTACTACCAATGTGACGTGGTGCAGCTGTCCAAGGAGACCTTTTATGAAGTCAACTTTGATGACGGCTCCTTCAGCGACAATCTTTTCCCAGAGGACATTGTGGTAGGTGCTGGTGCTTCATGGTCATGTTGCCTTTTTGAGCAGATTGATGGGACACCCTGACAACTGATGCTTTTACTCAGGCAGCTGAGTAAAGGTTTTTCTTGTTAGCTTTTTTCTTCAGGTAAAAGCAGTACATGCAGTGCAAGATGGTTACTGCTGGGGCTTGTCTCCAAGGTGAGCTCAGACAAGGAAAATAATTTCTCTGTTCAAAACGGTAACATCAGTGTTTTTTCCTGACAGAGCCGAGACTGTTCCCAGCTCGGGCCTCCTCCCCAGGGCGAGGTGGTTCAGGTTCGGTGGACAGACGGCCTGGTGTATGGTGCCAAATTTGTGGCAGCGCATGTAATCCAAATGTACTTGGTAAGAGTTTGACAGAATTTTACCTTTTTGAGGAGCACAAGACTGAATGCTTTACAAACGGTTTTGGCTGAATAACATTAGCTCACTGATACACAACTTATAGCCTCCATGTATTCTTTTGTGAGTAACCTCTGTCTCGTGGACTGATGTCAGTGCTGCTGACCTTGTTTGTACAGAAAGACATTGAGGATAATGTATTATGTGATGCAGATGGAATTTGAGGATGGGTCCCAGCTAACAGCCAAAAGGGAGGATGTCTACAGCTTGGATGAGGAGCTTCCCA
Organism: Lampris incognitus; assembly: GCF_029633865.1. Classification (NCBI taxonomy): domain Eukaryota; kingdom Metazoa; phylum Chordata; class Actinopteri; order Lampriformes; family Lampridae; genus Lampris; species Lampris incognitus. The sequence continues at coordinate 55,979,935 of NC_079213.1, forward strand.
AGAGAGTCAAGTCGAGACTGGTGAGTTCAGCCGAAAGCTTCTCAGGGAGCGGACTCTAACATTTGGCATCAACTACCATACCTACCACCACTATTCTAATTTGGTCTCAAACCTGTTGAGGTCAGTGAAACATATATTACATTTACCATTTATTATTACATGTATTATTACATGTATATTATATTTACCATTTCCCAAAGCCGTTGTTAACTGATGCATCGAGTACGGCATATACTGGAAAAGGGTGGCACAGTGGTTAGCACGGTCGCCTCACAGCAAGAAGGTCCTGGGTTCAAGCCCCGGGGTAGTGCAACCTTGGGGGTCGTCCCGGGTCGTCCTCTGTGTGGAGTTTGCATGTTCTCCCCGTGTCTGCATGGGTTTCCTCTGGGGGCTTCAGTTTCCTCCCACAGTCCAAACACATGTAGGTCAGGTGACTCGGCCGTACTACATTGTCCCTAGGTTTGTGTGTGTGTGTCGGCCCTGTGATGCGCTGGCGGCCTGTCCAGGGTGTCTCCCCGCCTGCCGCCCAATGACTGCTGGGATAGGCTCCAGCATCCCCGCGACCCTGAGGAAGGATAAGCGGTTTGGATAATGGATGGATATACTGAAAAAGTTGCTCGTTTCTTTTCTAACTACCTGTTAGGATTTCAAAAGATTAGAAATCTGTCTCAGGGGCATCCGGGTAGCATAGCGGTCTATTCCGTTGCCTACCAACATGGGGATTGCTGGTTCGAATCCCCGTGTTACGTCCGGCTTGGTCGGGCGTCCCTACAGACACAGTTGGCCTTGTCTGCGGGTCGGAAGCCAGATGTGGGTATGTGTCCTGGTCACTGCACTAGCGCCTCCTCTGGTTGGTCGGGGCGCCGGTTCGGGGGGGGGGGAACTGGGGGGAATAGTGTGATTCTCCCTCACTCTACGCCCCCCTGTTGAAACTCCTCACTGTCAGATGAAAAGAAGCAGCTGGTGACTCCACATGTATGGGAGGAGGCATGTGGTAGTCTGCAGCCCTCCCCGGATCAGCAGAGAGGGTGGAGCAGAGACTGGGACAGCTTGAAGAGTGGGGTAATTGGCAGGATACAATTGGGGATGAAAAAAAAAAGTCTGTCTGAAGAATTATGATTCACTCAGAAAGTTTGAATGTGGCTTTGTGTCACGAGAGCACGCTGTCCTTCATGGTTGCTGCTTGTGTGTCCCCAGTCCAAGGCGTCAGACATGCGTTTTGATGGGATCTTTGAAGAGAAGGAGATAATCCAGGAGTCAAAGAGGCAAAGAGTGATTAACTCGCGCTACAGAGGAGACTACATTGAACCTGTGATTTACAGAGCCATCATGGAGTAGCGATTCACAACATGCCTGCTCAGCCACGCACCAGCAGCAGCAGCACCACCAGCAGCAGCAGCAGCAGCAGCAGCAGTAGCACCAGCAGCAGTAGCACCAGCAGCAGCAGCAGCAGCCATGTACTGGACTTCTGTTCACCTTCCTTCATGTAGCGACACGTGATTGATAGTGTAAACTGAAATAACCGCCACTAAAAGCCTAACATTGAACCACTTTTATTTTCTAGTAACGTATCCTCACAAGGTCAAGACTGCGATGAAGGAGACTGCTCATTTTTACTGCCCAGTGAGAGCAGGAACGCCTCACGCTGCAGGGCAGTAGGCCGATACGCAGCCTCGGCAGGTGTAGGATGGTGTAAGATCAGTGTTTATTTTAGTGTTTATTTTAATGACATAAGCTCACAAAATTAGCATTTTGATAACACGTGGAAAAAGACGCCCCCTACAGGGGCACAGCCTGCATACACTTTCCTACCGTTCATACACAGTAATACAAAATAAACAGCTCTTTAATGAACATTAATCTCGCCAGTATTTCGTTTTATTTTTGTTGTTCTGCAGTGCTTATCTACCCAGGGTATCTGAGAGGGGGCAGTTCCAGTTAACCCACTGATACGTCTCCTGTTTAACATAAAACTGTTGACTGCATTCCTCCATAGTCCGTTTTCTAGAAACACAAATAATAGAGCTTTTTCATTCAAGGAGTTGTTTTTATACCAGCTTATTTATGACGGTGCTTCAGGGGCGCAGCCTCTGCCCTGCAGTCACGCTGCACAGCTCGATGATGTATGTGATGTTTTTACAAAGAACCCATTCTGACTTTTCATGGACTTTGTCTAGCTACTCTTCTACTGAGAATTGTGCACTTTTACCAAAGTCCACTTTGAGAGGACGTTTAAATAATTGTGTACTGGCATTTGCCAAAAAAGTATGTTTTAGAATGTCGATTCTGCATTTATAAGATGTCTTATGGACTGTTGCCCCTTTTCAGCTTGGCCATTTCATCAGTCACAATGCACTTATCTGCTTAAGGTTCCTCTGGGGAAGGCCTTCAGATGCCTTGCCTTGTGGTTCGCTACTGCTGATGTCGTAAGAAGGTTGAGTCATCTGGACACAGCGTTTACTGAGAGAACCATTTCATCGGTCCTGTAGGTGGCTGCAGGTATCTCCACCCTTCTGAACAGCACAGGGGCATCACGACCAACGGCCTGTGTCCCATGCAAATATGGGTGTGACCATTAACCAGGGTTACAAAGGTCATGTGTGCTATCCACAGAGAGCTGGGGAGTGTTGCAATCACAGCACCGTAAAATGGTGACACATGTACTCTTAGCCCCCCCCCCCCGGGGTCAGGGATGGTCATTTCCTCTTCACATAGATGGCCTCTTTGACTCCCCGTTCAAACCTGCATTCCTCCTTATCAAGGATGTGCACATCCTCATCCTTGAAGGATTGGCCACCGGTTACCTCCGGCTTGGTCAGGCATCCCTACAGACACAATTGGCCATGTCTGCGGGTGGGAAGCTGGATGTTGGTATGTGTCCTGGTTGCTGCACTAGCGCCTCCTCTGGTCGGTCAGGGCGCCTGTTCGGGGGGGGGGGACGGGGGATGGGCGATTAGTGTGATCCTCCCACGTGCTACATCCCCCTGGTGAAACTCCTCACTGTCAGGTGAAAAGAAGCGGCTGGTGACTCTACATGTGTGGGAGGAGGCATGTGGTAGTCTGCAGCCCTCCCCGGATCAGCAGAGGGGGTGGAGCAGAGACCAGGACGGCTCGGAAGAGTGGGTTGATTGGCCGGATACAATTCGTGAGAAAAAGTGGGAAAAATCCCCAAAAAAAAAAAAAAGAAAGCGTGGCCACTGGCCTGTAGATGGGGGTAGATGTAGATGGTTGTTTAGACTGTAGATGGGGGTAGATGTAGATGGGTGTAGACTGTGGAGTCCTGACCTGATGTGTTGAGTGGTGTGTGTCTGTGTGTCTCAGTAAATGGTGTGTCCAGATGATTCAGCCTTCTTACCTGGGTTGTTGAGCTTCAGGACAGTGTTGGTGTCGTGAGACACGTGGACTTGAGGACCGGTAGTTTTATAGTCCATGCTTTCAGTAGTCCGGTGGAGAATGAGTTTATATTGTTATTCACAAAGTATGAACAGAGCTGATGGGGTTGGAATTGGGGGGGGGGGTATATTTTATTGCATCGTTTTGTAAAATATGTTACTGTATATTTTCACAAATGTGTGTGAGAGCTATGATGTCATTTTGTGTGTTGTAAGTGTGGATGCAGGAGGTGGTGTGTTGGGTTCGGGTCGGCAGAGCTGCTGCAGCTCAGCCGCTCAGCCACTTAGCCGCTCAGCCCTTCCCTGTGTGTAGATACTACATACTGGACTCGCAGGTGTTCATTCAGCGTTTTGTAAAGGTCTGAGTTGTTCAGTCCCAGTAAAGTTTTACTGCTATGCTCCGCCTGTTTCATAAAGCCACGTTTTTATTTCTCTCCCTCTGAATAATCATGCTACACCTCATGCTCCGCCTGTTTCATAAAGCCACGTTTTTATTTCTCTCCCTCTGAATAATCATGCTACACCTCATGCTCCACCTGTTTCATAAAGCCACGTTTTTATTTCTCTCCCTCTGGATAATCATGCTATACCTCATGTTCCACCTGTTTCATAAAGCCAGATTTTTATTTCTCTCCCTCTGAATAATCATGCTACACCTCATGCTCCACCTGTTTCATAAAGCCACATTTTTATTTCTCTCCCTCTGAATAATCATGCTACACCTCATGCTCCACCTGTTTCATAAAGCCACGTTTTTATTTCTCTCCCTCTGGATAGCGGTAGGAGAGCGGCAGGAGAGCCTGGACACGGGCCTCATTGTGCAGGTGCACAGTGACCTATCATGACGAGAGTCTGAACTGCTGAGTCCACTTTGAGTCGATCATCTTACTGTACTGTAAGACGAGGATGAATCTGAATTATGTTTAAGGTGCTCATGTGCTGTTTGAATCTGCGTATGTTTTGTTTTCGTTTTGTTCTTGTTTTGTGATCTCAACACATTATAAAGTGCAAGTTATATTATCTGTAAGTGCTCTTAGTCCTCTGAAGGCTTTAGATTTGTCCCAAGGTGCAATCCCCAGCTTCCTTCAAATAAGAAACTTCAAAAATCAAGTCTTATTTTCTTTATTTATTATTATTATTTTTCTTTTGTGACAGTAAATTCAGAGGTCCATGTGTACCGTGCATCATCTGCCTCGTGTAGATGCCGCTTCTATATCCAGCTAGTTCACAATACAGCAGCAAGGATTAAAATCAGACCATGTGTCTCTCTGGTTCTCTGTCATCATCATCATCAGTTCCGTAACCTGTGGAGGTCGTAGGAGCACTGCTGACGCCTCAACAAGTCTCTTCCACCGTTCCCTATCCATCCCTATCTCCCCACCTCCACCACGCTCATCATCTGTAGCCATTCTTCGATGTTGTTTGCCCAGGTTTTTCTCAGTCTCCCTCTCTCCCTAGTCCCTTCTACCAGGCCTTGCAGTACCTCCTTTGCATTTGTCCTTTCTGTTCGGCAAACGTGCCCAAACCAGTTTAATTTCCTTAAAGTTCCTTCCTTGTGGTTCTCTGCTGGTTACTTATACAGTTCAGACTGACTTTTGACTTTTTCTGATTCTGTGCCTGGTGTGATCTGGTTCCTGGAGAGTTCCTCCTCCTCTGAGCAGGGCAGACTGGGACGGGAGCTCCCTGTACTCAACTCCAGCCAGGAAGCCATGAAGAAGCAGAGGCTCTTGGAGCTTTTAACAGCACGTCCGTAATTCACTAAGACCTGGATTGTGGATTTGTTACAGAATGTGAGCTGCGATCAGCTGGTTGTAGGACACGTTAGTTTGACCCGCTGCTGCAGTAGTCATCCTGTTGTTGAGTACCGAGTCAGAGAAATTTAAGATCGTGTCATTTCAAACTACGTCTTAAAACTGACTGGACTCACATTTATTTTTTTGTTGCATTTGTTGGGTTATTGAACACATTTTTCAGTGTATTTTTACATGCCTCTGTGAAACACTAGTAGTAGTATGACGTGCTTCAGGACCAGCTTGTATCTGAAGTATAAGCTTATTTATACAAGGCTGCTGCCAAATGTATGCAAACATATCATGGCTACTGTGAGACTGAGCTGGTGTTCTGTCCTCTTAATCAACCGTGTCCTCTCGTCTCTGGGCTGCCCGTGAGACCCGTCACAAGCTCCGAGCCCGATCTCTCTAGAGTAAACTGTAGGAGATGTGGCAACAAGTTCACGGCTTTACAGGACCAACCAGCTCGACAGCAACCAGCTTCAGCAGCCTGGGATGCCGTCATTTAACTGGAACTGAGTTACTCACACACACTACCACCCAGGTAGTATTTCCTCTATGTGTAACGTTTATTTACAACCTATTATGCACTTTGAGTGGCGGTGGCAGCTGGAAATGTCCATCTACCATCTATTTAAAATCTACTTAGTTTCATTTGATAATGTGGCCACTACCTTCCCACAAAACCACTCACTGCTGTCCTGCTTGCTGTTCGTCTCTGGTGTTACCACCCTGTCGCATGCGGGCAGAGCTGGGTAGGACAGTTTGTGGTTTGGCTACTTGACAGTTCCGTATCTCACCTTATCAACACTGAACTTCCACTTTTCTGTCTGTCTATCCGTACCAAACCCACTGCGTCCTGCCCATCTGCACACACACTAACCAGTCATACTGAGCACTTCACATCTGTGCTCATGTTTTGGGGTCATGTTCAGTCAAGTGTCGCTTAACCAGGTTTCTTTTTTTACTTTCATTCTTCTGCTATCTTTCCGTATTTGTCACATCTTTCTGAACAGGTTTGTGACGTTAACGTCAATATGAAGCTCTGCTATCTCTATCTAATATCTCTGCAGGCACAGCCACGGATTTATTCTTTCACTCAAAATATATTTAATTTCTTTAAATAATGTAAGGGATATTTAAATGCACTTTTTAACAAATGCAGTGAAAACACTGAAGGACAAAGAAGATGTGAAAAGTCATAACAAAATGAAATTGTAACAAAAACAGGCCTCCACTGCCAAATAGGTTGGTAAAGGTCAAAGACTGGGGTGCAGGGGTTTGACTCGAACCAGACAAGGCGGTCCCAGCCGCAGACCCCGTCCTGGAGACTTCACCGCTAATTAAAATATGAATTCTCACGATGTGATGTAATGAACACAGAAACCACCTGATGACGTCACAGACACGACTCATCTCACCACTTTGTTTCGATACGCTGAGAAAATATTGTGCCTTTTTCCCCAGTATGTGGCCAAATGACGATTTCCTGTGTTGAGACAGCCCACAGCTTCAGTAACACCGGTCTCCTGCCAACGGAGGGGCTTAAAAGCTGTTATAATAATGAGTCTTTCTGTAGCTAAGTGTTGGGATGATGTCTGTCATCATACCAGTTTCCAGTGTCTGCTCATCTTTTACGCATCACGGGATATAGTTTAAACTCAATTTTTGGTCAAATAAGATCTTCTAAAAACAAATTTCCATCCATTATCCAAGCTGCTTATCCTGCTCAGGGTCACGGGATGATGGAGCCCATCCCACATCCCCATATTCCCATTCTAAACACATCCCCATATTTCCAATCTAAACACATCCCCATATTCCCGTTCTATACACATCCCCATATTCCCATTCTATACACATCCCCATGTTCCCATATTCTAAACATCCCCATATTCCTATTCTAAACACATCCCCATACTTCCATATTCTAAACACATCCCCATATTCCCTTTCTTAACACATCCACAGCCTTTTTGTGTGAAATGATTGAGAAATATCATATATTCTATATATGTTTCAGTTTGTTTTTTGAAAAACTTGAAAATATGACTTAGGCCATTATTTTAAGAACGTGACGATATTCTAAACACATCCCCACATTCCCATTCTAAACACATCCCCATATTCCCATTCTATACACATCCCCATATTCCCTTTCTAAACACATCCCCATATTCCCATTCTAAACACATCCCCATATTCCCGTTCTATAGACATCCCCATATTCCCGTTCTATACACATCCCCATGTTCCCATATTATAAACATCCCCATATTCCCATTCTAAACACATCCCCATATTCCCATTCTAAACACATCCCCATATTCCCTTTCTAAACACATCCACAGCCTTTTTGTGTGAAATGATTGAGAAATATCATATATTCTATATATGTTTCAGTTTATTGTTTTTTGAAAAACTTGAAAATATGACTTAGGCCATTATTTTAAGAACGTGACGATATTCTAAACACATCCCCACATTCCCATTCTATACACATCCCCATATTCCCATTCTAAACACATCCCCATATTCCCATTCTAAACACATCCCCATATTCCCATTCTAAACATATCCCCATATTCTAAACACATCCCCATACTTCCATATTCTAAACACATCCCCATATTCCCTTTCTAAACATTCCCATATTCCCATTCTAAACACATCCCCATATTCTAAACACATCCTCATATTCCTTCTAAACACATCCCCATATTCCCATTCTAAACACATCCCCATATTCTAAACACATCCCCATATTCCTTCTAAACACAGCCCCATATTCTCATTCTAAACACATCCCCATATTCCTTCTAAACATAGCCCCATATTCCCATTCTACACATATCCCCATATTCTCATTCTAAACACATCCCCATATTCTCATTCTAAACACATCCCCATATTCTAAAGACGACAAAAATAAATACACATCAAAGCGGGACAACAACGCACCAACCTTGAAATCCAAGTTAGAAAATCTGGTTCCTTTGAGTAACCAAAAACAAACGTAAGATATGTTGCTTTGACTTGACAAACGGGTTTATTACTAGACTAGAATATAGCGTCCGTCTTTCCACTTTTATTGCTTCTGTTAATATTGTGAGGACACGCGGGTCTTTGGTGAAGAAATGTTCACAGTACCTTCACGGAGCCAAAACAACAGATTATTAATCATCATGCTCTGGAAAGCAAAAGCCTAGCGGCGCGCTCACCCCGCACGCCGAGCACCCCTTTTCCGCGCGATGAGACCGCGTCAAGTCAACGCAAAGACGCGACTAGACACGAAGAGCGAAACCGCTGCTCTCCGGAGGAAACTCCCCTCGGTGGAGCTTGGGTGCTGGAGACTGCGGGGGAGTCGCTCAGGCAGCTGCCAGGCAGCTTCCTGTTTGCTTTAGGATGTTTTCGGGTAATGCCAAACCCCTGAAGAGCACCAGACTTGTGGCTCGTCTTGTCTGTCCGGTAAGGGAGCCAACGGTCGTCTCGGCTCCAGCTAGCATGTTAGCCCGTAGCTGAACTAGCAGGCTGTAACTAGCAGGCTGTAACTAGCAGGCTGTAACTAACAGGCTGTAGCTAGCAGGCTGTAACTAGCAGGCTGTAACTAGCAGGTTGTAGCTAGCAGGCTGTAACTAGCAGGCTGTAGCTAGCAGGCTGTCTCGGCTGGGCAGGTTGTCAGCATCCTGACCTGGAGACCGGCTGTCTCCGCTTATTCACAGCAGCTACACCGGAATATTGTTAGACCACAGAATGCTGCCGAAGCCAGGCTATAGTTATGCTAGCAACATTAGCTTCAGCAGTTATTAGCGGGCAAGACGAACGAACGAACCGCGTTTTAAAGAGTCGTGTTGGAGTTTGGGAGATACGAAGTGAATCTGCAGTAAACGGTGAGTAGTGAAAACGTGCGTGTGGACTCGGTCCACTTGCCGCTGCATTCGACGTTGCTACAAAGCTCGAATAATTCCACTTCCTGTCTTTCCTACGTTATTCTGTCGTCTTCCCGGGTCACATCGGTCAGCACTGGTCCACCAAAACCCAGTCCAGTGTTCCGGCGGGACAGTATGGTTAATAAATCAGCTAAAACAAACGACAGTTAAAAAAAAACACAACCCAAAATAAGGACGTCAGCACTTGGTTACGCGCTGTGAGCACTGGCTCAGCTAGTTTAGAGAAGAGTCGGAGTGTACAGGATGTGTGTTATTCTGTAAACTTCACGATGTTTTGGTGTGATCGTGTAACCGCAACACAGCGTTTCACCCACTCAGCGCCCGTCTTTCAACACACCATTAACACAGCACGCGCGCCTGCTTAAAATTAGAGGTCATGAACCGGATGTTCCCGCAGCATGCTGCTTCAACAGAAAGAACCGAACCGCTCTAAACCGCGTGTCAAATCAGCTGACAGAATACCTCCTCATCCGATTCCGAGGAAGCAAATGTCATTGGTTGATCGAAGGGGGAACACCAAGGCGGTCATTTTGACCGTTTTGGATTGTCAAACAGGATTGTCAAAGTTTAGCATTGCACTGTGTCTTTGTAGATTTAGAGAAAGCTTATGACAGAGTACCGAGAGAGGAGGTGTGGTATTGTATGAGGAAGTCAGGAGTTGCAGAGAAGTATGTAGGAGTGGTGCAGGACACGTATGAGGGAAGTGTGACAATGGTGAGGTGTGCGGTTGGAATGACGGATGGGTTCAAGGTGGAGGTGGGATTACATCAAGGATCGGCTCTTAGCCCTTTCTTGTTTGCAATGGTGATGGACAGGTTGACGGACAAGATCAGGCAGGAGTCTCCATGGACGATGATGTTCGCGGATGACATTGTGATCTGTAGTGAGAGTAGGGTGCAGGTTGAGGAGAGCCTGGAGAGGTGGAGGTATGCACTGGAGAGAAGAGGAATGAAAGTCAGTAGGAGCAAGACGGAATACCTATGCGTGAATGAGAGAGAGGACAGTGGAATGGTCAGGATACAAGGAGTGGAGGTGACAAAGACATCTGAGTTTAAATACTTGGGGTCAACTGTCCAAAGTAACGGGGAGTGCAGTAGAGAGGTGAAAAAGAGAGTGCAGACAGGTTGGAGTGGGTGGAGAAGAGTGTCAGGAGTGATTTGCGACAGAAGGGTACCAGCAAGAGTTAAAGGGAAAGTTTACAAGATGGTTGTGAGACCAGCTATGTTATATGGTTTGGAGACATTGGCACTGACGAAAAGACAGGAGGCGGAGCTGGAGGTGGCAGAGTTGAAGATGCTAAGATTTTCACTGGGAGTAACGAAGAAGGACAGGATTAGGAACGATTATATTAGAGGGACCGCTCAGGTTGGACGGTTTGGAGACAAAGCAAGAGAGGCAAGATTGAGATGGCTTGGACATGTGTGGAGGAGAGATGCTGAGTATATTGGGAGAAGGATGCTGAATATGGAGCTGCCAGGGAAGAGGAGAAGAGGAAGGCCAAAGAGGAGGTTTATGGATGTGGTGAGGGAAGACATGCAGGTGGCTGGTGTGACAGAGGAAGACGCAGAAGACAGGAAGAAATGGAAACGGATGATCCGCTGTGGCGACCCCTAACGGGAGCAGCCGAAAGTAGTAGTAGGATTGTCAAAGTTTAATAACTTTGGTGGGTGGGGGTGGGGGACACTGACCGGACACTGACCTGTGGGCTGGGTGAAACGAAATGTGGTTCCTTTTGTGTACGCAAGTACATGAGAGAAATAACAGTAAATTGTTGCGGATTCCTGATCCTGCTTCCTGCCGCTCCCCGAATGCTCCTAAAACTGCATATAGTTGCATTAAAAATTAGTTTTAGATCAGTTGCACAAAAAGTTATAACTAAAAATATGATAGCTAAGATCTACCTAAAACGACTATGAGCGGTCAAAATGACCGTGCGTAATTTGCGGGTCATCGCGCACGTCACGTCAGTATTTATGACGTGCGTTGGTCGCGTCATTTCCTTCGCCAAGTTCGTTGCTCTGTCCTACAAACACACTAGCGTTCTCCAGTGCAGAGAAACAGTCTAAACTTGACTTTTGATTTTTGTCAACATTTCTGGTTACAGACACCGTTTCAGACGCACCATGACTACCACGATGCCTGTAAATACTGACGCCTCGTTGCAGTATTTACAGGTGTTGGTTATTTCCTCGTATATTTATCCTTATGTACCACCTCTTTCCTTATGTACCACTGTGGCTGGAATGATCGGATGATTGTCTGCCCTTTACGCTGGTGGAGGTCAGGGAGAGCTGGTGTAGGCCTGCCTCATTTGATGACAAGTAATTTTTGCTGGTAATCCAGTTCATTAAAACTCTGAAGAAGTACAATGGTGGACATGACTGATTTCGCTGTGAAGTGTAGCTAAGCTGCTCAAATTCAAATTAGCTAGCTTGCTTTATTGATAGCACAAATATCAAATTTTGTAGCAATTTAGCACCTTGATGGCTCTGATTGGCTCGCAGTCCCGCCATAAGCAGTGCCTTTCCTCGGCCCTTGATTTCGCCTTAAGCTACGCAATACACATGCGAAAATTCACAATGTTAAAGGCAATCCTGAAAAAAAGTAGAGCCTACCCTGCACATTGAAAAAGGTGCGCTTGTGTGCTATAACATGTTTCGCTCTTAGAAGCTCAAGGACAAAAGAAGGACAAGGACATAAAAATATCAATAAAATACGTTATAACATAGCATACTTGTAACTAGAGCGAGATTTTGATATGCTGTTATGAATATGTTGTATGGTTATTTTGCTTAAATTATCACATCATTGTGCTACAGTGTGTCTGTGAATAAATGCTGCAGCTTCTCAAAGACAAGAAAAGCCTCATGTGTTGTTTCCCCAACTGCTGGCAAAGTGAAGGGGGTTACAGGGTTTTTCCTACCATTATAAGGCATAGGAGCAGCACCCAACCCGTTTTGAGCACCACTTAAGGTGAATAAAAACAAAAGCAATGTGGAGAGATTCAAAACTAACTGAATGACTTTTCCCAGACCTAATTGTCATAGTGTAGCGGACTATATGGGGACAATTCACCATAATTGGTAGACACGGGCCCTTTAAGAAAGGATTTCTGAGTTGAGAGGGTGGAATGAAGATTACATTGGTTGGGGCAGCACCAAGTTGCTCGGGCTGTTGGTTTTGGTCCGTCTCTCGTCATCATCAGTTCCATAACCTATGGAGGTTGTAGGAGCACAGCTGATGCCTGATGCCTCAACAAGTCTCGGTTGAGCCATCATGTGTTTCAGTAGGGGGAGTACCTGGTGGTCCCTATCTCCTCTCCAGGTATGGATGGCCATTGGTTCACAGAGGAAATCACCTGACCTTTGACGGGTTTTGTTTTTAGTCCTGCTGGGTGTTCACACACCCTCCTTATAACAACTTAAGTGTTGAAGTGGGGGTGCCGATTTAGTCACTGACAACCCGACGGTTGCAGTTCCTGCAATTTCTACCTTGGTGACCCCAATATTTGTCTGCTGGACATTTCCTGAGACAACTCTTCATGAACATGATGACTAATGGCCAAGGTGGCTGAGCCGTGGTCTGCCCGCCAGCAACGACAGCTCTCCTACATCTCGGAGTTCACCATGGATGTACAGCATATTGCTGGCAAAACCAATCTCATTACCGACTGCCTCTCCCGGGCCATTGCGGGGGCCGTCCACTTGGGTCTTGACTATGCCCACATGGCAGCTGACCAGGCCGCAGATCCAGCCATGCAGGCTTTCAGGATGGCTGTCACAGGGCTGCAGTTAGAGGACATGGCTTTCGACAACGCTGGCACTACGCTCCTGTGCAACATCTCCATGGGTCAGCCCCAGCCCGTGATTCCCACTGGCTGGAGGCGATGTGTTTTCGACGCTGTCCATGGCCTCTCCCACCCTGTCAAAAAGCCATCTCAAAGACTAGTGGCAGCCAAGTTCGTCTGCCACGGGCTCAAAAAAGACGTGAGAGACTGGGCTGACACTTGCGTGGAGTGTCAATGCTCTAAAGTGCACCGCCACACCAGAGCCCTCCTGTCACAGTTCCCTGTGCCCAAAAGGAGGTTTTACGGTTTTACTTACCTCCTCACCATGATGGACAGGACCACTTGATGGCCAGAAGCCGTCCCAATGTCACCGACGACATCCACCGATGTAGCCCGGGAGTTCATCGGGACCTGGGTCACCCGGTTTGGCACCCCATCTGACCTCTCCTCGAACCGGGGCTCACAGTTTGCACCTGAGCTCTGGAATGCGGTCGCAGAGAGCATAGGGGTGAAGTGCCACTGCACCACTGCGTACCACCTGCAGGCGAATGGGTTGTGCAAGCGGTTTCATTGCTCTATGAATGCCGCTCTTCAGGCCAGTCTTACGGATAGCAGTTGGGTCAACAGGCTCCAGTGGGTCATGCTGAGCCTCAGGACCATCCCTAAGGAGGACCTCCAGTCCTAGCCGCTGAACTGGTTTATGGACAGCCGCTGCGGGTCCCAGGGGATTTCATCCCCAACACCACAGCTTCCTGGTCTGCAGCCCATCAACAGACCATGCTCCTGGGTAACGCCAGAGCTTTCGCACCAGTCCCCACTTCACAACACGGCCCCCCACAGTCGCACATCCCCACAAGTCTGCAGTTGGCAGGAAAGTAGAGACGAACAATTTCTCTCATTGACTACACGAACGCATGTCTTTTATTTTCTTTATACAAAACCAACAGCCCGAGCAACATGGCGCTGCCCCAACCAATGTAATCTTCGCTCTGCCCTCTCAACCCAGAAACCCTTTCTTAATGGGCCCGTGTCTATTATGGTGAATTGTGCCCATATAGTCCACTAGAGTAGCTAGTTGGCCCCTTGTGGAGTTTTTGGCCTTGGAACTTTTTGGATGTTATTTCTTATCTGCTTTAGCTTTTCCAACATTTTGTACACAGATATGGTAATCACAATCTGATTTATGATCCACATATTTGATTTGGCAAAGGTTTTATGCGGAATGCCCTTCCTGACCCAACCCTCCCCATTTATCCGGGTTTGGGACCGATGCTAAGAATGCACTGGCTTGTGCATCCTCAGTGGCTGGGTTATAGGCAGTATGAGGAAGTCGGGAGTGGCAGAGAAGTATATAAGAGTGGTGCAGTATATGTATGATGGCAGAACACAAAAATAATTTCAGATTTGCTGTATCATGTAGGAATTTGGAGAAACATTAAGATAATTTTTAATGAATTTAACATATTTAATCGCATAATGATGCTGACACATTGTGTTAGTTCAACTGAGCTTAAAATGTTTTGCAGCTGATTTTCGTTTGTACTCAGCATCTGGTGCTTCTCGTGTCAGTGTCCAACAATACTCGGCCAGTATTGATGGATTCCAGTTGCTCTGATACCTATTTTTTTCCAAGGTCACAGTGTCCTGGTGAAACCTTTCACCATATTCATCACTGACTTATACCAAGATCAACAGGGAAGAAGTCCAAGTGTGATGCAGAAAATTAATGTTCAATGACATGTTGCACTTAAATGGTGCTCTGTAGTTGCCAAGAAAATTCTCACCAACCTGCTTAAATGCCTTCCATGCTATTTTCTCTGGCCCCAATAGCAGATCTTCTAACTCCCTGTCGTTGAGGACCTGTCTGATTTGTGGACCAACAAAAATGCTTTCATTCATCTTGGCATCAGTTATTCTTGGAAACATCTGTCTCAGATAGTGAAATCCATCACCTTCTTTGTTCATTGCTTTCACATTTTTTTTCATCAATCCGAGTTTTATATGAAGAGGAGGCATACATATCTTTGTTGGGTGGACAAGTAGTTTATATGCCTCACTTTTCTGCCCTGGAACGAAATGCTTACGGAACGCCTAGTTCTTTTTAATGTAATGTGACTCTTTGGCACGGCTATCCCATTCACAAAGGAAACAAGAGTACTTTGTATATCCGAGCTGCATTCCTAGTAGCAGTGTCAATACTTTTACATCACCACATATGTTCTAGTAGTAATTGTTGTGCTGTTTGTGTTTCAACAACTGTTCCATGTTATTGTAGTTTTCTTTCATGTGTACTGCATAGCCAGTGGGTACTGAAGGGTAGACATTGCCATTGTGTAACAAGACAGCGTTCAGGCTTAACTTTGACAAATCTATAAAAAGAAGCCATTGTTGTGAGTCATGCACACAACCCAAAGCCATGAACAATCCTTCAGTGTCAGTGCAGAAACACAGGTTGTCAACCTGCATAAAGAAGTTTGACAAATGTTCTTCATGGTTCTGAAAGATAAAAATGTTTGTACCAGGTGACAGCAAACCCCATCCTTGCCATCTTGAACCAAGTAGTTCTGCTTTAGCTTTTGACAAATCTAAGTCCCTGACCAGGTCATTTAATTCTGGCTGTGTTATCGGATGAGGATAACCAGACATAAAGGGTTCAACATCTGGATCAGTGTTGTTTTCCGCATCTGGTTCATGCGTTGTGGCATCTTCATCTGCCTCATCTATACTTCATGTCTCTGGTGGCTTCGGTACTGGCAAACTGTCATCATGTGGCACTGGTCTTATGGCTGACGGCAGGTTGGGATAGTCAATAGATTTCTTATTTTTAGTAGAGAAGCTAGATACATTGGTCAGACAGAAGTAACAGTCCGTCACGTGATCCTTCTGTTCTCACCATATCATTGTGACTTCAAATG
Source organism: Lampris incognitus (assembly GCF_029633865.1). Classification (NCBI taxonomy): domain Eukaryota; kingdom Metazoa; phylum Chordata; class Actinopteri; order Lampriformes; family Lampridae; genus Lampris; species Lampris incognitus. Next base: position 55,995,769 of record NC_079213.1, read on the forward strand.
GCATTGACTTCCGAGTACCTGAGCCAAGCTCTCAGGTTGACTGCACGTTGTGCAACAATCTTCCTGAAGACAATAAATCCTATTGTTCAGTATACTCTATGCAATTGCTTCAGGCAATTGCATAGAGTAGAGTATACTGAGCAGCTTTTATATCCTGTTTGCCAGCATCTAACCTGACTAAGCATGCCCAGGCATGCCTAAGACAACATTTGCATAGAACCTACACTGAGTGCATGCCCAGGCATGGGCATGGACTGACCAAAACAGCTTGCTTTGTGGGCAATATACTAGTAGACTTAAAATATGATGGGAGATCACAAAAACAGGTTATATCTACACAACGGTAAGTGATAGGAACATTTTAATGTGAATTCATGATCAGCAGCCCACAATCCATAAAATACACTCAAAAGTGTTCAGGAAGCAAAATCTTAGTTGTCCAGTGATATTTTCACTTTTTCATGCTAAATAACTTTTGGTAGGACATGCCAGTGGGCCAGCCATATAAACACAAATGTCCCTGACTGACTGATCATGTTTACAGTGACTGACTGAGTGATCCTGTTTACAGTTACTGACTGAGTGAGCATGTCTAGAGTGACTGAGTGATCCTGTTTACAGTGACTTACTGAGTGATCCTGTTTACGGTGACTGACTGAGTGATCATGGTTACAGTGACTGACTGAGTGATCATGTCTACAGTGACTGACTGAGTGATCATGTTTCCAGTGACTGACTGAGTGATCATGGTTACGGTGACTGACTGAGTGATCATGGTTACTGTGACTGACTGAGTGATCCTGTTTCCAGTGACTGACTGAGTGAGCCTGTTTCCAGTGACTGACTGAGTGATCCTGTTTCCAGTGACTAACTGAGTGATCCTGTTTACGGTGACTGACTGAGTAATCATGGTTACAGTGACTGACTGAGTGATCATGTCTAGAGTGACTGAGTGATCCTGTTTACAAGTGACTGACTGAGTGATCCTGTTTACAGTGACTTACTGAGTGATCCTGTTTACGGTGACTGACTGAGTGATCATGGTTACAGTGACTGACTGAGTGATCATGTCTACAGTGACTGACTGAGTGATCCTGTCTCCAGTGACTGACTGAGTGAGCCTGTTTCCAGTGACTGACTGAGTGATCCTGTTTACAGTGACTGACTGAGTGATCATGTCTAGAGTGACATACTGTAAAGTGGATGTAGTGTTGCTGTAAAGCCCCTTGAGGCAAATTTGTAGTTTGTGATATTGAACTATACAAATAAAATCGTCTTGACTGAGTGATCATGTCTAACGTGACTGACTGAGGGATCAGTTTAACACGATTGGGCTGTTGGATCCGGTGACCAACAACGTCACGGAATTTACACGATTTGTCGGCCAAGCCCCGAGAGAGCATACAGGGAAAGCAGCGCAAATAAGAATCAAATTCACAAAAAGATTGTGTGGCTTTTGCGGCCGCTAAACCTGCACCACACAAGACAAAAGAAACAGTGTAATTCTCAAAGCACCCACGAAGGGTGAAATGCACCCCTAACTCCACTGCCAAGCAAATAGCGTCTCGGCGCTCCTGTGTTATCTGCACATATTTACATTAAGTAATATGCATGCATTTGGTGCAAAATTGCCCCCTTTCTATGCAAATGAGCCTTATGGCAAAAAAAGTCCAATTCACAAACAGCAGCGCTAATAGGCACATGCAGCTAGAGTGAAAATTATTGGTGTCTTCAGAGAGTTGATGGTAACTGACGCCCAGACTTTCCAGTGGTCATGGTTACAGTGATTGTAGCCAGTCAAAGGCATCGTCATGCCAGGCGGGCTTGTGAGCATATATTTCAAAGCAGAACATCACTTTCTGATGTAAATGAGGCCAAAATCATTCGCAAATACACGTTGTCAGGTCTAACAGTTCTTGCTATACTTGATCACATCAAGGATGACATTGAACCTGCCTACTGTGTTCTTGGCACAAAGCCACCATTTATACTTTGCCACATGGATAATTGCAATCAGATTAAAATTGAACTCAGCTGCAAAACTTTATTTGCACTGTAATATCATTAGTGCAATGTGTTTTGTGAATCAGACTTTGACGGGACAGATAATGGTTGCAAGTGATGCACAATTCATGGTGCTATCAGTGGCCACAATCCATTCTTTGTGAATTTGCATGTCAATACAGAATGAAAAACGAGAGACATCTGCAGATAGAAACAGATAAAAGAGGAGGAGGGGGAGTTAACATATAATTAGAATAGTTATAATTACAATTAAGTTCTCTTTCAAATCAAACATCCCAAGACATGAGTGGAAAGTATTGTTCTTGTAACTGCATTTATAACTGTTGTTTTACCTCAAGTGTAGCTTAACCATGTCATGTGATATACTGCTTCATTAACAACGCATATTACTGGGACCACTGCAGGAAATTGCAGATGAACATTTAGTATCCAGGAATTCACATTACAGACACTACCACTGACTATCGTTGGAACAAATTAGCCACACTTTCAAACACGGTCCAGCCATATACTAGGTTTTGACCTCGTGTTGTGTAAAAAAGGGCAAGCCCCTTGTATTTGAGACTGAAAAAGGAAGTGATGTTAGTGTGTGAAAATTTGTTTGATCTGTCTGCTTTGTAAAGATATGACATTTTAATGCAATTTTAATGTAATTTAATGCACTTAGAGACAGATGGTTATTTGTTTCTTAAGTTTGAATAGCCATTGTAGAACCAAATGTACCTCGGTTCATCATTTCATGAAAAAACTGTCTTGTCCAGCATGTCGTAGGAACTGTAGGATTTATGTGATGTGTTTGCTGAATGACCTGTCTCTTTTTCTAATGTACCCCAGTGTTGGCTGTGCCATGAACGGTAGCTGGAGATGAGAATGAAGCCCTATCGCAGCTTTCTCGTGGGGCTCTGCTCCATGTTGGCCCTGGGGCTCTTCTTCTACTCCTCAGGAAGGCTGAGTTTACGAGGCCGGGGCCAGAAGTCTCGTAAGTTACTCCACAGCCTGTGTTTTGGATGATTACTCTAGTTAGTCAGGGTAATAACATTTCCTACTCTTAGTGTGTCCGTCCAGTCATATAATTTTCATTTCACTTACAATTACATTTTAATACTTAGTTTATTATAAGTAAACGAGTTTCCAAATTTGGTATCAACAGGTAGGCTGCTGAGACATCTTTCCTGATGGTTGAGTTTAAAAGGCAGGGCTGAAGGATTTTATCTTATTTTTTCAGCCTTACTGCAAAATATCCTTGACTTTTTCTTGGTCCGTTTTCATTCATTTAACACCGTATTTTTAATCAAAATGCCCAATTACTGTGTTTTATTAATGCAGATTATACACTGCAGGGATGGGTAGAGTAAATCTGTACTCAAGTACAATTACTCCCATAAAAATACTCGAGTAAAAGTGAAAATTACCATTTGAGAAACATACTCAAGTAAAAGTAAAAAAGTACCAGGTTAATAAATTACCCAAAGTACAAGTTACTTTTCATTTTAATATATTTTAGGGATTGTCGCTGTAAGCTGCCTCTTGTTCCGGTTGCTCCGTTATCATCGGGTGGTGCTTGTTTGGCAACTTGGCATCTGCAGTAGTTGCTCTTCCCCTACCCCGACATGCAATCCCTGCATTTAGAGCAGACTACTTGTAGCGAAGGAAAAAATGGCAAATGTATTGAAGTAAAAAGTCGATTACTGGCTCTAAAATATACTCGAGTAAAGAGTGGAAGTACAGTTTTTAAAAAGGAAGCAAAGTACTCTTTCCTTAAAAACTACTTTTTTACTCATGTGTGTTACTTGTGATGCGTCACTACCCACCCCTGTGTTCAGGCAGCTGAGAAATGTCAGTCCATGTAAGTTGTGCTTTGTCAGAGGTTCATAAAAGTTTATGTTGAACACTGATTCAACACAGGGAACATTTACTTAATGTAAATAAAAAATAACATGAAATCTTGTAACCATGTGCAGCACAAATGAGGATGTTTGTTGTCATTTTGACAAGTTGGTGGTCTTCATTGATCCCTATTTTAAGTCTGTTAAAGGGCTAAAGTAGATGGTTGAACCGAAGGTTTTATTTGGAAACAGATTTTCCTTTAGTTTGGAAAAACATATGGCTACAGTTTCAACATGATTGTGAATATATATGAATGGATCATTTCATGGTGTGTGTTTGTTGTCATGTGTATCATAGTCTGGCGTCTACTAGGCCTTCTGTCATTGGTGTGTGTTTTATTGTTGGACTGCTGTCCGCTGTGACTGAACTAACTCACAAGAACTTACCACTTCTTTATATTTATTTTACACACTGAAGTGAAGACAGTCTGACATTCTCAGCTGGATTTTCCATACTGATCTTAAAGTTGGACGCAGGTTTGTTAGACCGTATCCATGGCTCCCACCTATTTTGCCAAGATAGACTGAAAACTGAAGTCATGTTCAAGTGTGTGTTAAGTCTGTGAAGGATAAGTAGATGATTTTTAGTTGTTTGCCACTATTTTGTTGCTACGTTCTCTGCGCTCTCTCCTTCTCACCTCTAAAAGATCAACTTTTACTTATTTTATAATGTGTTCAATGATATAATTTCAATTACTCAATGTTGTTTGGCCAAGATTCCCTCAGAGAAGAGATCCTATAACTTAAGGAGACTGACCTGGGCAAAATAAAGGTTGATTCAATGGGGGGGTGTATATATATATGTGTGTGTGTGTGTGTGTGTGTGTGTGTGTGTGTGTGTGTGTGTGTGTGTGTGTGTGTATATATACACACACACACACACACACAAATATATAAATATATAAAATTTATCTTTGTCTCAGAAAAGGGCATTTAGTCTGTCAGCAAATGCACAATATGGTCAAAGGTATGTGGACAACCCTTCTAATGAGTGGATTTGGCTATTTCAGCCTCATGCATTTCTGGCAGATGCATGCATGCAGCCATGCAGCCTCCATAGACAGACATGGCTGCAGACATGGGCAATAGAATGAGTCGTACTGAAGAGCTCAGTGAATGGTGTAAAGCACACTGCCATTGGACTCTGGAACGGTGGAAATGTGTTCTCGAGGAATCATGCTTTACTATCTGGCTGTCTGATGGATGGATCTGGGTTTGACTGATGCCAGGAGAACACTGCCAGGCTGCATGAGTGGTGACAACTGTAAAGTCTTGTAGAGGAGGAATAAAGGTCTGGGGCTGTTTTTCATGGTTTGGGCAAGGCCCCTTAGGTCCAATGAAGGGGAATCTTGATGCTACAGCATGCAATGACATGCTAGAGAATTGTGCCCTTACACATTTAAGGCAGCAGTTTGGGCAAGGCCCTTTCCTGTTTCAGCATGATAGTGCCGCCGTGCACAAATCAGGGTCCATAAAGACATGGTTTCCCTGAGTGTGGCATGGAAGAACTTGACTAGCCTGCACACAGCCCTGACCTCAACCCCATCCAACACCTTTGGGATGAGTTGGAACACCAACTGTGATCCAGGTCTTCTCGCCCAACAGCAGTGGGACCTCATTGATGCTGCTGTGGCTGGATGAAAGCGAATCCCCACAGCTAGTGGAAAGCCTGTCCACAAGGAGGCAGCAAAGGGGAGAACAACACCATATTAATCCCCATGGTTTCGGAATGAGAATCTCAACAAGCACATATGGATGGTTGTGATGCTTAGGTGTTCACATACTTTTGACCATCTACCCACCTAAATGCTACCACCACTTTTTGACAGATGGGGGCGCTAACCTAACATGACATTTACTTCACTCATTCATTTTCTATGCCTGCTTAATACAGTCAGTGAGGCAGGGGGTTGGAGCATATATATATATATATATATATATATATATATATATATATATATATATATATATACACACACACACACACACACATACATATATATATATATATATATCCCAGCAGGCAGAAGGCAGGGAGACATGTGAACAGTGGCTGGTCCATGAGAAGACCACATGCCACACATCCAACAGCAGACACGCAGTTTCTCTTCAACTAGCTCTGCAGAGAAGTGCATAAAGACAATTCAGAGTGAGATTGACAGAACATTATTTACCACCCAGCTATGTTCTTACCCATGTGCCTTGAATGTTGTGCTGCATATTGAATGTTGAGCTGTTTACCAGTCCGGGGGCATTTCTTGCCTTCACCCCAATGTCTGCTGGGATAGGTTCTAGTCACTCGGGACCCTGAACTGGCTAGGACATGTCCATGGTTGATGTAATTATTCCAGCTTAATATTCACGTGTGTGTGTGTGTGTGTGGGGGGGGGGGTCGATACAGAAGAAGCTTCATAAAAAGGCATTGGTTCTAAACTGAGTCCCAGTGAAATATAGAGCTATCCCAGCACACATTCCTTACCCTCAGTGGCTGCACAGGGAGGATGTTCAGTAGGAGGATGGTGGCACGGACTTGCGTTTGCGGCGGCTTCACCCGGTGCCGCCTATGTAGTGTCTTTGTCCACATCTACGTCTAAGTTTGTGTCATCGTATGAATTTTTATTTTGATCATCGATTTTGATTGGCTGGGAGAGCTGGCACTGGATTGGCTGGGTGAGCTTGGTCTGCTGTGTCCTGTGGGCCTGAGAGGGAGACACCAAGGGCGGTCTGACAGGACGTGGGGCAGGCTGGGCTAACTGCTAGCCCACGGCCCTGTCCGAGAGGAAACATCGAGGCGGTCTGGCGGCGGTCTGGCCTAGCATCGACTGTGCAGTGTTTTTTTCTGTGTCTGTTGTCGTGTGGAGTGCAGGGAGGAGTGTCGAGGGTGTCTGGCTGGAGAGCTGCGTTGGGTTGGCTGGGGAAGCCTGGTCTGCTGCGTCCGATGGGCCCAGGGACTATGGCCCTGCCTGGAGCTGCGCTTGGGGGGGAGGCACCGAGGGCGGTCTGGCGGGGCTCGGAGGTGGGGCAGGCTGGGCTGGCTGCTGGCCCGTGTAGGCCGGCGGTTCTGACGGTTGTGCTGGCTGGCGTTTATTGTCTGGACGGTGGAGTTTTGGACTGTGTTATTGTTGTTGTTTTTTTCCTCTCTGTTTTTGTATGTTTTTGGTGGTGTTGTTTCTGGAGGTTTTTGGATGTGTGTTTTTGTGTTGCACTGCTGTGAGCTGGGGGAAACAGAATTTCGTTATTTTTGTGTATGTAGTACATAAGATGAAATGACAAATAAATTGTTCCTGATTCCTGCAGCTGTTTGGGAGAGCCAGCAGTTCCCGCTGCCTTGCTGCATGCTGGTGAGGGTGCTGAAGGCCTTTTGTCCTGGTGTGAGTTGTAAGCACTGCGCATGTTGCTGCTCAACACTGGTGGTGGGTGACAAGGAGCCTCCAGGACAGCAGCAACGCTCAGTGCGGCTCATCACACTATGCAGAGGTGTTGGTCACTAAAGCACTAGCGCAGTGCTACACTGAAGTGTTTAAGCTAACACGTACATGTGCATCTGAAAACTGGACCACTTGATGCCCTCAAATGCAAAGATGTGTTCCAAATAGTAACTTGTCCAGTATTTTGTTGAATTTATAGCTACTATACCTACTGACTTGAATGGTGAATGGCCATTTGTAAGGAATGCCTTGCTGACCACCTTCTTCTTCTTCAAGAAGGTGGTTCACCCAGGGCGAGGCTTGGCCATTGCACTCTGGTTGTGCTGACTCCAGGGCGACACGGTGGCACAGTGGTTCGCGTGGTCGCCTCACAGGCTCGAGCCCCGGGGTAGTCCAACCTTGGGGGTCGTCCCGGGTCGTCCTCTGTGTGGAGTTTGCATGTTCTCCCCATGTCTGTGTGGATTTCCTCCGGGTGCTCCGGTTTCCTCCCACAGTCCAAAGACATGTAGGTCAGATGAATCGGCCATACTAAATTGTCCCTAGGTGTGTGTGTGTGTGTGTGTGTGTGTGTGTGTGTGTGTGTGTGTCGGCCCTGTGATGGCCTGGCGGCCTGTCCAGGGTGTCTCCCCACCTGCCACCCAATGACTGCTGGGATAGGCTCCAGCATCCCTGCGACCCTGAGCAGGATAAGCGGTTCGGCTAATGGATGGATGGCCTTGCTGACATGAGGTGCTGAAAGTCACTTAACCCCTCACCCAAAAACAAACAAAACAAGACAAAACTTTGTTTTTGGCCCCTCAAACACTGGTCATAGGATGAAAAAATACAGGTAGTTTTTTTTTCTCCAAATGGGCACAGTCTGTTTTCAGTCAGACCATGTATATCTTTGTCTGGCAACGCAGACCAGGTCCTCCATGCTTTTGTCTTTTCACACCTATGCTGGTTTTAGCTTCTGTGGCCTCTCTTTATTTTATTTAATTTAATTTATTTTATTTTTTGTAAACAAATATACACCAGGGCAGTAATTTACTACCAGCATGCCTTCAGTTCAAAAACTATTATTAATGATGTACTACCTCTTTAAACGTATTTGTAGAGAATGAGCTTCATGTTATGTTTTATCATCCTCATCCCTGTGACTTGACTACTGCTTTATGTTGTTTTGTTTTGACGTCATTTGTTTCTTCAAGCTATTTTGAAAAAGTGCTAATAAATAAGTTAATTATAATGATAATTTGCATTTCCAGAGATTTGAGTTAACACCCTCCCTGGATATTGGGGATGTGTCATATTCACTTCCAATAAAGCTCGAGCTCAGATGTACAATTCCACACAATGTTCTTCTATCTTAACAGCATGGATAACACTGTTGGGATTATTGACTTCATCTTTCCAAGGATCTACTACTACTACTACTACCACTACCACTACTACTACTACTACTACTATTACAGCTACTACTACGACTACTACTACTACAACTAGTACTAGTACTATTACTACTACCACTACTACTACGACTACTACTACTACTACTACTATTACTATTACTACTACTACTATTACTGCTACTACTACGACTACTACTACTAGTACTACTACAACTACTACTTCCGGCTGCTCCCGTTAGGAGTTGCCACGGCGGATCATCCGTTTCCATCTCTTCCTGTCATCTGCATCTTCCTCTGTCACACCAGCCACCTGCATGTCCTCCCTCACCACATCCATAAGCCTCCTCTTTGGCCTTCCTCTTCTCCTCTTCCCTGGCAGCTCCATATTCAACATCCTTCTCCCAGTATACCCAGCATCTCTCTTCCACACATGTCCAACAATCTCAATCGTGTCTCTCTTGCTTTGTCTCCAAACCGTCCAACCTGAGCAGTCCCTCTAATATACTCGTTCCTAATCCTGTCCTTTTTTTCCCCTCCCAAAGAAAATCTTAGCATCTTGTTCTTTCCAGGGATATTTGGCAAAAATGATTGGGCCATAGCCCACCTCCTGGCAAGTGAGAGCTTCCTTTGTAAGATCTTTCTTGTGTGGAAATGACTCATGATCCATTGCGTGGCTCTCAGTTGAGGTTATTCAGGAGATGTTCTGATAGCAGTCCACAGTGGAAGGGTCAGTATGGGAGCACATAGCTACAAGTGGTGACATGTCGGTCGACTGCTGTGAAATACACATTTCATGAGCTCATCTCTCATGGGTGAGACATGGAACAGCTTCATTATGCAGGACAGCTTGTTTTCCTCCTCAGCTTTGTCAGCTCCAACTCCGTTCTGTGAAAATACACATTTCACAGCAGAAAATTAGCTTTTACCTCAGGCATATCAGCATTTGTTAGCAATTTAGGGGAGATGTTTGGTCATTGCTTGCCACAGATGGTGAATTAGCTCAAAGTTCATAAAAGGGGTAGAGCTGCTGATGCTGGAGAATGACCGAGCTACTGCCAGTCTGAAGGCCGGCTTGTTTTCAGAATGGACCATTATGTACAATCCAAGCAGAGACTTGTTGATTAATGTCCTCTGGGAGTTGTTTTTTGTTGTTTTTTTTGTTCTTTTTCTTTTGTTTTTTCAAATTTTGGCAGAAGGAAGAGAGAAGTTTTTTTCCCGACAATTTAGCTGTAATCCTTTCAAATAAATCCTGTAAGCACATTTGTTTTCTACCCGTTTTGATATTGTGCGCACAAGCTGTGGAGCCTGTGCCTGCTCCTTCATATGGTGTGAAAGCTGTTAAAGTGTCCTTGGTGTCAGCTGTACTATAACAAGTAGACTGAAAACAATATCTTGACACTCGCCAGAAACCAGCTAGCAAGCGGCTAGCAAGACAGTAACTATGGCCCTGTTGGCTGTTTTGGTTGTTTCACTCCTATCCGACTAGTTGAACAATGTGTCAAAAGCAACATGGTTAATTTTAGCTGAACATTAGTTTATATATATATATATATATATATATATGAATAGTTGTGTAACTAGTCAAGTTTATTTGTGTAGGCGAAATTCACAAGGTAGTCAGGAATCAGGTATCAGGAACGCTTTATTTGCAATATCCAGCCCACAGCAGTGCAACACAAAGACAAAAACACACATCCAAAAACTACAAGAACACACATATCCAAACTAACACATACGTATATCCACACTAACACATATATCCAAACTAAAAAAAATAAAATAAAAAAAAACATCACTGTCACAAGTCCTAAAGGGCTTTACAATCAGTACAGTATATGTCTTATGACAGCCTGGACCCTATTCCTGAATGAGGAAAAACTCCACAAGAAAAACCTTAACAGAAAAAAAAAAATATGGGAGAAACCTCAGGAAATGCAACAGCGGAGGGATCCCCAATGACAGAAAGATGTGCAGTAGGGGTCAAATCACAAAACACACCAAAATAACAGAATTATAATTTAACGTCATAGATCATAGTCATAATCAGAATCAGAATACTTTATTCATCCCCGAGGAGAAATTGGGTCATATTACAGACACGCACACTCTAGTAAAGAAAAACTAACAAGATACAAGGTAACACCGAAATAGAAACAAATAGAAACAAGAAATAGAAATAGATTACACAGAGCAAGGTAATGCAGAATACGCACAGTTAGTAGATAAAATTTAGCAAATTTAAATGAGCTGGGTAATTTAATTGTAAAGAGGGTGCAAAGAAAATATAGTGAATCTGTGTCCATCCAAGACAACAACAGGAAGCCCACAGGTGCAGTCAGGAGCTGGTGGGACCCTACACCACAAACCAGCTGTGCTCAGGGGGGTCCTGCAGAAAGAACAGATATCACATGCACACAAGAGGCAAGGCATACTTCACCACAGCATCCACACAGAGACAGAAGACCAGAGAAGTGATGAGAGTGATGCAGAAGTTGGCATAGCTTAAACAAATAGAAATTTTAAATGAGAACAGCACAAACAATGGCATAAATTTATCTTGCTAGTTTTTAATTTTTCTCTTTACTAGAGCGTGAATGTCTGGACCCAATTTCCCCTCAGGGATGAATAAAGTATTCCGATTCTGATAAATCTCCAAGAGGGTGGGCTTGACCAAGGGAAAAAACAGGATGCATCACAAACAGGCGCCGAATTCATTAGGCGGTCGAAAAAAAGAGAGAGATGATCCATGATCTTCAGTCAGTTCATAAAGGAAGAAAATGTGTCCTTGAACACAAGAAAGTTAGAGACATAAAAAGAGAAAAGGGGACAGGTGCACAACATGGGCGCGCATGTACTCAGAGATACAAAGAGAAGGTTAGAACTGTGAGATGCATTCAGAAAGTTTAGGAACATTCTCATCATCAGGACAAGACCAAGAGATGACTGCTAAGACCTACAGTAATAAATACATTGAGACGGAGAGCCTCCTAAAACGGGATAGTTGTGACAAAGCTCAGAAGGAAGTCAAACTACCAAAGAAATAAAACTACTAAGAGTCTACAGAGTCAGATTCTCTGATGGTGGCTGGGAGACTCTTCCAAAGAAAGGGGTTGCGGTAGGAGACACTCATGCAGCCTGCAGCCTTCTGTTTAATTCTGGGGACAGAGGAGGCCTGACCTTAGAGAGCGGAGGGCATGAGAAGGTACATCTAAGATCTGACAGATATGAGGGGGAAGCCCAGTAAGTATTTTATAGGCTAAAAGCAGCACGTTAAAGTCAGCTCTAGGATGGATGGCGAGCTGCTGAAGGGAGGCTAGAATTGATGTAATCATGGGCGTAGCAACCATTGAAAATGTGGGTGGGACAATCTAAAATGTTTAACAGAGTAGATGTCATTTCCTGTATTCTGGTGCCTTTAATAGTTTAATAGTTGTGTCTGGTTATAGTAGCATGAGAAAAATGATTATTACATTTTGTAATTTCATCCAGAGGACGAAGTGGTTGGCCCCAGATCACACATTTAAAGAGTTGATGACTAATTCAGAGCCATCTTTAATAATAACCACTCATTGTTTACAAACCCCAATTCCAATGAACTTGGGACGTTGTGTAAAACGTGAATAAAAACAGAATACAATGATTTGCAAATCCTTTTCCACCTATATTCAAGTGAATACACTACAAAGACAAGATATTTAATGTTCAAACTGATAAACTTTATTGTTTTTTTGCAAATATTCACTCATTTTGAATTTGGTACCTGCAACACGTTCCAAAGAAGCTGAGACAGGGGCAACAAAAGATTGGGAAAGTTGAGGAATTCTCAAAAAACACCTGTTTGGAACATTCCACAGGTGAACAGGTTAACTGGAAACAGGTGAGTGTCATGATTGGGTATAAAAGGAGCATCCCTGAAAGGCTCAGACGTTCACAAGCAAGGACGGGGTGAGGTTCACCACTTTGTGAACAACTGCGTGAGCAAATAGTCCAACAGTTTAAGAACAACGTTTCTCAGCGTACAACTGCAAGGAATTTAGGGATTTCATCATCTCCAGTCTATAATATCATCACAAGATTCAGAGAATCCGAAGAAATCTCTGCACATAAGCGGCAAGGCCCAAAACCAACATTGAATGCCCGTGACCTTCGACCCCTCAGGCGGCACTGCATTAAAAACCAACATCATTGTGTAAAGGATATTACCACGTGGGCTCAGGAGCACTTGGGAAAACCATCGTCAGTTAACACAGTTGGTCGCTACATCTACAAGTGCAAGTTAAAACTCTACCATGCAAAGTGAAAGCCATATATCAACACCACCCAGAAACGCCGCCGGCTTCTCTGGCCCGAGCTCATCTGGGATGAACTGACGCAAAGTGGACAAGTGTGCTGTGGTCTGACGAGTCCACATTTCACATTGTTTTTGGAAATCATGGACATTGTGTCCTCTGGGCTAAAGAGGAAAAGGACCATCCAGATTGTTATCAGCACAAAGTTCAGAAGCCAGCATCTGTGATGGTATGGGGGGGTGTTAGTGCCCATGGCATCATGGATAAGTTGCACATCTGTGAAGGCACCATTAATGCTGAAAGGTACGTACAGGTTTTGGAGCAACTTACTATGCTGCCATCCAAGCGACGTCTTTTTCAGGGACGTCCCTGCTTATTTCAGCAAGACAATGCCAAGCCACATTCTGCACGTGTTACAACAGCGGGGCTTCGTAGTAAAAGAGTGCGGGTACTGGACTGGCCTGCCTGCAGTCCAGACCGGTCTCCCATTGAAAATGTGTGGCGCATTATGAAGCGCAAAATACGACAACGGAGACCCCGGACTGTTGAGCAACTGAAGTCGTACATCAAGCAAGGATGGGAAAGAATTCCACCTACAAAGCTTCAACAATTAGTGTCCTCAGTTCCCAAACGCTTATTGAGTGTTGTTAAAAGGAAAGGTGGTGTAACACAGTGGTGAACATGCCCCTGTCCCAGCTTCTTTGGAACGTGTTGCAGGCATTAAATTCAAAATGAGTGAACATTTGCATCTTCTCGCTATTTTGCCAACACTAATGTTGATGTTGGCTAGCATTGGTGCTTCTTAAGTCATTTACTGCTCCCTCTACACAGCAACACTGCTGAGATCGTCAGTCACTTGTTTTTTCAGGAATCAGGAATACTTTGTCATTTCACCTCATGTACTTGTGCACATGAAGTGAAAGGAAATGCCGTTTCCCCGGCCCACAGCAGTGCAACATACAGACAAAAACACATTCAAGGACTACAAGAACACACATATCCAAACTAACACATATATTCAAACTAAGAAAAAAAATTACTGTGCAAGGGAACAATGTCAGCCAGGATAACCGTCGGAACCGCCGGTCTGCATGGGCTAGCAGTTAGCCTAGCCTGCCCTGTCAGACCGCCCTCAGTGTTACCTCCTCGGGTGCAGCTCCGGGCAAGGCTGCGGTCCCTTGGCCCACAACGCAACAGACCAAGCTCTAGCAGCCGATCCAGCACCAGCTTTCCCAGCCATCAAACGAAGACAAAAAATTTAGACGCAGACATGGACAAAGACACTGCATGGACGGTACTGGGTGAGGCCGTCGCAAATGTGAATTCGCTCCGCCATCTTCCCACACCGCGTGCAGCAGCATATGTAAATATATGAATAGACAAACTATGTAAGAAGTGGTGTTGTGATTTGTGAAGTAGGGATCAGAAGAAAAGTGCAGGGCTTGAAATGGAACACCACTCTCACGTCAAATACCTTTTAATCTCATCACTGCCAACATGTTTTTGCAGTGTACATTAATTATATTTATACTCAAGGGAAACAGGTTCTAAATGAGCAAACGTTTATAGTGAATTTAACCTGATTTATTTTACCTTTTATGTTTTAATTTTTGACATGAGTTCAGCACTCTCAAGACCACATGCAGTTTTCAATGAAGTAATAATTGTACCTATAACTCCCCTCACAGAGTCACGTGTGTAGAGTAGAATATTCTTAGTTTGAGATGGATTTAGTTATTGTGTCTCATGGTCTCCTGCAGCCCCTGGCCCTGGACGTGTCCCGGGTGGAGCTCGCAGATCAAACCGATAAACTGCAGACTGGCACGGTGCTCGGGTTAAGTACCAGATGCAAGACTGAGGAAAATGCAGACCTGTGTTGTGATAAAATCAGCATGCTCGCTAGTTACCAGCTAGCTTGTCAGCCGCTTTCAGGGCTGCCCTAATAAGCTCAGGGATAAAACGTTAATACATTTTTCACAGTGTGAAAAATTACCTGGCAGGCAAGGATAAGTTATTAAAATATCCAATGACACCACATAGCATGTTCTCTGTGGGGGAAGGTGAGCTCAGACATGAGCAGAACTAACCAGCTGCCGTCAGTTCGTATCCGAATAATGAAACGGAGAAAGCGGAAAAGCCAAAGCGACTTCAGTGTGCAGAACTATCCAGCTTTTTTTTTTTGGGACCCCCCCCCCCTCCTTTTTCTCCCTGGTTGTATCTGGCCAATTACTCCACTCTTTCGAGCCATCCCGGTCTCTGCTGCACCCCCTCTGCTGATCCGGGGAGGGCTGCAGACTACCACATGTCTCCTCCCATACATGTGGAGTCACCAGCCGCTTCTTTTCACCTGACAGTGAGGAGTTTCACCAGGGGGATGTAGCGCGTGGGGGGATCACGCTATTCTCCCCAGTTCCCCCTCCCCTCCAAACAGGCGCCCCGACCGACCAGAGGAGGCGCTAGTGCAACGACCAGGACACATACCCACATCCAGCTTCCCACCTGCAGACACGGCCAGTTGTGTCTGTAGGGACCCCTGTCCAAGCCGGAGGTAACACAGGGATTCAAACCGGCGATCCCTGTGTTGGTGGGCAGCACCCCCGACCAAGCTAGAGGTAACACGGAGATTCAAACCGGCGATCCACGTGTTGATAGGCAACGAAATAGGCCACCCGGACGCCCTCAGAACTATCCAGCTTTTATCCATCCATCTATCTATTATCCAAACCGCTTATCCTCTCAGGGTCGTGGAGCTATCCAGCCTTTATCTGCTCCCTAACTACACCATCTTTGCTGCATCTTACACACACACACACACACACACACACACACACACACACACACACACACACACACACAATGTTCTTTTCTAGATAGTGTCAGGTCAACTTGTAGTGTGTTCCTGTCATAAGATGTCATTTCAAGTCAGACTTGGTCGCATTCGTGTGAGGGTTGTCTTCGAGGCTGCAAATCCACAGACTGACAGTCAAAACATTACATTACAGTCATTTAGCAAACGCTTTTATCCAAAGTGACTTAAAATAAGTGCATTTAACGTAGGAAATCAGGAGAACTACTAGTCATCAGAGGTCATAAGTGCATCTAAACAAGCATCTAAGAGCAAAACCAGTGCTCAAGTAAAAGTGCAAGAAAGAGTTTTTTTTTTTTAATGAGTGAATACAATAAGTGCTAAGAACAAGTAACAGGGTAGTAGTTCTTGAAGAGGTGAGTTTTCAACCTGCTCCGAAAGATGGGCAGCGACTCCGCTGTCCTGACATCAGTGGGGAGTTCATTCCACCACTGTTGGGCCAGGACAGAACAGAGCCGTGACTGGGTCGATCGGCAGCAAGGGCCTCTGAGCGACAGGGCAACCAGGCGTCCCAAGGCAGCAGAGCGAAGTGGTCTGGCGGGGGTGTAGGGCTTGACCATGGCCTGGAGATAGGAAGGAGCTGTTCCTTTCACTGCTTTGTAAGCTAACACCAGAGTCTTAAACTGGATGCGAGCAGCTACCGGGAGCCAGTGTGGGGACATGAGAAGGGGAGTTGTGTGGGAGAACTTAGGGCGGTTGAACTTATGGCGGTTGAACGCCAGATGAGTTGCAGCTTTCTGAACAAGCTCCGGAGGTCTGATGGCTGACGCCGGGGCGCCAGCAAGGAGGGAGATGCCGTGGTCCAGCCGGGAGATGACCAGAGCCTGGAGAGTATTTCCATTTCAGGGAGATTAGCAGGCCAGTACTATCACCCCGCCTCCCAGCTCTGGGAGTGTGAGAAAAAGAGTACACATCAGAAAGAGCTGCATGTGTGGTAGCGTTTTCTGGCATGATCCAGGTCTCAGAGCAAGAAAGTTGAGGGAGAGCAAGGATGTGTAGCCTGAGATAAACTCAGCTTTCGGCACCGCAGACTGGCAATTCCAGAGCCCTCCTGTCACCACTTGCTCAACATGAGTGGAGAGACTCGGATAGATGAGATTGGTAGGGTCACAGCGGCTAGGAGTGACCCAATGTCTATGCCAGCCCCGGGAAGAGGAAAGGACAGGAATGCGAAGGAAAAAAATAGTCTATACTAGGTACACAAAACACAGATGACTGACCGGATCTAAAAAGAGCAGTCCGTGCTTGACGAAGTCTTGGCTTGAAAAAGTCGCGCTTGCCTTTGTTCACTCTAGCCTTCATTCAACCTAGGCTTGTTTGCCTGCCGCTTCCAAGTAGCAGCAGTGATTTAAAGAAGACTGATTGCTAATTGTCTGCCATGAGTGCAGGCCACACCCTGGCCATTTAACACCCAATTGGCCAAAGAGGTACACTAAAAATAGGCTTATTGTCCAGAAACTGGACACTTGGTTATCCTTTTAGCTTTTCAATATATTCCTTGGTAACTTGCTGTTTGCAGTTTTAATAGTATTGTGTGAGGTTTGATAGAGTTTTACATAAGTCAAAACAGCTGGGCAACAAGAAATATTTAAGGGCACACTAGGTGAAAAACAGCTACAGCTAGAATAACTAAAAAAGACAAGCAAGTAAATAGAATAAGACAGCTACAGCTAGAATAAGATCCCACTAGGAACCAGCAGCACATGTATAGAGAAAATGACTAATACTCAAGCAGCTGGAATAAGACTAGTAGCTACTTGTTAAGCAAGAAAGATGATACTTACTCTGTTCTAGATGAACCAGCAATTCAGAATCACTCCAGAAGTTAAAATGCACCCTGGATTGAAACTGAATCAGGCCAGACTTATAAATCCCTGTGATGTCCTGGCCACACCCTGGCCACTTAACACCCAATTGGCCAGAGGTACACTGAACATAGGCCTATTGCCCAGAAACTGTTTACTTATGTAAAACTCTATCAAACCTCACACAATACTATTAAAACTGCAAACAGCGAGTTACCAAGGAATATATTTATAAGCTAAAAGGAAAACTAAGTCAAACAGCTATGCAACAATAAATATTTATGGACACACTAGGTGAAAAAAAGCTACAACCGGAATAAGTAAATAAGACAAGTAAGTAAATAGAATAAGACAGCTACAGCTAGAATAAGATCTCACTAGGAACCAGCAGAAGATGTATAGAGAAAAGGACTAATACTCAAGCAGCTGGAATAAGACTAGTAGCAACTTGTTAAGCAAGAAAGATGATACTTACTCTGTTCTAGATGAACCAGCAATTCAGAATCACTCCGGAAGTTAAGATGCACACAAAACATTTTTATTAGGTAGATTTTTTTTAGCTTGTGCTGCATATTAATAACTTTTTGTTCCATCTTTCCCATTCAATTGACTTGAGCGCTGTGCAAAAGTCTTGTAATGGCAGCAAAAACACTGGTTTTTCAGTCTGTGTGTGTGTGTGTGTGTGTGTGTGTGTGTGTGTGTGTGTGTGTGTGTGTGTGTGTGTGTGTGTGTGTGTGTGTGTGTGTGTATTTCTCTTCTCCCGGTAGGTGAAAAAAGGGTTTGTCTCCTAGTCCAAGCACTGGAGAAGAGAAGATACATACACCTGGAGTAGATCGGCACTCCACTGAGTACTTCTACTATGTTCTTATTCCTGTCGTCCTCACCATATTTACCTATTCTGTCTTTGTCCATGTCTAGTGTACGACAGCCAAGGATTCCTGCTAACGCTGAATAGCAGTCTGTAAGTATTCCCTCTGTGAATTATACCTTTACCTGTGTATTCACATTTACCTGAGTGATTACCTTTATCTGTGTAATCACCTTTACCTGTGATCACCTTGTGTGATTGCCTTTACCTGAGTGATTACCTTTATCTGTGTGATCACCTTTATCTGTGTGATTACCTTTACCTGAGTGATTACCTTTATCTGTGTGTACATCTGTGTGCAAATCACCTTTACCTGTGTGATTACCTTTACCTGTGTGCACATCTCGGCGCTCGGACTTTTTTTTCATTTCACTGCACTTGGGACTTGTACTTGTGTGTGAGTGACAAATAAAACTCTTGAATCTTGACTCTTGAACGTTTACCTGTATGATTACCTTTACCTGTATGATTGCCTTTACCTGTGTGATCATCTTTACCTGTGTGATTGCCTTTACCTGTGTAATCACCTTTACCTGTGTGATTGCCTTTACCTGTGTAATCACCTTTACCTGTGTGTTTGCCTTTACCTGTGTAATCACCGTTACCTGTGTGTTTGCCTTTACCTGTGTAATCACATTTACCAGTGTGATTGCCTTTACCTGTGTAATCACCTTTACCTGTGTGATTGCCTTTACCTGTGTGATTGCCTTTACCTGTGTAATCACCTTTACCTGTGTATTCACCTTTACCTGTGTGATCACCTTTACCTGTGTAATCACCTTTACCTGTGATAACCTTGTGTGGTTGCCTTTACCTGTGTGATTACCTTTACCTTAGTGATTGCCTTACCTGTGTAATCACCTTTACCTGTGATCACCTTTACCTGTGTGATTACCTTTACCTGTGTAATCATCTTTACCTGTGTGATCACCTTTACCTGTGTGATTGCCTTTAACTGTGTAATCACCTTTACCTGTGTGATCTCCTTTACCTGTGTATTCACCTTTACCTGTGTGATCACCTTTACCTGTGTGATTGCCTTTACCTGTGTGATCGCCTTACCCTGTGTGTTCACCTTTACTTGTGATTGCCTTTATCTGTGTAATCACATTTACCTGTGTAATCACCTTTACCTGTGTGATCACCTTTACCTGTGTTATTGCCTTTATCTGTGTCAACACCATTACCTGTGTAATAATCTTTACTGGTGTGATTGCCTTTACCTGTGTGATCACCTTTACCTGTGTAATCATCTTTCCCTTTGTGATTGCCTTTACCTGTGTAATCACCTTTACCTGTGATCACCTTTACCTGTGTGATTACCTTTACCTGTGTAATCATCTTTACCTGTGTGATTGCCTTTACCTGTGTGATCACCTTTACCCGTGTGATTGCCTTTAACTGTGTGATCACCTTTACCTGTGTGATCTCCTTTACCTGTGTATTCACCTTTACCTGTGTGATAGCCTTTACCTGTGTGATTACCTTTACCTGTGTGATCGCCTTACCCTGTGTGTTCACCTTTACCTGTGATTGCCTTTATCTGTGTAATCACCTTTACCTGTGTGATCACCTTTACCTGTGTGATTGCCTTTACCGGTGTGATCACCTTTACCTGTGTGATTGCCTTTACCTGTGTAATCATCGTTACCTGTGTGATTGCCTTTACCTGTGTGATTACAATGACTCAAACATAATTCAAAAATATAAAATACTATATACTATAAAGTAGCTCTGACCCCCCCCCCACACACACACACACACACCAATGCAGAAGAGAAACAAAGATCATGTATCTGATAGGTATTCTGGCTGAAGTGGTTACTGATAGTAAGGAATTGAACTGGTTATTGATAGTAAGGGATTGAAGTGGTTATTGATAGTAAGGGATTGAAGTGGTTACTGATAGTAAGGGATTGAAGTGGTTACTGATAGTAAGGGATTGATGTTGTTATTGATAGTAAGGGATTGAAGTGGTTACTGATAGTTAGGGATTGATGTGGTAACTGATAGTAAGGGATTGATGTGGTTATTGATAGTAAGGGATTGAAGTGGTTACTGATAGTAAGGGATTGATGTGGTTACTGATAGTAAGGGATTGATGTGGTTATTGATAGTAAGGGATTAAAGTGGTTACTGATAGTAAGGGATTGATGTGGTTATTGATAGTAAGGGATTGAATTGGTTACTGATAGTAAGGGATTGAAGTGGTTACTGATAGTAAGGGATTGATGTGGTTATTGATAGTAAGGGATTGAAGTGGTTATTGATAGTAAGGGATTGAAGTGGTTATTGATAATAAGGGATTGAAGTGGTTATTGATAGTAAGACAGTAAACTGTCATTAATAATGAGATGTGGCTATTATTTGAGGTGCGATGCTGAGTGTTTGTCACACTATATGTTGAAATTGATATTGACTGCACAATTTGGTGCACCCCTTGTGTTCTCATTCAACTCTGCTTAAAACCATTTTGCGTCAAGGGCTGACTGTGAGATAGAGCAGACAATGACGTCTTCTGTCTGCTGGGTCTCTGTTATAGACCATTTCCTCCTGGATCCACTCCGCAGTCACAGTGCACCCCCACTTACCACTGCTGCTTCAGCAGAACCACTACTAAAGGCATTTGAATCGTACTATTTTTCATGCATTCAACAGATACAGATTAAAATTCATGCAAATTATTAAAAATGTTTGTAAATCATTAAAATTAATGTAAATTATTATATAAATAATTCAGGTGTTTTTGTAAAGTAATATATACATTCATTCATTCATTATCCAAGCCGCTTATCCCAGTTGGGGTCGCGGGATGCTGGAGTCTATCCCAGCAGTCATTGGGCTGTAATATATAAAATATATATAAATAATGTAAATATATTAATATATAATAAATGTCATAATACATATTTTTATATATATAAATGATATAAATATATATTATAAATGTTATAAATTATAAATATAATAATATAATAATATATATGTATATATGTATAAACTCATTCTACATAATTTGTTTTGCATTAAATAATTTTTAATTCTACACTTTACTAAATCAATATTGAACAAAAACAGATGCATGTTTTTGTCGATCCAAGTGACCTCAGGAAGACTGGTGGCCATCTAAGTCTGATGTTTCACCTCACAATGTTTTACAGCTGAATGACTATATTAAAACAAGTAGCTCCCTTACCCATTTACATAATAAACCGTTTACCCATTTACTTGCAAATGACCTACAATGTTTTTATCTTATCTCTGACATGGACTTTACACTATCCCAAGAAAAACTAGACTAAGTCAAGCACACATTGTGTAGCAAAAACAACTACCCCTTACTTCCGGTGACTCTTAAGATTTCCCAAACTTTACTTCATTGCTTGACATTATTTCTCTCCCTATCACAGGCCTTTGGAGCTGAAATACAAGTATGGCAATCTGAGTAAGGATGCTTGTAAGCCTGGTTTCACAACTGCCAAGATGACTGCTATTTATCCAAAGTAAGAATACACCTTCCTGTTTGTTTGCATTTCATTTTAGAGCATACTATGTAATCCTTTATTTACATTACCTGCCAGTAAAAAATACAAATAAATGCAAATGTCCAGAGTTCAGTCATCACTGTTGTTTGGATTCTGAATGCTGAACGTTTCACTGAACATGCTTTTGTTCTGCATGTTTGAGACTATGGCAGTGCTTTGACAACAAGCTTGTTCACTTTTCCCCGTCCTGCATGACCGGAGCATTCTATTCCACTCTGCGGCGGTTTCTTATCCCATGCTTCTCAGTACATGCCTTTGTAGCGTTGCCCCACAATAGAGCACAGTAAAGCGCCACAGATTATCAGTTCATCTGAGATGCAACAGATGACCCTCACTCTAGTGGGAATGATTCTCCTCATTCCAGGAAACTCCCCCTTAATGGGAAAGTGGTTTCGTTGTACAGAAGGACTACCGAGCCTCTGTGCGCTGAGCGACATCTTGAGACTGGCAGCCGTGAAGTCATAGGTGTCCTGACCCCAGACTGTTGACCCCAGACTGTTGGTCAAACGACTGGCAGAGTGAGTCATGCCCAGCTAGTGGCTGAGCAGCCCATCTATCTGTAATCCTCAGTGTTACCCCCTCACATATGCTTCTAGTTATGCTGTGATATTCCCCCTACTCAGAAATATAACATATTACCACCTAGCCATTATCACCCGGCATAAGATTCATCACCCGGTCCCTTTATCTGTTCACCCAGCCCAAATCGGTGCAACACAAAGGAAAAAAAACACATTCAAAAACTACAAGAACACACATGCTAACTAACACATATCTCTAAACTAACACATATATCCAAACTAAAAAATTAAAAAAAAATCACTGTCCAAGGGAACGAACGCCAGCCAGGATGACTGTCGGAACTGCCGGTCTGCATGGGTTAGCAGTTAGCCTAGACTACCCCACTTCTGCGTCCTGTCAGACCACCCTTAGTGTTTCCTCCTCGGGCACAGCTCCAGGCAGGGGCAATCGAGGCAAAGTTTAACACTCAAAGGACTGCTGGTGGATAATGCCACCAAAAATACTCTTAACAATATAAAAAAAGAATGGTGGGGGGGAACACTTTAAAATAAGCTTAAGATAAGTTAATGTGACTTTTGCTGGTTACCAGTTGTCCAAATGGGACACAATTCCAGTTACAGATCTGTGCAAAAAAACATGTTGATACAGATTTATTTACTGTGTTGGTCGTTGTGGGACATGAATATTTTTACCTCCTGGTTATTGCTCTGCACTGTCAAACAAATGAATAAATAAAACGTGAACACAAATGTAAGTTTACAGAATACCTTAAGCCACAGTTGAGACCATGTCCAGTATCCCGTCTGCATATGACTGTGCATTTTTTAATTATTTAGATTAACTGACACTAAAAGATAAATTTTCATATAGAATGGGTATCCGGGTAGCGTAGCAGTCTATTCCGTTGCCTACCAACACGGAGATTGCCGAATTGAATCCCCGTGTTACCTCCGGCTTGGTCAGGCGTCCTACAGACACAATTGGCCGTGTCTGCGGGTGGGAAGCTTGATGTGGGCATGTGTCCTGGTCGCTGCACTAGCACCTCCTCTGGTTGGTCAGGGCACCTGTTCGGTGGGGAGGGGGAATAGCATGATCCTCCCACGTGCTATGTCCCCTTGGTGAAACTCCTCACTGTCAGGTGAAAAGAAGCGGCTGGTGACTCCACATGTATCGGAGGAGACATGTGGTAGTCTGCAGCCCTCCCCAGATCAGCAGAGGGGCTGGAGCAACGACCGGGACGGCTCGTAAGAGTGGGGTAATTGGCCGGATACAATTGGGGAGAAAAAAAAGGGGAGGTGGCCTTACTATATTGTATTCCCCTGGATCTGCAAATAAACCTATCACAAGCACACAATCATAATGTGCTGCTGATTAGTGAAAATTGTACTTATATTGTGGCTGTTACCGCTAGGGGTGTGACAAAATATCGATGCGGCAACGCATCACGATACTTCCTCGCGCAATGTGTAATCGATTCACTGGCGTCAGAAATCAACGTTTTTGTTAAAACATGCAAGCGTTTAAATGGATTTCTCCACCTGTTACCATTTATCTTACCAAAGTCCCTATTTCAAGACTCTTCATGGTGGCGCTAATCAGATGAACGCGGGTAAAATACATGAACAAGTAGGTGAACGGAAGAAGCATGCGTGCGACCCGTGCATGAAGAAGCCCGCTCAAATGGCTGATAGCGGGAGAGAAAAGACAATCAGAGACGCACTTTTCGACTGCTGGTGACATAATCACTGTTCAGAGGATTGTGCTCACTTCTGAGCATGTTGATCAGCTGCTGTCCCTGAAGAAGAATATGCAAGTTTAGTAACTGAAACGTGTCCATGTTTACATAAAACAAGTTCGTAAGCACTGAAATGTGTCCAGGTTTACATAAAGTAATACTGGTTATGTGTTTGGAGTCAGTGGCATGCTCAGTCCTCTCTGTAGTTAAGTAATATATTTTTGTTGGGTGCTCTTTGGTCCAAGGTTAGTAGTTTCAGATGAGAAAAAGAGAACAAATCTCTCTGACCAAGGCACTCCGTGTAATTAAAATGTCTTTATTGGAACTTGGACATATCCAAAAAGGACCTAAAAATGCCCACGCTTAGCGGCTCGGGCCTTCTTCAGGCATTTTTATTACACGGAGTGCCTTGGTCAGAGAGATTTGTTCTCTTTTTCTCATCTAATACTGGTTATGCTTGTTATGCACTACAGCATGTAATTTTGCATTCATTTGTTTTTTGTTTTTGTTTTTTTTGTATTCTTTAAAGTACCTAATTTGCACAGAACTGTTCTGCTTTCTGGCAGTTTAGCCTTTTGTTTTATTTTGTTCGTCATTCTGTGAAACTGACAGTGAGTGAATATGCAGTGAATAGATACACAATTCCTGTTTTTTTGCCTTTTTAGTGGTATTTTTTCTTCAGTTACACAGATATCGTGATGTATCATAGATGAATTAACTCGCAGTGCATCGAGAATTGCAGAATATCGTGATTCAATCGTAATCGTGATTTAATCATAATCGTGGGCAAAGTATCGTGACAGTGTCATATTCGTGAGCTGAGCATATCATCCCACCTGTAGTTACCGCTGTGTAAACATTGAAGGTCTAATACTCCATTTACATGCATTACCATGTGACTGTTGTTCACAGTGTGTTATCATGTGATTTATCCACATAGTACACTTGTCAAAAAAGCTGTCACCGGTAACCAGGTGGAAATCAGATTACAGTCCCTTCCCATTTCACTCATTGTTCGTACTTAGCTACGACTGGTAAACCAGCTGTTTTTAACAGTGATGTGCAATTTGTGAAATGACACAAAAGACCAACTTACTTGCACGTGGACATGTTGAACTTTCAACAAATAGATTTGGTTACAACAGACCCCATGATGAACCGAAAGCAGGAGATGTTGAAATTCAAGATACCATACAGATTCTAGAGATTAGAGCAGGGTTCCCCAATTAGTTTTCCCCAAGGGCCAATTCATGTCATGCATGCCAAGCCAACGGCCACAATGTTTTTTTCCATTGCGCCAGCAAAAGTTGTTTTATGTGCTGATGTTGTTGTTGCTGCTATTACGATTATTATTATTATCATTATTGTTATTAGTACTAGTAGTAGTAGTACTACTAGTAGTAGTAGTGGTGGTGGTAATGGTAGTAGTAGGAGTAATAATTTAGGCCTGGGATTCTTAAAGCCTGTGTTGAGGGTGACACAAGAAAAAAAATGCATTCTTGAAACAAAATAAGTCCAAAACCAACCATCTAATAATGTACAAATTGACAAAAATAAATCAGAATCAGAATAATTTATTCATCCAGATGTTATTTCACCAATAAGTGAAAGAAGTGAGAGCAACAGGATGAGGCAAGCCTTCTGATGTCAGATCTTTGTTTTGCTGCGGCAAGCCTGAGGCACTGGCCAAGATGTGCATTGGAGAGTCTGTTTCTTTCCTGGTTCTTGATTGAGTTCATTGAAGGAAACGATGACTCATGTGTATGTGGAGGGGAAAATTGTGAGTCGGAACATTGCAGTAGCTCTCATGTTTTTGAATCGAGCTTGGGGAACCACGCTGATCCAAAAGCCACTCAACCTAACATCCTTGTGTTGTGCTTTGAGCAAACCAGATGTTCCCATCTCCAAGACCTCCATCTGAAGACTTGCTTCATCTATGGATGGTACCAGCCTCTTTACCTCTGCAGACCACTGGCCGTCAGCCAAAACCGAGAATGGCTGTCTCAGGAAGAGAAGGATGTCACCTAAGAGTTTAGGGGTGCTTTCAAATTATTCCTTGAAGTTTTCTGCCAGGCTCGTCATGAAATGCTTCATTGTTGGATCCTCCCCCATTTCGTTGTTTTGGCAATGCTCCCGCAGATGTGGAAAGTGTAACTTTCTCCCGTGAATGTCTCTCTCCAAAAGGTTCAGCTTTGACCGGAAAGCTTCAACTGCCTCGTACATGTCAGCAACAGTGTGGTTCTTGCAGATTAAGGTTATTTAGATGAGACATGATCGGTTACAATACTTTCTAAATCAGCCTAATCAGCTAAATTAAGTAAGACGACTAGTAACTAAAAATTAGACTCTAGCTCTATTAGAATAAGCACTAGTTAGTAATTATGACTAGTCACTATTTTTCACTAGTAACAATTCAATAAACACTAGTTCTTTTATTATTATATTATTATATTTATTTATTTCTATTATTGTATTATTGCCCTGTGTGATGGTCTGGCGGCCTGTCCAGGGTGTCTCCCCGCCTGCCGCCCAATGACTGCTGAGATAGGCCCCAGCATCCCCACGACCCTGAGTGCAGGATAAGCATTTTGGATAATGGATGGATGGATGGATGATGTCACACACAAAAATAACATATGCCATGATTCGAAGATACATATTAGGATGCACTGGGACACATCATCAGTTTCCTGAGAGCCTCAGGTGTTTTGGTTCTTTAAACATCATACACTCTTGCTGCTCAGACAACCCAGCCAGGGTTGATCAGGTCCTGGCTTGTGTCTCAGCAGCATTGGCCCACAGATCACTCCTTCTGATCCAAAGCCATCTGGAAGCCCTCTCTGCAGCCTCCATGGTAGACTTTATGGCTTCCCTTTTTGCAGCCCCAGTGATGCCAAGTAGAGTGTAGACTTTGCACAGTGAGTGGCCAGCAAAGCCTCCGGACCCTACTTCAATGGGCTCAAAACACGCCTTTCAGCATCTCCTCGAGCACTGATCCACCAGCTTCTGGTACTTGGGTTGCTTCAGTTCATTTGCCTTTTCCATCTGGTTGGATTGCTTCCGTTCATTTGCCTTAATGTGCCCCCCCCCCCCAAGTCGACTCGCAGCTCCCAGTCTGATACAGAGGTGAGGAGACAAGCGGCTGATCTTGACTGTGACAGAGGCTGCTCACCAGCCCTGACAAAGGCAATGTTCCTCTGTCTGCAGGCCTCTTTGTTGTTGGCCACGGCTTTGGAGATGCCCTCTGTGACTGACTTCGGCACCTGGTCATGTCGCCAGTGGTATTGGCCCTCCCCTAGGGCTGATGAGCAG
The DNA here is from genome assembly GCF_029633865.1 of Lampris incognitus. Taxonomy (NCBI): domain Eukaryota; kingdom Metazoa; phylum Chordata; class Actinopteri; order Lampriformes; family Lampridae; genus Lampris; species Lampris incognitus. Next base: position 56,023,441 of record NC_079213.1, read on the forward strand.
CTGCTGAGGATGTGCTCGAGTGAACCTTTTTGAGGTCACTGAAGACATGATGGAGAATCATTCTTCCCCAGAGATGGAGATTTGCTGGGCTTGGCAGAGCATCATACATGGCTTGTACCATTCACTTGATCTGCTGTGGGTCTATCTGCCAGATATCTGCCCTGGATATCTTCCTCTCCAGTGCACCCTACCACATTGTCAATGCTTCCTGCTGCCGCATGCCCACCATTCTGCTGGTCCTTTCCTCCTCGACACCTGCCCACACCTCCTTCAGGACTAGATAGCGTCTGTCCTTACAATGGGCCTTATCATAGCGAGGTTGTAGGATGGCTCCCAACCCTGCCTATCCAGTTGCCACCGTTCCCACCAAAGCCCTGTGTCTCAGCTGAGACTCTGCTATCTCCAGGCCTTCATGGGCTCTCCACTTCCTGCATGTCCACACCAATAATGCCTGCTGATGCCACAAGTCCCAATAGAGCAGTGCCTCTCGTGTGCGAGAAACCCTGAACTCCTCGTCAAGTCTGCTGATAGGGAGCTGGAGTTTGTTGCTCCTTCCATACAGTGCTGCACTGTTAAGGGTGTCTGGCAGACCCAGGCATCTCCAGAGGTAGCTACTGATCTTCCTCTCCCAGGTCTCCACTGTCGACAGGGTTACATCGTAAACCAGCAGAGGCCAGAGGACTCGGGGTACGATCCCATGTTGGTAAGTCCAAGCCTTGAACGTGCCAGGTTGGCCAGACTTGTCTACTGTGGTGAGCCAAGTCTCAAGCTGCTTGATGGTTGCTTGGATTGTCGCTTTATCCCTAAGGCTACAGTCAAAGACCTTGCCCAGACTCTTGACTGATTGCTCGGTAATGGATGGGATTGCAATGCCATCTAAAAAGAAGCGAACCAGGTCCACCACTTTTCCCCTCTTCAACACCATGGCTCTGGATTTGGCTGGTTTACAATTCATCCTCGCCCAGGAGATGAGCTTCTCCAGACCCTGGATGATCCACCTACTACCAGACACTGATGATGTGGTGACAGTGAGGTTATCCAATAAAGGCTCTGATGGGGGGCTGCTGAACGCCAGACTTGGACAGAGGGCCTCTGCACTAAATTTCAGCTGCTTTGCCTTGGCATGGCAAAGGTGATGAGTGTAACTGAGATGGTACACCCAGTTATAATCCCCTTCTCAAGCCAGTACCAGTCAGATGTGTCCCCAGAAGTGACTTTGAGCCTGAAATTTCATAGTAGTTCAGGATGAGGTCCTTGATCTTCCTGGGCACATGGTGTCAGTCCAGGGTAGTCTTGATCAGCTTGTGGAGTATTGAGCCGTATGTGTTGGCAAGGTCAAGCCAAAGCACAATTCGGTCACCCTTCCCTTCGTGCGCCTCCCTGATCAGCTGGGTGACAAACTCCAGTGTGTTCTAGGCACCCTGGAACTCCAGCAATGCCACCTTTCTATACCAAATTAGCAATGTAGGCATTCTTATGGAGGAAGTCACCTTATTATCACTTAAAAACCTCTGATATTCTTGGGCTTTTTGGCTCTGCAGTCCGGATAAAAATGACACAAACTCATGGCGCAGGTCGCACACCCTCTCCAACAGACGGCCTTTGCTCACCGAGTGAACATCATTATGCAGCAAAAGATCCTTGTGTTTCACGAACATTTCCTCCAGCAATTCTCTGACAGGGTGAATGAAATTTACCGGTCTTGTCACAGTATCCATCGCCTCTTTCATTTACCCACATAGTGTAGCGCACAACACTGATTTGTGAATAATGCAATGAAATGCTAAGAGTGCTGGGTTAACAGTGGCAAGCCTGCTTACCAAGCCCTTGTGTTGTCCCACCATTGACAGAGCCCGATCAGTGACAACGCACACAATTTTGCTCACATCCAAGCCATTCTTCTCAAAGAACTGTGTTTAATTCATTAAAGATGATTTCCCCAGCTGTGCGCCCAGGCAGAGAAACCAAACAAAATAGCTCTTCCCAAAATTTTTGAACACAGATAGCTGTTCCATACCGGGTCAGTCACAGGACGAGTCTATGGCTAGTGATATTATAATAATAATAATAGTAATAGTAATAGTAAGACCATCCAAGACCTAGAACAAGAAGGCACATACAAATACCTGGGAGTGAATGAAGGGGACGGGGTACAACATGCTAAAATGAAAGAAAAGATCAGAAAGGAGTACTACTGAAGAATATGAATGGTAACAAAATCCGAACTCAATGCATCCAACTGAATGGAAGTCATCAACACCCTGGCTACACCAGCCGTAACTTACAGCTCCAACATTGTCGACTGGAAACTAGAAGAGATAAGGAAACTAGATAGAAAAACAAGAAAAATACTCACCTTAGAGAGGATGCACCACCCAAAATCAGATGTGGATAGATTGTACCTCCCCAGAAACGAGGGTGGCAGGGGTCTAATCCAACTGGAAACTGCCTACAAAACAACAACAATAGGCCTAGATACGTACCTTAACACCAAAAATGACCCTGCTCTCATGGTTGCTAGAGAGCATGAAAAACAAAACAAAAAGTACTCCATAGCTAACCAAGCTGCAATGTTCAGAAGAGAGCTCAACCTCCCTGAAACACTGCAACCTGAAATGAAGCTCCAACCATCCATGCCTGAAAAGTCAAACACAAAGCAAAGTTTCACGCCCAAGAACAAATTAAACAAAAATGGGTAGAGGGTTCGCGCCCCGGTCTCGTCAGATCCGACTATGGCCGGACTCGATGAAGCAGCAATCATTGGCAACGCTGTCTTCGGGAGGGGGGCGGAGTCGGCTTGTGTTCGTCATGTGAATGCGTCTCTGTGTGTGTCGGAAAAACAGTGGTTCGGCTTGGATTCGCCTTGTCACGAAAGTGGGGAGGCGCTTTCCTTCGAGACTGCCGGCCGGAGAGATGCAGTTGGCGAACGCATGCAATACGAGGGTGGGTGTTTGAATTAAAATAGGGATCAATTGGCCACTAAATTGGGAGAAAAAAGGGGAAAATCAGAAATAAATTTTAGAAAAAAAAAAAAAAATGGGTAGGGAAACAAATGCACAGGCAATACCCAAAAAGAGTCGGTGAGAAAGATGTAGACCAACATATGACCAACCAATGGCTCAAAACAGCTGGGCTGGATTCCCAAACAGAGGGCTTTATCAACGCTGCCCAAGACCAGGCCATCAAGACCAATTACTACCGGAGCAAAATCCTCAAAGATGGCACAGACCCAGCATGCAGGATATGTGGTCAATTCCGGGAAACCATTGACCATATCGTGGCAGGCTGCCCTGAGCTGGCCAAAACTGAATACCTACAAAGACACAACAAGGCCGCCACATAACTGCACTGGAACGTCTGCAAGGAATTCAACACCAACACAAAAGAAAAATGGTACGAGCACGAGCCCCAAACTGTAACAGAAAGAGACGACATCACAATCTTATGGGACATGCTAGTACAGACAGATCGTGAGATAAAAGCCAACAGACCAGACATCATGATCAAGAACAAGAAAGAAAAAAGCTGCCTACTCATCGACATGTCCATCCTGACTGAAAGGAGCACCTCAGTAAAAGCAACTGAAAAACTGTCCAAATATAAAGACCTTGAAATAAGAGATTGAATGAATGTGGGGAATTAAAACCACAATACCAGTAGTGATAGGAGCCCTGGGACTTGTAAAAACCACAACAGTACCAGTAGTGATAGGAGTCCTGGGACTTGTAAAAACCACAACAATACCAGTAGTGATAGGAGCCCTGGGACTTGTAAAAACCACAACAGTACCAGTAGTGATAGGAGCCCTGGGTCTTGTAAAAAAGGGGATGGAGAAATACACCCAACGGATCCCAGGTAACATCAGAATACAAGAACTACAGAAGACCACACTACTGGGAGCATCTCATATCCTAAGAAAGGCACCATCCATCAAATAGACTTCCACCTTAGACTAGACTTCCAGGTCCATAGTTTGGATCCGGCTCTACAGGATGTAAAACAGGAAACACGAAAGAAACAATAATAATAATAATAAGCATTACATTATATGGCTTCTGCTTTCTTCAAATCAGTGAGTAGATTGGAAAAACACTCCTCCGCTAAAAGTTCAGCTCTTCTTGTTGCCGTGGTAGCCGACAATGACCCCTGCTTTAATAGCCCCACAGTTGTGTTCTTGTTTTTCTCATCATGACTTAATACTTCGCCAACCACATCAGTTCCCCACGTTTCAATCAGCTCAGCATCAGTGAATGGCTTCTTAGCTTCAGCAAGGCTCCATGAAGCATGCAGTGATGCAGCTGTTGCACTCTCTTGTGCCCATGTTGATTTACAGATAGTAGAAACGGAGTGCTTGTATGATGTTATCACGTTTGCTGTTTTTTGTTTGCAGTGGTGTGGTTGTGTAGGGTAGTTGGCATTAAACTGGCAGTATTCATAGTGTTGAAGTGCTACTTGAGATCATCTGCTTTGCAGACAGCTATGGTCCGCTTGCATATCAAGCGTGTCAGTTTGGCATTGGTGTGGTCATGTGGGTTTGGCGTTGGCGTGGTGCAGTAAAATAAAACAAAACTGATCAGTCCAGTCAGATTTGAACTGACGGTTTTCCTGGTCAACTTTCCATATTTTTGCGCAGGCCATGCTGTTGGTTTAAGACAGTTATTGATTATGTGTGACTTAGCTGGTGTGCGGCTCTGTCTAGTCAGGGGCCGTAGAAAGGGTGGAGTATGTCTTACGTCTACGCACGCTCTATGGCATAGGTCAAGGTTACAGTGTGGGGTGAGGTCATAATAAAGTAGAGCAGCACGCATTTTATTTCACATGTTGCGCACTTTATTTCGCATGTTATGACAGGTGCGTTAGTGCCAGTGGGTCGGCACAGGCAGACATTTGGCTGTCGTGGGCTGGATCTGGCCTGCAAGGCCGCTTACTGGGGTTCAGGGGATTAGAGAACGAGAATGAATGAGCATGAACCTTAAGCATGCCTGCCCGGCTTTGCAGCAGTCTGACTGGTTTTATGGTAACAATCCCTCAGTAATTCACATTAGCAAGTGTGTATTTTGCCATACCTTCTAAGTATTCAAGCAGATGACTGAATGAAGTGGATGGATTAACTGAGAGCAGGCAGTTCAGTCACTGGCTGAATGTGTGCTCGCTGTTGGTCGGTCGCTTACACAGCGAGTAGAAGTTAGGACATGGTGCTCAGTTCATGGTGGGTTACCAGATTGGGCTACTTTTTATTTGATTGGTGGGTAAACATGGCTCTGATAAACTTAATTATCATTACATACATACACCGGACGGACAGACAAATCTTCTACTAAATGGCAGTTGGAAAAAAAGAGCTTTTTTTGGGCGGGTTCAGGGCTCTGATTGGGCTATTCAAATCTGGTAACCAAGTAAGTGGTGCATACCAGCTGCCATGAATTACCCTCATTAACTCATTAAATAGCGTCCACAGAGACAGGGAGAGAAGGAGATGTGGAAACAAGGAGCCGTGCAATCACACAGCTCTCTGCCATGTACAGACTTTATAGACGTCTGGCTTTAGAGGGGAAAATATGCCGTTTCAGTCTTATCCCTGCTTATCTGCAGCAGGGCGATCGTTTATCTGCAGCAGGGCGAGTGTTTTATCTGCAGCAGGGCGATCGTTTATCTGCAGAAGGGCGAGTGTTTTATCTGCAGCAGGGCGAGTGTTTATCTGCAGCTGGGCGAGTGTTTATCTGCAGCAGGGCGAGTGCTTATCTGCAGCAGGCCGAGTGTTTATCTGCAGCTGGGCGAGTGTTTATCTGCAGCAGGGCGAGTGTTTCTCTGCAGCTGGGCGAGTGTTTATCTGCATCAGGGCAAGTGTTTATCTGCAGCAGGGCGAGTGCTTATCTGCAACTGGGCGAGTGTTTATCTGCAGCAGGGCGAGTGCTTATCTAAAGCTGGGCGAGTGTTTATCTGCACCCGGACGAGTGCTTATCTGCAGCAGGGTGAGTGTTTATCTGCAGCAGGGTGAGTGCTTATCTGCAGCAGGGCGAGTGTTTATCTGCAGCTGGCCGAGTGTTTATCTGCAGCTGGGCGAGTGCTTATCTGCAGCAGGGCGAGTGTTTATCTACAGCTGGGTGAGTGTTTATCTGCAGCTGGGTGAGTGCTTATCTGCAGCAGGGCGAGTGTTTATCTACAGCTGGGTGAGTGCTTATCTGCATCCGGCGGAGTGTTTATCTGCAGCTGGGCGAGTGTTTATCTGCAGCAGGGCGAGTGTTTCTCTGCAGCTGGGCGAGTGTTTCTCTGTAGCTGGCCGAGTGTTTATCTGCAGCTGGGCGAGTGCTTATCTGCAGCAGGGCGAGTGTTTATCTGCAGCTGGGCGAGTGTTTATCTGCATCCGGCGGAGTGTTTATCTGCAGCAGGGCGAGTGTTTATCTGCAGCTGGGCGAGTGTTTATCTGCAGCAGGGCGAGTGCTTATCTGCAGCAGGCCGAGTGTTTATCTGCAGCTGGGCGAGTGTTTATCTGCAGCAGGGCGAGTGTTTCTCTGCAGCTGGGCGAGTGTTTATCTGCATCAGGGCAAGTGTTTATCTGCAGCAGGGCGAGTGCTTATCTGCAACTGGGCGAGTGTTTATCTGCAGCAGGGCGAGTGCTTATCTAAAGCTGGGCGAGTGTTTATCTGCACCCGGACGAGTGCTTATCTGCAGCAGGGTGAGTGTTTATCTGCAGCAGGGTGAGTGCTTATCTGCAGCAGGGCGAGTGTTTATCTGCAGCTGGCCGAGTGTTTATCTGCAGCTGGGCGAGTGCTTATCTGCAGCAGGGCGAGTGTTTATCTACAGCTGGGTGAGTGTTTATCTGCATCCGGCGGAGTGTTTATCTGCAGCAGGGCGAGTGTTTATCTGCAGCTGGGCGAGTGTTTATCTGCAGCAGGGCGAGTGTTTCTCTGCAGCTGGGCGAGTGTTTATCTGCATCAGGGCAAGTGTTTATCTGCAGCAGGGCGAGTGTTTATCTAAAGCTGGGCGAGTGTTTATCTGCAGCAGGGCGAGTGCTTATCTGCAGCAGGGCGAGTGTTTCTCTGCAGCTGGGCGAGTGTTTATTTGCAGCTGGGCGAGTGTTTATCTGCAGCAGGGCGAGTGCTTATCTGCAGCAGGCCGAGTGTTTATCTGCAGCTGGGCGAGTGCTTATCTGCAGCAGGCCGAGTGTTTATCTGCAGCTGGGCGAGTGTTTATCTGCAGCAGGGCGAGTGTTTATCTGCAGCTGGGCGAGTGTTTATCTGCAGCTGGGCGAGTGCTTATCTGCAGCAGGCCGAGTGTTTATCTGCAGCTGGGCGAGTGTTTATCTGCATCAGGGCGAGTGTTTATCTGCAGCTGGGCGAGTGTTTATCTGCATCAGGGCGAGTGTTTATCTGCAGCTGGGCGAGTGTTTATCTGCAGCTCGGCGAGTGTTTATCTGCATCAGGGCGAGTGTTTATCTGCAGCTGGGCGAGTGTTTATCTGCATCAGGGCGAGTGTTTATCTGCAGCTGGGCGAGTGTTTATCTGCAGCTCGGCGAGTGTTTATCTGCATCAGGGCGAGTGTTTTGCACATAACAAGCATCATATTACACATGGCACGGTGGCGCAGTGGTTAGCGCAGTTGCCTCACAGCAAGGAGGTCCTGGGTTCAAGCCCTGGGGTAGTCCAACCTTGGGGAACGTCCTCGGTCATCCTCTGTGTGGAGTTTGCATGTTCTCCCCGTGTCTGCGTGCGTTTCCTCCGGGTGCTCCGGTTTCCTCCCACAGTCCAAGGACATGTAGGTCAGGTGACTTGGCTGTACTAAATTGTTCCTAGGTGTGTGTGTGTGTGTTGGCCCTGTGTGATTCCCTGGTAGCCTGTCCAGGGTGTCTCTCCTCCTGCTGCCCAATGACTGCTGGGATAGGCTCCAGCATCCCCGCGACCCTGAGAGCAGGATAAGCGGTTCGGATGATGGGAATGGGAAATATTAAACATGTTCAATATGTGTAATCTGATCTGATCCAGCACCCTGTAGTGTTGAGGGGAAGCCGGAGGAACACTGAGGATGCAGTTTGTGCACTGTCATGTAGGAAACACCGATAGCCAGTTGGGAATCAAGCTCACTGAAGCAGTAGAAGTCAAAAACACAACAGCAGCCATGGCGGTGTCTGCACAAGTCACATTTCATCCAGGTGTGATTGCAAGAGGCTTTCAAGAGTCCCGGGACTGTGGTTGATCGTGTTGATTGCTGCATGGAATCTGTGAATGTGGGGGTGTGCTGGTTTGGCCAAATCATTGTGTGTCTGCTCTCCAAACACCATAGGACCAAAAAAAAAAAAAGAAAAAAAGGGAAAGGTGTGATTATATGTTGTTATGTTTGGGGTCTCTCACATTTTCAACATGTTTTAAGATTTGAAAAATGTTGTTGTGTGGGCCAGGCTTCACCTGAGGACGTGAGGCCCCTCATCCACAAGTAAAACCATGTCCTGAAAACTGATCAATACTAATGGACTCTTTGTGGGGTTTTTTTTCTCAAATAGTGTTAACTTTTTTTGTCTGTGGCCTAATTTGGTAAAATTATTTGTAAAATATGTGTACAGGCGGCACAGTGGCGCAGTGGTTAGTGCGGTCGCCTCACAGCAAGAAGGTCCTGGGTTCGAGCCCCGGGGTAGTCCAACCTTGGAGGTCATCCCGGATCATCCTCTGTGTGGAGTTTGCATGTTCTCCCCGTGTCTGTGTGGGTTTCCTCTGGGGGCTCTGGTTTCCTCCCACAGTCCAAAGACATGAAGGTCAGGTGGATCGGCCGTACTAAATTGTCCCTAGCTGTGTGTGTGTGTGTGTGTGTGTGTGTGTGTGTGTGTGTGTGTGTGTCGGCCCTTTGATGGACTGGCAGCCTGTCCAGGGTGTCTCCCCACCTGCCACCCAATGACTGCTGGGATAGGCTCCAGCATCCCCACGACCCTGAGAGCAGGATAACTGGTTTGGATAATGGATGGATTTGTTAAGTCTACTTTCAAAAGTACTGTTTAATTAATTTTGATTTTATTTGCTGCACATATTAATTGTGCAGTAAGTCTTCGCAGTAGGATTGTTAATGTAGGAGGAAGAGGGGTCACAATATTAAACGGTATTTTATAAACATTAGCCCGTGACCCTGTGTTGTGTAAGCCAGTGTAGCTGTGTGAACAGTGCTGTCATATGGAAATCACTCTGAGCTCCGAGTGGCACGAAAGGCGGAAGATCCCATTTCTGCCTCTGCATTATTGAACAGCAGAAAGGCCTCCACACCATGAAAGCCTTTTACCTGCACATCCTTTTTAGCACTTTCTAAAAATATGCCTCATAAGATGCAGCTCTCTCAAGTGCAGCACACACACAAGCCGCTGCACCACGCTCTCTCGGTGCATGAGAGAGCTTCAGTCCGGCTCACTCATCCGGTCTCATTTAGCTCCACAGACACGCAACCCTTCAATCCACCTGGGCTTTTAGAGAGCCTCGCTTTTGAAGTGAGCCAGCAAAGAGTCCAGATCCTGACCTGCTAAAATAACGCAGGAGGATTTTCCTCATGAGACGGGGGTGATTAAAAAGTCTTTATGCATGCTCAATAACCCAGGTAAGGAACTCAACGAAGGTTGAATCAGTTCATCTGGATACAACGTTGTACCCAGATGAACTTTTTCAACCTTCGTTGAGTTATTAACATGTCTGATGCCTCCTGAGATGAAAACAGGACCGACCACATCATCCCCCTTCCTGCTGCCTCTCATTCCCCACAGGATCATATATATATATATATATATATATATATATATATATATATATATATATATATATATATACACTACCGTTCAAAAGTTTGGGATCACCCAAACAATTTTGTGTTTTCCATGAAAAGTCACACTTATTCACCACCATATGTTGTGAAATGAATAGAAAATAGAGTCAAGACATTGACAAGGTTAGAAATAATGATTTGTATTTGAAATAAGATTTTTTTTTACATCAAACTTTGCTTTCGTCAAAGAATCCTCCATTTGCAGCAATTACAGCATTGCAGACCTTTGGCATTCTAGCTGTTAATTTGTTGAGGTAATCTGGAGAAATTGCACCCCACGCTTCCAGAAGCAGCTCCCACAAGTTGGATTGGTTGGATGGGCACTTCTTGTGTACCATACGGTCAAGCTGCTCCCACAACAGCTCAATGGGGTTCAGATCTGGTGACTGCGCTGGCCACTCCATTACCGATAGAATACCAGCTGCCTGCTTCTGCTCTAAATAGTTCTTGCACAATTTGGAGGTGTGTTTAGGGTCATTGTCCTGTTGTAGGATGAAATTGGCTCCAATCAAGCGCTGTCCACTGGGTATGGCATGGCGTTGCAAAATGGAGTGATAGCCTTCCTTATTCAGAATCCCTTTTACCCTGTACAAATCTCCCACCTTACCAGCACCAAAGCAACCCCAGACCATCACATTACCTCCACCATGCTTAACAGATGGCGTCAGGCATTCTTCCAGCATCTTTTCATTTGTTCTGCGTCTCACAAACGTTCTTCTTTGTGATCCAAACACCTCAAACTTGGATTCATCCATCCACAACACTTTTTTCCAGTCTTCCTCTGTCCAATGTCTGTGTTCTTTTGCCCATCTTAATCTTTTTCTTTTATTGGTCAGTCTCAGATATGGCTTTTTCTTTGCCACTCTGCCCTGAAGCCCAGAATCCCGCAGCCGCCTCTTCACTGTAGATGTTGACACTGGTGTTTTGCGGGTACTATTTAATGAAGATGCCAGTTGGGGACCTGTGAGGCGTCTGTTTCTCAAACTAGAGACTCTAATGTACTTATCTTCTTGCTCAGTTGTGCAACGCGGCCTCCCACTTCTTTTTCTACTCTGGTTAGAGCCTGTTTGTGCTGTCCTCTGAAGGGAGTAGTACACACCGGTGTAGGAAATCTTCAATTTCTTAGCAATTTCTCGCATGGAATAGCCTTCATTTCTAAGAACAAGAATAGACTGTCGAGTTTCAGATGAAAGTTCTCTTTTTCTGGCCATTTTGAGCGTTTAATTGACCCCACAAATGTGATGCTCCAGAAACTCAATCTGCTCAAAGGAAGGTCAGTTTTGTAGCTTCTGTAACGAGCTAAACTGTTTTAAGATGTGTGAACATGATTGCACAAGGGTTTTCTAATCATCAATTAGCCTTCTGAGCCAATGAGCAAACACATTGTACCATTAGAACACTGGAGTGATAGTTGCTTGAAATGGGCCTCTATACACCTATGTAGATATTGCACCAAAAACCAGACATTTGCAGCTAGAATAGTCATTTACCACATTAGCAATGTATAGAGTGTATTTCTTTAAAGTTAAGACTAGTTTTAAGTTATCTTCATTGAACAGTACAGTGCTTTTCCTTCAAAAATATGGACATTTCAATGTGATCCCAAACTTTTGAACGGTAGTGTATATATATATATATATGTGTGTGTGTGTGTGTGTGTTTGTGTGTGTGTGTGTGTGTGTGTGTGTGTGTATATATATATACACACACACACACACACACACCTACCTCTGCTGCTTAATTTTTTTGTAGATATTCCAACATTTGCTGATTAGCACTTGTTTTGTTTTGGCAAATCAAAGCTCGTTTGGTCTTCATTATGTGATATTACACATGAAAAGAAGAATTAAGTTGCCAGAGCTGGACGGGCTGCTGGGGTTAAAGCAACACTTTCCGTCAAGTTTGCAACGTTCCTGCTGTTTTCCCAAAGCAAACGTTAGACTGGGTTTGTGATAGAACTGCCTCATTGGTTCATCTGACAGAGCTGCGTTCACCGTCACTGTTCCAAACCAACTTTATCTGAAGGTCTTTATCTTTCTGGAGTACTTACGAGCTCTGTTATATTGTTTAGACAAATATGGCGTTTTTAGACTTATACTGATGAAGGAAAGCTTTTTGTTAATGAAATATTTGGGCGCATGTTATTCCTAATGTTATTACGAGTATGGTTTATCTTATAAGATTGTCTTTCTGGGTTCACCCCCATCAGTCTCTTAGCGGAGAATGTGTGGAGTGAACTGTTTATCCCCGTATCCCAACCAAGTCTTGTCTAGCTGATCTGCCAGTAGCATCAGCTGTTTATTTATTGCCCTGTCAAATCTGATTCATCTTAGATTCTCGTTTTGCATTTTTCCATTTTATTTTTCTGACCACATGGTTTCACCAATTTTCATTAATAAGCGTGTGTCAATGTGGTGTCACTGAAGATGGCAGCACAAATTCATGTTTGCAGCAGTCTCACCCAGTACCGGTGTGGGAAGATGGCGGTGCGAGTTCACAATTGCAATGGCCTCACCCAGTACCGTCCATGCAGTGTCTTTGTCCACGTCTGTGTCTAAGTTTTGTCTTCGTTTGATGGCTGGGAGAGCTGATGCTGGATCGGCTGGGAACGCTTGTTGTTGCGTCCTGTGGGCCCAGGGACCACGGCCTTGCCCGGAGCTGTGCCCGAGGAGGTAACACTGAGGGTGGTCTGACAGGATGCGGAAGCGGGGCAGGCTAAGCTAACTGCTAGCCCATGCAGACAGGAAGTTCCAGTAACACCGAGGGTGGTCTCGCAGCAGCCTCACCTAGTGTTGACTGTCGTGTTTTTGACGTCGTCGTGTGAAGTGCGGGGAGGTGTGTCAAGGGTGTGTGGCTGGGAGGGCTGGCGCTGGATCGGCTGGGAGAACTTGGTCTGCTGCGTCCGGTGGGCTCAGGGACCATGGCTCCTGCCTGGAGTTGTGCCCGAGGAGGAAACACGGAGGGCGGTCTGACAGGACACGGAAGCGGGGCAGGCTAGGCTAACTGTTAGCCCATGCAGACCGGCAGTTCCAGCAGTCATCCTGGCTGGTGTTCGTTCTCTTGGTCAGTGATTTTTTTTGTTTAGTTTGGATATATGTGTTAGTTTTGATATGTGTGTTCTTGTAGTTTTTTGATGTGTTTTTGTCTTTGTGTTGCACTGCTGTGTGCTGGGGGAAACAGCATTTTGTTTCATTTCATTTCACATACATTTCAAATACAAGTACATGAAATGAAATGACAAAGTGTTCCTGATTCCTAAATTTCATTTCAACAGAATTTGATGCATTCCTTTTAACAGTGAACCGGGACATAGTGATTGCGGCTCTGGGGTCGCTCATCGGTGTATTTGTAAAATCTGGTACAGTGGTACTGGATTTGTAGCTCTCGTGCCAATGTGTTCTTATATAAAATTCTCTGGGATTGTGATATGGAAAACCACCAGCATCAAGAGCAAGTCCTGAATGATGGGTTTTATGCTGTGGCTGCGCATCCAAGGCCTCATGTCTTAAAGTGGAGACAGATGTGTGCATTAAATAGAGCATAACGTGTACAAGGTGCCTGGAGTGCGAAATTGATAATATAGTTCACTCATCTGGATTTAACATGCACAATTGAGCACACCTTAACTATACTGCAGTTAGTCGCCAGCCAGCTAAAATCCTGCATCTATGTAGACTGAATTGTCAGACTCAGGAGTTTTACCAGTTGCTCATGAATTTCACTAGATACATTAACATTACATGCAAATTAATAATGCTGTTATCAGCATGTCCCTTAATAATTACTAACTGAGATGAAGGTCTTTTTCATGGTCTCAGAAACCAGTGTAACTTACTTGAGATAGTCCACATTCTAGCTAGGATAGTGATGCCTATAAAAGGATCTCTGTAGGACATTTCTATCAGGGTAAGTTACATTTTGCTTATTATCTTAAAAGTTATTTGTTCAAGGGCATCTGAGTGGCATGGCGGTCTATTCCGTTGCCTACCAACATGGGCATCAGCAGTTCGAATCCCCGTATTACCTCCGGCTTGGTTGGGTGTCCCTACAGACTCAATTGGCCATGTTTGTGGGTGGGAAGCCGGATGTGAGTATGTGTCCTGGTCGCTGCACTGCCTCCTCTGGTCAGTCGGGGCGCCTGTTCAGGGGGAGGGGGTAACTGAGGGGAATAGCGTGATCCTCCTACGCGCTACGTCCCCCTGGTGAAACTCCTCACTGTCAGGTGAAAAGAAGCGGCTGGTGACTCCACATGTATCGGAGGAGACGTGGTAGTCTGCAGCCCTCCCCAGATGAGCAGAGGGGGTGGGCAGAGACCGGGATGGCTCAGAAGAGTGGGGTAACTGACCAAGTACAATTGGGGAGGAAAAGGGGTGAAAGTCCAAAAAAAAAGAAGAAGATTATGTTCTACCAGCGTTGTTGAAATGTAAACCTTTTACTAGCCTTCATCCTTAGTTTAACATCATAACTACATAGTGACAACAAGTAATGTATATACTTGCCATTCACTTATTCTAAAAATAATTACAGAGAAACAATTACAGGAGAGCTCATCATTCCCTTTTTCAGGTGGCTGTAGACTCATCCCTCTCTCTTTCCATTTGGAATTGTATCGGCAGCCATTTCATGGGAGTCTTTCGGTCCAGTGATTATAAAACCACCATGGATACTAGGACCATTTCTCAGGACCATGTATCCTATGGTGGAAATACTGCTCCCTCATGACAGTTTCACATTCCAATATGATAGTCCCTAACAGTATATTGACATCCCTGAGGCTTCTTTGAAGAATGGTCCTGCAACTCACTACTTACAGCAAAGGTCTCATATCAGCTCTCCAAGATGGCGTGTTAGCATATCTCTAGTATTTCAATAACCACTCATTCCTTAGTTAAAATGAGAAAATTATGAACAAGCATACTTTCACAAATATGTTAACCTTCTCCATAACACAAGTAACCCCCTCCTCCTCCTCCTCATGCTTGTCTGTGACCTCCTCTCTGTGCAGGTAAAGTCATAGACATGCACTGGATTATCTGAAAACACATTCCTAATCCTCTTAAGTATTCTCCCATCAGCCCATCTGCAGGGTTCATGTGAAGGTCCACATAGGGGCCCTAAGGGTTTTGAACAAAATTTCCTTCATAGCGACTAATTCTTCACCCTCGCTTGTTGTAACTTGTGCTCTGTTTTACATCACCAGGTTCACCAAACCAGTGCCCATGTTCCTTGATCCAAATTTTAAAAGATTCTCCAAGATCCACGATTATGTTCTCCCTTTTGGAATAAAATCACAAGGTATGAATTGATCTTCTTGTCTTAGCTGTCATTTGTAGGTGCTCCACATCAACCCACATTCAGCATCCTTGCATTGGTTGCCAGTATAGTCTATCACTGTTTTTGTTGATCACTTTCAAAGAATTGCTAGGCTTACCCCTCAGATCTCTCTAAGTGTTTTAATATATTTAAAAAGTCTGGCTGAGAGATAAAGCACAGAAGAAACACAGGAGAGGATGTATTTCTGAGATTTGATTCTAGGCTTGCAGACTTTAGGCACACTTATGGCTCCGTGTTGCAGTGCTTGCATGACTGCCTCACAACAAGAAGGTCCTGGGTTCGATTCTCGCCTTGGGGCGTGGTTAGCACTGGGGAGTTGCATGTTCTCCCCATGCCTGTGAATGTGCAGTGGCTGTGTGGGCTCTGCATGTTCTCCCCGTGCTCAGGTGGGTTATCTCTTGACCATCCATCCAAGCCGCTCATCCCAATTGGGGTCGTGGGATGCTGGAGCCTATCCCGGGTGGCAGGCGGGGAGACACCTTATATTATATATATTATAATCTTGCCATGTGGTGGACTGGCGGGGTGTGTCCCCGCCTGCTGCCCAATGACTGCTGGGATAGGCTCCAGCGTCCCACGACCTCAATAATATAGTTATGTGTATGGAAACAAATTAGGTCTCACTGTAATCTTAAACCCTTATCCTTTGCCCTTCCGATAGCTGGTAATGCTACTTTTGCCCCATCTAACCTGGATGGTACTTTCAAATTGTAGAAAGTGGCTGTCATCCACACTATAGGTGATTTGTACTTTGATGGCTCTTTTGCCTCCTTCGCTCAGGTCCAGGAGAAACACAATCTTCCAGGAAACAATTTCTTTAGATATTTGCAAGTAATGTCTCCGATTCTGTTTTTTTTTTATATTCATGGACAGGATCTCAAGGCGTAGCCAAGGTGAGGAGTGTGTCTGTTTTGGGAACCTCAGAATTGCATCTCTGCTCTTCGCAGGTGATGTGGTTTTGTTGGCTACATCAGAACGCGACCTAGAGCATGCACTGGGGCGGTTTGCAGCTGAGTGTGAAATGGCCGGGATGAGAGTCAGCACCTCCAAGTCTGAGGCCATGGTTCTCTACTGGAAAATGGTGGATTGCTCCCTCCGGGTTGGGGATGAGTTGTTGCCTCAAGTGAAAGAGTTCAAGTATCTCGGGGTCTTGTTCATGAGTGAGGGTAGGATGGAGCGGGAGATTGACAGGTGGATTGGTGCAGCATCAGCAGTAATGCGAACGTTGTACCGGACCATTGTGGTAAAGAGGGAGCTGAGCCGGGAGGCAAAGCTCTCAATTTACCAGTCAATCTTCGTTCCAACCCTCACCTATGGTCATGAGCTTTGGGTAGTGACAGAAAGGGTGAGACCTCGGATACAAGCAGCTGAAATGAGTTTCCTCCGTAGGGTGTCTGGGCTCAGCCTTACAGATAGGGTGAGGAGCTCGGACATACGGAGGGCGCTCGGAGTTGAGCCGCTGCTCCTTCGCATTGAAAGAAGCCAGTTGAGGTGGTTCGGGCATCTGATTAGGATGCCTCCTGGGTGCCTTCCTTTGGACGTTTTCTGGGCACGTCCAACTGGAAGGTGACCCCGGGGTAGACCCAGAACTCGCTGGAGCGACTGGGAATGCCTTGGGATCCCCCAGGTGGAGCTGTAGGGCATTGCTGGGGAGAGGGACATCTGGAGTGCCCTACTTAGCTTGCTGCCACCACGACCCAACCCCGGAGAAGTGGCTAATGATGAGATGAGATAAGAGATTTGCAAGTAAGGGATTACGGTCAGAAACATCTACCAGGATTTGAGGCAGCCAACTGTTCAATGATAGATGTATGCCTCAAAAGATCACCAAGCTCAAATAAACTTTTATCCTTTATTTATGACACCTTACAGCAGGCTGATGTACCCTCGTCGGAAGGTATTAAGACAAAATGGGAGGAAGAGTTGTGTCTGCAGATTGCTGATGAAATTTGGGAGGGAAGCCTGGAGCGAATACATACATGCTCAAACAACGCTAAACACTGCCTTATCCAATTTAAACATTTGTACCGACTCCATTATTCCAGAGTTAGGCTACACCAGATGTCTCCCGACTTGTCACCCTCATGTGAAAAATGTCAGTCAGCCAAAATTACTCTGCTACATAGCTTTGCTCTTTGCCCAAAGATAGAGACCCAGGGGCATCCAGGGTATGCAACTGCATAGGAGCCCGCCCACGAAGGTGAATGGGCCCGTGGAGTGAGCCATATATACCCACAAAAAGGCATTCTCCATTATGGTTTTTACATAAAGTAGTCTGCAGTAATCTAAAAACTATGAAACACGAGACATAAACTAAAACTATTCAATTAAATGAACGAGTGCTTCTTATTTTGGTATATTTTTCATAATTTTACGCATAATATGTAATGATTGCTGGGTAATACTGGATGCATGTAGTTCTCCATGTCAAGTCTCAATTCAATCATGTGGCGAGGCTATACGATAGCCTACAGCTAGTTTAAATTAGACCAGTAACGTTAACTAAACTGACAGCAACTTGTCAATGTGCGGTGCTTACGTATGTGTTGGTGTGCAGTCACCATTATGTTTATGCAGACCTTTGTGTTGGTGCGCTGCCACCATAATGTTTATGTAGGCCTATGTGTTGGTGCGCTGTCACCATAATGTTTATGTAGGCCTATGTGTTGGTGCATTGTCACCATTATGTTTATGTAGGCCTATGTGTTGGTGCATTGTCACCATGATGTTTATGCAGACCTACACTCACCGGCCACTTTATTAGGCACACTTGTCCAACTGCTCGTTAACGCAAATTTCTAATCAGCCAATCACATGGTAGCAACTCAATGCATTTAGGCATGTAGACATGGTCAAGACGATCTGCTGCAGTTCAAACCGAGCATCAGAATGGGGAGAAAGGTGATTTAAGTGACTTTGAACGTGGCATGGTTGTTCATGCCAGACGGGCTGGTCTGAGTATTTCAGAAACTGCTGATCTACTGGGATTTTCACGCACAACCATCTTTAGGGTTTACAGAGAATGGTCTGAAAAAGAGAAAATATCCAGTGAGCAGCAGTTCTGCGGGCGAAAATGCCTTGTTTATGCCAGAGGTCAGAGGAGAATGGCCAGACTGGTTCGAGCTGATAGAAAGGCAACAGTAATTCAAATAACCACTCATTACAACCGAGGTATGCAGAAGAGCATCTCTGAACGCACAACACGTCGAACCTTGAGGCAGATGGGCTACAGCAGCAGAAGACCACACCGGGTGCCACTCCTGTCAGCTAAGAACAGGAAACTGAGGCTACAATTCGCACAGGCTCACCAAAATTGGACAATAGAAGATTGGAAAAACGTTGCCTGGTCTGATGAGTCTCGATTTCTGCTGCGACATTCGGATGGTAGGGTCAGAATTTGGCGTCAACAACATGAAAGCATGGATCCATCCTGCCTTGTATCAACGGTTCAGGCTGGTGGTGGTGGTGTAATGGTGTGGGGGATATTTTCTTGGCACACTTTGGGCCCCTTAGTACCAATTGAGCATCGTGTCAACGCCACAGCCTACCTGAGTATTGTTGCTGACCATGTCCATCCCTTTATGACCACAGTGTTCCCATCTTCTGATGGCTACTTCCAGCAGGATAACGCGCCATGTCATAAAGCTCGAATCATCTCAGACTGGTTTCTTGAACATGACAATGAGTTCACTGTACTCAAATGGCCTCCACAGTCACCAGATGTCAATCCAATAGAGCACCTTTGGGATGTGGTGGACCGGGAGATTCGCATCATGGATGTGCAGCCGACAAATCTGCAGCAACTGCGTGATGCTATCATGTCAATATGGACCAAACTTTCTGAGGAATGTTTCCAGTACCTTGTTGAATCTATGCCACGAAGGATTAAGGCAGCTCTGAAGGCAAAAGGGGGTCCAACCTGGTACTAGCAAGGTCTACCTAATAAAGTGGCCAGTGAGTGTATGTGTTGGTGCATTGTCACCATTATGTTTGTGCAGACCTATGTGTTGGTGCGCTGTCACCATAATGTTTATGTAGGCCTATGTGTTGGTGCATTGTCACCATTATGTTTATGTAGGCCTATGTGTTGGTGCATTGTCACCATTATGTTTATGTAGGCCTATGTGTTGGTGCATTGTCACCATAATGTTTATGTAGGCCTATGTGTCGGTGCACTGTCACCATAATGTTTATGTAGGGCCTATGTGTTGGTGCGCTGTCACCATTATGTGTATGTAGGCCTATGTGGTCATGCACCATCACCATTATGTTTATGTAGGCCTATGTGTTGGTGTACCATCACCATCATGTTTATGTATGCCTATGTGTTGGTGCACTGTCACCATTATGTTTATGTAGGCTTATATGTTAGTGCGTCATCACCATTATGTTTATGTAGGCTTATGTGTTGGTGCACTGTCACCATTATCTTTATGTAGGCCTATGTGTTGGTGCACCGTCTCCATTATGTGTATGTAGGCCTATGTGTTGGTGCGCTGTCACCATTATGTGTATGTAGGCCTATGTGTTGGTGTGCTGTCACCATTATGTGTATGAAGGCCTATGTGTTGGTGCGCTGTCACCATTATGTGTATGTAGGCCTACGTGTTGGTGCACCATTACCATTATGTTTATGTAGGCCTATGTGTTGGTGCGCTGTCACCATTATGTGTATGTAGGCCTATGTGTTGGTGCGTCGTCACCGTTATGTTTTCATCTGTGTTTAGAGGTGCGCGTTGTGGTGATCCGACCTATTACTATAGGGCCCGCTTTGACCATCTTGCATCAGGGCCCGGTGCTGATTCGTTACGCCCCTGTACAGACCTACTAGATATAAATATTTAAAATACTGTGTAAATGATCAACACCCAGTTAGAACCGGATCCTCTTTTAATCATTCTCGGAAGGTCTGATATGCAGACCAGTCTGACTGCATTCGGAAGGTCTAATATGCAGACCAGTCTGACTGCATTCGGAAGGTCTGATATGCAGACCAGTCTGACTGCCTCTCAACAACACGTTCTCTCTTATTGCCTTATTACAGCAAAGGGGTTGCTTCTTTTGTTTTGGAAAGAAAAGGGGGTCCCTGCTACTAAGATGTGACTCAGTGACCTGTCAAACACCTTACATCTGGAGAAAATAAGATAGTTTTAAAAGATAAACGTTCACTGATTGAGAAAACCTGGTTACCCCTTATTCATTACCTTGCTAGCTACAATTAATTTATTTAAGTATTATTGTGTGTGTGTGTTGTGTGTGTGAGTAAGTGTATCTGTTATTCCATTTAATCCAAGAGCCTACATCTGTTAACCCGAATGAGTCAGAAATCAGTTGGGAAGGCTTTAACTGCCAAAGCTGTGAGGTATCCCCCTTCTTGGAGGTGCAAGCACAGCTTACATATGGTAGTGACTGTGATGTTCAAAACACTGAATTTAAGGTTTATCTTCATAATCTACACTCTGAAATGTCCTCTGCTGTATACAGCCATCCCTTCACAGAGGTAAGGAGTATATGGGAGCTCCTGCCTTGCCCAGCCATGTCTCTGTGATGGATGTAAAAGATGACAGCTTCTTGGTCTACCTTTCCACATTCCCCTCACCCACAGTCACTGCTGCCTTACTGCACTGTTCTGTTCACTGACACAGTCTCTCTCTCTCTCTCTCTCTCTCTCTCTCTCTCTCTCTCTCTCTCTCTCTCTCTCTCTCTCTCTCTCTCTCTCTCTCTCTCTCTCTCTCTCTCTCTCTCTCTCTCTCTCTCTCTCTCTCTCTCTCTCTCTGTCCCCCCCCCCCCCAGAAAAGATCATAGATATTCTCCTAGCAGCCACTAAAAGGTATGGCCTGGGAGATGAGCTTGACAGGTAAGTTGGTGGCAGTCATTCTGCCATAATCACATCTACATGCAACAGCTGTCACAACACACTTTTCTTTTCTTCTTCTTTATTCTGCTCCTTATATGCTCATGGTATTGAAAATAATAACACTTAAGAGAGAGAAGGCTTCCATGAATGGAATTACTGACAAAATGAACCCATTTAATAAACCATTCAGTAAAAGCCCTCCGATTAAGGCCACCTGAAGATAGTGTACACAACAGACAACATCTGTCACCTCTTCAGCATTAGTTAGGTACACACACTATTGGAATTTCATGGTCATTTTTGCAGGCTACTGAAAACACTTTACTACCTTAGATAAGTCAAATTAGTGCAAAATCTTTGCTTAGGTTTTGGCCTGTATAATATTGACAATGAATCCCAGATGTCCCAATGCAGTAATCCTTTTTTTTAAATTATTATTAACTTTGATTTTAGCTTTTGTCTTTATAAAGAAATTGTTATTTCCAGAGCCAGTGTGTGCTGACCTTATTTCATCAACTATAGAAGACAGTTGGGAATGTGTTTATTTTTCCATCAGGGATTAAGCAGTCCAGACTAAACAGGCTGCATTCTCAGCTAGCTCAGGCCAAAGAGCACCAGTTCACTGTCACACAGTCACACCGCTAATTTTTACACTTTTCCCGTCTCGACAGCAGAGATTGAAAGATAATTTGGAGCAAGACTATTTAAAAGGGATCCTTGTAAAGCTCTTCAAGCCAAGCAGTTTAGGAGGTGTGCCAGTCTGAAATGGAATAGTTCAGCCTCATCAGCTCACAGGACCTATTTCCTCTATTAGAAACCAGGATTTGCTTGCACAGAGTAGACTTCTATGTCGTGTTACTGAGTTAAAAAATGTATAGGTGTATATGCTGTTTGTACAAAATATCAGCGATGACTGCACTCTCCATCATACGGACTTGGTGAATCCAGGTGAAAGCTACGATTCCTAGGTGATTTCACCACTTCAGGTGCTATAGATTAAAGGGACAAAAAGCATCAAAATAAGTATTTTCAAGGTTTGGGACAGGGGAGACTTGGAATTGTGTATGTGAGGAAGGTAACCAAGATTTAAATGCTTTTTGACGGTGAGGGGCACTGGTTTGACTTGGTCACAAACCACAGTGCTGCTTGGTTTTCAAGCACAACAGGGAGATGTATTTCTAGAATGGTTCCCCATCCAAAGGACACTCTACAGGTGGTCGAAAATGTCCTGTTGAGGAAACTGATTTTAAAGGCTGCTGACATTATACAGAGAACGAGTGGCTCTACAGCATGAGAGCTGGCAACTAAGTTCCATTTTCGGCAAATAACAAAAAATTTCAGTTGTAGTGAGAAGAATAAAGAAAACATTAAATGGTAAAACGTTGTCTGATAAGCTGCGTTCCTTCATGGCAGCATTGTAATCATCTGAGAATTTTTTTTTAGTAGAATTGTGTCATGCATCAAGGATATAATTGTCAAAAAATCATTTGACAAAGGAATCAATTCTAAGATGCTACCCTGCCTGGTCACAGTTACTTTAATCTAATTAGACATGTGTTGGGTGAGATAGAACAAGCTGCTCAGAGAAGAGATCTTTCACCAGCCAATCCAACAGGACTTTGGTGCAAAATGGGGTGCAGTGCGATATAAGAAAGGTGCCCCTTATGTTTTGTAAACTCAGTGTCTACATACATGCATGCTGTGCAGGTTCAAGTGTACAGTAAACATGTGGAGGGAGATCTCTGTTGGTTGAGGGTGATCATTTTGAAAAAGAGGGTTGCCTCCTCTTTCAGAATGATTACTAGCATTTGGGTAAATTTACATTTCCAATGATGTCAAATGTTTTCAGAAACGTATTTACGTGAAAGAGCACTGGAACGGTACTTGGCAATCAGGACAGCACCTACTTAAATAGAATTCAAATGATTACCAATGTTAAACAAAAACCAAAGCCAGGTTAAAGTAAAATTTGCAGAATTTTGACTATTTTTGTAATTGATGTGTGTACAAAAATATATATCCACATCTATAGCTAAGTGACTGTGTTTTTTCTCTCACAGTTTGAGCTGTAAGAAATGCATCATCATAGGAAATGGAGGAATCCTAGCCAATAAGTCTCTGGGCCAGAGAATTGATGAGTTTGATGTTGTGGTCAGGTGAGTAATGGTACATCACTACTACACTGTGAAACGCCGTCCTTACAGAGGACACATGCTATGTACGGGACACCAGGGCAAGCTGCCACACATGGAAGTAGTCACACTGCTTCCAACTCAAAGGCGGAGGATGCTGCCTAAAAACACTCTTCTAAATGTGACTTGGTCACTTTGGTGTATTGCTGGTGGTTGTGGTCCAGGTCACTGTTACAGTAACAGTGAGCAGACTGTTCAAACCTCAGTAATGCTCTTACCCAGGTTTAAACAATTTGCTCATTTTTCACCCTTCATGAAAAAAATAGACACTGCATATTTTATGTAATTCAACTTTGTCAAGAATGGATGTTTAAATCATAATTTGGGCATCCATACCAAGCCAGTTACAATGTTTTGTACAGAGAAGGAGAGAGACTAGAGTGTATTTTGATACCTTAGCTGGGTTCAAGTTAATCTTGGATGTGTGATGGGACACGGAAGCGGGGCAGGCTAAGCTAACTGCTAGCCCATGCAGACAGGCAGTTCCGATAACACCGAGGGCGGTCTGGTGGCGGCCTCGCCTAGTGTTGACTGTGTTTTTGGTGTCATCGTGTGGAGTGAGGGGAGGTGTGTCAAAGGTGTCCGGCTGGGAGGGCTGGCGTTGGATCGGCTGGGGGAGCCTGGTCTACTGCTTCCGTTGGGCTCAAGCTGTGCCCAAGGAGGAAACACCGAGGGCGGTCTGACAGGACGCGGAGGTGTTGTTAACTGTTTGTGTTTGTTTTTTTCTTCTTCCTTTGTTCTCTCAGTTTTTGTATGTTTTTGGTGGTGTCGTTTTTAGGAATTTTGGATGTGTGTTTTTGTCTTTTGTGTCGCACTGCTGTGGGCTGGGGGAAGAAGAATTTTGTTTCTTTTGTGTACACAAGTACATGAAAGAAATGACAATAACGTGATCCTGATTCCTGATTGTTATCATTAGCACTCATGTCAGTGAGGAGCAATTTGTATCAATAATTTTGGGCCTGAGATGGTGAGATGATGGAGATGGTACCGATATGGAGAGATAGGGGAATAAGAAAAGAAGTGAAAGTCAGTCTACTTAAAGCACTCGTCTGGCCAGTGTTGTCATATGGAGCTGAAAGTTGGACAGTGAAAAAAGCGATGGTAAACAGGTTGAGGCTGCAGAGATGTCGCTTTATCGTAGGATGCTTCCAATAAGTTGGACAGAGAAATGAACGAATGCGAGCATCCTTAATGAATTAGGAACAAAAGGAGGACTAATGGCACATATAAAGAAAAGAAAGCTATCATTCTTTGGGCATACCTGTCATCCAGGTGGAAGTAAATTAACGAAGACAAAGATTTTGGGAACTACACCAGCAAAGCGCAAGAGAGGCCGACCAAAAAGGCAGTATCATGATGACAACAGAGAATGGCTTAGTCTGAAAATATCGGAGGCAACAAGATCAGCTCAGGACAGAGAACTGGAGGAGACTTGTTTGGCAAACATGTCATCCTGATGGTGCTGGCAACCCTCACGAATGAGGAAGCCTTAAAGAAGAAGAAGAATCTTGTGCCAACAACTTGTGAAACTAGCCAACCCAGCCCTTCCTGGACCCAGCTCATTCTCAGCTCTTCCAAGTAGCAGCACCACCTCAGCCCAGAGCACTTCCTGTCTCAGCTCTACATGCACTTCCCTTTTGGTGCCACTGCTGGCAAACAACTACAAAGCCCAGAGTAGGTCAAGAAGCCATATACTAATGTTGGCCCATGAAAGCACAGCTGCAGGGGAGAGAAGGGAGACTGCAAAAGTCCCATCCTCACTGTGGGGAAGACACTGGAAGTGAAAGAAAAAACTGCAAAACGTACGAAAGCCTGCTTAGAAAAAAGGAAAGTAAGGGGTCTCTCTTCAATAAAGTCAGTTTGCAAATACCAAGGGGGCAATTAATAAAAAAAATAATCCCTGATTCATCATCATAAAGAGTGCTTCTGACTTGTCTTCATGTCATTCAAAAGAGATGCTGCAACCTGACTTCTGACAAAGTGGTGACTTGAGGTTCATGCAGCACGTCTGAGGTGTTTGAGGTTCATGCAGCAGGTCTGAGGTGTTCAAGGTTCACGCAGAGGGTCTGAGGTGTTCCAGGTTCACACAGCAGGTCTGAGGTGTTCGAGGTTCACGCAGCAGGTCTGAGGTGCTCGGGGTTCATGCAGCAGTTCTGAGGTGTTTGGGGTTCAAGCAGCAGGTCTGAGGTGTTTGAGGTTCATGCAGCAGGTCTGAGGTTTTTCAGGTTCATGCAGCAGTTCTGAGGTGTTTGAGGTTCATGCAGCAGTTCTGAGGTGTTTGAGGTTCACGCAGCAGGTCTGAGGTGTTTGGGGTTCAAGCAGCAGGTCTGAGGTGTTTGAGGTTCATGCAGCAGTTGTGAGGTGTTTGAGGTTCATGCAGCAGCTCTGAGGTGTTTGAGGTTCATGCAGCAGTTGTGAGGTGTTTGAGGTTCATGCAGCAGTTGTGAGGTGTTTGAGGTTCATGCAGCAGGTCTGAGATGTTTGAGGTCCATGGAGCAGTTCTGAGGTGTTTGAGGTTCATGCAGCAGTTCTGAGGTGTTTGAGGTTCATGCAGCGGTTCTGAGGTGTTCGAGGTTAATGCAGCAGGTCTGAGGTGTTCGGGGTTCATGCAGCAGGTCTGAGGTGTTTGAGGTTCATGCAGCAGGTCTGAGGTGTTGGAGGTTCATGCAGCAGGTCTGAGGGGTTTGAGGTTCAAGCAGGAGGTCTGAGGTGATTGAGGTTCATACAGCAGGTCTGAGGTGTTTGAGGTTCATGCAGCAGGTCTGAGGTTCATGCAGCAGGTCTTAGGTGTTTGAGGTTCATGCAGCAGTTCTGAGGTGTTCGGACTTCATGCAGCAGGTCTGAGGTGTTTGAGGTTCACGCAGCAGGTCTGAGGTGTTTGAGGTTCACGCAGCAGGTCTGAGGTGTTTGAGGTTCATGCAGCAGGTCTGAGGTGTTTGAGGTTCAAGCAGCAGGTCTGAGGTGTTTGAGGTTCAAGCAGCAGGTCTGAGGTGTTTGAGGTTCATGCAGCAGTTGTAAGGTGTTTGAGGTTCATGCAGCAGTTGTGAGGTGTTTGAGGTTCATGCAGCAGTTGTGAGGTGTTTGAGGTTCACACAGCAGGCCTGAGGGGTTCGAGGTTAATGCAGCAGGTCTGAGGTGTTTGAGGTTAATGCAGCAGGTCTGAGGTGTTTGAGGTCCATGGAGCAGTTCTGAGGTGTTTGAGGTTCATGCAGCAGTTCTGAGGTGTTTGAGGTCCATGCAGCAGTTCTGAGGTGTTCGAGGTTCATGCAGCAGGTCTGAGGTGTTCGCGGTTAATGCAGCAGGTCTTAGGTGTTTGAGGTTCATGCAGCAGGTCTGAGGTGTTTGAGGTTCTTGCAGCAGATCTGAGGTGTTTGAGGTTCAAGCAGCAGGTCTGAGGTGTTTGAGGTTCATGCAGCAGTTCTGAGGTGTTTGAGGTCCATGCAGCAGGTCTGAGGTGTTTGAGGTTCATGCAGCAGGTCTGAGGTTTTTGAGGTTCCTGCAGCAGGTCTGAGGTGTTTGAGGTTCATGAAGCAGGTCTGAGGTGTTTGAGGTTCAAGCAGCAGGTCTGAGGTGTTTGAGGTTCATGCAGCAGTTGTAAGGTGTTTGAGGTTCATGCAGCAGTTGTGAGGTGTTTGAGGTTCATGCAGCAGTTGTGAGGTGTTTGAGGTTCACACAGCAGGCCTGAGGGGTTTGAGGTTCATGCAGCAGGTCTGAGGTGTTTGAGGTTCATGCAGCAGGTCTGAGGTGTTTGAGGTTCAAGCAGGAGGTCTGAGGTGATTGCGGTTCATGCAGCAGGTCTGTGGTGTATGAGGTTCATGCAGCAGTTCTGAAGTGTTTGAGGTTCATGCATTAGTTCTGAGGTGTTTGAGGTCCACGCAGCAGTTCTGAGGTGTTCGGGGTTCATGCCGCAGGTCTGAGGTGTTTGAGGTTCATGCAGCAGTTCTGAGGTGTTTGAGGTCCATGCAGCAGGTCTGAGGTGTTTGAGGTTCATGCAGCAGTTCTGAGGTGTTTGAGGTTCATGCAGCAGGTCTGAGGTGTTTGAGGTTCATGCAGCAGGTCTGAGGTGTTTGATGTTGATGCAGCAGGTCTGAGGTGTTTGAGGTTCATGCAGCATGTCTGAGGTGTTTGAGGTTCAAGCAGAAGGTCTGAGGTGTTTGAGGTTCAAGCAGCAGGTCTGAGGTGTTTGAGGTTCATGCAGCAGTTGTGAGGTGTTTGAGGTTCATGCAGCAGTTGTGAGGTGTTTGAGGTTCACACAGCAGGTCTGAGGGGTTCGAGGTTCATGCAGCAGGTCTGAGGTGTTCGCGGTTAATGCAGCAGGTCTGAGGTGTTTGAGGTTAATGCAGCAGGTCTGAGGTGTTTGAGGTCCATGGAGCAGTTCTGAGGTGTTTGAGGTTCATGCAGCAGTTCTGAGGTGTTTGAGGTCCATGCAGCAGTTCTGAGGTGTTCGAGGTTCATGCAGCAGGTCTGAGGTGTTCGCGGTTAATGCAGCAGGTCAGAGGTGTTTGAGGTTCATGCAGCAGGTCTGAGGTGTTTGAGGTTCTTGCAGCAGGTCTGAGGTGTTTGAGGTTCAAGCAGCAGGTCTGAGGTGTTCGGGGTTCATGCAGCAGGTCTGAGGTGTTTGAGGTTCATGCAGCAGTTCTGAGGTGTTTGAGGTCCATGCAGCAGGTCTGAGGTGTTTGAGGTTCATGCAGCAGGTCTGAGGTTTTTGAGGTTCCTGCAGCAGGTCTGAGGTGTTTGAGGTTCATGAAGCAGGTCTGAGGTGTTTGAGGTTCAAGCAGCAGGTCTGAGGTGTTTGAGGTTCATGCAGCAGTTGTAAGGTGTTTGAGGTTCATGCAGCAGTTGTGAGGTGTTTGAGGTTCATGCAGCAGTTGTGAGGTGTTTGAGGTTCACACAGCAGGCCTGAGGGGTTTGAGGTTCATGCAGCAGGTCTGAGGTGTTTGAGGTTCATGCAGCAGGTCTGAGGTGTTTGAGGTTCAAGCAGGAGGTCTGAGGTGATTGAGGTTCATGCAGTAGGTCTGAGGTGTATGAGGTTCATGCAGCAGTTCTGAAGTGTTTGAGGTTCATGCAGCAGTTCTGAGGTGTTTAAGGTCCACGCAGCAGTTCTGAGGTGTTCGGGGTTCATGCCGCAGGTCTGAGGTGTTTGAGGTTCATGCAGCAGTTCTGAGGTGTTTGAGGTCCATGCAGCAGGTCTGAGGTGTTTGAGGTTCATGCAGCAGTTCTGAGGTGTTTGAGGTTCATGCAGCAGGTCTGAGGTGTTTGAGGTTCATGCAGCAGGTCTGAGGTGTTTGATGTTGATGCAGCAGGTCTGAGGTGTTTGAGGTTCATGCAGCAGGTCTGAGGTGTTTGAGGTTCATGCTGCAGGTCTGAGGTTTTCGGGGTTCAAGCAGCAGGTCTGAGGTGTTTGAGGTTCATGCAGCAGTTCTGAGGTGTTTGAGGTTCATGCAGCAGGTCTGAGGTGTTTTAGGTTCATGCAGCAGGTCTGAGGTTCATGCAGCAGGTCTGAGGTGTTTGAGGTTCATGCAGCAGGTCTGAGGTTTTTGGGGTTCAAGCAGCAGGTCTGAGGTGTTTGAGGTTAATGCAGCAGTTCTGAGGTGTTTGAGGTTCATGCAGCAGGTCTGAGGTGTTTTAGGTTCATGCAGCAGGTCTGAGGTTCATGCAGCAGGTCTGAGGTGTTTGAGGTTCATGCAGCAGTTCTGAGGTGTTCGGACTTCATGCAGGAGGTCTGAGGTGTTTGAGGTTCATGCAGCAGGTCTGAGGTGTTTGAGGTTCATGCAGCAGGTCTGAGGTGTTTGAGGTTCATGCAGCAGGTCTGAGGTTTTTGAGGTTCATGCAGCAGTTGTGAGGTGTTTGAGGTTCATGCAGCAGTTGTGAGGTGTTCGAGGTTAATGCAGCAGTTGTGAGGTGTTTGAGGTTCACACAGTAGGTCTGAGGTGTTTGAGGTTCATGCAGCAGGTCTGAGGTGTTTGAGGTTCATGCAGCAGGTCTGAGGTGTTTGAGGTTCATGCAGCAGGTCTGAGGTGTTCGGGGTTCAAGCAGCAGGTCTGAGGTGTTTGAGGTTCATGCAGCAGTTCTGAGGTGTTTGAGGTTCATGCAGCAGTTCTGAGGTGTTTGAGGTTCATGCAGCAGTTCTGAGGTGTTTGAGGTTGATGCAGCAGGTCTGAGGTGTTCAGGGTTCAAGCAGCAGGTCTGAGGTGTTCAGGGTTCAAGCAGCAGGTCTGAGATGTTTGAGGTCCATGGAGCAGTTCTGAGGTGTTTGAGGTTCATGCAGCAGTTCTGAGGTGTTTGAGGTTCATGCAGCGGTTCTGAGGTGTTCGAGGTTAATGCAGCAGGTCTGAGGTGTTCGGGGTTCATGCAGCAGGTCTGAGGTGTTTGAGGTTCATGCAGGAGGTCTGAGGTGTTGGAGGTTCATGCAGCAGGTCTGAGGTGTTTGAGGTTCAAGCAGGAGGTCTGAGGTGATTGAGGTTCATACAGCAGGTCTGAGGTGTTTGAGGTTCATGCAGCAGGTCTGAGGTTCATGCAGCAGGTCTTAGGTGTTTGAGGTTCATGCAGCAGTTCTGAGGTGTTCGGACTTCATGCAGCAGGTCTGAGGTGTTTGAGGTTCACGCAGCAGGTCTGAGGTGTTTGAGGTTCATGCAGCAGGTCTGAGGTGTTTGAGGTTCATGCAGCAGGTCTGAGGTGTTTGAGGTTCAAGCAGCAGGTCTGAGGTGTTTGAGGTTCAAGCAGCAGGTCTGAGGTGTTTGAGGTTCATGCAGCAGTTGTAAGGTGTTTGAGGTTCATGCAGCAGTTGTGAGGTGTTTGAGGTTCATGCAGCAGTTGTGAGGTGTTTGAGGTTCACACAGCAGGCCTGAGGGGTTCGAGGTTCATGCAGCAGGTCTGAGGTGTTCGCGGTTAATGCAGCAGGTCTGAGGTGTTTGAGGTTAATGCAGCAGGTCTGAGGTGTTGGAGGTTCATGCAGCAGGTCTGAGGTGTTTGAGGTTCATGCAGCAGTTCTGAGGTGTTTGAGGTCCATGCAGCAGGTCTGAGGTGTTTGAGGTTCATGCAGCAGTTCTGAGGTGTTTGAGGTTCATGCAGCAGGTCTGAGGTGTTTGAGGTTCATGCAGCAGGTCTGAGGTGTTTGATGTTGATGCAGCAGGTCTGAGGTGTTTGAGGTTCATGCAGCAGGTCTGAGGTGTTTGAGGTTCATGCAGCAGTTCTGAGGTGTTTGAGGTTCATGCAGCAGGTCTGAGGTGTTTTAGGTTCATGCAGCAGGTCTGAGGTTCATGCAGCAGGTCTGAGGTGTTTGAGGTTCATGCAGCAGGTCTGAGGTTTTCGGGGTTCAAGCAGCAGGTCTGAGGTGTTTGAGGTTAATGCAGCAGTTCTGAGGTTTTTGAGGTTCATGCAGCAGGTCTGAGGTGTTTTAGGTTCATGCAGCAGGTCTGAGGTTCATGCAGCAGGTCTGAGGTGTTTGAGGTTCATGCAGCAGTTCTGAGGTGTTCGGACTTCATGCAGGAGGTCTGAGGTGTTTGAGGTTCATGCAGCAGGTCTGAGGTGTTTGAGGTTCATGCAGCAGGTCTGAGGTGTTTGAGGTTCATGCAGCAGGTCTGAGGTTTTTGAGGTTCATGCAGCAGTTGTGAGGTGTTTGAGGTTCATGCAGCAGTTGTGAGGTGTTCGAGGTTAATGCAGCAGTTGTGAGGTGTTTGAGGTTCACACAGTAGGTCTGAGGTGTTTGAGGTTCATGCAGCAGGTCTGAGGTGTTTGAGGTTCATGCAGCAGGTCTGAGGTGTTTGAGGTTCATGCAGCAGGTCTGAGGTGTTCGGGGTTCAAGCAGCAGGTCTGAGGTGTTTGAGGTTCATGCAGCAGTTCTGAGGTGTTTGAGGTTCATGCAGCAGTTCTGAGGTGTTTGAGGTTCATGCAGCAGTTCTGAGGTGTTTGAGGTTCATGCAGCAGGTCTGAGGTGTTCAGGGTTCAAGCAGCAGGTCTGAGGTGTTCAGGGTTCAAGCAGCAGGTCTGAGATGTTTGAGGTCCATGGAGCAGTTCTGAGGTGTTTGAGGTTCATGCAGCAGTTCTGAGGTGTTTGAGGTTCATGCAGCGGTTCTGAGGTGTTCGAGGTTAATGCAGCAGGTCTGAGGTGTTCGGGGTTCATGCAGCAGGTCTGAGGTGTTTGAGGTTCATGCAGGAGGTCTGAGGTGTTGGAGGTTCATGCAGCAGGTCTGAGGTGTTTGAGGTTCAAGCAGGAGGTCTGAGGTGATTGAGGTTCATACAGCAGGTCTGAGGTGTTTGAGGTTCATGCAGCAGGTCTGAGGTTCATGCAGCAGGTCTTAGGTGTTTGAGGTTCATGCAGCAGTTCTGAGGTGTTCGGACTTCATGCAGCAGGTCTGAGGTGTTTGAGGTTCACGCAGCAGGTCTGAGGTGTTTGAGGTTCATGCAGCAGGTCTGAGGTGTTTGAGGTTCATGCAGCAGGTCTGAGGTGTTTGAGGTTCAAGCAGCAGGTCTGAGGTGTTTGAGGTTCAAGCAGCAGGTCTGAGGTGTTTGAGGTTCATGCAGCAGTTGTAAGGTGTTTGAGGTTCATGCAGCAGTTGTGAGGTGTTTGAGGTTCATGCAGCAGTTGTGAGGTGTTTGAGGTTCACACAGCAGGCCTGAGGGGTTCGAGGTTCATGCAGCAGGTCTGAGGTGTTCGCGGTTAATGCAGCAGGTCTGAGGTGTTTGAGGTTAATGCAGCAGGTCTGAGGTGTTTGAGGTCCATGGAGCAGTTCTGAGGTGTTTGAGGTTCATGCAGCAGTTCTGAGGTGTTTGAGGTCCATGCAGCAGTTCTGAGGTGTTCGAGGTTCATGCAGCAGGTCTGAGGTGTTCGCGGTTAATGCAGCAGGTCTTAGGTGTTTGAGGTTCATGCAGCAGGTCTGAGGTGTTTGAGGTTCTTGCAGCAGGTCTGAGGTGTTTGAGGTTCAAGCAGCAGGTCTGAGGTGTTCGGGGTTCATGCAGCAGGTCTGAGGTGTTTGAGGTTCATGCAGCAGTTCTGAGGTGTTTGAGGTCCATGCAGCAGGTCTGAGGTGTTTGAGGTTCATGCAGCAGGTCTGAGGTTTTTGAGGTTCCTGCAGCAGGTCTGAGGTGTTTGAGGTTCATGAAGCAGGTCTGAGGTGTTTGAGGTTCAAGCAGCAGGTCTGAGGTGTTTGAGGTTCATGCAGCAGTTGTAAGGTGTTTGAGGTTCATGCAGCAGTTCTGAGGTGTTTGAGGTTCATGCAGCAGTTGTGAGGTGTTTGAGGTTCACACAGCAGGCCTGAGGGGTTTGAGGTTCATGCAGCAGGTCTGAGGTGTTTGAGGTTCATGCAGCAGGTCTGAGGTGTTTGAGGTTCAAGCAGGAGGTCTGAGGTGATTGAGGTTCATGCAGCAGGTCTGAGGTGTATGAGGTTCATGCAGCAGTTCTGAAGTGTTTGAGGTTCATGCAGCAGTTCTGAGGTGTTTGAGGTCCACGCAGCAGTTCTTAGGTGTTCGGGGTTCATGCCGCAGGTCTGAGGTGTTTGAGGTTCATGCAGCAGTTCTGAGGTGTTTGAGGTCCATGCAGCAGGTCTGAGGTGTTTGAGGTTCATGCAGCAGTTCTGAGGTGTTTGAGGTTCATGCAGCAGGTCTGAGGTGTTTGAGGTTCATGCAGCAGGTCTGAGGTGTTTGATGTTGATGCAGCAGGTCTGAGGTGTTTGAGGTTCATGCAACAGGTCTGAGGTGTTTGAGGTTCATGCAGCAGGTCTGAGGTGTTCGGGGTTCAAACAGCAGGTCTGAGGTGTTTGAGGTTAATGCAGCAGTTCTGAGGTGTTTGAGGTTCATGCAGCAGGTCTGAGGTGTTTTAGGTTCATGCAGCAGGTCTGAGGTGTTTGAGGTTCATGCAGCAGGTCTGAGGTTTTTGAGGTTCATGCAGCAGTTGTGAGGTGTTTGAGGTTCATGCAGCAGTTGTGAGGTGTTCGAGGTTAATGCAGCAGTTGTGAGGTGTTTGAGGTTCACACAGTAGGTCTGAGGTGTTTGAGGTTCATGCAGCAGGTCTGAGGTGTTTGAGGTTCATGCAGCAGGTCTGAGGTGTTTGAGGTTCATGCAGCAGGTCTGAGGTGTTCGGGGTTCAAGCAGCAGGTCTGAGGTGTTTGAGGTTCATGCAGCAGTTCTGAGGTGTTTGAGGTCCATGCAGCAGTTCTGAGGTGTTCGAGGTTCATGCAGCAGGTCTGAGGTGTTCGCGGTTAATGCAGCAGGTCTTAGGTGTTTGAGGTTCATGCAGCAGGTCTGAGGTGTTTGAGGTTCTTGCAGCAGATCTGAGGTGTTTGAGGTTCAAGCAGCAGGTCTGAGGTGTTCGGGGTTCATGCAGCAGGTCTGAGGTGTTTGAGGTTCATGCAGCAGTTCTGAGGTGTTTGAGGTCCATGCAGCAGGTCTGAGGTGTTTGAGGTTCATGCAGCAGGTCTGAGGTTTTTGAGGTTCCTGCAGCAGGTCTGAGGTGTTTGAGGTTCATGAAGCAGGTCTGAGGTGTTTGAGGTTCAAGCAGCAGGTCTGAGGTGTTTGAGGTTCATGCAGCAGTTGTAAGGTGTTTGAGGTTCATGCAGCAGTTGTGAGGTGTTTGAGGTTCATGCAGCAGTTGTGAGGTGTTTGAGGTTCACACAGCAGGCCTGAGGGGTTTGAGGTTCATGCAGCAGGTCTGAGGTGTTTGAGGTTCATGCAGCAGGTCTGAGGTGTTTGAGGTTCAAGCAGGAGGTCTGAGGTGATTGCGGTTCATGCAGCAGGTCTGTGGTGTATGAGGTTCATGCAGCAGTTCTGAAGTGTTTGAGGTTCATGCATTAGTTCTGAGGTGTTTGAGGTCCACGCAGCAGTTCTGAGGTGTTCGGGGTTCATGCCGCAGGTCTGAGGTGTTTGAGGTTCATGCAGCAGTTCTGAGGTGTTTGAGGTCCATGCAGCAGGTCTGAGGTGTTTGAGGTTCATGCAGCAGTTCTGAAGTGTTTGAGGTTCATGCAGCAGGTCTGAGGTGTTTGAGGTTCATACAGCAGGTCTGAGGTGTTTGATGTTGATGCAGCAGGTCTGAGGTGTTTGAGGTTCATGCAGCAGGTCTGAGGTGTTTGAGGTTCAAGCAGCAGGTCTGAGGTGTTTGAGGTTCAAGCAGCAGGTCTGAGGTGTTTGAGGTTCATGCAGCAGTTGTAAGGTGTTTGAGGTTCATGCAGCGGTTGTGAAGTGTTTGAGGTTCATGCAGCAGTTGTGAGGTGTTTGAGGTTCACACAGCAGGCCTGAGGGGTTCGAGGTTCATGCAGCAGGTCTGAGGTGTTCGCGGTTAATGCAGCAGGTCTGAGGTGTTTGAGGTTAATGCAGCAGGTCTGAGGTGTTTGAGGTCCATGGAGCAGTTCTGAGGTGTTTGAGGTTCATGCAGCAGTTCTGAGGTGTTTGAGGTCCATGCAGCAGTTCTGAGGTGTTCGAGGTTCATGCAGCAGGTCTGAGGTGTTCGCGGTTAATGCAGCAGGTCAGAGGTGTTTGAGGTTCATGCAGCAGGTCTGAGGTGTTTGAGGTTCTTGCAGCAGGTCTGAGGTGTTTGAGGTTCAAGCAGCAGGTCTGAGGTGTTCGGGGTGCATGCAGCAGGTCTGAGGTGTTTGAGGTTCATGCAGCAGTTCTGAGGTGTTTGAGGTCCATGCAGCAGGTCTGAGGTGTTTGAGGTTCATGCAGCAGGTCTGAGGTTTTTGAGGTTCCTGCAGCAGGTCTGAGGTGTTTGAGGTTCATGAAGCAGGTCTGAGGTGTTTGAGGTTCAAGCAGCAGGTCTGAGGTGTTTGAGGTTCATGCAGCAGTTGTAAGGTGTTTGAGGTTCATGCAGCAGTTGTGAGGTGTTTGAGGTTCATGCAGCAGTTGTGAGGTGTTTGAGGTTCACACAGCAGGCCTGAGGGGTTTGAGGTTCATGCAGCAGGTCTGAGGTGTTTGAGGCTCATGCAGCAGGTCTGAGGTGTTTGAGGTTCAAGCAGGAGGTCTGAGGTGATTGAGGTTCATGCAGCAGGTCTGAGGTGTATGAGGTTCATGCAGCAGTTCTGAAGTGTTTGAGGTTCATGCAGCAGTTCTGAGGTGTTTGAGGTCCACGCAGCAGTTCTGAGGTGTTCGGGGTTCATGCCGTAGGTCTGAGGTGTTTGAGGTTCATGCAGCAGTTCTGAGGTGTTTGAGGTTCAAGCAGCAGGTCTGAGGTGTTCGGGGTGCATGCAGCAGGTCTGAGGTGTTTGAGGTTCATGCAGCAGTTCTGAGGTGTTTGAGGTCCATGCAGCAGGTCTGAGGTGTTTGAGGTTCATGCAGCAGGTCTGAGGTTTTTGAGGTTCCTGCAGCAGGTCTGAGGTGTTTGAGGTTCATGAAGCAGGTCTGAGGTGTTTGAGGTTTAAGCAGCAGGTCTGAGGTGTTTGAGGTTCATGCAGCAGTTGTAAGGTGTTTGAGGTTCATGCAGCAGTTGTGAGGTGTTTGAGGTTCATGCAGCAGTTGTGAGGTGTTTGAGGTTCACACAGCAGGCCTGAGGTGTTTGAGGTTCATGCAGGAGGTCTGAGGTGTTTGAGGCTCATGCAGCAGGTCTGAGGTGTTTGAGGTTCAAGCAGGAGGTCTGAGGTGATTGAGGTTCATACAGCAGGTCTGAGGTGTTTGAGGTTCATGCAGCAGGTCTGAGGTTCATGCAGCAGGTCTTAGGTGTTTGAAGTTCATGCAGCAGTTCTGAGGTGTTCGGACTTCATGCAGCAGGTCTGAGGTGTTTGAGGTTCACGCAGCAGGTCTGAGGTGTTTGAGGTTCACGCAGCAGTTCTCAGGTGTTTGAGGCCCATGCAGCAGGTCTGAGGTGTTTGAGGTCCATGCAGCAGGTCTGAGGTGTTTGAGGTTCACGCAGCAGGTCTGAGGTGTTTGAGGTTCATGCAGCAGGTCTGAGGTGTTTGAGGTTCATGCAGCAGGTATGAGGTGTTTGAGGTTCATGCAGCAGGTCTGAGGTTTTTGAGGTTTATGCAGCAGGTCTGAGGTGTTTGAGGTTCATGCAGCAGGTCTGAGGTGTTTGAGGTTCATGCAGCAGTTGTGAGGTGTTTGAGGTTCATGCAGCAGTTGTGAGGTGTTTGAGGTTCATGCAGCAGTTCTGAGGTGTTTGAGGTTCATGCAGCAGGTCTGAGGTGTTCAAGGTTCACGCAGCAGGTCTGAGGTGTTCCAGGTTCACACAGCAGGTCTGAGGTGTTCGAGGTTCATGCAGCAGTTGTGAAGTGTTTGAGGTTCATGCAGCAGTTGTAAGGTGTTTGAGGTTCATGCAGCAGTTTTGAGGTGTTTGAGGTTCATGCAGCAGTTGTGAGGTGTTTGAGGTTCACACAGCAGGCCTGAGGTGTTTGAGGTTCATGCAGCAGGTCTGAGGTGTTCAGGGGTCAAGCAGAAGGTCTGAGGTGTTTGAGGTCCATGGAGCAGTTCTGAGGTGTTTGAGGTTCATGCAGCAGTTCTGAGGTGTTTGAGGTTCATGCAGCAGTTCTGAGGTGTTCGAGGTTCATGCATCAGGTCTGAGGTGTTCGGGGTTCATGCAGCAGGTCTGAGGTATTTGAGGTTCATATAGGAGGTCTAAGGTGTTTGAGGTTCATGCAGCAGGTCTGAGGTGTTTGAGGTTCAAGCGGGAGGTCTGAGGTGATAGAGGTTCATGCAGCAGGTCTGAGGTGTATGAGGTTCATGCGGCAGTTCAGAGGTGTTTGAGGTCGACGCAGCAGTTCTGAGGTGTTCGGGGTTCATGCAGCAGGTCTGAGGTGTTTGAGGTTCATGCAGCAGTTCTGAGGTGTTAGAGGTCCATGCAGCAGGTCTGAGGTGTTTGAGGTTCATGCAGCACGTCTGAGGTTTTTGAGGTTCATGCAGCAGGTCTGAGGTGTTTGAGGTTCATGAAGCAGGTCTGAGGTGTTTGAGGTTCAAGCAGCAGGTCTGAGGTGTTTGAGGTTCATGCAGCAGTTGTAAGGTGTTTGAGGTTCATGCAGCAGTTGTGAGGTGTTTGAGGTTCATGCAGCAGTTGTGAGGTGTTTGAGGTTCACACAGCAGGCCTGAGGGGTTTGAGGTTCATGCAGCAGGTCTGAGGTGTTTGAGGTTCATGCAGCAGGTCTGAGGTGTTCGGGGTTCAAGCAGCAGGTCTGAGGTGTTTGAGGTTCATGCAGCAGTTCTGAGGTGTTTGAGGTTCATTCAGCAGGTCTGAGGTGTTTGAGGTTCATGCAGCAGTTCTGAGGTGTTTGAGGTTCATGCAGCAGTTCTGAGGTGTTTGAGGTTCATGCAGCAGGTCTGAGGTGTTCAGGGTTCAAGCAGCAGGTCTGAGGTGTTTGAGGTTAATGCAGCAGTTGTGAGGTGTTTGAGGTTCATGCAGCAGCTCTGAGGTGTTTGAGGTTCATGCAGCAGTTGTGAGGTGTTTGAGGTTCATGCAGCAGTTGTGAGGTGTTTGAGGTTCATGCAGCAGGTCTGAGATGTTTGAGG
This sequence comes from Lampris incognitus, assembly GCF_029633865.1. Classification (NCBI taxonomy): domain Eukaryota; kingdom Metazoa; phylum Chordata; class Actinopteri; order Lampriformes; family Lampridae; genus Lampris; species Lampris incognitus. The sequence goes on from NC_079213.1 coordinate 56,061,037, forward strand.
TCCATGGAGCAGTTCTGAGGTGTTTGAGGTTCATGCAGCAGTTCTGAGGTGTTTGAGGTTCATGCAGCGGTTCTGAGGTGTTCGAGGTTAATGCAGCAGGTCTGAGGTGTTCGGGGTTCATGCAGCAGGTCTGAGGTGTTTGAGGTTCATGCAGGAGGTCTGAGGTGTTTGAGGTTCATGCAGCAGGTCTGAGGTGTTTGAGGTTCAAGCAGGAGGTCTGAGGTGATTGAGGTTCATACAGCAGGTCTGAGGTGTTTGAGGTTCATGCAGCAGGTCTGAGGTTCATGCAGCAGGTCTTAGGTGTTTGAAGTTCATGCAGCAGTTCTGAGGTGTTCGGACTTCATGCAGCAGGTCTGAGGTGTTTGAGGTTCACGCAGCAGGTCTGAGGTGTTTGAGGTTCACGCAGCAGTTCTCAGGTGTTTGAGGCCCATGCAGCAGGTCTGAGGTGTTTGAGGTTCATGCAGCAGGTCTGAGGTGTTCAAGGTTCACGCAGCAGGTCTGAGGTGTTCCAGGTTCACACAGCAGGTCTGAGGTGTTCGAGGTTCATGCAGCAGTTGTGAAGTGTTTGAGGTTCATGCAGCAGTTGTAAGGTGTTTGAGGTTCATGCAGCAGTTGTGAGGTGTTTGAGGTTCATGCAGCAGTTGTGAGGTGTTTGAGGTTCACACAGCAGGCCTGAGGTGTTTGAGGTTCATGCAGCAGGTCTGAGGTGTTTGAGGTTCATGCAGCAGTTCTGAGGTGTTTGAGGTTCATGCAGCAGTTGTGAGGTGTTTGAGGTTCATGCAGAAGGTCTGAGGTGTTTGAGGTCCATGGAGCAGTTCTGAGGTGTTTGAGGTTCATGCAGCAGTTCTGAGGTGTTTGAGGTTCATGCAGCAGTTCTGAGGTGTTCGAGGTTCATGCATCAGGTCTGAGGTGTTCGGGGTTCATGCAGCAGGTCTGAGGTATTTGAGGTTCATATAGGAGGTCTAAGGTGTTTGAGGTTCATGCAGCAGGTCTGAGGTGTTTGAGGTTCAAGCGGGAGGTCTGAGGTGATAGAGGTTCATGCAGCAGGTCTGAGGTGTATGAGGTTCATGCAGCAGTTCAGAGGTGTTTGAGGTCGACGCAGCAGTTCTGAGGTGTTCGGGGTTCATGCAGCAGGTCTGAGGTGTTTGAGGTTCATGCAGCAGTTCTGAGGTGTTAGAGGTCCATGCAGCAGGTCTGAGGTGTTTGAGGTTCATGCAGCACGTCTGAGGTTTTTGAGGTTCATGCAGCAGGTCTGAGGTGTTTGAGGTTCATGAAGCAGGTCTGAGGTGTTTGAGGTTCAAGCAGCAGGTCTGAGGTGTTTGAGGTTCATGCAGCAGTTGTAAGGTGTTTGAGGTTCATGCAGCAGTTGTGAGGTGTTTGAGGTTCATGCAGCAGTTGTGAGGTGTTTGAGGTTCACACAGCAGGCCTGAGGGGTTTGAGGTTCATGCAGCAGGTCTGAGGTGTTTGAGGTTCATGCAGCAGGTCTGAGGTGTTCGGGGTTCAAGCAGCAGGTCTGAGGTGTTTGAGGTTCATGCAGCAGTTCTGAGGTGTTTGAGGTTCATTCAGCAGGTCTGAGGTGTTTGAGGTTCATGCAGCAGTTCTGAGGTGTTTGAGGTTCATGCAGCAGTTCTGAGGTGTTTGAGGTTCATGCAGCAGGTCTGAGGTGTTCAGGGTTCAAGCAGCAGGTCTGAGGTGTTTGAGGTTAATGCAGCAGTTGTGAGGTGTTTGAGGTTCATGCAGCAGCTCTGAGGTGTTTGAGGTTCATGCAGCAGTTGTGAGGTGTTTGAGGTTCATGCAGCAGTTGTGAGGTGTTTGAGGTTCATGCAGCAGGTCTGAGATGTTTGAGGTCCATGGAGCAGTTCTGAGGTGTTTGAGGTTCATGCAGCAGTTCTGAGGTGTTTGAGGTTCATGCAGCGGTTCTGAGGTGTTCGAGGTTAATGCAGCAGGTCTGAGGTGTTCGGGGTTCATGCAGCAGGTCTGAGGTGTTTGAGGTTCATGCAGGAGGTCTGAGGTGTTTGAGGTTCATGCAGCAGGTCTGAGGTGTTTGAGGTTCAAGCAGGAGGTCTGAGGTGATTGAGGTTCATACAGCAGGTCTGAGGTGTTTGAGGTTCATGCAGCAGGTCTGAGGTTCATGCAGCAGGTCTTAGGTGTTTGAAGTTCATGCAGCAGTTCTGAGGTGTTCGGACTTCATGCAGCAGGTCTGAGGTGTTTGAGGTTCACGCAGCAGGTCTGAGGTGTTTGAGGTTCACGCAGCAGTTCTCAGGTGTTTGAGGCCCATGCAGCAGGTCTGAGGTGTTTGAGGTCCATGCAGCAGGTCTGAGGTGTTTGAGGTTCACGCAGCAGGTCTGAGGTGTTTGAGGTTCATGCAGCAGGTCTGAGGTGTTTGAGGTTCATGCAGCAGGTATGAGGTGTTTGAGGTTCATGCAGCAGGTCTGAGGTTTTTGAGGTTTATGCAGCAGGTCTGAGGTGTTTGAGGTTCATGCAGCAGGTCTGAGGTGTTTGAGGTTCATGCAGCAGTTGTGAGGTGTTTGAGGTTCATGCAGCAGTTGTGAGGTGTTTGAGGTTCATGCAGCAGTTCTGAGGTGTTTGAGGTTCATGCAGCAGGTCTGAGGTGTTCAAGGTTCACGCAGCAGGTCTGAGGTGTTCCAGGTTCACACAGCAGGTCTGAGGTGTTCGAGGTTCATGCAGCAGTTGTGAAGTGTTTGAGGTTCATTAAGCAGTTGTAAGGTGTTTGAGGTTCATGCAGCAGTTGTGAGGTGTTTGAGGTTCATGCAGCAGTTGTGAGGTGTTTGAGGTTCACACAGCAGGCCTGAGGTGTTTGAGGTTCATGCAGCAGGTCTGAGGTGTTCAGGGGTCAAGCAGCAGGTCTGAGGTGTTTGAGGTTCATGCAGCAGTTGTGAGGTGTTTGAGGTTCATGCAGAAGGTCTGAGGTGTTTGAGGTCCATGGAGCAGTTCTGAGGTGTTTGAGGTTCATGCAGCAGTTCTGAGGTGTTTGAGGTTCATGCAGCAGTTCTGAGGTGTTCGAGGTTCATGCAGCAGGTCTGAGGTGTTCGGGGTTCAAGCAGCAGGTCTGAGGTGTTTGAGGTTCATGCAGCAGTTCTGAGGTGTTTGAGGTTCATTCAGCAGGTCTGAGGTGTTTGAGGTTCATGCAGCAGTTCTGAGGTGTTTGAGGTTCATGCAGCAGTTCTGAGGTGTTTGAGGTTCATGCAGCAGGTCTGAGGTGTTCAGGGTTCAAGCAGCAGGTCTGAGGTGTGTGAGGTTAATGCAGCAGTTGTGAGGTGTTTGAGGTTCATGCAGCAGCTCTGAGGTGTTTGAGGTTCATGCAGCAGTTGTGAGGTGTTTGAGGTTCATGCAGCAGTTGTGAGGTGTTTGAGGTTCATGCAGCAGGTCTGAGATGTTTGAGGTCCATGGAGCAGTTCTGAGGTGTTTGAGGTTCATGCAGCGGTTCTGAGGTGTTCGAGGTTAATGCAGCGGTTCTGAGGTGTTCGAGGTTAATGCAGCAGGTCTGAGGTGTTCGGGGTTCATGCAGCAGGTCTGAGGTGTTTGAGGTTCATGCAGGAGGTCTGAGGTGTTTGAGGTTCATGCAGCAGGTCTGAGGTGTTTGAGGTTCAAGCAGGAGGTCTGAGGTGATTGAGGTTCATACAGCAGGTCTGAGGTGTTTGAGGTTCATGCAGCAGGTCTGAGGTTCATGCAGCAGGTCTTAGGTGTTTGAAGTTCATGCAGCAGTTCTGAGGTGTTCGGACTTCATGCAGCAGGTCTGAGGTGTTTGAGGTTCACGCAGCAGGTCTGAGGTGTTTGAGGTTCACGCAGCAGTTCTGAGGTGTTTGAGGCCCATGCAGCAGGTCTGAGGTGTTTGAGGTCCATGCAGCAGGTCTGAGGTGTTTGAGGTCCATGCAGCAGGTCTGAGGTGTTTGAGGTTCACGCAGCAGGTCTGAGGTGTTTGAGGTTCATGCAGCAGGTCTGAGGTGTTTGAGGTTCATGCAGCAGGTATGAGGTGTTTGAGGTTCATGCAGCAGGTCTGAGGTTTTTGAGGTTTATGCAGCAGGTCTGAGGTGATTGAGGTTCATGCAGCAGGTCTGAGGTGTTTGAGGTACATGCAGCAGTTGTGAGGTGTTTGAGGTTCATGCAGCAGTTGTGAGGTGTTTGAGGTTCATGCAGCAGTTCTGAGGTGTTTGAGGTTCATGCAGCAGGTCTGAGGTGTTCAGGGTTCAAGCAGCAGGTCTGAGGTGTTTGAGGTTAATGCAGCAGTTGTGAGGTGTTTGAGGTTCATGCAGCAGCTCTGAGGTGTTTGAGGTTCATGCAGCAGTTGTGAGGTGTTTGAGGTTCATGCAGCAGTTGTGAGGTGTTTGAGGTTCATGCAGCAGGTCTGAGATGTTTGAGGTCCATGGAGCAGTTCTGAGGTGTTTGAGGTTCATGCAGCGGTTCTGAGGTGTTCGAGGTTAATGCAGCGGTTCTGAGGTGTTCGAGGTTAATGCAGCAGGTCTGAGGTGTTCGGGGTTCATGCAGCAGGTCTGAGGTGTTTGAGGTTCATGCAGGAGGTCTGAGGTGTTTGAGGTTCATGCAGCAGGTCTGAGGTGTTTGAGGTTCAAGCAGGAGGTCTGAGGTGATTGAGGTTCATACAGCAGGTCTGAGGTGTTTGAGGTTCATGCAGCAGGTCTGAGGTTCATGCAGCAGGTCTTAGGTGTTTGAAGTTCATGCAGCAGTTCTGAGGTGTTCGGACTTCATGCAGCAGGTCTGAGGTGTTTGAGGTTCACGCAGCAGGTCTGAGGTGTTTGAGGTTCACGCAGCAGTTCTCAGGTGTTTGAGGCCCATGCAGCAGGTCTGAGGTGTTTGAGGTTCACACAGCAGGCCTGAGGTGTTTGAGGTTCATGCAGCAGGTCTGAGGTGTTCAGGGGTCAAGCAGCAGGTCTGAGGTGTTTGAGGTTCATGCAGCAGTTGTGAGGTGTTTGAGGTTCATGCAGAAGGTCTGAGGTGTTTGAGGTCCATGGAGCAGTTCTGAGGTGTTTGAGGTTCATGCAGCAGTTCTGAGGTGTTTGAGGTTCATGCAGCAGTTCTGAGGTGTTCGAGGTTCATGCATCAGGTCTGAGGTGTTCGGGGTTCATGCAGCAGGTCTGAGGTATTTGAGGTTCATATAGGAGGTCTAAGGTGTTTGAGGTTCATGCAGCAGGTCTGAGGTGTTTGAGGTTCAAGCGGGAGGTCTGAGGTGATAGAGGTTCATGCAGCAGGTCTGAGGTGTATGAGGTTCATGCAGCAGTTCAGAGGTGTTTGAGGTCGACGCAGCAGTTCTGAGGTGTTCGGGGTTCATGCAGCAGGTCTGAGGTGTTTGAGGTTCATGCAGCAGTTCTGAGGTGTTAGAGGTCCATGCAGCAGGTCTGAGGTGTTTGAGGTTCATGCAGCACGTCTGAGGTTTTTGAGGTTCATGCAGCAGGTCTGAGGTGTTTGAGGTTCATGAAGCAGGTCTGAGGTGTTTGAGGTTCAAGCAGCAGGTCTGAGGTGTTTGAGGTTCATGCAGCAGTTGTAAGGTGTTTGAGGTTCATGCAGCAGTTGTGAGGTGTTTGAGGTTCATGCAGCAGTTGTGAGGTGTTTGAGGTTCACACAGCAGGCCTGAGGGGTTTGAGGTTCATGCAGCAGGTCTGAGGTGTTTGAGGTTCATGCAGCAGGTCTGAGGTGTTCGGGGTTCAAGCAGCAGGTCTGAGGTGTTTGAGGTTCATGCAGCAGTTCTGAGGTGTTTGAGGTTCATTCAGCAGGTCTGAGGTGTTTGAGGTTCATGCAGCAGTTCTGAGGTGTTTGAGGTTCATGCAGCAGTTCTGAGGTGTTTGAGGTTCATGCAGCAGGTCTGAGGTGTTCAGGGTTCAAGCAGCAGGTCTGAGGTGTTTGAGGTTAATGCAGCAGTTGTGAGGTGTTTGAGGTTCATGCAGCAGCTCTGAGGTGTTTGAGGTTCATGCAGCAGTTGTGAGGTGTTTGAGGTTCATGCAGCAGTTGTGAGGTGTTTGAGGTTCATGCAGCAGGTCTGAGATGTTTGAGGTCCATGGAGCAGTTCTGAGGTGTTTGAGGTTCATGCAGCAGTTCTGAGGTGTTTGAGGTTCATGCAGCGGTTCTGAGGTGTTCGAGGTTAATGCAGCAGGTCTGAGGTGTTCGGGGTTCATGCAGCAGGTCTGAGGTGTTTGAGGTTCATGCAGGAGGTCTGAGGTGTTTGAGGTTCATGCAGCAGGTCTGAGGTGTTTGAGGTTCAAGCAGGAGGTCTGAGGTGATTGAGGTTCATACAGCAGGTCTGAGGTGTTTGAGGTTCATGCAGCAGGTCTGAGGTTCATGCAGCAGGTCTTAGGTGTTTGAAGTTCATGCAGCAGTTCTGAGGTGTTCGGACTTCATGCAGCAGGTCTGAGGTGTTTGAGGTTCACGCAGCAGGTCTGAGGTGTTTGAGGTTCACGCAGCAGTTCTCAGGTGTTTGAGGCCCATGCAGCAGGTCTGAGGTGTTTGAGGTCCATGCAGCAGGTCTGAGGTGTTTGAGGTTCACGCAGCAGGTCTGAGGTGTTTGAGGTTCATGCAGCAGGTCTGAGGTGTTTGAGGTTCATGCAGCAGGTATGAGGTGTTTGAGGTTCATGCAGCAGGTCTGAGGTTTTTGAGGTTTATGCAGCAGGTCTGAGGTGTTTGAGGTTCATGCAGCAGGTCTGAGGTGTTTGAGGTTCATGCAGCAGTTGTGAGGTGTTTGAGGTTCATGCAGCAGTTGTGAGGTGTTTGAGGTTCATGCAGCAGTTCTGAGGTGTTTGAGGTTCATGCAGCAGGTCTGAGGTGTTCAAGGTTCACGCAGCAGGTCTGAGGTGTTCCAGGTTCACACAGCAGGTCTGAGGTGTTCGAGGTTCATGCAGCAGTTGTGAAGTGTTTGAGGTTCATTAAGCAGTTGTAAGGTGTTTGAGGTTCATGCAGCAGTTGTGAGGTGTTTGAGGTTCATGCAGCAGTTGTGAGGTGTTTGAGGTTCACACAGCAGGCCTGAGGTGTTTGAGGTTCATGCAGCAGGTCTGAGGTGTTCAGGGGTCAAGCAGCAGGTCTGAGGTGTTTGAGGTTCATGCAGCAGTTGTGAGGTGTTTGAGGTTCATGCAGAAGGTCTGAGGTGTTTGAGGTCCATGGAGCAGTTCTGAGGTGTTTGAGGTTCATGCAGCAGTTCTGAGGTGTTTGAGGTTCATGCAGCAGTTCTGAGGTGTTCGAGGTTCATGCAGCAGGTCTGAGGTGTTCGGGGTTCAAGCAGCAGGTCTGAGGTGTTTGAGGTTCATGCAGCAGTTCTGAGGTGTTTGAGGTTCATTCAGCAGGTCTGAGGTGTTTGAGGTTCATGCAGCAGTTCTGAGGTGTTTGAGGTTCATGCAGCAGTTCTGAGGTGTTTGAGGTTCATGCAGCAGGTCTGAGGTGTTCAGGGTTCAAGCAGCAGGTCTGAGGTGTGTGAGGTTAATGCAGCAGTTGTGAGGTGTTTGAGGTTCATGCAGCAGCTCTGAGGTGTTTGAGGTTCATGCAGCAGTTGTGAGGTGTTTGAGGTTCATGCAGCAGTTGTGAGGTGTTTGAGGTTCATGCAGCAGGTCTGAGATGTTTGAGGTCCATGGAGCAGTTCTGAGGTGTTTGAGGTTCATGCAGCGGTTCTGAGGTGTTCGAGGTTAATGCAGCGGTTCTGAGGTGTTCGAGGTTAATGCAGCAGGTCTGAGGTGTTCGGGGTTCATGCAGCAGGTCTGAGGTGTTTGAGGTTCATGCAGGAGGTCTGAGGTGTTTGAGGTTCATGCAGCAGGTCTGAGGTGTTTGAGGTTCAAGCAGGAGGTCTGAGGTGATTGAGGTTCATACAGCAGGTCTGAGGTGTTTGAGGTTCATGCAGCAGGTCTGAGGTTCATGCAGCAGGTCTTAGGTGTTTGAAGTTCATGCAGCAGTTCTGAGGTGTTCGGACTTCATGCAGCAGGTCTGAGGTGTTTGAGGTTCACACAGCAGGTCTGAGGTGTTTGAGGTTCACGCAGCAGTTCTGAGGTGTTTGAGGCCCATGCAGCAGGTCTGAGGTGTTTGAGGTCCATGCAGCAGGTCTGAGGTGTTTGAGGTCCATGCAGCAGGTCTGAGGTGTTTGAGGTTCACGCAGCAGGTCTGAGGTGTTTGAGGTTCATGCAGCAGGTCTGAGGTGTTTGAGGTTCATGCAGCAGGTATGAGGTGTTTGAGGTTCATGCAGCAGGTCTGAGGTTTTTGAGGTTTATGCAGCAGGTCTGAGGTGATTGAGGTTCATGCAGCAGGTCTGAGGTGTTTGAGGTACATGCAGCAGTTGTGAGGTGTTTGAGGTTCATGCAGCAGTTGTGAGGTGTTTGAGGTTCATGCAGCAGTTCTGAGGTGTTTGAGGTTCATGCAGCAGGTCTGAGGTGTTCAGGGTTCAAGCAGCAGGTCTGAGGTGTTTGAGGTTAATGCAGCAGTTGTGAGGTGTTTGAGGTTCATGCAGCAGCTCTGAGGTGTTTGAGGTTCATGCAGCAGTTGTGAGGTGTTTGAGGTTCATGCAGCAGTTGTGAGGTGTTTGAGGTTCATGCAGCAGGTCTGAGATGTTTGAGGTCCATGGAGCAGTTCTGAGGTGTTTGAGGTTCATGCAGCGGTTCTGAGGTGTTCGAGGTTAATGCAGCGGTTCTGAGGTGTTCGAGGTTAATGCAGCAGGTCTGAGGTGTTCGGGGTTCATGCAGCAGGTCTGAGGTGTTTGAGGTTCATGCAGGAGGTCTGAGGTGTTTGAGGTTCATGCAGCAGGTCTGAGGTGTTTGAGGTTCAAGCAGGAGGTCTGAGGTGATTGAGGTTCATACAGCAGGTCTGAGGTGTTTGAGGTTCATGCAGCAGGTCTGAGGTTCATGCAGCAGGTCTTAGGTGTTTGAAGTTCATGCAGCAGTTCTGAGGTGTTCGGACTTCATGCAGCAGGTCTGAGGTGTTTGAGGTTCACGCAGCAGGTCTGAGGTGTTTGAGGTTCATGCAGCAGTTCTGAGGTGTTTGAGGTTCATTCAGCAGGTCTGAGGTGTTTGAGGTTCATGCAGCAGTTCTGAGGTGTTTGAGGTTCATGCAGCAGTTCTGAGGTGTTTGAGGTTCATGCAGCAGGTCTGAGGTGTTCAGGGTTCAAGCAGCAGGTCTGAGGTGTTTGAGGTTAATGCAGCAGTTGTGAGGTGTTTGAGGTTCATGCAGCAGCTCTGAGGTGTTTGAGGTTCATGCAGCAGTTGTGAGGTGTTTGAGGTTCATGCAGCAGTTGTGAGGTGTTTGAGGTTCATGCAGCAGGTCTGAGATGTTTGAGGTCCATGGAGCAGTTCTGAGGTGTTTGAGGTTCATGCAGCGGTTCTGAGGTGTTCGAGGTTAATGCAGCGGTTCTGAGGTGTTCGAGGTTAATGCAGCAGGTCTGAGGTGTTCGGGGTTCATGCAGCAGGTCTGAGGTGTTTGAGGTTCATGCAGGAGGTCTGAGGTGTTTGAGGTTCATGCAGCAGGTCTGAGGTGTTTGAGGTTCAAGCAGGAGGTCTGAGGTGATTGAGGTTCATACAGCAGGTCTGAGGTGTTTGAGGTTCATGCAGCAGGTCTGAGGTTCATGCAGCAGGTCTTAGGTGTTTGAAGTTCATGCAGCAGTTCTGAGGTGTTCGGACTTCATGCAGCAGGTCTGAGGTGTTTGAGGTTCACGCAGCAGGTCTGAGGTGTTTGAGGTTCACGCAGCAGTTCTGAGGTGTTTGAGGCCCATGCAGCAGGTCTGAGGTGTTTGAGGTCCATGCAGCAGGTCTGAGGTGTTTGAGGTCCATGCAGCAGGTCTGAGGTGTTTGAGGTTCACGCAGCAGGTCTGAGGTGTTTGAGGTTCATGCAGCAGGTCTGAGGTGTTTGAGGTTCATGCAGCAGGTATGAGGTGTTTGAGGTTCATGCAGCAGGTCTGAGGTTTTTGAGGTTTATGCAGCAGGTCTGAGGTGATTGAGGTTCATGCAGCAGGTCTGAGGTGTTTGAGGTACATGCAGCAGTTGTGAGGTGTTTGAGGTTCATGCAGCAGTTGTGAGGTGTTTGAGGTTCATGCAGCAGTTCTGAGGTGTTTGAGGTTCATGCAGCAGGTCTGAGGTGTTCAGGGTTCAAGCAGCAGGTCTGAGGTGTTTGAGGTTAATGCAGCAGTTGTGAGGTGTTTGAGGTTCATGCAGCAGTTGTGAGGTGTTTGAGGTTCATGCAGCAGGTCTGAGATGTTTGAGGTCCATGGAGCAGTTCTGAGGTGTTTGAGGTTCATGCAGCGGTTCTGAGGTGTTCGAGGTTAATGCAGCGGTTCTGAGGTGTTCGAGGTTAATGCAGCAGGTCTGAGGTGTTCGGGGTTCATGCAGCAGGTCTGAGGTGTTTGAGGTTCATGCAGGAGGTCTGAGGTGTTTGAGGTTCATGCAGCAGGTCTGAGGTGTTTGAGGTTCAAGCAGGAGGTCTGAGGTGATTGAGGTTCATACAGCAGGTCTGAGGTGTTTGAGGTTCATGCAGCAGGTCTGAGGTTCATGCAGCAGGTCTTAGGTGTTTGAAGTTCATGCAGCAGTTCTGAGGTGTTCGGACTTCATGCAGCAGGTCTGAGGTGTTTGAGGTTCACGCAGCAGGTCTGAGGTGTTTGAGGTTCATGCAGCAGTTCTGAGGTGTTTGAGGTTCATTCAGCAGGTCTGAGGTGTTTGAGGTTCATGCAGCAGTTCTGAGGTGTTTGAGGTTCATGCAGCAGTTCTGAGGTGTTTGAGGTTCATGCAGCAGGTCTGAGGTGTTCAGGGTTCAAGCAGCAGGTCTGAGGTGTTTGAGGTTAATGCAGCAGTTGTGAGGTGTTTGAGGTTCATGCAGCAGCTCTGAGGTGTTTGAGGTTCATGCAGCAGTTGTGAGGTGTTTGAGGTTCATGCAGCAGTTGTGAGGTGTTTGAGGTTCATGCAGCAGGTCTGAGATGTTTGAGGTCCATGGAGCAGTTCTGAGGTGTTTGAGGTTCATGCAGCAGTTCTGAGGTGTTTGAGGTTCATGCAGCGGTTCTGAGGTGTTCGAGGTTAATGCAGCAGGTCTGAGGTGTTCGGGGTTCATGCAGCAGGTCTGAGGTGTTTGAGGTTCATGCAGGAGGTCTGAGGTGTTTGAGGTTCATGCAGCAGGTCTGAGGTGTTTGAGGTTCAAGCAGGAGGTCTGAGGTGATTGAGGTTCATACAGCAGGTCTGAGGTGTTTGAGGTTCATGCAGCAGGTCTGAGGTTCATGCAGCAGGTCTTAGGTGTTTGAAGTTCATGCAGCAGTTCTGAGGTGTTCGGACTTCATGCAGCAGGTCTGAGGTGTTTGAGGTTCACGCAGCAGGTCTGAGGTGTTTGAGGTTCACGCAGCAGTTCTCAGGTGTTTGAGGCCCATGCAGCAGGTCTGAGGTGTTTGAGGTCCATGCAGCAGGTCTGAGGTGTTTGAGGTTCACGCAGCAGGTCTGAGGTGTTTGAGGTTCATGCAGCAGGTCTGAGGTGTTTGAGGTTCATGCAGCAGGTATGAGGTGTTTGAGGTTCATGCAGCAGGTCTGAGGTTTTTGAGGTTTATGCAGCAGGTCTGAGGTGTTTGAGGTTCATGCAGCAGGTCTGAGGTGTTTGAGGTTCATGCAGCAGTTGTGAGGTGTTTGAGGTTCATGCAGCAGTTGTGAGGTGTTTGAGGTTCATGCAGCAGTTCTGAGGTGTTTGAGGTTCATGCAGCAGGTCTGAGGTGTTCAAGGTTCACGCAGCAGGTCTGAGGTGTTCCAGGTTCACACAGCAGGTCTGAGGTGTTCGAGGTTCATGCAGCAGTTGTGAAGTGTTTGAGGTTCATGCAGCAGTTGTGAGGTGTTTGAGGTTCACACAGCAGGCCTGAGGTGTTTGAGGTTCATGCAGCAGGTCTGAGGTGTTCAGGGGTCAAGCAGCAGGTCTGAGGTGTTTGAGGTTCATGCAGCAGTTGTGAGGTGTTTGAGGTTCATGCAGAAGGTCTGAGGTGTTTGAGGTCCATGGAGCAGTTCTGAGGTGTTTGAGGTTCATGCAGCAGTTCTGAGGTGTTTGAGGTTCATGCAGCAGTTCTGAGGTGTTCGAGGTTCATGCATCAGGTCTGAGGTGTTCGGGGTTCATGCAGCAGGTCTGAGGTATTTGAGGTTCATATAGGAGGTCTAAGGTGTTTGAGGTTCATGCAGCAGGTCTGAGGTGTTTGAGTTTCAAGCGGGAGGTCTGAGGTGATAGAGGTTCATGCAGCAGGTCTGAGGTGTATGAGGATCATGCAGCAGTTCAGAGGTGTTTGAGGTCGACGCAGCAGTTCTGAGGTGTTCGGGGTTCATGCAGCAGGTCTGAGGTGTTTGAGGTTCATGCAGCAGTTCTGAGGTGTTAGAGGTCCATGCAGCAGGTCTGAGGTGTTTGAGGTTCATGCAGCACGTCTGAGGTTTTTGAGGTTCATGCAGCAGGTCTGAGGTGTTTGAGGTTCATGAAGCAGGTCTGAGGTGTTTGAGGTTCAAGCAGCAGGTCTGAGGTGTTTGAGGTTCATGCAGCAGTTGTAAGGTGTTTGAGGTTCATGCAGCAGTTGTGAGGTGTTTGAGGTTCATGCAGCAGTTGTGAGGTGTTTGAGGTTCACACAGCAGGCCTGAGGGGTTTGAGGTTCATGCAGCAGGTCTGAGGTGTTTGAGGTTCATGCAGCAGGTCTGAGGTGTTCGGGGTTCAAGCAGCAGGTCTGAGGTGTTTGAGGTTCATGCAGCAGTTCTGAGGTGTTTGAGGTTCATTCAGCAGGTCTGAGGTGTTTGAGGTTCATGCAGCAGTTCTGAGGTGTTTGAGGTTCATGCAGCAGTTCTGAGGTGTTTGAGGTTCATGCAGCAGGTCTGAGGTGTTCAGGGTTCAAGCAGCAGGTCTGAGGTGTTTGAGGTTAATGCAGCAGTTGTGAGGTGTTTGAGGTTCATGCAGCAGCTCTGAGGTGTTTGAGGTTCATGCAGCAGTTGTGAGGTGTTTGAGGTTCATGCAGCAGTTGTGAGGTGTTTGAGGTTCATGCAGCAGGTCTGAGATGTTTGAGGTCCATGGAGCAGTTCTGAGGTGTTTGAGGTTCATGCAGCAGTTCTGAGGTGTTTGAGGTTCATGCAGCGGTTCTGAGGTGTTCGAGGTTAATGCAGCAGGTCTGAGGTGTTCGGGGTTCATGCAGCAGGTCTGAGGTGTTTGAGGTTCATGCAGGAGGTCTGAGGTGTTTGAGGTTCATGCAGCAGGTCTGAGGTGTTTGAGGTTCAAGCAGGAGGTCTGAGGTGATTGAGGTTCATACAGCAGGTCTGAGGTGTTTGAGGTTCATGCAGCAGGTCTGAGGTTCATGCAGCAGGTCTTAGGTGTTTGAAGTTCATGCAGCAGTTCTGAGGTGTTCGGACTTCATGCAGCAGGTCTGAGGTGTTTGAGGTTCACGCAGCAGGTCTGAGGTGTTTGAGGTTCACGCAGCAGTTCTCAGGTGTTTGAGGCCCATGCAGCAGGTCTGAGGTGTTTGAGGTCCATGCAGCAGGTCTGAGGTGTTTGAGGTTCACGCAGCAGGTCTGAGGTGTTTGAGGTTCATGCAGCAGGTCTGAGGTGTTTGAGGTTCATGCAGCAGGTATGAGGTGTTTGAGGTTCATGCAGCAGGTCTGAGGTTTTTGAGGTTTATGCAGCAGGTCTGAGGTGTTTGAGGTTCATGCAGCAGGTCTGAGGTGTTTGAGGTTCATGCAGCAGTTGTGAGGTGTTTGAGGTTCATGCAGCAGTTGTGAGGTGTTTGAGGTTCATGCAGCAGTTCTGAGGTGTTTGAGGTTCATGCAGCAGGTCTGAGGTGTTCAAGGTTCACGCAGCAGGTCTGAGGTGTTCCAGGTTCACACAGCAGGTCTGAGGTGTTCGAGGTTCATGCAGCAGTTGTGAAGTGTTTGAGGTTCATGCAGCAGTTGTAAGGTGTTTGAGGTTCATGCAGCAGTTGTGAGGTGTTTGAGGTTCATGCAGCAGTTGTGAGGTGTTTGAGGTTCACACAGCAGGCCTGAGGTGTTTGAGGTTCATGCAGCAGGTCTGAGGTGTTCAGGGGTCAAGCAGCAGGTCTGAGGTGTTTGAGGTTCATGCAGCAGTTGTGAGGTGTTTGAGGTTCATGCAGAAGGTCTGAGGTGTTTGAGGTCCATGGAGCAGTTCTGAGGTTTTTGAGGTTCATGCAGCAGGTCTGAGGTGTTTGAGGTTCATGCAGCAGGTTTGAGGTGTTTGAGGTTCAAGCAGCAGGTCTGAGGTGTTTGAGGTTCATGCAGCAGTTTGTGGTGTTTGAGGTTCAAGCAGCAGGTCTGAGGTGTTTGAGGTTCATGCAGCAGGTCTGAGGTGTTTGAGGTTCATTCAGCAGGTCTGAGGTGTTCAGGGTTCAAGCAGGAGGTCTGAGGTGTTTGAGGTTCATGCAGCAGTTGTGAGGTGTTTGAGGTTCATGCAGCAGGTCTGAGGTGTTTGAGGTCCATGGAGCAGTTCTGAGGTGTTTGAGGTTCATTCAGCAGTTCTGAGGTGTTCGAGGTTCATGCAGCAGGTCTGAGGTGTTCGGGGTTCATGCAGCAGGTCTGAGGTGTTTGAGGTTCATGCAGCAGGTCTGAGGTGTTTGAGGTTCATGCAGCAGTTGTGAGGTGTTTGAGGTTCATGCAGCAGGTCTGAGGTGTTTGAGGTCCATGGAGCAGTTCTGAGGTGTTTGAGGTTCATGCAGCAGTTCTGAGGTGTTTGAGGTTCATGCAGCAGTTCTGAGGTGTTCGAGGTTCATGCAGCAGGTCTGAGGTGTTCGGGGTTCATGCAGCAGGTCTGAGGTGTTTGAGGTTCATGCAGCAGGTCTGAGGTGTTTGAGGTTCATGCAGCAGGTCTGAGGTGTTTGAGGTTCATGCAGCAGGTCTGAGGTGTTTGAGGTTCATGCAGCAGGTCTGAGGTGTTCGGAGTTCAAGCAGCAGGTCTGAGGTGTTTGAGGTTCATGCAGCAGTTCTGAGGTGTTTGAGGTTCAAGCAGCTGGTCTGAGGTGTTTGAGGTTCATGCAGCAGTTCTGAGGTGTTTGAGGTTCATGCAGCAGTTCTGAGGTGTTCGAGGTTCATGCAGCAGGTCTGAGGTGTTCGGGGTTCATGCAGCAGGTCTGAGGTATTTGAGGTTCATGCAGGAGGTCTAAGGGGTTTGAGGTTCATGCAGCAGGTCTGAGGTGTTTGAGGTTCAAGCAGGAGTTCTGAGGTGATTGAGGTTCATGCAGCAGGTCTGAGGTGTTCGGGGTTCATGTAGCAAGTCTGAGGTGTTTGAGGTTCATGCAGCAGGTCTGAGGTGTTCAGGGTTCAAGCAGCAGGTCTGAGGTGTTTGAGGTTCAAGCAGGAGTTCTGAGGTGATTGAGGTTCATGCAGCAGGTCTGAGGTGTTCGGGGTTCATGTAGCAAGTCTGAGGTGTTTGAGGTTCATGCAGCAGGTCTGAGGTGTTCAGGGTTCAAGCAGCAGGTCTGAGGTGTTTGAGGTTCTTGCAGCAGTTGTGAGGTGTTTGAGGTTCATGCAGCGGGTCTGAGGTGTTTGAGGTTCATGCAGGAGGTCTTAGGTGATTGAGGTTCATGCAGGAGGTCTGAGGTGTTTGAGGTTAATGCAGCAGTTCTGAGGTGTTTGAGGTTCATGCAGCAGGTCTGAGGTGTTTTAGGTTCATGCAGCAGGTCTGAGGTTCATGCAGCAGGTCTGAAGTTTTTGAGGTTCATGCAGCAGGTCTGAGGTGTTTGAGGTCCATGGAGCAGTTCTGAGGTGTTTGAGGTTCATGCAGCAGTTCTGTGTGTTTGAGGTCCATGCAGCAGGTCTGAGGTGTGGCACAGCTTAGACTTGGACTCTGCGGATGATCCTAAAGTGAATTTAAAATACTGTCCAGCTTGTTTTCAGTGACAGCAGCATAATGCCTCGCTTGTTCCAACAAGTAGCACAAATCCCTGCTTTTTTTTCTTTCAGGCATAACTGTTTCTAATTTTACATTTTGGTTAGATTAATTAAATACTAAATTAGTTCTTCTATAATTATTCTGTATGGAAAATTAGTCTTGGGGATGTAGTGTTATCAAGCACACTAAGAGACATTAAAAAGCATCCCAACTTGTCCTGGCCTCTCTCTCCAGATCTGAAGTTTATTTAACAAGGATTGCTGGCGTCCGGGTAGCGTAGCGGTCTATTCCGTTGCCTACCAACACAAGGATCGCCAGTTCGAATCCCCGTGTTACTCTGGCTTGGTCGGGCGTCCCTACAGACACAATGGGCTGTGTCTGCGGGTGGGAAGCCAAATGTGGGTACATGTCCTGGTCGCTGCACTAGCGCCTCCTCTGGTCGGTCGGGGCACCTGTTCAGGGGGGAAGGGGAAATTGGGGGAATAGCGTGATCATCCCACGTGCTACGTCCCCCTGGTGAAACTCCTCACTGTCAGGTGAGAAGAAGCGACTGGTGACTCCACATGTATGGGAGGAGGCATGTGGTAGTCTGCAGCCCTCCCCGGATCAGCAGAGGGGGTGGAGCAGAGAGCGGGACGGCTCGGAAGAGTGGGGTAATTGGCCGGATACAATTGGGGAGAAAAAGGGGGGGGGGCAATAATGGGAAGACTTGCATTTTATCACATTACTCAGATAATGTATGACTGTTTAGCTATTATTATTAATGAGTGTTATTATTATTATTAATTAGTATTATTAATTAGTATCGTTAATTATTATTCTTAATTGGTGTTATTATTATTAATTAGCGTTACTATTAATTAGCATTATTATTCATTAGTATTACTGTTATTAATGAGTGTTGTTATTACTTTTTATTGTTAATTAGTGTTATTATTATTGTTAATCATTGTTATTATTAATTAGTATTATTGATATTATTGTTAATTAATGTTATTGTTAATTAGTATTAGTATCATTAAGTATTTAGGAGATACTGTTGGGCTGGTGTGAGTAAAGGTTTTTCAGATACTGTTTGTTTATTAAAAAGCTGATGTTCTCATCTCGTGGAGGTTGCGGTGGTTGATGTTCTGTTGTCTTCCGGTGACCCAGCGCAGTTAACATGGTGTGGCTCTGTCTGGCAGGTTGAACCAGGCCCCAGTAAAAGGCTTTGAGAAAGATGTGGGATCCAAGACCGATATCCGCATCACCTATCCCGAGGGAGCCATCCAGAAGGCAGGAGACTATGAGAGAGAATCCTTGTTTGTCCTTGCTGCCTTCAAAGGTCTGGACCTGAACTGGTTGCAGCACATTATCTTCAACCGGAGGCTGGTAAGTGACTCGGTCTTCCATCCAAGAGCAACACTCCAGGTTCCTGTATATATACCTAGCTCTACAGTCATCTCAGATCCCTGCAGATGAAACCCATCACCACTTCTCAAACATGTAAACAGGTTATGCTAAAGGATTCCTATGGTGGACACCAGCAGGTGGCGGTGAGAAGGTAGGAGAGAAGAACCTGTAGTATTTCTAACGATCCCCACTGAACTGACTTAGCTTCTCTCTAAGTTAGGGGGTTGTGTTAGTGTAGCTTATTGTGTCCTAAAACCGACTTTGTTTGTTAAACAATATTTACAAAGTATCTCTTTAAATACCAGATACCAAATACCGAAACTATAGTCTTCTTTCTCCGGAGATGGTTTAGTCCTTCAGGGTCCCCACCTCTTAAACCACAAACACGCCTGGTGGTCAAGAATTCACTCCAAGATGTTTTTTTGTTTTCTTTGGAATTTCCTCCCTTTTTCTCCCTGATTGTATCCAGCCAGTTACCCCACTCTTCCAAGTCGTCCTGGTCTCTGCTCCACCCCCTCTGCTGATCCGGGGAGGGCTGCAGACTACCATGTCTCCCCCCATACATGTGGAGTCGCCAGCTGATTCTTCTCACCTGACAGTGAGGAGAGTTTCACCAGGGGGACGTAGCACGTGGGAGCATCACGCTATTCCCCCCAGTTCACCCTCCCCCCTGAACAGGCACCCCGACCAACCAGAAGAAGCGCTAGTGCAGCGACCAGGACACATACCCACATCCGGATTCCCACCTGCAGACACAGCCAATTGTGTGTGTAGAGACACCCGACCAAGCCGGAGGTAACACGGGGATTTGAATCCGCGATCCCTATATGGTAGGCAACGAAATAGACCGCTACGCCACCTGGATGCCCCTCAAGATGTTTTGTTTAACATTAATATTAATGTTCTCAGCCCTCAGTCTTTACCTGGTGAAATGAGAGAATACCAGTAGTCTCAGATGAGACGTTGAAAATAATGGTCTTCCTGTCTTAAGACCACGTCAGTGTTCAGTAGAAGGTCTTGCCTGAAACCATGGCAGACAGACAGGTGGTGGTCTACTTACGTTAATTGTGGATGCTGAGTGAAATAGGAGGAATTAAGGTAAGCCACCGTGAGTGTGTCTTAACTTTCTCTGTCTGTCTTCTGTTATAATGGGCCAACATGCCTGTTGTAGAATTAAAATAAAAGAGGGACGGTCCTTGTTGACTCTCTGCTCTTCATCCTTGAACCCCTACGACATGGAGCACAGTGCTGCTGATGTTAACGCTGGCATGGTTAAACCCAGGGTACCCCCACATCCCCTGTGGGCGTAACAAGGAAACTGCCTGTCGAGCCCAGCTGACCTGAGGTGTGTGGGCAGTTTGAGAAGGTCTTTGACAGGGTTACCATCATTTTAAAACACACAATGTTTTGTTTTGTTTCTTTACCAGAAGAGGTTTATACAGATGTCAGTCTGTAGAGCAGAAAGGTGAGACACCACACACATTCATAAAACAAGCCACCAAGTAATACACAGGAGGCTTGACATGAGTGAGGCTGATCGCACACCAGATGTGCATCAAGATGACACCTGCTTTTACTGTTCTCAGTACGGGGACGTCCACGGTGCACGTGTAGACGTGGCATGATCCGTTTAAATCCAGTCAAGTCAGTGTTATTTGTATAGCCCAGTATCACAAATTACACATGTGCCTCAGGGGCTTGACAGCAACACAACATCCTGGCCTTAGACCCTCACATCGGATAAGGAGCAACTCCCTAAAAACCTTTAACAGGGAGGAACAACCGGAAGGAACCTCAGGGAGAGCACCAGAGGAGGAGCTCTCTCCCAAGAGGCACAACGTGACATGATGTTGTGTTTACACAATTTACACAATACAACATTGAAAGAGGATAACACAATTATAATGGACTTATAAGATATGTGAAGAATATGATGAAGAGGATGCCAAGCAGTGTCCAGACGCCACTAGAACAGCCCAGGACCCGAGCCACGTGACAACCATCACCATGTAGACCTGACAAGACAGAACACACATGCACACAGGGAGACTCACACCACACCATTCACCTAGTCAAGTCAATTGTATTTCTAAAGCCCAATATCACAAATTACAAATTCACCTCAGGGGGCTTTACAGCAACACAATGTACACAACACCCACAGGAGAAGAGACAAGAAAAGTCATTGGTCACTCGTCAGAGAGAGGGAGAGAGCATTGAACCAGGATGACAACATGATATGGATTTATAAGCTACACAAATCCCTCCGAGAATCCTCACCTTAACATGGTGGAGGGGTTTGGGTGTCCCGGTGATCCTGGGAGCTGTGTTGCCAGGGGCAATAGCTCTGGGTAGGGTCTCCCAATGCAAATTGGTCCTGGGGAAGGGGCCAGACTAAGAGTGATCCCCAAGAAACCCTATGAATTTACAACAGCAGAGCCACAGCGCCTCACCTGGTAAAGGGTTTCTGTTCATTCTGGGGCATTTACGGTGTTTAAACGTGCTTTTCTGAGTGCATGGCTGCAGGACCTGTGCTTTGGCATGGAGGGCTGGATGTCATCAAGTGCTGAGACACATGTTGCTGCGGACACGGAAAAGGCTGATTTAGCAGCCACTTGGCACTTATGAGAAACTGGTACAGGAGTAGGTGCCTCCTGCTCCTGCTCCTGCTCCTGCTCCTGCTCCTGCTCCTCCTCGTGACATCTTTTTGTTAGAATCTTAAGCAGAATGCTTTGTCTGGCCATGATTTTTTTTGCCCTATAGTAGTAGTAGTGCTCTGTTCCTCTGCAATGGGGCGGGCTGTACGCTGAGTGAAAGAGGAGGTGCTGCTCACATCTGGCATTTACAAAATGCTCTGCCACTCAAAAGTTCTGGTTTATCAAGAAGCAAGAAGCAAAACCTTTTATTTTTATTGGTTGCACATTCAGGTAATTGAAACAGTATTCACTGACTGCTATTCACTGGATGATCCAGCAAAAAGGGAGGCCTACTGATTGGGTGGGCCTAGGCCCACCCACAGCTATGCATCAGCTTTTTAGTTGAGACCCTAAAAAACTGTTATATTAGTCTTGGAAATTAAGCTTAAAATTTATGGACAAGTCATGGGAAGTTATTAAAAAAACGCTGGTCAAAAAGTGTGTAAGATATGGATAATAATATCGGAGGTGGTCTAGCCCCTGGATCAGTTTTCTCCCCTAGTAACTGGTGGGCCAGAAACACTGAGGAGTCGGTCAGCCTTGACAGCCACATCAGTGCGTCTGTAGACTCATTTACTGATCTGTGTTACACTGCCTCCAGGTACACAGCCTCCAGGTAATCGTTAAACACTTCCCCTAAGGGGCGTCGGGGTGGCGTAGCGGTCTATCCCGTTACCTACCAACACTGGGACACCGGTACGAATCCCTGTGTTACTTCCGGCTTGGTCAGGCGTCTCTACAGACACAGTTGGCCGTGTCTGCGAGTGGCAAGCCAGATGGGGGTATGTGTCCTGGTCGCTGCACTAGCACCCCCTTTGGTCGGTCTGGGCACCTGTTTGGGGGGGAGGGGGAACTGGGGGGAATAGTGTGATCCTCCTACACGCTACAAACCCCTGGTGAAACGCCTCACTGTCAGGTGAAACAAAGCGGCTGGTGACTCCACACGTATGGCAGGAGGCATGTGATAGTCTGAAGCCCTCCCTGGGACGGTTCGGAAGAGTGGGGTAATTGGCCAAGTACAATTGGGGAAATCAAAAAAAAAAAACATCTCCCCTAAAACGTAATTTATGGAAACATCAGCACAAAGTGGCGTTGATAGAAAACATTTACACACTACATCTCAAAGACGAGGTAAGAGTTTACACTGAACCATCATCAGGGCTCCTGAACAGTACGGGTGTGGTGGACTTTGAAGCTCTAGACCCTGAGGGGATCACTCTAGAACAGCAGATGATGACATATGGTTCCAGAAAGAAGACTGTTTGGTTGAAGCATGCACTATACATACACACACATGCATTATACATACACACCTCCACTATATACACACACACATGCACTATACATACACACACATACACAATATATACACACATGCACTATATATACACACACATGCACTATACATACACACATACACTATATATACACACCTCCACTATATATACACACACATGCACTATACATACACATACATACACTATATATACACACCTCCACTATATATACACACACATGCACTATACATACACACCTCCACTATATATACACACACATGCACTATAAATACACACATACACTATATATACACACCTCCACTATGTATACACGCACATGCACTATACATACATACACTATATATACACACACATGCACTATATATACACACACATGCACTATACATACACACCTCCACTATACACACACACATGCACTATACATACACACACATACACTATATATACACACCTCCACTATATATACAAACATGCACTATGCATACACTATATATACACACATGCACTATATATATACACACATGCACTATATATGCACACACATGCACTATATACGCACACATGCGCTATATACACACACATGCACTATACATACACACACATAGACTATATATACACACATGCACTATATACACACACATGCACTATATATACACACATGCACTATACATACACACATACAATATATATACACACATGCACTATATATACACAAACATGCACTATCCATACACACACATGCACTATATATACACAAACATGCACTATACATACATACACATGCACTATATATACACAAACATGCACTATGCATACACACATGCACTATATATATACACACACATGCACTATATATACACGCATGCACTATACATACACACATGCACTATACATACACAAACGTGCACTATATATACACACATGTACTATACATACACACATGCACTATATATACATACATGCACTATACATACACACACATGCACTATATATACACACACACTTGTCACTGGTTATGACTGGCCGGTTCAAAGATAAGGAGCGTGTCAGGGCAGACAGAGAGCTTACGTTGTGTTGCAAGTAAGGAAGTGCACTTGTCATGTCCGACAGTAAAACCCACCGCTTTCCTGTTAACAGCTGCTTCATTTAAGAATGCCCCCCCCCCCATAAAGCTGGAATGCAGGGAGATGCAATAAAACAGTTAACGGGTGAAGTTCTTTTCCAGTCGATGCTCTATGCTGTGTCCAGAATGGTCTCCCACGTATCTTCATCTCAGCCATGCACAGACCTGTGTGAGGGGGTTTCAGTTAGAGGAGCAAAATGATTCCTGTTATTCTACATTACTTTTAGGGAAGAGCACTAAATTCATTGTAGAGCAGAGTTTTCCGCTTTCATGTGGGAAGATGGCGGCGCCAATTGACATTTGCAGCAGCCTCACCCAGTACCGTCCATGTAGTGTCTTTGTCCATGTTTGCATCTGTTTTGTCTTCATTTCATGACTGGGAGAGCTGGCGCTGGATCGGCTGGGAGAGCTTCTTCTGCTTCGTCCAGTTGCCATAGGGACCACGCCCCTGCCTGGAGCTGCGTCCGAGGAGGAAACACCGAGGGCGGTCTGACAGGACGCAGAAGCAGGGCAGGCTAAGCTAACTGCTAGCCCATGCGGACCGGCAGTTCCGACAACATTGTGGGCGGTTTGGTCGCGGCCTCACCTGGCGTTGACTATGGTGGTTTTGATGTCATTGTGTGGAGTGCGGGGAGGAGTGTCGAGGGTGTCTGGCAGGGAGAGCTGGCGCTGGATCGGCTGGGAGAGCTTGGTCTGCTTCGTCCAGTTGCCATAGGGACCACGGCCCTGCCTGGAGCTGCGCCCGAGGAGGAAATACTGAGGCTGGTCTGACAGGACGCAGAAGCAGGGCAGGCTGGGCTAACTGCTAGCCCATGCAGTTCGGCAGTTGCGACAGTCATCCTGGCTGCCGATGGTTCCCTTGGACAGTGATTTTTTTGTTTAGTTTGGATATGTGTGTTAGTTTGGGTATGTGTGTTAGTTTGGGTATGTGTGTTCTTGTAGTTTTTGGATGTGTTGTTGTCTTTGTGTTGTACTGCTGTGGGCTGTGGGAAACAGCATTTCATTCCATTTCATGTGCGTAAGTACATGAGGTGAAATGACAAATAAAGTGTTCCTGATTCCTGTTCCTGAGTGACCGGGCTATGCAAGCTAGCTAACAGCACATATCAGCGGTGCTTGGTTCCTTTTTCTACCCCATGCTGCAGCGTTTCCGGAAGCATCTTCGTGGCTGGTATCCCAGCAACTGCTCCACAGAGCTGTGTGACTGCTGGGCCGCCGCTGGTAATTAGAGTAATGGACACAGGTATATTGATACAGGGTCTTCCCTTTCTGGCAGGCTTTGTTTGTTCGTCTTGTTTTAATCAGTGTTTTCATGCTGATGGCCTCTCCTCTCCAGGCCTCCTCTCCTCTCCTCTCCTCCTCAGGCCTCCTCTCTTGGTGTTGCTTTCACTGGGCTGTTAAAGCACCACCATATGTTCCACCTGCCACCATTACCAGTCTTACTCAGCGGTGGGTCTTTTCAGTTGGCCCACACCTGTTTGTCGTTGTGCTCATGTAGTATAATGCTGTCATTTCATTGGACCGTTAACTTCGGGTCAGAGCAACCCGGTCTCGTTGTGCCTCATTACATCATGTGTGGTTTTAATATTGGAAGTCGCCACCTTAATAAGAGAACCATCAAATGAATGTGAGCTCATCTGTCTGTACACCACCTGAGTCTGTACACCCCCTGGGTCTGTACACCAACTGAGTCTGTACACCCCCTGAGTCTGTACACCCCCCGGGTCTGTACACCCCCTGGGTCTGTACACCACTATACACCAAGTAGCCAGCTATAAAACTCCGCTGTCAGAACTGACCATAGTTCAGTGTAGAGTGTCTTTCCTTCCCCCCCCTCCCCCTTTCCTCCCTAATTGTACTCAGCCAGTTATCCCACTCTTCTGAGCCGTCCTGGTCTCTGCCCCACCCCCGCTGCTGATCCAGGGAGGGCTGCAGACTACCACATGCCTCCTCCCATACATGTGGAGTCGCCAGCCACTTCTTTTCACCTGACACTGAGGAGTTTCACCAGGGGGACATAGCATGTGGGAGAATCACACTACTCCCCCCAGTTCCCCCTCCCCCCTGAACAGGTGCGTCAACCGACCAGAGGAGGCGCTAGTGCAGCGACCAGGACACATACCCACATCCGGCTTCCCACCTGCAGACATGGCCAATTGTGTCTGAAGGGATGCGCGACCAAGCTGGAAGTAACACGGGGATTCGAATCGGTGATCCCCATGTTGGTAGGCGACAGGATAGACCACCACCTCCCAGATGCCCTATAGTGTGTCCTTATGTGTTAAGTTGGTTAGCTTATAGAATATTAGAAATGGAACAAACAAGCTGCTTGTTCTGTGCTCATGAAGTGGTGTGTTGTCGTGTGTTGTGTGTTCAGTGAGTCTTCTTCCAGCCCGGTTCATGTACATGAACCTGTGAAGACCCACATCACGTGCAGAGGCTGCACCCTGAACACGTGTTCGTCTTTGGAGACACCTGTAACGAGAGTGAATGAGAACCATGTTTACTGGCCATGTAGGTTTGCACATACATGGAATGTGACTCTGGTGTTGTGGCTCTCTCAGTGTACTTAACATAGAATAACAACACTACAACACAACAACCTTCACATATACACACAAGGACTGACTTATACAGGAGAAATAAGAGGTGATAAGGTGCAGTGGTGCAGAGAATATATCAGAGATGCTGAAATACATGTTAGCAGCTTACTGACATACATGTGTAAGGACCTTTAAAATCTAAAAATCTTTGGTACTTCATTTACCAGCATGCTTTGTGTCTTAAACATTTCCTGTGTGGGTGTGGTTTCCAAACATGTGGACCAATGGGATGTATTTGTATTTGAATTGTTGTTATCGGCCAATGATAGGATGTGGAGTTGTTCTGCCCGCGAAATCGCGGGGTCGCAACGGTCGATCTCTACGCGGGAAGGAAAGAGCTTTGGAATTCGCAGCAGGACTCCAAGGAGAGAGGTCCCATTTTTTCTCTCTCTCTGCGGCCCTGTCTGAGTGCCCGTTTCACGGAGACTTTGTACACAGCCGTGTACTGGGCCCGCATTTGAGGACAGGAGTGTTGTGATTGGCCCACGGTCGTGTGCTTGCTGGTGGGGTTTGTTTTGGTCTGATTGCTTTGTTTCCCACCGGAGGACCATTGTCTTCGCCGGGGTTTTCGGAACGTTGCGACCTGTGGCCATCTTGCGGGTGGAGGCCCTGCCGGGGAGCCGACAGCTAGCACTGCGCCGTCCATCCTCTGGACTGCACACAGCCTCCCGTAACCCGGACAGATCACTTATACTGACACACACACGCTCTTTTGTCTCGTCGCCTGGGCATCGTAGGGTGTCTGCCTTGCCCTGCGCTCAGAGAACTGTTTTAATGTGCACCAACGGGCCCCAACAGAAAGCGCTGGGTATTATGTATTCTTTTGGTACTTTCTTTCTGTTTATTGTGAACGGTTGTCACACCCTGTGTAATTTTAATTAATGTTTAGTTGATCAACAGTACCGCACTTGTGTGGTACTCTTTTTTTCTTCTCTCTCTCTCTCTCTCTCTCTCTCTCTCTCTTTCTCTCTCAGTATTATCCAATAAATCCTATTATTATTAATTATATTTCGGGTGTATTGGCAGCTCATTTACTTTTAGAGTGCTGGTAATAAGCTTGTACGGTACTTCAGTACACAGCAGGGTTACACGATCTGCCTTAACCACGGGTTTGTTTAATTCTGGGAAGATACACCATTCACTAGCCTTAGGTAAGTGTAGTATTTTCTCAGTGGAGGCACCGCGCTACTACATTGATAAATATCTTGGTTAATTATTTCTAATATCATTTATCACTATTATTGTCATTAGTGGCACTAGCCTACTAGTTCACAGGAGGTTCGGCCAGCTCACCATTCCACCGCTGAGAACTCAGGATCCTGTTGCGCCATTGGATTTTCTTGTAACACTTTAGTAACTGGTAGCATTAGGATGTTGTCTTGTTTAAATGTGCTTGGCGTTGCCCGCCAGTGAAGAAGGGGTTACATTTTGGAGGCACCGCTGGGATCCTCCTGTTTTACTAACTTTAGTAGGTAGTTTACTGTTTATTGTTGTTTGTTGTGGTGATTTAAGACAGTTAGCATGGAGCTCAGTCAGGCTGTCGAGTGGAGCCGTGAGGAGAATGTGGATGTGTCCTTATGCTATTTTGCATAGCAAAGTGCCACTGAATGTCGGAAATGATATTGTGAGCCGTGTACTGGATACAGTCAAAGTTTTGGGTCGCACTCGGATACGTGGTTGCTGTAGCGACAAGACTGGTAGGCGCATGTTCATTCTAGTGGAGACTTCTGCTGCTTTAGAGCCCATTTCTTTACCTCGTGTGGTGGGCATTGTAGGTGAAGCGGGTCCCTGGTCTGTTCATGCTCTGAGTAGCTTGCCGTATGCTAACCCTGTCCCTGAAGGGGATGCATTTGAGTCCAAGCTGTTGGCATTGTTACAGCAGGAGGGTAAGTCAATGGGTGATGTTAAGGCTGTTGTCATGGGCACCGAGCCTCCTACACCTGATGTGAGCACGGATTTAGTCAATGTCATAGGCAAGCTGGTTGACCGCTGTAATCAGGCCCCATCTCATGCACCTAGTTATAGGAAGCTGAGGTTGTTTTCAGGTTTGCGACCTGTTCCCCCTGGTGAGGAGGAATTTGATTCCTGGATGGAACAGGCTACTCAGATGATCACTGAATGGCAGTGTGCAGACGCTGCAAAGAGGCAACGCATTGTTGAAAGCTTGTGTGGGCCTGCTGCGGACATCGTGAGGTTCTTGAAGGTCAATAATCCCTCTTCCACGGCTACTGAGTATTTAGCTGCTCTTGACATTGTATATGGGTCCACTGAGAGTGGGGCAGATCTTATGGCATCGTTTCGCCATACATTCCAGGAAGATGGAGAGAGACTGTCCGCTTACCTCTATCGCTTGGAGAAACTCCTCCACCGTGTTCTTGTGAGAGGAGGGATTGGTCCTGCTGACTTGAATCATGCACGCATGGAGCAGCTCTTCAAGGGTGCCCTTACCACTGACTTGGTGGCTTTATATGTGCGAATGATGCATACCTTACAAGATCCACCTACTTTCTCTCAGCTGATGCGAGAAATCCGAGAAGAGGAGCATTGGGCAAGTGTGAGAGAAAACACTAAGCTTTCTGTTGCTGCCACTGCTGTTCCTCGTTTGCCTGTGTCTGTTGCCGCCGCCATTCCTCGTGCACCTGTGACTGCTGCTGCTGCTGTTCCCCAGGTGGCTGTGAATCCGGTGCCATCTGAGGTGGATAGTCTAAGGAATGAAGTCAAGGAACTGACAGCTTTAGTAAGTAGAGTTTTGAGTACTGCTACCCTGACTTCTGCAATGCCAGCCCCGCAGACTTACAGTGGGCCCGAGCTTAGAGACCACTGTTTCGGCTGTTCCCCCGAGGGTTGTTTCCTCGACCTTTCTCATGTCTGCTGCTTTATCTTCTTTGCCTGGCATCTTTTGCTATAAGTGTGGGGAGGATGGTCACACCAAGCGAGAGTGTACGCATTCTAAGAACCTCATACTGGTGAATCAGAAGCTGATCAAAAGGGTCACTGCCACAGGAAAACATCAGCAGAACTCAGTGATGGAACGGCGTCGAGCTCCATCACACAAAATCCGTTCCACCCAATGCTTACCTCAAATTAAAGTAAGCCAGTCACCCCTGCCGGCTGGCTTAGTGGGGCCCTCTACTGAGGTGCCTGTGCAGATAGAGGGGATTTATGCCAAAGCTCTTCTTGATAGTGGTTCCCAGGTCACTATCTTGTATCGCAGCTTTTATGATGCACATTTGAAACATATGCCACTGCAGCCAGTGGAAAATCTTGAAATATGGGGTTTGAGCTCTCACAAATACCCATATGATGGCTACTTGTCTCTCAGGCTTGAGTTTACTGAGGCTGTTACTGGAGTGCCTCAGGTGGTAGACACCCTAGCTCTTTTGTGTCCTGACCCTCAGACCAAACAGGGGATAGCTATTTTGGTTGGCAAAAACACTCAGGTAGTGAGAAAGTTGTTTGCTTCTTGTAGGGGACAGGAGGTAAGATTGGGTCTTGTGGCTGACACCACTCCTGCTCCCAGCCGTAGAGCTGTCAGGCGTAGAAGAGCTAAGGATAAGCGTAGAGTCGTTGCACCTGAAGTTCCGACTGCTGTAACTCAGGACTGGTTCAGTTTCTCAAATAGCGATTCCGAGTCTGAGTTTGGCTGTTATGCTGAGGATGCAGTGCAAAACGCTCCTCTGTGTGTAAACATCCAGGATGTGCAGCCTGTGATGGAGTTAGACTCCGCAGCGCCTTGTGTCTCCATTGAGGGTAGAGGTTCTAGTCCAGTGCATTCACCTAGTAAGAGGGTTAGTGTTCCCGCAGAGATGGAACCTACTGTCAGCTCACACGGTATAGTGGAGGTTGAAGAACCTGTTAACCAGCACTATAGTTCAGACACTCCCCTTCCAAATGCCTCTGATGTAGTTTCTTCGGAGTCCTTACCTGCAGTACGAAGGTCTCAAAGGATGAGGAAACCTACTGATAGGTTAGTGTATGGAGGGTTAGGAGTCCAGGGTACGAACCATGTAGTCGCATCACACATAGCTCCAGTGCAGCCTCATGCCTGGTGGTGTAGCCCACACTCCTGTTGCAACACATGCGCACCCACACCTGTGCTTATGCCATGCACTCCTGCCATTGCACCCATAGCTAGTTTCTGAGTGCTAGACTATGCTTGTTGCTTTGGTAATTTCTTTATGTTCTTTTCTTTTCTTCCTTATTCACCTTAGTAAGTATGTGACCTGGTATGGGCAGGACATGTTATTTATTTGGTGGGGTTGGTGGGTGAGTTTTTTTTGTTTGTTCATTGGGTTCTTTCTTCTCTTAATGCCTGTGTGACTCAGCATGGGGGCATGCTGTTTATTTGGTGGGGGGAGAGTGTAAGGACCTTTAAAATCTAAAAATCTTTGGTACTTCATTTACCAGCATGCTTTGTGTCTTAAACATTTCCTGTGTGGGTGTGGTTTCCAAACATGTGGACCAATGGGTTGTATTTGTATTTGAATTTTTGTTATCGGCCAATGATAGGATGTGGAGTTGTTCTGCCCACGAAATCGCGGGGTCGCAACGGTCGATCTCCTCGTGGGAAGGAAGGAGCTTGGGAATTCGCAGCAGGACTCCAAGGAGAGAGGTCCCATTTTTTATCTCTCTCTGCGGCCCCGTTTGAGTGCCCGTTTCGCGGAGACTTTGTACACAGCCGTGTACTGGGCCCGCATTTGAGGACAGGAGTGTTGCGATTGGCCCACGGTCGTGTGCTTGCTGGTGGGGTTTGTTTTGGTCTGATTGCTTTGTTTCCCATTGACCATTGTCTTCGCCGGGGTTTTCGGAACGTTGCAACCTGTTGCCATCTTGCGGGTGGAGGCCCTGCCGGGGAGCCGACAGCTAGCACTGCGCCGTCCATCCTCTGGATTGCACACAGCTTCCCGGTCGTGGGAGTGTTGGGTTGTGAGTAACCCGGACAGATCACTTATACTGACACACACACACGCACTTTTGTCTCGTCGCCTGGGCATCGTAGGGTGTCTGCCTTGCCCTGCGCTCAGAGAACTGTTTTAATGTGCACCAACGGGCCCCAACAGAAAGCACTGGGTATATTTGTATTCTTTTGGTACTTTCTTTCTGTTTATTGTGAACGGTTGTCACACCCTGTGTAATTTTAATTAATGTTTAGTTGATCAACAGTACCGCACTCGTGTGGTACTCTTTTTTTCCTCTCTCTCTCTCTCTCTCTCTCTCTCTCTCTCTCTCTCTCTCTCTCTCTCAGTATTATCCAATAAATCCTATTATTATTAATTATATTTCGGGTGTATTGGCAGCTCATTTACTTTTAGAGTGCTGGTAATAAGCTTGTACAGTACTTCAGTACACAGCAGGGTTACACGATCTGCCTTAACCACGGGTTTGTTTAATTCTGGGAAGATACACCATTCACTAGCCTTAGGTAAGTGTAGTATTTTCTCAGTGGAGGCACCGCGCTACTACATTGATAAATATCTTGGTTAATTATTGCTATTATCATTTATCACTATTATTGTCATTAGTGGCACTAGCCTACTAGTTCACAGGAGGTTCGGCCAGCTCACCATTCCACCGCTGAGAACTCAGGATCCTGTTGCGCCATTGGATTTTCTTGTAACACTTTAGTAACTGGTAGCATTAGGATGTTGTCTTGTTTAAATGTGCTTGGCGTTGCCCGCCAGTGAAGAAGGGGTTACACATGCCTGAGGTAGATGTACACGACAGAGTGTACCAGTATACGTACTATGTACAGTACAGTATATACAACATGTACAGTACAGTATACAACATGTACAGTACAGTATATACAACATGTACAGTATAATATATACCACATGCTTAGTACAGTATATACAGCACGTACCGTACAGTATATACCACATGTACAGTACAGTATATACAGCATGTACAGTACAGTATATACCACATGTACAGTACAGTATATACAGCATGTACAGTACAGTATATACAGCATGTACAGTGTATACGACATGTACAGTACAGTATATACCACATGTACAGTACAGTATATACGACATGCTTAGTACAGTATATACATCATGTACAGTACAGTATATACCACATGTACAGTACAGTATATACAGCATGTACAGTACAGTATATACCACATGTACAGTATATATGACATGTACAGTACATTATATACCACATGTACAGTACAGTATATACAACATGTACAGTACAGTATATACAGCATGTACAGTACAGTATATACGACATATTGTAGTGAATATGGGGGGCAGCCCGGGAGACCGTCGCCACAGCCAGAACGCGAACCCGTGTCTCCCACTCCGCAAGCGACAACGTTAACCAGTCGACTAAAGGGTCGGACCTGGTAGCCTAGGGCCAATGTGTCTACTTATCCATACACGTTACACTACCCCCCTCCTTTGGGAAGCGCATCCCCGCGCTTAAGCATATCAGCTCCTTCATGCCTCGGGGCGCATACGCTTCCGATGGCCTTACGGTCTCACCATCCCACTTCTGACACCAATGTAGCGAATTCAGGGGGGCAGTCTTGGAGACTGTCGCCACAGCCGAGACTCGAACCCGTGTCTCCCACTCCGCCAGTGACAGTATAGTATATACGACATGTATACGACATGCTCAGTCATCATCATCATCGGCGGTCACTCGGGGTCGAGTATGACTGTTCTCCTTCTTGGTCCTTGTGGGTCTTCAGGTGGGCGAAGACGCCGATCCTGGAGCCGCATATTTTGGTGCAGTGTGGGCAAGGGTGGGCGGTGGTAATTGTGGGATTGGTTTGGGCCTTTTTGGTGGAAACTCCCTCCTTTCTGAGTCTGCGCTTGTCTTCTGCAGCATGTTGGAGATCATTATTATAAAGTGCAGCTCCTTCCCGGACAAGTTTTCTCCAGGTCGCTCTGTTGGTTGCTGTGTCCTCCCAGGTCTTAGGGTCTATGTGGCATTTTTTGATGTTCGTTTGGATGTTATCCTTATACCTTTTCTTTTGACCACCCGGGGCACGTTGTCCTGTGAGGAGCTGGGAGTATAGGACTTGTTTTGGAAGGCGAGAGTCAGGCATACGGATGACATGGCCAGTCAATCTGAGCTGGTGTTGGGCAATGGTGGCAGTGATAGCGGGAATGTTAGCCTCCTCCAGGACGCTGGTGTTGGTGCGTCTATCTTCCCAGTTGATCTTGAGGATTTTTTGGAGGCACCTCTGATGATGTGCCTCTAGTGCCTTCAGGTGCCTGCTGTATGTGGTCCAGGATTCTGATCCATACAGTAGGGTGGGCAACACTACCGCTTTGTAGACCAGAATTTTTGTTCTGGCCTGGAGGTCGCGGTTTTCAAAGACCCTTTTCCTCAGTCTTGAGAAAACCCCACTAGCACAGCTGAGGCGGTGGTGTATTTCCTCATCAATATCAGCTTTGGAGGATAGGAGGCTTCCGAGGTATGTAAAGTGGTCCACATTTTCCAGTCTGGTTTTGTCAACATAGATAGTTGGGGGTGGAGCAAGGTTATTTATGTTGGGTGGTGGCTGGTAGAGGATCTGGGTCTTATTTATGTTAAGGGCCAGACCAAGCTCTGTACAGTATATACGACATGCTCAGTACAGTATATACAACATGCACAGTACAGTATATATGACATGCTCAGTACAGTATATACAACATGCACAGTACAGTATATACAACATGGTTGGATTGTGGACCTGCATGAGCCAAGTCATGTAAATAGCTCCTCTATAACAAGCCTTTGGTGGCCCATATTATGGGTAGTAAGGCTTTCAGGTAGTACTTTACACCTGAAAATGTGTACATGTTTCCACTTCCGGTGTGGGAAGATGGCGCGAATTCACGTTTGCAGCAGCCTCACCCAGTACTGTCCATGCAGTGTCTTTGTCCACGTCTGCATTTAAATTGTGTCTTCGTTTGATGGCTGGGAGAGCTGGCGCTGGATCGGCTGGGAGAGCCTGGTCTGCTGCGTCCTTTGAGCCCAGGGACCACCGTCCTGCCTGGAGCTGTGACCAAGGAGGAAACACCGAGGGCGGTCTGATAGGACACGGAAGTGGGGCAGGCTAAGCTAACTGCCAGCCCATGCAGACCAGCAGTTCCAACTGCCTGGCGTTGACTGTGGTGTTCTTGGTGTCGTCCTGTGGAGTGTGGGTAGTTGTGTTAAGGGTGTCTGGCTGTGAGACTTGGCGTTGGATCGGCGGCAGGAGCCTGGTCTGGGTCTGGTGGGCCCAAGGACCATGGTCCCTGTCTGGAGTTGTGCCCGAAGAGGAAACACCGAGGGCGGTCTGACAGGACACGGAAGTGGGGCAGGCTAAGCTAACTGCTAGCCCACGGCCCTGCCCAAGAGGAAACACCGAGGCGGTCTGGCTGTGGCCTCACAAGGCGTCGACTGTGCAGTGTTTTTGTCTGTGTCTGTATGTGTCGTTGTGTGGCGTGCGGGGGAGGTATGTCTGACCCCAAGCTTGCAAATGAATAAAAAAAGATTCTTTCACAGATCTGAGTGGGTGGGTGCTCTTTTTCTTTTCATGTCGCTGGTGGAAGATACAAATCCTCTGGTGGTCGTCATGTCATCTACGGCCATTTTATCTTCCTCCCAGTTACTGTAGCGTTTAACAGACTCCACGCTGGCATTTCGAAGGGGTTCAAGTGTTTACCCGCAGTCCTCAGCCTCCTTACTCCCCCCCAATCCCTCGCTACTCCCGCCTGCCCCCTCGCTACTCCCCCTACCCCTCGCTACTCCCCCCCTCCGCTCGCTACTCCCCCCCGCCCCCTTGCTACCCCCCCCCGCCTACTCGCTACTCCCCCCACCTCCTCACTACTCCCCCGTTTTAGTCGCCTAGTCGGCAGCTTGCGTACCCTCCGCTTCCCGCCCTCTGTGTGGGCAGGTGAGGCGCTTGTGTCCCACATCCCTGCACCCCACCCCAGCTGAACTTAATGTACCGTTTTGGCTATGGGCTTGGAATTGCATTATTACATACGTATAACTCATAAAACCATCAGACGATGGAATCTGGATCGGTAGTGGATCAGTTATGTCAGTCCAATACCCGATGATTGAATTACGTCAGTATTGGGACCCGATACCGATACCGAAATGGCTCGGATTGGCTTGATCCAGACTCTGAGTAGAACTTGATAGAAGATTTTAGCTGGTGTTTTCACTTCTATTTTCAAAGCGTTCCCTGTCCTCAGGCAGCAGCTTCCCCACTCTGGGTTCTGCTCTGTGCTAGTAGCATGACAAACACGTGTTGCTGTGTGATGTGGTCATGGCTTCTGACCTGGAAGGTGTGAGGGTAACACGTGTTCATGTTCTCTCTGTCTTTACTATTTCTATCTCAGTACAGCACAGACGGCTTCTGGAAGTCAGTGGCCCAGCACGTCCCCAGAAAGCCCAGTGACATGCGCATCCTGAACCCCTACTTCATCCAGGAGGCGTCATTCAAGCTGATAGGCTTGCCTCACAACAACGGCCAGATGGGCAGAGGGGTAAGTTCACTTGATGGGTACAGATGTGAGGTATGTTGTTTGATCAGCTGACAGTCAGTCAGAGATGTCAAGTTTTACATACGTGATACATACCTGACTACTGATATGTGAATTATATATATATATATATTTGAAAAATAAATAAATAATAGGGCGGCATAGTGGCACAGTGGTTACTGTGGTTTCCTCACAGCAAGAAGGTCCTGGGTTCGAGCCCTGGGGTAGTCCAACCTTGGGGGTCGTCCTGGGTCATCCTCCATGTGGAGTTTGCATGTTCTCCCCGTGTCTGCGTGGGTTTCCTCCCACAGTCCAGAGACATGTAGGTCAGGTGAATCACCGTACTAAATTGTCCCTAGGTGTGGATGTATGTGTGTGTGTGTGTGTGTGTGTGTGTTGACCCTTTGATGGACTGGCAGCCTGTCCAGGGTGTCTCTCTGCCTGCCACCCAATGAATGCTGGGACCCTGACAGCAGGATAAGCAGTTTGGATAATGGATGGATGGATGGTTAAATAAATATTCACACACACACACACACACACACACACATATCCATCCATCCATTATCCAAACTGCTTATCCTGCTCTCAGGGTCACGGGGATGCTGGAACCTATCCCAGCAGTCATTGGGCGGCAGGCGGGGAGACACCCTGGACAGGCCGCTAACGTTAACCAGTCGACTAACGGGTCGGACCCTTTAGTCGACTGGTTAACGTTGTCGCCCGCGGTGCAGGAGATACGGGTTCGCGTCCCGGCTGTGACGGTTCCCGGGCTACCCCCCTAATTCACTACATTGGTGTCAGAAGTGGGATGGTGAGACTGTGAGGTCATATACAGTGGTGTGAAAAAGTGTTTGCCCCCTTCCTGATTTCTTATTTTTTTGCATGTTTGTCACACTTAAATGTTTCAGATCATCAAACAAATTTAAATATTAGACAAAGATAACACAAGTAAACACAAAATGCAGTTTTTAAATGAAGGTTTTTATTATTAAGCAAAAAAAAAAATCCAAAGCTACATGGCCCTGTGTGAAAAGTGATTGCCCCCTAAACCTAATAACTGGTTGGGCCACCCTTAGCAGCAACAACTGCAATCAAGCGTTTGCGATAACTGGCAATGAGTCTTTTACAGTGCTGTGGAGGAATTTTGGCCCACTCATCTTTGCAGAATTGTTGTAATTCAGCCACATTGGAGGGTTTTCGAGCATGAACCACCTTTTTAAGTTCATGCCACAGCATCTCAATCGGATTCAGGTCAGGACTTTGACTTGGCCACTCCAAAGTCTTCATTTTGTTTCTCTTAAGCCATTCAGAGGTGGACTTGCTGGTGTTTTTTGGATCATTGTCCTGCTGCAGAACCCAAGTGCGCTTCAGCTTGAGGTCACGAACAGATGGCCGGACATTCTCCTTCAGGATTTTTTGGTAGACAGCAGAATTCATGGTTCCATTTACCACAGCAAGTCATCCAGGTCCTGAAGCAGCAAAACAGCCCCAGACCATCACACTACCACCACCATATTTTACTGTTGGTATGATGTTCCTTTTCTGAAATGTTGTGTTACTTTTACGCCAGATGTAATGGGACAAACACCTTCCAAAAAGTTCAACTTTTGTCTCGTCAGTCCACAGAGTATTTTCCCAAAAGTCTTGGGGATCATCAAGATGTTTTCTGGCAAAACTGAAATGAGCCTTTATGTTCTTTTTGCTCAGCAGTGGTTTTCGTCTTGGAACTCTGCCATGCAGGCCATTTTTGCCCAGTCTCTTTCTTATGGTGGAGTCATGAACACTGACCTTAACTAAGGCAAGTGAGGCCTGCAGGTCTTTGGATGTTGTTGTGGGGTCTTTTGTGACCTCTTGGATGAGTCGTCGCTGCGCTCTTGGGGTAATATTGGTCTGCCGGCCACTCCTGGGAAGGTTCACCACTGTTCCATGTTTTCGCCATTTGTGGATAATGGCTCTCACTGTGGTTCGCTGGAGTCCCAAAGCTTTAGAAATGGGTTTATAACATTTTCCAGACTGATAGATTTCAATTACTTGTTTCTCATTTGTTCCTGAATTTCTTTGGATCGCAGCATGATATCTAGCTTTGGAGGATCTTTTGGTCTACTTCACTTTGTCAGGCAGGTCATATTTAAGTGATTTCTTGATTGAGAAGAGGTGTGGCAGTAATCAGGCCTGGGTATGGCTAGAGAAATTCAACTCAGCTTTCCAAAGATGTGATAAACCACACTTAATTTATGTTTTAACAGGGGGGGGGCAATCACTTTTTCACACAGGGCCATATAGGTTTGGATTTTTCTTTCCCTTAATAATAAAAACCTTCGTTAAAAAACTGCATTTTGTGATTACTTGTGTTATCTTTGTCTAATATTTAAATTTGTTTGATGATCTGAAACATTTAAGTGTGACAAACATGCAAAAAAATAAGAAATCAGGAAGGGGGCAAACACTTTTTCACACCACTGTATATTTATATACACTCACCGGCCACTTTATTAGGCACACCTGTCCAACTGCTCGTTAACGCAAATTTCTAATCAGCCAATCACATGGCAGCAACTCAATGCATTTAAACATGTAGACATGGTCAAGATGATCTGCTGCAGTTCAAACCGAGCATCAGAATGGGGAAGAAAGGTGATTTAAGTGACTTTGAACATGGCATGGTTGTTGGTGCCAGACGGGCTGGTCTGAGTATTTCAGAAACTGCTGATCTACTGGGATTTTCACGCACAACCATCTCTAGGGTTTACAGAGAATGGTCCGAAAAAGAGAAAATATCCAGTGAGCGGCAGTTCTGTGGGCGAAAATGCCTTGTTGATGCCAGAGGTCAGAGGAGAATGGCCGGACTGGTTTGAGCTGACAGAAAGGCAACAGTAACTCAAATAACCACTCATTACAACCGAGGTATGCAGAAGAGCATCTCTGAACGCACAACACGTCGAACCTTGAGGCAGATGGGCTACAGCAGCAGAAGACCACACCGGGTGCCACTCCTGTCAGCTAAGAACAGGAAACTGAGGCTACAATTCGCACAGGCTCACCAAAATTGGACAATAGAAGATTGGAAAAACGTTGCCTGGTCTGATGAGTCTCGATTTCTGCTGCGACATTCGGATGGTAGGGTCAGAATTTGGCGTCAACAACATGAAAGCATGGATCCATCCTGCCTTGTATCAACGGTTCAGGCTGGTGGTGGTGGTGTAATGGTGTGGGGGATATTTTCTTGGCACACTTTGGGCCCCTTAGTACCAATTGAGCATCGTGTCAACGCCACAGCCTACCTGAGTATTGTTGCTGACCATGTCCATCCCTTTATGACCACAGTGTTCCCATCTTCTGATGGCTACTTCCAGCAGGATAACGCGCCATGTCATAAAGCTCGAATCATCTCAGACTGGTTTCTTGAACATGACAATGAGTTCACTGTACTAAAATGGCCTCCACAGTCACCAGATCTCAATCCAATAGAGCACCTTTGGGTTGTGGTGGACTGGGAGATTCGCATCATAGATGTGCAGCCGACAAATCTGCAGCAACTGCGAGATGCTATCATGTCAATATGGACCAATCTCTGAGGAATGTTTCCAGTACCTTGTTGAATCTATGCCACGAAGGATTAAGGCAGTTCTGAAGGCAAAAGGGGGTCCAACCCGGTACTAGCAAGGTGTACCTAATAAAGTGGCCAGTGAGTGTAAATCATCTTGTCAGGGATGGAAATGTGAACTCTCGTTGGGCTAATAAAGGACTTGGCAGTAGCTGCACAGTCCTTTCATTCCTATTGTCATTTACAGAGGGGGTTTTTGTATAAAGGGGAATACAAATGACATCACAAGATAAGGAGAAGAATAAACTATTAAAGTTCACAGCATAAATCTTGTATACTACTGAGTTGTAAGGGAATTAGCCATTATACTGACTGAGAAATAATCTCTGCATGATTCTGAAGTTAAGGTTTACAGGAATAGAGATATCAGTTTGTGGGGTTTGGCTCCCAAATGGGTGAAGAAATGAGGCTACATGACCGTATTAACGACCTGTTTGTGATTTACTAATGGGCTGTTGCTAGTGAGTGAGATGATAGAGTGAAGAAGTGGGCGGAGTTACCTCATGGCGGGGCTTGGTTCCTATATGACACACACCCATTCACTTTTCCCATAGACAGTGTCATGTGACATGTGACTGACTGTGGGAGCATTTATAACAGTGGGATGGTCGTGAGGTTCTCCGGGTGGAATCATCAGAATAAGTCATTAGCAGCTGCACAGAACAATCTGCTTCCTTGGAAAAAGTCAAAGTTCATACGGTATACATATCAGATAAGTCAACTACAAGTCCAGAGTTGCACTGAATTTGAGGAACTCCCATTCACAGAGCTTGAAGATGTGTTGCCTGCACTGGTGGACCTTGTAGCTAAACTCCTCGGGTAGGACAATTCAGCTGTAATTTTGATCAATTCGACAACAAGAACTGTGGTGTATTGTTTTTCTCTTGATTGTCGCCACCAGTCTGAAGTGCATTCTACTGCTTTCCTTCAACTTATTCTGTGATGGAGTGGTGGATTCTCCATAGTAACAGCCCTTCAGGCTCATGGGTACTGTAGATGTTAACATACGGAGCAGACTAAAAGACGTGATTTCTCAGAAATTGACCTGAAACCATTACAACAGATGACCGTGAAATAACCCTATGATGCCAAACATAAATATTCCCTACGAATAGAGGACCACGTTCACGATAACTCCAATCCCCGGCGAATGTGGCAAGGCATTCGGTCTATCACAGACTGCAAAAGCTCCCACTGTCCATGATGCCTCCCTGCCAGACAAGCTAAATTATTTCTATGCCCGCTTCGACAAGAACAATACTGACCCAGCCACAAAAATCCCGAGCCACCCAGAAAACCAGGTGCTCACTCTATCGATCGCAGAGGTCAGAGAATCACTGCGTAGAGTGAACACACGGAAGACTGCCGGACCAGACGGCATACCGGGTCGGGTCCTCCGGGAATGTGCCGACCAGCTGGCTAAGGTCTTCAAAACTATATTTAACCTCTCACTATCCCAATCCATAGTAGTCCTGGCATGCTTTAAGGCCACCTCTATCATTCCTGTCCCCAAAAAAACAACATCCACATGTCTGAATGACTACCGACCCATAGCACTCACCCCCATTGCCATGAAGTGCTTTGAGAGACTAGTTCTGGCTCACATCAAAAACATTATCCCCCCCCCCCCCTCCCACATTCGACCCACATCAGTTCGCCTACCATCCCAAAAGGTCTACTCGGGATGTCATTGCCAGTGCCCTACACGTTGCTCTGACCCACCTTGAACTTAACAACACATACACCCGGATGCTGTTTATAGATTACAGCTCTGCCTTCAACACTATCATTCCCGCCAAACTAACCACCAAACTCCTCTCCCTTGGCCTCAACCCCTCCCTCTGTAGCTGGATCCTGGACTTCCTGACCAACAGACCTCAGTCTGTTAGGTTAGGTGACCACACCTCCTCCACCCTGACCCTCAGCACAGGTGCCCCTCAAGGCTGTGTTCTGAGCCCCCTCCTTTTCTCCCTCTTTACCCACGACTGTCTGCCAACCCACCCTTCAAATGTTATAGTTAAGTTTGCAGATGACACCACAGTCATTGGCCGTATCACCAACAATGACGAGACGGCCTACAGGGATGAGATTCAGCACCTCACATCATGGTGTACTACCAACAATCTTGTCCTAAATGTGCAGAAGACGAAGGAGCTGATTGTGGACTTCAGGAGGTCTAGAAGCTGCAGCCACTCCCCCATACACATCACTGGGGTGGAAGTGGAGCGTGTTTCCAGCTTTAAATTCCTTGGAGTCCACATCAGCGAGGAACTTTCCTGGACATTAAACACCCAGGCCCTTGTGAAAAAGGCCCAACAATGCCTGCATTTCCTGAGGAGGCTGAGGAGCACCCGTCTGTCCCCCAAAATTCTCACCAACTTCTACCACTGCACCATAGAGAGCATCCTGACCAGCTGCATCTCAGTGTGGTACGGCAACTGCACCTCAGTAGACCAGAAAGCTCTGCAGCGGATCATCAAGGCGGCCCAGCATATCACCAGTACTCAACTCCCAGCCATAAAAGACATTTATCAGAAACGCTGCCTTCGAAGGGGTCTCAGCATCAGCAGAGATCCCACCCACCCCAACCATGGACTGTTCTCCCCCCTGCGCTCTGGGAGGTGCTACAGGAGCCTCAGAGCCCGCACTACCAGGCTCAAAAACAGCTTCTTTCCCCAAGCTGTTGCCCACCTGAACCTGGCAACTCACTGAATGTCTGTAGATATTTCTAAATATTTTGTACTCGTGCTCTTTATTAACTTATTTTTAGCTTCTGGTCTTAATGTGTGTATATCTTATACTGTGTTTGGTCTTCATGTGTGTATGTCTTATATTGTGTTTGCTGTGTCTGCCTGTGTCTGTCTTGCACTGTTTGGTGAAGCCACAGCCCTCATTTCATTTTTAACATGTGCCTGCACATTGTTTTTAATGACAATAAACTGAATTGAATTGAATACTGCTTAATCATCCAGGAGTCTCCCAGGAGAGTGCAGGCAGGGTGGAGTGGGTGGAGAAGAGTGTCAGGAGTGATGTGTGACAGAAGGGTACCAGCAAGAGTCAAAGGGAAGGTTTACAAGATGGTTGTGAGACCAGCTATGTTATATGGTTTGGAGACAGTGGCACTGATGAAAAGACAGGAGGTGGAGCTGGAGGTGGCAGAGTTGAAGATGATAAGATTTTCATTGGGAGTGATGAAGAAGGACAGGATTAGGAACGAGTATATTAGAGGGACAGCTCAGGTTGGACGGTTTGGAGACAAAGCAAGAGAGACAAGATTGAGATGGTTTGGACATGTGTGGAGGAGAGTTGCTGGGTATATTGGGAGAAGGATGCTGAATAAGGAGCTGCCGGAGAAGAGGAAGGCCAAAGAGGAGGTTCATGGATGTGGTGAGGGAGGACATGCAGGTGGCTGGTGTTACAGAGGAAGATGCAGAGGACAGGAAGAGATGGAAACAGATGATCCGCTGTGCGCCCCCTAACGGGAGCAGCTGAAAGTAGTAGTAGTAGTAGTAGTTGTAGTAGTAGTAGTAGTAGTAGTAGTAGTAGGTCCAGGAGTCTCTCATGTGTTTGTGTTTAGTACTAGTCTGGTAATCATTAAAAGCAAAAATTAAAATGGTTGGACTGAATGGGAAGAACTCTTCCAGGAACCCACAGCGTCTCCACTTTATAAGAAACAGACAACATTTTAATGTTGGAATAACAGAATAAGCCATGCCTTTTCCATGTAGCTTTGTTTTTTTTTTTTTTTCGTTTGATGGCTGGGAGAGCTGGCGTTGGATCGGCTGAGAGAACTTGGTCTGCTTCGCCCGATGGGCCCAGGGTCCACAGCCCCTGCCTGGAGCTGTGCCCGGGGGGGAAACACCGAGGGCGGTCTGGCAGGGCGCGGAGGCGGGGCAGGCTAAGCTAACTACTAGCCCATGCAGACCGGCACTTCCAACAGTCCTCCTGGCTGGAGTTCCTTCTCTGGGCAGAGGACTTTGTTTGGATTGCGTTGCAGGGTGAACTGCGTTGCAGGGTGGACTGTGTTGTTAACGGTTTGTTTTTGTTGTGTTTTGCTTCTCTGTTTTTTATGTTTTTGGTGGTGTCGTTTTTGGGAAAGTTTGGATGTGTGTTTTTTGTGTTACACTGCTGTGAGCTGGGGGAAACAATAGTTCATTTCTTTGTGTATGCAAGTATGTCTAAGAAATGACAATAAATTGTTCCTGATTCCTGATCCAGCCAGAATGGAGCAGAATGTGGCAGAATGGAGCAGAATGTGGCAGAATGGAGCAGAATGGAGCTAGCTATATGTAGTCAACTTTTAGATGAAACCGTTCATTTCATTATTGTGATCTTATTGTGATATAATACTGTAACAGTGTAACGACCACGGATGTGTAGACTTGATAGTCCTTGGCTAACAGGTCGGACCTTTTAGTTGACTGGTTAGCACAGTCACCTGTGGAGCATGGAACCCGGGTTCGATTCCTGGCTCCCCCCTGAATTCTCGCTACATTGGTGGCAGCAGTGGGACGCATGTGCGCTCGGAGGCGTGAGGGGGCTGGTATGCTGAAGCGTGGGGACGCGTTTCCCGAAAGGGGGGGGTAGCTAGCCCTTGGCTAACGGGTCGGACCCTGTAGTTGTGGTCGTTACACCGTTACAATACTTTTAATTGCTTTTGCTGTAATAATGGCTATAAAGCTGTCCAGCAAGGAGATGTAGATGTCCACTAGACGTCCACTAGTGTTTAAGCAGATGTAGCCAGGTTGTAGCCTGGATGGTACACATCACGTAGACATCTCTGATGTCTAATCAACTTGAAATGGCTTCATGCTTAGGTAAGATGTTTTGGGAAACATTGTCCTTCTTTAAAAATGTTGGGGCTTTGTTTAGTTTCTTAATTGGGGTCCAAGCACTGCGGGGGCTAGCAGAAGTATCAGAAGTAACAAGAATGTGAATGGAGGTTGTAGAGGGGACGCTCGCCCTTCTTTTCGCCCATAAAGCGAAACGCCTCCAGTGGGATTCGTACTGTCATTGACAAGCCTCAGCTGAAAGTAACCTACTGGCAGCATCCACTTGTAGACTGACAGTTGTTGGGCCTTCAGTAAGGTAGACAAAGAAGACAACTCTGTCATTGTCACAAACTACTCACTGTCATGTCTGTCCCCTCACATGTTTTTAATAGTAACAAGAAAGAGAGAGAGAGAGCTGTCTTGTAAAATTACTGAGCCCTTCTGCTCAATGCCAAATACTAGTTATGACTATACTCTGAAAACCCCTCTTGTAACTTGTGTTTAAGTGATCATTACATGTCATTTTCCTCCCCATGACCCAGGCAGCCCCAGTGTGTCTTTGTTGCCTCACTTTACATACATTTTTTTTCTTATTTTTTCCAGAATATTCCAACCCTGGGGACAGTTGCTATAACGATGGCCCTCCATAACTGTGATGAAGTGGCTGTTGCTGGATTTGGTTACAACATGGGCACTCCATATGCCCCCCTGCACTACTATGAGAAGACCAGGATGTCAGCAATCAAAGAAGTAATTGTTGAGATGATTTGGCATTGTGGTATTTACCAGTATCTACATTTCGGCTCACAACAGACACTCATGTATTAGTAAACACATAGACAAAGAGACATGTATGATATTAATATATTAATGTTATTTTCATAACTCCTTTTCAAAGCAAGGTCAAAAAGTTCCTTGCAGATACAAAATTAAAACACATGAGTAACATAATAAACAATATAGACTGTACAGTACTCACAAACTAAAATAAATGAAACAATAGAGCAGTATACAATTATTGTGTCAAATATTGACATAATAGCTGCTGTGACCTGTTACTGAAAGAAAACATGCCTTGCACCTGTAGTAAACTACATCTTCAACTTGCACATTTTTCATACATAGGAAAAGAGAGGTCATCATCAGTCAAAATATCTATATTAATCAAAGATTCAACCGACAAAATCACTTGACTTTCAGTGTTTGTAATAGGTGAGTTCTTTGAATCCCATTTTCTGAGTTCATAAGGTAGATAATTACAATGTTCGTAGCAGCTCAGACATTCTAACAGGCTTTAACAAGGATCAAGTTATGCACTTATTAACGTTATGCACTGGTCCTTT
The DNA here is from genome assembly GCF_029633865.1 of Lampris incognitus. NCBI lineage: Eukaryota > Metazoa > Chordata > Actinopteri > Lampriformes > Lampridae > Lampris > Lampris incognitus. Next base: position 56,105,166 of record NC_079213.1, read on the forward strand.
AACAAGGATCGAGTTATGCACTTAATGTTATGCACTGGTCCTTTAACAAGGAACAAGTTATGCACTTATTAATGTTATGCACTGGTCCTTTAACAAGGATCGAGTTATGCACTTAATGTTATGCACTGGTCCTTTAACAAGGGTCGAGTTATGCACTTATTAATGTTATGCACTGGTCCTTTAACAAGGATCGGTGCATAACATTAAGGATCATGTCATCAGCATAAAGATAAAGACAGGTATTTTACGTATTTGGGATTATTTTACATTAGTAATGTATATATGGTAGAAACAGGTCATCTGGGTCAGCACAGAGCTTTGGGGACCTTCTGTACTGACTTGTTACACGGGGAAAGGAACCTGTCATAGTTTTGAGTGGCACATGAGCCACACTTTACAAAGCCAAGAGGATTTAAATGTGAGCAGAGCAGAGACCTTGCATCACATACTGAAATCAAGACGTGATACAATCTCTTTAGCTTCGCTACCAAGGTGGCCATTACCAGCTTCCAAAGTCAGTATTATTTTTTCATTGGTTGGTGAGCTCAGATAAATCTGTTGCTCACATTAAAGTCCTGCTCACAGAGGTGTGACGTATGAGATGCCTGGATGTGAGAATAGTTCACGCTGAGCTTAGATGTCATCAGGTAGGAAACTGAGTGGCTAAGATGGTCATAGATAAGTTATCTGTTTTAACATCAGTCTAATGATCATGTGTCCCAGTATCACCTCCTTCCTTTAGCTTTGGGAAGATACAGCCATGTTCATAGTCCTCAGTTAGCGCCACCTATGTTTGCATTCCCATGATTTTTATTCAGTCAGGTTTAAAGGAAAAAATGCTGTGGCTTCTGTGTCACTTTCCACTGTGCTTTTTGGGAATCTTTGAGTTTTCACAAATTCAGACATGATGATAGTGGTTTGTGGTTTTGGATGTCTGCAGGGTAGTGTATGGGATGGGTATCGGTACTGCTTTAGAGAGGGAAAGGACAGCAGGCCTACACACAGCACCCTGCCTGCTCAGAAATCACTACCTATGTCAGGGACATCACAGGCAGAATGGATTCTTTGTTGCTGACATGCGACCCCCTCATCCCAGGTGTCGGGGTGCAATTTCAGCAATCTACCGACTTGTGTTTCAGTTCAAAGAGGAACAGAGCAGACTCAATCCAGCAACTTATTATGTACAAGGGAGGCGGAGTGAAAAAAAAACAGTCATTTTAACATTTCATTTCATTTCCACAAACTTTTTTTTCTCTTCTTCAGCATGTTAACCCCAACTGTAACAGGATTTCATCAAGAGCCCATTTCAAAAAAGACAAATGACACAACAAAGGCAAAACTCTATTCACCAAGCTGCTGTAAATGTCCTCCCTATGAAAGCCTGCTCCGTGTGAACGACATTCAGATGAAGGAGTCGGTTTAACTTCTTAGACCATTCCAAACATTTCCCTATTGATTAGCACAGAGCAGAAAGTACAAAAGAAGACAGAAAAGACAGGATGGTGTGCAGCAGGTATGGCCTGCAGAGTCTGCACAGCAGTCAGGAGGTAACACTATCAAATAAAGCAAGCTTCTGTTGATCCTGTTAGACGTTAACAAAACTACTGTCTGAAATGCTGCACTCTCAGAGCAGATTGTGTAGTTAGAGTGTCTGTTTGAGTCTCTGTCCATCGTCCTCTCCTGCTCCTGATAGATTTCACGAGTCAGTCTGTTGTCCCTGTAGGCTACCAACAAGAATCAACTGTGCCTGAGATAGTATAACAGCCCTCCTCGGCATAATTATCCTTCTGACAGATGAATGTTTATTTCCGTTACCAAGGGCAGTGCTTTACAGGGTGCATCCACCCTAAAACACATTGTGGTGGTGCTGCTTTGTGCTGCAGTCATGGGCATTGAAGTCTGGCTTTATGAACAGTCACAACTACCCTTCAACACTGGGGAGAAGACAGCCATGACTCTGTTCTGCTGCACTAATGCTGAACACAAGACAGTTTCATACACTCTGTTCTGCTGCACTAATGCTGAACACAAGACAGTTTCATACACTTTTCAAACACTTAAGCCTTTTTCACACTATTCCGTACCTAACACAAACATAACACACCAGCGCACTAACACACAAGAACAGAAAACCTTTGAGAGCTGTGTCAGTGAAATTATTAAATACTATCCAACAATAATTTTGGGTATGCTCTCTGTTTCTCCTCTTTTTTTTTTTTGGAGCCTAAAATAGTGTGCAAGGTTGACAAATCCATATTATATTTTCTGTAATGTTAAATGCCATAGATAATACCAGATATCTCACCACTTTCTGATATGAGTTACATACTTCTTTTACTTCTGTAAGTTGGGAAATATATATGTCCCCATTGACTCTCAGTCATATTGGATTGCTGCAGAGAGTAAAGTTCAAAATTGCAAGATAAGTGTGAAACTAAAGAAGGAGGATCTACTTACAATATAAAATGGTGTAGTGTGGTTGAAGTTGATTACCTGCATACACATAACTGTCAATAGCGCACACGTTGTAGTTAGATACCACTAATGGTGGTGAGCAAATAGGTGTGTAGGTGTTTTCTAAATAAACAACTCATGTGAGTCATGATTACTAATTCTAAGGATGTTTGACTGAAGGGTGGGTTGAGAATGATGAAGACACATCTATTGTTAATGCAACCAGTAATTCTCACCAATTACTGCAATGCTGACCAAGCCCCGGGATGTAGTCCCACTTATTGATTGACTTGATAATTTAGCAATTCAGTTGTTGAATCACTTTGGGAATTTACAACATCTGGGATTTCCCAGAGTGCTTTACAAGACTAAAACATCTCAAAGCAAGCTTTAAGTGTCATTGCCAACAGGTTGTTTTCAAGACGCATAACTTGTGGCGAGTATACATTGTTACAGCTTCAGTCACTCAATATCAATATTTTATATAAAATGTTGATATTAAGTGACTGAAGCTGTAACAATGTTTACATTGTTACTGCTTCAGTTGCTTAATATCAATATTTGTTGATATTAAGTACGTTACATTGTTACAGACTGAAGCTGTAACAATGTAACATTGTTACAGCTTCAGTCAGTCAATATCAACATTCTTACATAAAATGTTGATGCTTGCTCAAAGGTACTTGGTGTAAACAATGACAATACCCAGGATCAGTGCTGAATATGGACTGGTTTCAATCTTTTAGTACATTACCATAAAGCACAATAGAATTTTAGAAGTTAAACACACATTTAGCTTCTCAAAATGTCCAATTATTATCAATGGAGAAGCTTCTGGTTGTGTGTGTTAATGATACTGTGAACACTTTGCTGCCGGATATTGTTGCTTTTGGATAGAGTTGTTTAACCTTTCCAAGTACTGATTGAGAGTTGTCCATTGTTCAAATTATCATCTTAGGGTGGAATTACCTTTTCAACATGGCATCTCGAGTGCTTGGCATAACATACACATTTTTGACAACAATTCCATGCTGGAGAGGTAATAATCAGAGAGGGCTGATCCCTTGAATCATGAGTCTCTATGAGTTTGTAAAGCCATAAGAAATTCCTGGAATTTCCTGAGGCATGCAGTGTCAGATCTGTTCCCACAAACATTTATAATTTTCCAGTGAGTAACTGTGTTCTCCTCTGGTTCTTGAAGTCTTTGACACCACTTGTCACTCTGTTACTACTTGGTCCTACAAACCCCAAAGTGGTTTACTCACATCATGTAGTACTAAGCGGCAAGAATTTATACAACCATTGTTCACACACAAAAATTCTCTTTTAACAAATATCTAAGCATATGTTATGTACCTGCCTTTCCTACCCACCTAGTAAATATGCTTTACATTTAACCACCTTAACCTTTCCTGTGTCTCTCCCACACAGTCTTGGACTCACGACATATCTAAAGAGAAGGAGTTCTTGGTCAAGCTTGTGACAGCGGGAGTCATCCAGGACCTGACTGGTGGGATCCGCGCTACAGGACGATGACAGTCTTTAGTGGAAAGCGTCAGGCTGGCTGCCTCATGTTGGGCCCTGCTCTACTCCGTCCCATCCAGCCTGTCCTAGCATGTCCTTGTGGCCTGGAGGAGGAATTAGAGGGGGACCGGTAAGCTGTTGCTCCCAACCAGAGAGCAGGGTTGGCAGATATCATTCACAACAGACAGTGCAAAGACTGATGCCCTTAGTCCTTATACACATATTTACATTTCACAAAAACATAAAGATGCTGTTATCTTACATGTTGCAAGCAACTGCTTGTTCAACAGCACTGCAGTATTACTGCTTGGTGAGCTGGTTTTCCAGTGCCTGCCTTGGTGTCCATCAAGGCATGTAGGAAGCCCTTGTCCAGGGGGTATGTAAGTGGTTTGAGGAATTGTTGGCATTGGGGAATAAAGCTAGCGGCCCTTGAACGAGGCCACCTGCCTTATTAACCTGCTCCTCCAAACCGCTGCACGCTGAGGTGCCAAGGAGAAGCTGTTGCCGGCTGTAAGCGTCGAGACTGTGCCAAGAAGACTGCCAGAAGTGTCCTTCCATTCATTTACTTGAGTTGAAGAACGATGTCAATATCAACGGAAGGATCCTGCTCGAGTAAAAGTACTGTAAAAGTACTGTATATTTGTTGTATTTTCTATGTTTGTAGCTGAAGTTGTCTGTCATGAGATGCCATCCCGACAGGTGTGTTAATCACAGGTAATGTTAATCACAGGCCCCCAGTCCTGCTGGACTGAGGGCCCAACAGCCCTGTTTACCAGGAGCGAGACATAATTCACTTTGCACGCCTGTCATTTTGTTCTAGAAAGCCAAGGCAGCAGTTGGTTGAAAAGCCATTTATTACTTGTTGTCATGATGTGCTGGGGTGCCATTATGTTAGTTGTTTTTTTTATGTTGTCTCTGTATCCATCAATCATACGTGAGTGTTTTTGCAATCTGTTTAGAAGAAATGAGCTTCACATATATTTATTTTCAGTAAAGAAAGTCAGTTTTATTTCAGAGTTAGAGTGTATGGATGTGTTGCATAGATAATACAAACGTGCACATCTTCAGTCCAGCTACTGTTCATGGACTTCAAGCAATTTAATGCACAAGCCAAAGAAATGATTTGTTAACCCCTGACCCCGAGCACCGCTACTCAAGTTATTATGTCACAAAGTAATAAAAGATGTTGACAATGTTGTTGTTTTTTTTTTCTTCTTCTTGCCACTAACATGATAAGTTTGGAACTGGAAAAGTAGTTTTGAACAGGAAGAGTTTAACGTATTTTTAATCATTAGGTCTGTGGTTAATCACTAGCTCTGTGGTTAACATACTGATATGAAATGATCGTTGATCACACATTTTAAATTGTGCCACACTTCCCTTGTGTTGAACACAACGCCAGCTTGATGAATATTCACACAACAGCAGCACAGCAGTGCATGTCCACATGCAGGCAGTGCCTTCTGGCTAAATACCCCTGCGGTGCAGAGGAGGCTCTTCTGTGCTAAAAAGACGTAAATCCCCTTCCTATCTGTGGAAGTAGCGCGAGTTCGACCAAGGCCGTCATTTTGACGGTTTTGGATTTTGCAAAGTTTAATAACTTTGTGTGAAAAAAACCCTGCCGCTCCGGAATGCTCCTAAAATTGCATAATTTGCATTAAAATGAGTTTTAGATCAATTGCACAAAATGACCATCTCGTAATTTGCGCGTGATGGTGTGCGTCATGTCAGTATTTATGACGCGTGTTCTCGCGTCATTTCCTTGGTGAAGTTCGTTGCTCTGTCCTAGAAACACACTAGCGCCCTCCAGTGCGGAGAAATAGTCTAAACTTGATGTGTGATGATGTCCAACATGTCTGGTTACAGACGCCGTTACAGACGCACCATGACTACCACCGAGGCGTTGCAGTATTTACAGGCGTTGGGACAGCCGCCATTTTAAATTGTTTAAAAATAGTATTAAAGTTGTTAAAATGTTAATTTTGGAGTAAGTTTCATTACAGACACACTAACATATGTAATGCATTAATATCTCAGTTGGGTATTTATCTTGACACAATATAGAGTTTAAACACCGGCCGTCATTTTGACCGCCCATGGTCATTTTAAGTAGGAGAGAAGTTCCGGTCGTTCTGGTGTGCACACTAGTGGGAAGGTGCAGGCTGAAAGAAAGAGAATATTATTATTTCACATTATTCTTACCATTTTATAGCCAGCACAACTCAGAGAAGTTATTGGTTTAACATGCAACCAACCAACCACCACATTGTTAGATTTTCCCGATTATATTTTATTTTATTTTATTTTTTAATAAAAATAGCGGCTTTTTGAATTCTGTAATTTCTGAAACTAGGTTATTCAGTTATCCTCTTTCTGCTAACCAACAAGCCAAGCTCATTTTCGGAGATGAGCTCTCGTGTGGACTGCAGCCTAATCTGCACACAATACCTATCAGACGACCTGAAGACGTGCTGAAGTGCTGCTGGGCCTAAGCAGCATCTGCAGCCAAGAGCAAACGTTTTTAGAAAGTGTGTGATACCACAGGCAGCTGTGCTCTGGACCGAAGGAGCAGGTGGCCACTATTTAAAGTGGATCCTTGACCTGGACATTTTCAGCGGGCAGGGAGTGGGGTGACTGGATGAATGCACAGGGACAGAAGCTCCACGTTGCTATGTAGGTGGCCTGGGGATTACGACGTGACTGAAGACACCGGGAGATAGCTCCAGCATACCAGCAACAATGGCCAGACTAGCTTCTGTTGCAAACCAGGCTTCTTTCTTTTTGTGTGTGAAACCTGAGGCCCACCCCTGGTCAAAGACCGTCATTTTGTTTTAATTAAACCTTAAACAGGAGGCAGCTTTTGCTGCTCTCTAGCAGAGTGTGACTGTGCATGCTCAGGTTCCACATGCTTTATCCCTCCTGACACCGCATCTGTGCTGGATATGGAGGCAGCACACTGACCATTACAGACCTGTAGTGAAACAGCAGGCCCGTGAAGCTCTCCCATATGGAGAGCATGGCTGCTGCCTGCACTGTGGATGCAGGCTAATGACTGGGTGCTGAGAAGTTTCAGTTTTTGCCCTTCTCAAAAGGTGTGGAACCGTCCACCTTTACATTGAATACTGTAGATTACAGATTTGTTGCTCGTGTGGTCATCTTGGACATGTGTAGCAACACATCCACAGGGCTCTGACAGTGTCAAGGCAATCCGCTTGTCATGTGGCTGGGAGGTTCGTATCCCAGACTCACCGTAACCGGTCACGGCCAGAGCGTCCATGGGGTGAGGCATTTATTAGGCCACCCTTACCCGAGGGATAGTGGGTGTAGATCGGTGTAGTGTTCGGGGACTCGTTCTCCAGCGACCCCTCTGGCCCACCTGGGCACCTGCAGCCAAGCAACTGAAAGCATTCTCCCAACGCCTCCTTCACGGCTTGAAGGTGATGCAATCCATGCGAGACTTCAGCGTGTAAAATAGCGAGAGCAGCTGGTGTTACAACTATCCCCTTCCTTTGGAAACGTGAGCCAGGGGAGTTATTCGACAAGAGTTCCGGCCATATGCCATTGGGTTAATCGGGTGGGATAAGGGGAAAAACTAGAATTAAAAAAAAAAGGTATCAGCAACAGGGGGCTAAATAATGAAACTAAATATTAATTTGTTGACCTATTTGATTCTACTTTTTTCTCTGTTCTGGCTCCCTGCTGTAGTCAGGTGGGGTCGTTGCCACCAGTGAGACATCATCCAGGCAGGTGTGGGTTGGAAAAGAGGGACCTGTTGTGTAAAGACCAGCCACGTGTCTGTGAAGGTACAACCCTTACAAGAGTTTTTAAAGGCTTCTCCTATTTTCTCCTCACCATTCATGTTGCCAGTCAGTAGACTTCATTTTCACATCCATCTATCCGTCCTGTACTGTACTGGACTGGACTGTACTGGATGTTACTCCTGCTAGCCGCCTGCAGTGTCATGCAAGTCCACACGCACAACTGGCTCATTCCAATTCATTTCAAAAAGACCTCCATGGTTCACAATGCTACCATTGAGAACTACTTCGGCTAGTTCAAGATGTTCCGCTTGTTTCATTGCAGAGTCCCTTGGTCTTTGCTGGACCCAGATCTTTGCTGGACCCAGGTCTTTGCTGGATGGTGGGCTGACACTTGCCTATGCAGAGCTGCCTGTATGCAGCAGCATTACATGCATGTATGTACGTACATCCAAGCAGTGTGTTGGTGTTGGGTGAATTGTGGAGTGTGCAGGAGCTGTGTATCCAGTATGAAGCTTCCACTTCCGGTGTGGGAAGATGGCGGCATGAATTCACGTTTAGGGCGGCCTCACCCAGCACCGTCCATGCAGCGTCTTCGTTCACATCTGCATCTAAGTTTATCTTCGTTTGATGGCTGGGAGAGCTGGTGCTGGATCAGCTGGGAGAGCTTGGTCTGCTGCGCTGTGGGCCCAGAGACCACAGCCCTGCCTGGAGCTGTGCCTGAAGAAGAAGCACCGAGGGCGGTCTGACAGGACGTGGAAGTGTGGCAGGCTAAGCTAACTGCTAGCCCATGCAGACCAGCAGCTCTGACAGTCATCCTGGCTGGCGTTCCTTCTCCTGGACAGTGATGTTTTGTTTGTTTGTTTAGTGTGGATATGCGTGTTAGTTTAGATATGTGTGTTAGTTTGGGTATGTGTGTTAGTGTGGATATGTGTGTTAGTTTAGATATGTGTGTTAGTTTGGATATGTGTGTTCTTGTAGTTTTTGGATATGTGTTGCTGTCTTTGTGTTGCGCTGCTGTGGGCTGGGGAAACCATGTTTGGTGTCGTTTTGTGTGTGCTCGTGCATGAAATGAAACGACAGTATTTCTGATGTGACAGTGTTTCTGATTGTGATTGTGTTTCTGATTGTGATTGTGAGGAAGTTCAGGGGGATGAATGTGAAAGTTGACTCAACAGATAGTGTCCAGCAGAAAACTGTAACAGACTTAAAAAATCAAAGCAGTCCTCTGAACTGGAGTGGACCAACCTTGCAGCTGCAAAGCAACAAACTGGGTGCTGCCACCAGCAGGAGACTGAGAATCGTGCAGGAACCCTCAGAAGTGCTGACCCCATCTCACATCAGCACTCATGCCTCCTCCCAGGGGCTCAGCCGGGCCCCTGCTAAAGGTCATCTTGATACAAGTACTGTGATGGTATTGGCCTAGTTAGAGCTTTTTGTCAGATTGCTATCTTCATAGGACTCCCGAGACCGAGACACGCTGAACTATTTGGAAACGGGGTCCAAGCACTATTGGCAGCCAGGCCTCAGGGCACATGGAGACTGCAGGGTATAGTGATCCAGTTCCAGTCAGCACACAGATACCCATGGTGGTTTTGTGAGGCATCCTCCGTCTGTGTCAGCCTGTTCTGTGGTGGTGTTATCAGGCTTGTCTCCCTGCCAGCTGCAGTCAACCTTGACCAGAGATGCACGTGTGGTTTGACAGCACGCCATGTCACACATCCAGTTTGCTCCATAACCTATAGGCGCCGCTGCTTCTGGTTAAAAAGTTATCTGGCTACGTCAGGAATAAGAAGTACTATCAAACAAATCCACAAATACAATACTTCCCCTCCTGAGCAGACTGGGGTCACTGTTCTGGACTGGCTCTGTGATCCCATCTCCTCTGTTGCCCACTCCTCACTAGCGTTCAATCACCACTGTTGTTGCAGTTGAAATCTGTATGGCTGAAAATACATCAAGATGACAGCGGTTTAAATGGATGTTACTATAAAATGGTTCCAGTCATCAGGTTTTACTTTGAAGGTTTGCCTCATCCCACTTTTGGAGAGGGAAAAAAAGTTACATGTAGTTAAGCATAGCAACTGGAAAGGTCCAGCAGCTAGGATTGAAAGATTAACTGCAGCGGATTAGAGACCAGATGCACATCAGCGTAATCAGACAATCAGTCAACTTTGTGCAGTCTGGACAGCAGGCTGTGAGGAAGAGGAAGGTAAGAGGGTCTGAGCAAGGGTGTTATTGAGTCTAATGGACGGATGAACAGTGCTTCCACTTGAATAAAGCAGACACTGTGTGGATGTCAAAGTGGCCCAGAGTCTGAGCAGGTGGGCCGTATTGGCTCGACTGGGGGTTTGGAGCCGACTGTGTGGGCAGGAGCAGGTGGAGGACGAGGCTCCATGGGTGATGACCTGGACATGTGTCCTGCAGGTCAGGGGTTCAAAACATCTTCATGCCAAGACCCACCTGTGGAGATGCTCCTTGGCCCGGGACCCACCAAATATTTTGTGTAGGAAAATAAACAACTTAAATTCTCAGTACCTGTCAAAAACTAACTACGGATGCAGCAATGTCACTTCTTCACTGCCCATACCAATTCAGAGTGTGACTTTTTGAGTATCATCCGGCCTCCAACTTCTACTGGACAGTCCAACCGTGGACCATTAGTTTGGGCTTAGTGAAGGGAATAATTTACAAGAATCAGATGTTTTTGGGTTTTTTTTGCCATGTTACACATGGCTTTTGGCATCAGATTTTAGTCTTGGGTAAAATCTCCAGTACCAATAGTCCATTTGAGCCTGGTAGCCTGACATCTGGTACCAGCCTGGCATCTGGCACAAGCCTGGCATCTGGTACCAGCCTGGCATCTGGTGTCGGTGCATCCCTGTGATTAACAACCCTCTCTGCATTGTTGATCAGTGGAGTATTCTCCATTTCAGTCTTTAATCGGGGCCCTGCAGCAGATGACACACGTCAGCAGTAAACATGGTTTTAGTGATACTGTAGGATAATATTAGTGATGATACTGTAGGGTACTATTAGTGATGATACTGTAGGATAATATTAGTGATGATACTGTAGGGATGATACTGTAGGATTAGTGATGATACTGTAGGGTAATATAAGTGATGATACTGTAGGATAATATTAGTGATGATACTGTAGGGTAATATTAGTGATGATACTGTAGGGTAATATTAGTGATACTGTAGAATAATATTAATGATGATATTGTAGGGATGATACTGTAGAATAATATTAGTGATGATACTGTAGGGATGATACTGTAGGATTAGTGATGATACTGTAGGGTAATATAAGTGATGATACTGTAGGATAATATTAGTGATGATACTGTAGGATAATATTAGTGATGATACTGTAGGGTAATATTAGTGATGATACTGTAGGATAATATTAGTGATGATACTGTAGGATTAGTGATGATACTGTAGGGTAATATAAGTGATGATACTGTAGGATAATATTAGTGATGATACTGTAGGGTAATATTAGTGATGATACTGTAGGATAATATAAGTGATGATACTGTAGGGTAATATTAGTGATACTGTAGGATAATATTAGTAATGATACTGTAGGGTAATATTAGTGATGATACTGTAGGATAATATAAGTGATGATACTGTAGGGTAATATTAGTGATGATACTGTAGGATAATATAAGTGATGATACTGTAGGGTAATATTAGTGATACTGTAGGATAATATTAGTGATGATACTGTAGGGTAATATTAGTGATGATACTGTAGGGTAATAATAGTGATGATACTGTAGAATAATAGTAGTGATGATACTGTAGGATAATATTAGTGATGATATTGTAGGGATGATACTGTAGGATTATTGATGATATTGTAGAGTAATATTAGTGATGATACTGTAGGGTAACATTCGTGATGATACTGTAGGGTAATATTAGTGATACTGTAGAATAATATTAGTGATGATATTGTAGGGATGATACTGTAGAATAATATTAGTGATGATACTGTAGGGTAATATTAGTGATGATACTGTACAGTAATATTAGTGATGATAGTGTAAGGTAATATTAGTGATGATACTGTAGGGATAATACTGTAGGATTGGTGATGATACTGTAGGATAATATTAGTGATATTGTAGGATAATATTACTGATGATACTGTAGGATAATATTAGTGATGATACTATAGGATAATATTAGTGATGATACTGTAGGATAATATTGTTTGTATTATCAAAAAGTAGGACAAATTAATGTCTTCTTGCTTCATTTGAATAAAAATATATTTGATCACAAAAAATAATTTAAATGTACCCTTTCATTCCTCTGTCTCCTAACAAACTGTGTTCTTTGTGGACATCCTGCAGCCCATCCGGTCCACTTTAGCAGCACAGCCATGAGTGACCTGCTGAGACCGCCGCTGCAGCAGCTGTCAGTCATCTCTCTGAGATGACACATCAAGTCCCTCCATTCTGAGATCCAGTGTCAGACCTCGGGAGGATTACTGGAGGTCTGCGCTTCTTGTCAGATCCTTCAAAGCCTTTGACCAGGTCTGACCAGGTTTGATCAGGTCTGACCAGGTCTGACCTCTTATGTCTGTTCCATGCTAACTGATCAGGTAAGGTATCAAATCAACAACTTGCAGCGTGTTTGATAAAGCGACATGTGGTCACATGGTAACATCCTTACAGTGTGACATTAAAATGCATTACTTTTACATTTTAGTAGTTGAACTAAACAAAGGAATAGTCCAGTGTTAAAATGTGTGTAACACTTCTAATTCACAAGCTGACATTTACTCACATCCAGCTGTATCATCTGCATAGACTTTTTTGGGGGGAGGGGCTCCACAAAATGGTTGTAAGTGAGTGCACTGACACTTATTTACTGTTTCTAAGACATTAGTTAATGTAATGTCCGTAGACGCCTTATCTTACTGACATAAGATTAATTCAAGAATGAGCTGACTTCGTAGGTTCTTAACTGTGTAGCTTTTACTAGCGTTCGTTCAACATACAACCTTCTTAACATGAGCGTCTAACTTCCTGTATACGTCACACGCACTGCACGTACACCCGTGAGTAGGTCCAGTTAAACAAGTGACAGGACCTTCAAAATAATAACATCTTTCATTCATTACATCTCCCCCTTTAAGATGATTTTCTAAACATTTCTCTGAACATTTACTGCCAACAATTTTAACTCCAGTTTAGCAACTCCTGACATTAACCGTAGCTTTATTTGACAAATAAAATAATACCATTTTCTTTCTTTCAGCAACTGTAAAACAGAAAGAGCAAAGACATAAAACATCTTTGATTTACATTGTCCAACATTTTACTGACAGGCCTGGGGTGTAAGCTTTAAAGAGTCCATAACTCAACTGAAATATTTATATTTTAATTCCAACCTGTATATCACCCCCCTTTTCGCAAAAAAATCTCCCACAGTACACAAGTCCATACGCCTCACAAATCCAGCCGGATTGCTGGCTTGCTCACCCTGCCAGAGCGAGTAACATGTGATGTGGAAGTTGGCATTTCTGCTGCTCGGGACTCATCCGTGTTTCCACTCTCCCCTGGAGTGACATGGTCAGGATCCCTGCTGACAAAGGTGAGTGTTGTGGGTGTGGCCAACAGGTGGCGCCTGTTCCTTCTGTAATGTTCACCTTGAGCTGTCCACTATGTAGGATCTGGGAGTGGAGCTCTGACTGTGAACAACTGCTGGCATTGTCCATGTTTTCTGTCCATCAAGTTTGGTGAGTACTGCGTCACCCGAGTTCAGTGGGCGCAGTGTCCGCACGCCGTTCCTGCGGTTGTAGTAGAAAGCCTCCCTCGATTTGGATGCGGCGTCAGCGGTTTTGATCAGTTCCTCTTTAGGCCAGGCCAGTTTCAGGTTATGCTGCAATGTGGGTAAGGTGGTTCTGATTCTCCTACCCATGAGCAATTCCGCTGGACTGGCTCCAGTGGAAGAAGAGGGTGTAGCTCTGTATGTCAACAGGGTGAGGAGAGGGTCTTCCTGTCTTAATATGCTTTTGGCTATCTGAACAGCCCTCTCTGCCTGTCCATTACTCTGGGGGTAGTGTGGGCTTGAAGTCACATGGATGAAATCACAATCCTCACTGAACCTCCTCATCTCTTCTGAAACTAGCTGTGGCCCATTATCGCTAACTACAATTTCAGGGATACCAAAACGTGCAAATGTAGCCTTCAGCCTAGCTACAACCTGACTGCTAGTAGTTGTTGGTAGATTTAGGATCTCCAAAAACCTGGAATAATAGTCAGACACTATCAAGTAGTTTTGCTTTTTGTACTCACACAGGTCAATGCCAACTTTCTGCCATGGTCTGGATGGGAGCTCACTTGACATTAAAGGCTCTTTTCTCTGTGTGTTCTTGTGTTCTCTGCAGAATTGACATTGCTGTATCTTTGTTGTAATGTGCTCTGTCATTTTGGGCCACCACACTGATTGGCTAGCTCGCTCTCTGCACTTAACTATCCCCTGGTGCCCGTCGTGTATTCTCTCTAAGATCACCTCCCTCATCTCTGTGGGAATGACGATACGACTGCCTCTGATGACTAAACCATCTACCTCAGATAACTCCCCTCTCACCTGATAAAAGTCTCTGACTGTCTCCGGCACTTTATCGACATACTCAGGCCAGCCGTGTCTGATGAAGCCCAACACTGTCTGGAGCTGCAGATCCCCATCCGTGCTCTGTTTTATCTCCTGCATCCTTTGGGGTGTGGCAGGCACCTGGCACACGATGGCATCGTTGTGCGCCGCAACATCATCATGAGAAGCACCATCTCCGGAGCGCTGCTCTGGGCCTCTGGAGAGTGCGTCAGCCACAGCTAACGTTTTGCCTGGTGCGTATTCAGCCACTGCATTGAAACGCATCAGCCTCATTAACAGTCTCTGGCACCTAATGGGCACATTATCCAAGTCTTTGCTGTTCATGAGAGGCACTAGTGGTTTATGATCGGTGACAAGTCTGAAATTGTCAAGCCCAAACAAATACTTCTCGAACCTTTCACATGCCCAGACGCTGGCTAAACACTCTTTCTCGATCCGTGCGTACCTTGTCTCTGCGTCACTCAGCCGTCGGGAGCAGTAGGCCACGGGCTTCCAGTGTTCCCTGTGCTGCTGGAGCAGAACGCCCCCCAGCCCGTAGCTGCTGGCATCTGCTGACACCACCGTAGCCTTAGTGACGTCATAAAAGGTGAGTACCGGGGCGGTGGCGAGTGCTGCTTTAAGGTCTTGGAATGCTGTGTTCTGTGCAGGTCCCCACAGCCACTCTGTCGTTGCTTTAAGCAGTCCATAAAGCGGCTGACCTACAGTGGACAGCTCTGGGACGCATTTTGCCAAATAGTTCACCATCCCGAGGAACCTCTTGAGTTCCGTCACGTTCTGGGGCTGAGGAAAGTTCTCTATTCCGGCCACTTTGTCCGGGTCAGGTCTGATGCCTGCCTCGTCGATGATGTGACCAAGGAAGTGGACTTGTTTCTGTTTGAACTTGCATTTCGCTTGGTTCAGTTTGAGACCTGCTGTTTCAATGACCCCCAGCGCCTCTGCTAGGCGCCGGTCATGGATTTCCTCAGTCTCTCCATGTATAAGGATGTCATCCATGTACACCTCTGTGCCCTCTAGCCCGGTCAGAGTTTCCGCCATCTTTCTCTGGAAAATCTCTGGAGCACTCATTATACCAAATGGAAGGCGGCAGAAAGCATACCTCCCAAATGGGGTGATGAAAGTGGTGAGCCCCCTGCTGTCTTCATGCAAGGGGATCTGGTAAAACCCACTTGCTGCATCCAACGTTGTGAAGAACTTTGACCCTGCGAGCCTTGGCATTATTTCCTCCATAGTGCGCAGCACGTATTTCTCACGTTTCACCGCTCAATTCAGCCTCCTGAGGTCAGCGCAGCAGCGAACCTCTGTCTTGTTCGGTTTCAGCACCGGCACCATAGCGGCGCACCATTCTGTGGGCTGAGTCACTTTTTCAATAATGCCCTCATTTTCCATGCGCTGCAGTTCTTTCTTAACCAGTGGTACAAGTGGCAGCGGTATCCGTCTGGCTGTATGCACCGCGTATGGCTGGGCACCCTCCACCAGAGCTATTTTCACTGGGTCTGTTTTCAGCAGTCCACTTGAACCGAAAACTCCACTGACCTCATCCATCCGCTTCACTAGACCCATCTCCACTGCCTCTGGACGACTCAGCAGACAGCTGCCTCTCCCCTTGATCACATACACTGGAAAGGAGTATTGTTTCTCCTTGTAGTTGGTTGTGGCTTGAAACTGTCCTATGCAGCTGATGTTTCCACCTGGGTTTATGAAGCATGTGTCAGGAGGTCCCAGTTTTATGTTTGGCTTCAGCTTTTTAAATGTCCCTTGGTTGATAACAGTAGCGTCGGCCCCGTGTCAATTTTAAAGGTTATTGGTACATCACTTATTGTTAAACTAACAGTCCAATCTTCCTGACTGCTCTCTTTGCCAACTTCTCCCAGGAAGTACAGCTGTTTAACCTCTTCAGTGACTTCTCTCACCGCTTTAGAGTGACATACACGCTCCCAATATCCCTTTTTATGACACTTGTTGCACTTACTGTTCATTGCAGGACACTTCCGCTCATCGGTGTGCTGCGTCTTGCCGCACCTCCCGCATTCATCTACTTTGTTGGTTGCAGGACTGCTGCCACCATGACGCTGTCCGCCCTTTTTGTTTTGGCGTCCGTCCCGCCGTTGGACAACATTGACGTTAGCCATCTGGGCCTCTGGTTGGTTAGCTTGGAGGCTGAGCTGCTTTGTTATTGCCTCCGCCTGGCGCACTTGTTCAATGACTTTCACCAGAGTAAGGTCCGCTGTGAGCTGGAACTGACGGGAGAGCACTTTGTCTTTTGTGCCCACTACCAGACGATCTCTGATATGTTCATCCCTCTAGTCCCCAAACTCACAGTGTTAAGACAGCTCATACAATGTCCGGATGTACATCTCCGCTGTTTCTCCTGGCTGCTGGCTACGTTGATAGAAGCACGCCCTCTCATGTATGATGTTATGGCGGAGAATAAAGTAGTCGTCGAACTTTTTCAGTACGATATCATTGTCCACTTTATCACCCTCCGCCGCGAAGTCAAACGAGCTGAATATCTTTTCAGCCTCGCTTCCCATTGCATAAATCAGCGAACTCACTTGAATCTCCCCGTCGTCTTTATCCAGCTTTGTCGCGAGCCTGAAGCGCGAAAACCGTTGTTTCCACTCCGGCCATTCAACGGGGCAGTCAAACTTGAATTCACTCGGCGGATTAAACTTCGGCATGACCGCTCGTGTTCAGATACACAGACTATTCTGACACCATGTAATGTCCGTAGACGCCTTATCTTACTGACATAAGATTAATTCAAGAATGAGCCGACTTCGTAGGTTCTTAACTGTGTAGCTTTTACTAGCGTTCGTTCAACATACAACCTTCATAACATGAGCGTCTAACTTCCTGTATACGTCACACGCACTGCACGTACACCCGTGAGTAGGTCCAGTTAAACAAGTGACAGGACCTTCAAAATAATAACATCTTTCATTCATTACAGTTAACATCACAATACTCTCTGGTAAGCAAACTGGCAAAACATCATTTCCTCATTCTGTGCCTCATGTACCTTGGTATGTTGTGTAGTCTGGTATGTTGTGCACCTTGGTATGTTGGGTAGCCTGGTATGTTGTGTGGCTTGGTACGATGTGTGGCTTGGTATGCTGTGTACCTTGGTATGTTGTGTAGCCTGGTATGTTGTGTGTCTTGGTATGTTGTGTAGCCTGGTATGTTGTGTAGCTTGGTATGTTGTGTAGCTTGGCATGTTGTGTAGCTTAGTATGGTCCATGCTGTTTCATTTAAAGAAACATTTCAGAGTGCCAACAAGTACGAGTTTAGCTGTCTTTGAACGGGCCTGAAGCTGTTTAACATGTTTCCCTCTGTAAACGATCAAAGCTCCTTTTCTGGAACCTCGATAACAAACCTCATCCGGCAGAGTGAAAGAGGCCATGTGTGCGTAAAGGATGGTAGGAAAAACTCCACGGGAGACAGGGGTGGACGGGCTGAAGGCTAACTGTGTCTGAAATGAGATGTTAAGCAGCTGAATCGGCTCGGTGCATTAATGTCGCGCTGCGGAACTTCCGGGTTTGTCTGTTTGCATAAGAACTTCCGGTACAACCGGCGCTAACGTCCTGCTGAATCATTAGTTAGCTGTTAACTTATCCGTCCGAAATCTTAATTTCGTCCGAAAAATCAATGAATCAAACAGGGCAAAAAGGGGCGTTCAAGTACCAACGCCGTGAATCAGGCTCCACTGAGCACTGTTGTGTGCCGCAGTGTGCAGCGAATTCGGCGCGTTATAACTCTCTTTTAAGTTTCCATTCATTCCCAAGTAGCTGCGAGGAAAGAGCCAAGTGGCTAGCCAAGATTCGGAGGGATGCATTTACCGTCACCAAGAGTACAGAAGTATGTAGTCGGCATTTTGAACAGGGTGATTTCGCGGTGCCAGCAACAGGCGTGTTAAGGAGGCTCAAAAAAAGAGCGGTCCCAACACTCTTGGGACAGGCTAGGTGTGTGGGACCGCCGGGAGCGTCCTGCTGTCGCCCCTCTGCCAGCTCTGGACTCCTCTGATAATGAGATGGACGTCAGCAGGACTATTGCCTGGCTGCTAATCCTGCCGCTTCGGACGATGCCCTGGCCCAAAACGAGTCAATGAAGAAACAAATAGACGTGCTCCAGAAACAACTAGAGACTGTCCAGCTACAGTCCAAATTGAGGTGATTTGCAGGTTCCGATGAGGACATTTGGTTTTACACCAGGTACAAAGATTTGTACCATTTCATTTAATCGCCCCTGCCAGATTAATTTACTCAGCTAGCTAATGTAACCGGTTATTTTCTTGCCCGGTGCGGGATTCGATAGGGGGTGTACTGCACCCCAAGGCGACATCACTAACCACTCGGTTAAAGGGTCAGACTCGTTAACTAGGGACTAACGTGTCTTATTAGTAGTTTACACTAACTAGCGCTAGCATAGTTGTCGTTACTCACCCTCGTAGTTGTCGATGTAGCTCGAAATATACATCTTAAACCCCGTTTCTTTTTTGCTCGTCTGACCCAGAGCCCTAGAAAGAGAGAGTTACGTCAATGAGGGGCCAGAACGCGAGAGGGTCACGTGGTTCATGTAGCCGCCGAATAGTTCCAAACGAAGCTTGGCGGGTCATTTAAATGAACCGCTTAGCCGCGATTTCTGCTAACTACTAACCAATATTTTCAGATTTTTACATTTATATGTAGATACAGATATATTCCCACGTGACACATATTCTATGCGCATGAGTAGGAACATTGTTATTGCGATAATGTTTGAAATTGACGAGCTGTCACGCTTTAAATTACATCGTTAATTTTATTCAAACGTGCTTGTAAAATGGTCATCATTAAAATGTCAACTGTAGCTTCTTGCCTGTAAATTAACCTTTGATTAACGCGAGACACATACCTTCGCCATAGAAATCCTATTGCCCCGGGTCGCACTGTTTGGAACTATCCGGGGCTTCCATGATCCGCCATTGCTGTTAAATAATTGGCCCATTGACGTCTACGGAGTTGACGTAACTCTCTCTCTCTTTCGAGGGCTCTGGTATGAGCTACGGAGGAAGCGCTCACGATGCGGTGTACGTCGTTGACCGTGATTTGGGGGAGGTCCTGCAAACCAAAGCCATCTCTTCTCTCAACAAACCAGACCGGAAGTTCTTGGGCAAGTACTCGTACGTCGGAAATGGAACGACGCCATCTTACGCACCCGGGCTGTTATCAAACGGTGCGACGCACCACAGCTGAGAAATGGAAGAAAAATGGAGAGAAACTAGTATTGCGTCTCTCTTAACCACACAGTACAGTGTGTGTTGGCGGATGAAGGCGCACTATGTCGTGTTTTTTACTCGGTTGAAAATGTGCAAGTCAGTAAAATAAGCCACTCTGAGGCCGCAATGAGTCTTTTCCCGCCCGCCATGTGACGTGTCGTGACGTCAGTTAGTGGACAGAAGAACCACAGCCTAATTAAGCAAGGCTGTCCGATCCTTGTTAAGACCCCATTCGAGAGACACAGTCCCGTTCTGTCAGCTGAACCACACTTCCAGCAGTAGAAATGAAATCCCACAACATTATCATAGAGGACTGTACGGACGGCGGTACAGAAGTTTGCGCGCAATGCGTGCTGGTACATGTAGGCGCTATTCACAGAGCCTTTTGGAGAACATCAATTTCTCTGTCAAGAAAGATGTAGTGGGGGTGTTGTTGTTCCAGTTGGCCGTGTTACCCGTGAACGCTGACTGCACACGCACAAAACCACCCACAACGCGCCCTTGCGTCCAGTCCACAACAGAGTCACACAACAGTTGCGCTGCGCATGCATTACAGCGTCCCTGCGGACGTCCACTTCACATGTGGCAGGTCAGTGGTGCTGCGGAGCTGCGGCTCAGTGGAGCAGCGGAGTCATGAATAAATGCGCGTCCTCAGCGGGGTGAGCGGCTCTCCGCCGTGAGCCGCCCCGCTGCCTCGTGTCAGCCGGCCCGGCAGCGCAGGGCGGCGGGGTCAGGCTCCAGCGGCCGCCAGCTCCGCCGGCGCTGCCCATAGAAGGAGCTGCAGCCGCCGCCGCCGCCGCCGCCGCCGCAGAGCTGCTTTAATCTGCTGCCTGGCATGGCGCGGGGGGATGCTGCGGCTCTGTGATCCGCACAGTTAGGACCACAAGTTTAGTTTGAGCCGCAGCCAATCTTGATAGTCTCGCATGGGACTGGCGCTGCGCACCACTGCGCCTGCGGGGAGACACACCATCTGCGGCCGGATCTGCCTCTGCATCGGTAAAATGAGCTCGTTTTGTTTTTGTTTTGGGTTTTGTTTTTTTTTTTTTTGGGGGGGGGGGGTTACAGTGGTTTTAATAAGCGACTTCCCAAATAGCACCGAGGTAAAACGTTATCTCCCCCTGCGTTTTATGTGGGATTACGCAAAGATTGTGGAAGTTGGAGCCTACAGAGGATCATTCACCGCCCCCAAAGTCTTTTATCGTCTTATTGTGAGTTTTATTTTTTATTTTAGTCGAAGGAAAGAGAACGAGTGACGGCGTCCCGGTCGCCCTCACACTTATATTCATACTTATAGTCATGCTAATATTAATACTTGTATTCATACTTATAGTCATACTAATATTCATACTTGTATTCACTTATAGTCATGCTAATATTCATACTTATAGTCATGCTAATATTAATACTTGTATTCATACATATAGTCATACTAATATTCATACTTATAGTCATGCTAATATTCATACTTGTATTCATACTTATAGTCATGCTAATATTCATACTTATAGTCATACTAATATTCATACTTGTATTCATACTTATAGTCATGCTAATATTCACACTTGTGTTCATACTTATAGTCATGCTAATATTCACACTTGTGTTCATACTTATAGTCATACTAATATTCATACTTATAGTCATACTAATATTCACACTTGTGTTCATACTTATAGTCATACTAATATTCATACTTGAGTTCATACTTATAGTCATACTAATATTCATACTTATAGTCATGCTAATATTCATACTAATATTCATACTTGTATTCATACTTATAGTCATGCAAATATTCATACTTATAGTCATACTAATATTCATACTTGTATTCATACTTATAGTCATGCTAATATTCACACTTGTGTTAATACTTATAGTCATACTAATATTCATACTTATAGTCATACTAATATTCACACTTGTGTTCATACTTATAGTCATACTATATTCATACTTGTGTTCATACTTATAGTCATACTAATATTCATACTTATAGTCAAGCTAATATTCATACTAATATTCATACTTGTATTCATACTTATAGTCATGCTAATATTTATACTTATAGTCATGCTAATATTCATATTTGTGTCATACTTATAGTCATACTAATATTCATACTTGTGTTCATACTTATAGTCATACTTGTATTCATACTAATATTCATTCAAAATTTGGGCTCTGACGAGTTTATCGGCTCCCGTTTGAAGACAGAGTAACGCACATGTAAGATGTTACACACGTGTTAACACATGTAAGACATGTAAGATGTTACACGTGTTAACACAGGTAAGATGTTACACATGAGTTAACACAGGTAAGATGTTACACATGTGTTAACACATGTAAGATGTTACACGTGTGTTAACGCAGGTAAGATGTTACACGTGTTAACGCATGTAAGATGTTACACGTGTGTTAACGCAGGTAAGATGTTACACGTGTGTTAACGCAGGTAAGATGTTACACGTGTGTTAACACAGGTAAGATGTTACACATGTGTTAACGCATGTAAGATGTTACACGTGTGTTAACGCAGGTAAGATGTTACACGTGTGTTAACGCAGGTAAGATGTTACACATGTGTTAACGCAGGTAAGATGTTACACGTGTGTTAACACAGGTATGATGTTACACGTGTTAACGCAGGTAAGATGTTACACATGTGTTAACGCAGGTAAGATGTTACACGTGTGTTAACACAGGTATGATGTTACACGTGTTAACGCAGGTAAGATGTTACACATGTGTTAACGCAGGTATGATGTTACGTTTGTGTTAATGCAGGTAAGATGTTACACGTGTTAACGCAGGTAAGATGTTACACGTTTTAATTTTCGAGTTGACGAAATAAATCCGCTGTTTGCGGGCTGCTGCTGTTCATGTAACACAAGACGGAATGACACCGTAGACGTAAAAAAAGTAACAACAACAACCCGGAGCCAAGGCGCATCCAATTCGGACCCTCTGTTTACAAGCGCGCGCACACACACACACACACACACACACACACACACACACACACACACACACACACACACACACACCGCTGGCGTTAGATGTTCGCGTCTCTGTGTGTTGTGTTCTGGTCTGGACAAACTGGTCTCGGTGTGTTGTGTTCTGGTCCAGACAAACTGGTCTCGGTGTGTTGTGTTCTGGTCCGGACAAACTGGTCTGGGGTGTGTTGTGTTCTTGTCCGGACAAACTGGTCTCGGTGTGCTGTGTTCTGGTCCGGACAAACTGGTCTCGGTGTGCTGTGTTCTGGTCCGGACAAACTGGTCTCGGTGTGTTGTGTTCTGGTCCGGACAAACTGGTCTCGGGTGTGTTGTGTTCTGGTCCGGACAAACTGGTCTCGGTGTACTGTGTTCTAGTCCAGGCAAACTGGTCTCGGTGTGTTGTGTTCTGGTCCGGACAAACTGGTCTCGGTGTACTGTGTTCTAGTCCAGGCAAACTGGTCTCGGTGTGTTGTGTTCTGGTCCGGACCAACTGGTCGCACATCAGCCGCGAAGCGACGCGGGCGGCGCGTGAAGTTTAGAGGGGTTGGCTGGCTCGCGGAAGCATGCCGCGGTGCAGCGTCGTGGAGTCAGGACAGAACCCAAGACGCAGCACTGATGTGTCGCCGCCGTGTGAGGATTATATTCCTAAAACTGCATCAACATTCTGACCTCCATGCGCACGTCCGAGACCGGAGGGCTGCTGGCGTCCTGCAGAGGTAAACCCGCCGCTTTACTACCCTGCCAAGTACTTTACTGTGAAATGAAATGAGAGCATAGCCTGTACGTGTAGCACCGGTGTTGTGTACTGCTGAGAACTTGTGGCCGGTCTGTCCTGAAGCCCCGTCACCTTCTGAAGCCCCGTCACCTTCTGCAGTAAATGTCCCTTCGATTACTAGAACGACCGGGATGTAACTCTTACCTAAAACGACCAGGGGCGGTCAAAATGACGGCCGGTTTTTAAATTCTATATTGTGTCAGGATAAATACCCACTGAGATATTGATGCATTACATATGTTAGTATGTCTGTTAGGAAACTAACTGACACCAAAATTAACATTTTAACAACTATAATACTATTTTTGAACTTCAGAAAGACATGTTGGAACTTGAATAGCAAAACTGAAAAAGTGAAAATATTACCTGAAAAACAAAACGGAAAACACATGTTAATCTAACAAACGTAACAAGGCCTATAAAACGTGACATGTAAAAAAACAAAAAACGAAAATAAATATTGAAACAGTCCCAAACAACGACCGGGAATTAAAACTACTGGAACGACCGTAGGCGGTCAAAATGACCGCCGGTGTTTAAACTCTATATTGTGTCAAGATAAATACCCAGTTGAGATATTAATGCATTACATATGTTAGTATGTCTGTTATGAAACTAACTGACACCAAAATTAAAATTTTAACAACTTTAATACTATTTTTAAACAATTTAAGATGGCGGCTGTCCAGCGCCTGTAACTACTGCAGCGCCTCGGTGGTAGTCATGGTGCATCTGTAACGTCGTCCGTAACCAGACTGTACATGTTGGACATCATCACACATCAAGTTTAGACTATTTCTCTGCACTGGAGGGCGCTAGTGTGTTTTAGGACAGAGCAACGAACTTCACCAAGGAAATGACGCCACCAATACACGTCATAAATACTGACACACCATCACGAGCGGTCATTTTGACCGCTCATGGTCGTTTTAGGTAGATCTTATAACTTTTTGTGCAATTGATCTAAAACTCATTTTAAATGCAAATATATGCAATTTCAGGGAGCGGGGGGGTCTGTATCTTTTTTTTTCTTTTCACAAAGTTATTAAACTGTAAAGCCACAACGGTCATAATGACGGTCTTGGTCGTGCTAGTTTTCATCTGCAGCCTTTCACTCAAACCGAGGCTGAATGTCTCTTCTTCCTGCTGTTCTGTTACAGTCTGTTGATGTCTCAACACCAGTTAGATTTATTTTCTAAAGTAACGTTTGCATCAACATCTCATTTACAATCTCAACACGCAAATCAGTCCCTTTTCCATGGCACCTCCCTGAAGTACTGGCATGTGAAAACTACTGACACCCTACTTGATACAGTGATGTCATAAAATGATGATCATTTTACTTGCCTCTTATTTCATTAGTCTTTCATTAGTCTATAAATACACGAGTACCAGTGATGGCTTCACTTCCAGCTGCGGAGTCGCTGGAGCTTGTCCTCGTGTCTCTGATTAGATCCATTTAGTTAAACACAACACCACTTTTCCTATTTATTATTTAATTATTATCTATCTATTTATTTATCTATTCATTTCCTTTCAGTCTGCTTCATCTTCTCCATATCCACTTCTTCAGCAGCACCGGTCCCTTCTGCTTACTGTTGTTTCAATGCTACCAGTTTTCCATGATGGCCTAGAAGAAATGTGTTTTAATACTGCTAGTTTTCCATGATGACCTAGAAGAAAGGAGTCTTAATGCTACTAGTTTTCCATGACAGCCTAGAAGAAAGGAGTCTTAATACTACTAGTTTTCCATGACGGCCTAGAAGAAATGAGTCTTAATACTACCAGTTTTCCATGACGGCCTAGAAGAAATTTGTTTTAATACTACTAGTTTTCCATGATGGCCTAGAAGAAATTTGTTTTAATACTACTAGTTTTCCATGACCGCCTAGAAGAAATGAATCTTAATACAACTAGTTTTCCATAACGGCCTAGAAGAAAGGAGTCTTAATACTACTAGTTTTCCATGACGGCCTAGAAGAAAGGAGTCTTAATACTACTAGTTTTCCATGACGGCCCAGAAGAAATTTGTTTTAATACTACTAGTTTTCCATGGTGGCCTAGAAGAAAGGAGTCTTAATACTACTAGTTTTCCATGACGGCCTAGAAGAAATGTGTTTTAATACTACTAGTTTTCCATGACGGCCTAGAAGAAAGGAGTCTTAATACTACTAGTTTTCCATGACAGCCTAGAAGAAATGAGTCTTAATACTACCAGTTTTCCATGATGGCCTAGAAGAAATGTGTTTTAATACTACTAGTTTTCCATGACGGCCTAGAAGAAAGGAGTCTTAATACTACTAGTTTTCCATGACGGCCTAGAAGAAAGGAGTCTTAATACTACCAGTTTTCCATGATGGCCTAGAAGAGAGGAGTCTTAATACTACTAGTTTTCCATGGTGGCCTAGAAGAAAGGAGTCTTAATACTACTAGTTTTCCATGACGGCCTAGAAGAAATGTGTTTTAATACTACTAGCTTTCCATGACGGCCTAGAAGAAATGTGTTTTAATACTACTAGTTTTCCATGACGGCCTAGAAGAAATGTCTTTTAATACTACTAGTTTTACATGACGGCCTAGAAGAAAGGAGTCTTAATACTACTAGTTTTCCATGACGAACCTAGAAGAAAGGAGTCTTAATACTACTAGTTTTCCATGACGGCCCAGAAGAAATGAGCCTTAATACTACTAGTTTTCCATGACGGCCTAGAAGAAATGTGTTTTAATACTACTAGTTTTCCATGACAGCCTAGAAGAAATGTGTTTTAATACTACTAGCTTTCCATGACGGCCTAGAAGAAATGTGTTTTAATACTACTAGTTTTCCATGACGGCCTAGAAGAAATGTCTTTTAATACTACTAGTTTTACATGACGGCCTAGAAGAAAGGAGTCTTAATACTACTAGTTTTCCATGACGGCCTAGAAGAAATGTGTTTTAATACTACTAGTTTTCCATGACAGCCTAGAAGAAAGGAGTGTTAATACTACTAGTTTTCCATGACAGCCTAAAGAAATGTCTTTTAATACTACTAGTTTTCCACAACGGCCTAGAAGAAAGGAGTTTTAATACTACTAGTTTTCCATGACAGCCTAAAGAAATGTGTTTTAATACTACTAGTTTTCCACGACGGCCTAGAAGAAATGTGTTTTTATACTACTAGTTTTCCATGGTGGCCTAGAAGAAAGGAGTTTTTATACTACTAGTTTTCTATGATGGCCTAGAAGAAAGGAGTTTTAAACTAGAAACCAACAAACAAATGACGAGTGAAGGTTTTATTCGTCTGCAACAGAAACCACAATCAAATCCAAAAATAACATGATGTACCACATGCAAGCATGAAACAGGTGGAAATAGAGTTGTGGGCTGGTATTTATTTACTAAACTGGTAAGTGTTACAAAGCACCCCGGACTTATCACCCTGGCAAACTGTCTTTTCACAAGTAGCTTTGTCAGGAAAATGTTATTTATTTTCTGATGTGTAACCATATGTGAGAACAATCAGAACACTGCAGCTTCCTGCTGGACAAATACTAACAAATCCAGCAAGGTCTTCCTCGTGACTCCTGGAGCAAACACTACACAGTGTCATGATGATGATGATGATGATGATGATGGCCTGTAGTCTGCTGACACCCAGCACTAATACTCTGCAAAGCCTTGGTAAAATACAAAATACTCCCAGACTGCTGCTATGGTTGATGCAGCGGCGATGCTCGGTAGGAACCCCAGTAACACAGAAGTAGAAAATGGTCTGCAGGGGCCGCTATAAAACATGTCCCCAGTGAACACAAATGAATATGTACATTTCTCAATCAAAGGAAGCCTCGTGGAGAAAAAATAAATCCATGAGGGTGCAACTAATAAAGTAAGAGCTTGAAAAAGAGGATACCACCTGTCCACAGGTCAAAGTGTCAGGTGGATTACCAAAGTGTCTGTGTACATAGACATACCACCCACAAACACACACTTGTCTGATGGCTGGGTGGTGTCCATCTGTATTGTCTGATGGCTGGGTGGTATCCCTCTGTGTTGTCTGATGGCTGGGTGGTATCCATCTGTATTGTCTGATGGCTGGGTGGTATCCCTCTGTGTTGTCTGATGGGTGGGTGGTATTCATATGTATTGTCTGATGGCTGGGTGGTATCCCTCTGTGTTGTCTGATGGCTGGGTGGTATCCATCTGTATTGTCTGATGGCTGGGTGGTATCCCTCTGTGTTGTCTGATGGGTGGGTGGTATTCATATGTATTGTCTGATGGCTGGGTGGTGGTATCCATCTGTATTGTCTGATGGCTGGGTGGTGGTATCCATCTGTATTGTCTGATGGCTGGGTGGTGGTATCCATCTGTATTGTCTGATGGCTGGGTGGTGGTATCCCTCTGTATTGTCTGATGACTGGGTGGTGGTATCCCTCTGTATTGTCTGATGGCTGGGTGGTGGTATCCATCTGTATGGTCTGATGGCTGTGTGGTGATATCCATCTGTATTGTCTGATGGCTAGGTGGTGGTATCCATCTGTATTGTCTGATGGCTAGGTGGTGGTATCCATCTGTATTTTCTGATGGCTGGGTGGTGGTGTCCCTCTCTGTATTGTCTGATGGCTGGGTGGTGGTATCCATGTGACAGACGTACTTTTCCTTCTTTAAACCCCACTTGTCACGTGCTAGTCTCCCCTATCCACTGGTTTGAGGCTCTCCTAAATCAGGTACGTTGTCCATACCCTCTGGTCCAGTGTTATAAAGCACCATGCAGAATGAGGTTTGCACAGTTTTCTTAGCAGAAGAAGCTGATGCATGTCCAGGAGACAGCGATGCCTCAGAGACAGCGATGTCCCAGAGACAGCGATGTCCCAGAGACAACAATGTCCCAGAGACAGCGATGTCCCAGAGACAGCAATGTCCCAGAGACAACAATGTCCCAGAGACAGGCGATGTCCCAGAGACAGCAATGTAAGGGACATGATGTGTTCAGTCAGCTACACAGCTGCACCATCTGTTCTTATACACCACAATTGATGTACATTACTATTTTACCGGCTGTGAAGCCAGCCCTGCTTCTTCTGCTTCAGTCTCCACCCTTGCCCATCCATAAAGGCCACGCCATACTTCAACCGAACCTCTGTTCAGCTTCAGTAACGCTCCAGTGGATGTGTAGCTAGAACCCATCTGATGTAGCTAGAACTCATCTGATGCTTGAAAGCGCATCCAACTGTTCTGCACGCTGTCCCCCTATATCAGCCACCGAGTGCCCTGTGATAAACTCATGGTGTCCCTCACCTTGTATTTTGGGAATGTGAAGCTGGCTCTATTCCCAGCAAGCCCACGTTGCCGTGTTGTAGCAAAGAGGCTACAGACGTTGTTCTCTGCAGCGCTGCTGCTAACACTGCGTTAATATTTCCAAGACTGTCAGTGAGCTTTACTTCTTCCATTCTGTTCAATAAGACTAGTGGTTTCAATTTCCACCAATGACGTGTGCCCAGGGTAGAGGCACTGCCTACCCTGCCTTGTCTGCAGGTCTCTGTCTGTAGGTCTCTGTCTGTAGCTCTCTGTTTGTAGGTCTCTTGACTGTAGCTCTCTGTTTGTAGGTATTTTGTATGTAGCTCTCTGTCTGTAGGTTTCTGTCTGTAGCTCTCTGTCTGAAGCTCTGCCTGTTGGTCTCTGTCTGTAGGTCTCTGTTTGTAGCTTTGTCTGTAGGTCTCTATCTGCAAGTCTCTTGTCTGCAGGTCCCTGTCTGTAGGTCTCTTGTCTGTAGCTTTCCATCTATAGCTCTCTGTCTGTAGGCATCCTGCCTGTAGCTTTCTGTCTGTAGGTCTCTGTCTGTAGGTCTATCTGTAGGTCTCTTGTCTGTAGATCTGTCTGTATATCTGTCTGTAGGTTGCTTGTCTGTAGGTCTCTGTTTGCAGGTCTCTGTCTGTAGGTCTCTGTCTGTAAGTCTCTTGTCTGTAGCTCTCCATCTGTAGCATTCTGTCTGTAGGTCTCTGTCTGTAGCTCTCTGTTGGTTTCTGTCTGTAGATCTCTTGTCTGTAGCTCTCTGTCTGTAGGTCTCCTTCTGTGGGTCTCTGTCTGCAGGTCCCTGTTTGTAGCTTTGTCTGTAAGTCACTGTCTGTAGGTCTCTTATCTGTAGGTCTCTGTCTGTAGGTCTGTCTGTAGGTCTCTGTCTGTAGGTCTCTGCCTTGGACTTTGATATACAGTGTTCAGAATTTGCGTGATTTCTGTGGGTGCTACAGTGTTCTGGTTTTGCACCGTGGAAACGTATTTTAAGTAATTCAGAACGTTTTGAATATTCTTGTCATTAACATGTGGATGATTATTTGTGACTGTTTGCCAGTTTTAGGGAATAAGTCTACCGCCTTCAGTTATACCGTCTGTGTCGCTACACAGGACAAACTCTATACCGTCTCTGTCGCTACACAGGACAAACTCTATACCGTCTCTGTCGCTACACAGGACAAACTCTACACCGTCTCTGTCGCTACACAGGACAAACTCTATACAGTCTGTGTCGCTACACAGAACAAACTCTATACCGTCTGTGTCGCTACACAGGACAAACTCTCACCTTGGTGGCTGCTGGATGGAAAGAGGAAGTGGCTTGACTCACAGCTGCCAGGGTATGTTGTATTACGTGCTGCTCTTGATCAGAGTCTCCACACTTTTCCTCTCTTCCCAGATGTCATACAGACTTGTAGGCACTTCACAAATACATACATAAATAAATGTGTCTGGTTACGGTATCTTTTATAGGCTATTGGAACATCTCTGTCGAGGTTGGTCTGCACCTGAGAAGCAGCTTCCTTACAGCAGTCAGCAGTCAGAACGTTCCAGCTCCCATGTCAGCTTGTAGACAGACTCCATTGTGGTCCTTAACTTTTTGTAGTCCAGCTCTCAAGGAGACTGGCAGTGCATGCATGGCTTGGCAGAGATACGGGATCTCACAGACTGGCTGCCTCAGGTTCAGTTGAAGCCTCAGAGCTTTTGTATTCAACAGTTAGTACTGTACTGTCCTCTGCTGAAGGTATGTTGCAACAAGTGTTCTTAGTAGTGGACAGAAAAGCCTTCACCAGGACCAAAAGGAGGTTTTAGCTAGTAGAAGTGACCACTAACCCCCCCCCCCAGGAACCAGCAGGAGCAGACATTTTATCCTCAAGCGGGTACAGAAGAAATTATTCTCAAATAATATTTTCAGCCTCAGGGCAAGTTGCTGGCAAGAAGCAGTTGACTCCTGACACTAATCCCCAAATTCCATCCACGTCAATTAATGAATATGAGGCGTTTCCTGCAACACAGCGCAGGTCTGAGCTGAGACGCTCTGCACCCTGCAACGCCTGGCTGACCATCCCGTAGTGTGGCTAATCAAACCAGATTTTAATATCACATGACATCATCCAGGGTCTAAAAAAGTATTTCCTAAAAGCTGCTGAAAATGTGTTTTTTTTTCATGGTTGAGAAGGCATCAAGTGCTTCCAGTGAGAGTGCAAAGACAGCCACAGGAGGCAATAGACCCCCAAGATGGCTGACCATACTGCCTTTTGTGATAGTAGATCTAGAAAATGTATACCATAACACTAATAATTGTCTTTATTTATATAGATACTTTATTGATAAGTATGTTTATTTATTTATATCACACTTTTCAAAGTGCATCACAAGGAATGGTAAAAGGAATTGAAGGGAATTAAAGCAACTGAAAGACAAAAAGCAATCACAAGCATGAAAAATTATCAGAGGATATTAAAAGCCTTATGGTAAAAGTATGTACGGTAAAAGATGGTGCAGACTTTACCAAGCAGGCAGGTCACTCCAGAGCCATGGTGCCCTTACAGCAAAAGCCCGGTCACTTTTAGTCTTTAACTGGGTCACAGGGGTACTCCGGGGATTCCTGCCTGAGGACCTCGGGCTACATGTAGGCCCATGGGGAGTAAAGGGTTCAGAGAGGTGACTAGGTGCCAGGCCACGCAGAACTTTAAAAGTAATCAATAAGATCCTAAAATCAATTCTAAAACAAACTGGCAACCATGAAGAAACGCTAACGCTGGGGTGATATGATCCCTAGTCTTACTGCTAGTCTCACTGCTAGTCTCACTGCTAGTCTTACTGCTAGCTGAAAGCCTTGTTGCAGCACTCTGAACACACTGGAGTCGTTCTGTCTCTCTTTGGTTGAGGTGCTTTGGTTGGAAACGAGCGTTAGTCAAGTCCAGATGGAATGAATGCATGTATACTCCTCTGTGTATTACCTGAATGAAGGACAGGTCTAATTCTTGCAATGTTTCTTAAATTGAAAAAAAAAAACCTAGACTGAGCAAGCTTTTTTGTGTGCTGCACAAAATTCAGACTTGGTTCAAACATGACTCCTACATCCCGTCAGGTGGGTGAGATGTATTGACTTGGTGGACTAAAGGCAGGCTGAAGAAGGATTTTTTTCACATGTATAGTTCTTTTAAAAAGAAACCAAACTCAGTTCCTTTTAAGTGAATCAATAATGAACCAGCAGCAAGTGGACTTGAAAGAGGACTGCTCTCTTTCTGGTCCACTTCCGCACCAATGGCATAACCCTGATCTGTCCATCAGTAAAACAAAGCAGCATTGTCTAGTCTGGACAACACACACACACACACACACACACACACACACACATACACACACACACACACACACACACACACACACACACACACACACAGATAGACAGATAGATAGATAGATCCTGAGGGAAGATAAAGAACAACAACTGGCCAAACCATACTCCTTTTACCAGAACCTTTTTCAACTTGTCCATCAGTGTCAAGTGAACAAATCCACCATTACATCTCTCATACAACTACTGCAACATTCAGCCTTGACACACATTTTCTCAACTCGAGGGTGGGAAAATCCAAAGTATACAAAACCCTCACTGCCACAGATACTACTATGATCTCCCACGCAAGACACTGTTGTCTGACATCCGATAACAGGTCTCCTGAACTCTGGTCTGTTATCCTGTGCAATGCATCTAACAGCAGCTAGAGCCTCCACAGCTAGATCCTCCACAGCTAGATCCTCCACAGCTAGAGCCTTCACAGCTAGAGCCTCCACAGCTAGATCCTCCACAGCTAGAGCCTCCACAGCTAGATCCTCCACAGCTAGAGCCTTCACAGCTAGATCCTCCACAGCTAAATCCTCCACAGTTAGATCCTCCACAGCTGTCGTCTTAAGATCTCTTCATTCCAAATGTCAAGCAACTCAGTTGTTTCATTCTCAAACCAAATAATACCACAACCACCTACAGCAGCCATCCTTTTTTCAGATTACTCATCTGTTTATTTATTTACTTATCTATTTAGTGGAACACAATTTTAGAAAACAAATGTGGTATACAATTATTAACATATATTGACATATTCTGAAACAGAGCATATCAGTACACCAAGAAATACATACAGATGAATGAAATGAAATAAAAAAGACAAATTAAAATGATAGGGGTTTACAATAGCTATTTTACAGCTTTCATATTTTTGTTACAAGGAGGAACAATGCAGATTCTGTCCAGCCGTGGAAGAGCGGACCAATTCTTTACCCTTGTGGAAGTGCTGAGGGGGGCATGGGAGTTTGATCAGCCAGTCTACATGTGTTTGTGGACTTGGAGAAGGCTTACGACCATGTACCCCAGGGCACTCTGTGGGAGGTACTGCAGGAGTATGGGGTACCGGGGCAGTTGCTACAAGCCATCCGGTCCTTGTATAACCAAAGTGAGAGCTGTGTTCGCATTCTCGGCACAAAGTCAAACACGTTTTCGGTGGGTGTGGGACTCCGCCAAGGTTGTCTCTTGTCTCCGATTCTGTTTGTGATATTCATGGACAGGATCTCAAGGTGCAGCCAAGGTGAGGAGTGTGTCTGTTTTGGGAACCTCAGAACTGCATCTCAGCTCTTCGCAGATGATGTGGTTTGCTTGGCTTCATCAGAATGTGACCTCCAGCATGCACTGGGGCGGTTTGCAGCTGAGTGTGAAATGGCCGGGATGAGAGTCAGCACCTCCAAGTCTGAGGCCATGGTTCTCTACCGGAAAATGGTGGATTGCTCCCTCCAGGTTGGGGATGAGTTGTTGCCTCAAGTGAGGGAGTTCAAGTATCTCGGGGTCTTGTTCACGAGTGATGGTAGGATGGAGCGGGAGATTGACAGGCGGATTGGTGCAGCATCAGCAGTAATGCGGGCGTTGTACCGGACCGTTGTGGTGAAGAGGGAGCTGAGCTGGAAGGCAAAGCTCTCAATTTACCAGTCAGTCTTTGTTCCAACCCTCACCTATGGTCATGAGCTTTGGGTAGTGACCGAAAGGGTGAGATCGCGGATACAAGTGGCTGAAATTAGTTTCCTCCGTAGTGTGTCTGGGCTCAGCCTTAGAGATAGGGTGAGGAGCTCGGACATCCAGAGGGATCTCGGAGTAGAGCCGCTGCTCCTTCGCATCGAAAGGAGCCAGCTGAGGCAGTTCAGATTAATCTTGGAATTGAACCTTGAGGCACACCACATGTAACCAAAGGCTGTGTGGAGACAAACCCATCCACAGATACAAGAAAGTGTATATGTATAGAATATTGAAGAGTTGAATATAATTTTCAATAGAATTAGGATATCTATGAATATAATTATGATAACTATACTGTGACTATAATTGCACATGTCCAAAGACATGCAGGTCAGGTGACTTGGCCGCACTAAAAATTGTCCCTAGGTGTGAATGTGTATGTGTATGTTGACCCTATGTGATGGCCTGATGGCCTGTGTCCCCCCGCCTGCTGCCCAGTGACTGCTGGGATAGGCTCCAGCATCCCCGTGACCCTGAGTAAGGGTAAACGGCTTGGATGATGAATGGATGGATGGATGGAACTACTCTGTGTTTTCTTGACATATCTACATAGACCATTGTTATCTTATTGTTTCACTTTGCCACCCACACATTTCTAGTGCCCTGATGTACTTTTTTATTTTGTTTTGTATAATTTAGTGCATTGCTACATATTGGTGTCCTGTTTTCCTGTAGGGATGTGTTATGCCTTCTTAATGTACATAATATACATAGCCCCTTCTGGCTGCTGGGTGATGACTGGTTATGGCACTTTCTACCTGTAAACTATGTGATGTGTCAGTCTTTGATTGGTTATTGGGCTGATATGCTTGCTTGTGATTTGTTGTTCTTTCAGTTGTGTGTGTTCTTTCTTGGGGCCATCGTTTGCCCTGAGGATGTCCTTTTTAGATGGGATGTGTTGGCTCACAGCCGTATATATCATCAAGGCTGTTTGATTCCCTTTCCAGCTGCTTCCCTCCTCAGTTTTCAGAGGGTCTAGGTCTGTGTGGATACAGCTTTGGTTACTGCCAAATTTCTATTTAATCTAACCAATATCCTACCATTTTCTACACAGTAAACCTTTTTTTCCACGTTTTTGTTTTGGCAGGAAACATGCTGGTAAGGACCTAGCATGGCAGAAGTGGTTGCCCCAATG
Source organism: Lampris incognitus (assembly GCF_029633865.1). Lineage (NCBI taxonomy): Eukaryota > Metazoa > Chordata > Actinopteri > Lampriformes > Lampridae > Lampris > Lampris incognitus. Next base: position 56,140,051 of record NC_079213.1, read on the forward strand.
ATAAATGCCGCATAAAAGCAAGTATCACTCAGCCGTTATGAGGGGCAACATTTATGCTTTTGTTCTCACATTTGGGGGGAAAGGCTTATTACAATCAATCTACCGTTACCTCTATCTCATATGGGGGCATTGAGACCCACGTGACGTAGGCAACACGCAGGAAGGTCAGCACGTTAGACCGATAAAGGATGACAGCAGTAGAAAGGCAGCACGCTGGCAGCGACAGCTAGCTGACCTCACTGGGGAGGGAGCTCACTGGGGAGGGAGCTCACTGGGGAGGGAGCTCATGGGACATGTGGGCTTTGCCAGGTGAGATTCACTTGAGTAACTTCAGCTTGGTTATATAAAAGTGGTTTGCTGCCACCACAATCAAGCTAATCTGTGCCAGGTTTGAAATGTGATGTAAGGCGCGTGCCCCAAACACTCAAAAGCAGACCGACTGAAGGAGCACAGAAACCAGTTTACAGTAGATTACAGATTACAGCAGCACTCCTGAGAACCGAGCAACAAGCTTATAACAAGTTTAGCCAAGCTTATAACTTGCTAGAAAGGGATTGTTGTGGTGATGATTAACAAGGAGGCTTCCAGGATTAGATTAGAGTACATTAGAGTAGACTGGAGTAGATTAGAGTAGATTCAATTTTATTGTCACTGCCCAGAGTACAAGTACTAAGACAATCAAATGCAGGCGTCTAACCAGAAAGGGCAAGCTAGTATAATGATGTTTTGCTGTATAATGTGTGTTTTGCTGACGTGTTACTTTTTACATGAAAAATATGTTGGACACGGGGATCGTCAGTTAGAATCCCTGTGTTACCTCTGGCTTGGTCGGCCGTCCCTACAGACTCAATTACCTGTATCTGCAGGTGGGAAGCCGGATGTGGGTATGTGTCCTGGCCGCTGCACTAGCGCCTCCTCTGGTTAGTCAGGCGCCTGTTTGGGGGTCAGGGGGAGAACTGGGGGAATAGCGTGATCCTCCCACGCGCTACGCCCCCTGGTGAAACTCCTCACTGTCAGGTGAAAAGAAGCAGCTGGCTGTATGGGAGGAGGCATGTGGTAGTCTGTAGCCCTCACCAGATCAGCAGAGGGGGTGGAGCAGCAACTGGGACGGCTCGGAGGTGTGGGGTAATTGGACAAGTAAAATTGGGGAGAAAAAGGGGGGAAAATCTCCCCCCCCCCCAAAAAAGCCAAATTTCTGGAATAGGCTCCTGGTTCAGACCAGATTTGGCGTGAAGCACAAACTACTGTCGCAACATCGGGGGCATTTCCCCAAGCACGTGTTATGTTGTGGTTTACCCTGAAGTTTAGCAGGCTTACTGAAATAAGCCTGGTTTAAGGGCTAAACTCGGGTTAATTAAATACCCATTTGGTAGACTTGTGAAAAGCTGGGGTGGGCTGTTCTACTACAACATTACCACCTTCAGTCTAACCTACACCACCATCACTGTCCTCTACAGCTACACCCCTTTTGATACATGGACACCTCCATCACTGACACGTTAGCCAGGGGGGTTCTCTTCAGCTTCTACCCAGACTTGGAAGAGGCCTCAGCCAACCACAGGGGCCGTATGGCACAACTCAAACAGCGGTCTTCTTTAGTCTTCTGTTGTGTTTCACTGGACTGTTTTCAACTGTCGAGCTGTCTGATGGTTGTGTTGTTCGGTTGAAATCCTTTACAATACAAAGACAGGGAAAAAAGCAATGCTGCCATTACTGCTAATTCCCTTCCACTTGTACAGAAAATAAGTCATGTAGGTTTTATTTGTCCCCAGAGTGGCAATTGTTGTGTGGCAGAGGCAACATTTAAACACCCAAACAGTCCACAGAACACATAAGGCAAATGCATACCCCATGTGGTGAGGATAATGTATGGACCATGTAGTTTGAATCCAGCCATCTGGCTCTCGACTAGCATGCCTCCGCAGCTCAGGCCATCTGCCTCTCTGCCCCATGGTTTGTCTGCGCAGTTCTGATCAGGAGCAGCAGCAGGTTGTGCAGATGCAGTACCAGCAGTACCATAGACAGGTAAAGGTAATAATGCAGTATTGACTACACACCTGGTCTTTGACCCCTGCCTTGTATGGTGTTGTCCGACTCGGTTCTGCCCTTTGCCCTGCGCCATATGCATGCCAGCCTACCCCTGGAAGAAAGGTGTGGTTCACCAAGGGCCAACGTGTCTGCAGAAGCACAAAGGTAAAAAAAATTTTTTTTGAAAGATTAAAATGATGAAAGAAAGTGTTGTACTTTGGTAGGCTTGTTTTACTGCTGCTGGATCTTTGCAGCTGTGTACCACGTTGGGTGTCAGAATTACAATCCCTTAACTGTATTTGGAGATTACTTCATCGTACTACATAACATACCCAATGTTAAAGTTCTAATACATGTATTTGTATTCTGATACCCTGTATGCATTTTACTCACATTTAATACTCGTTTAGTTAGTCTCCCGCTTCCGGTGTGGGAAGATGGCGGCGAGAATTCACATTTGCGGTGGCCTCACCCGGTACCGTCCTTGCAGTGTCTTTGTCCACGTCTGTGTCTAAGTGTTGTCTTCGTTTGTTAGCCGGGAGAGCTGGCGCTGGATCGGCTGGGAGAGCGGGGCAGGCTAAGCTAACTGCTAGCCCATGCAGACCGGCGGTTCCAATACCACCGAGGGCGGTCTGGCGACGGCCTCACTTGGCGTTGACTGTGGGGTTTTTGGCATGGTCGTGAGGAGTGCGGGGAGGTGTGTCGAGGGTTTCTGGCTGGGAGAGCTTGGTCTGCTGCACATGGTGGGCCCAGGGACCACGGCCCTGCCTGGAGCTGCACCTAAGGAGGAAATGCGGAGGCCAATCTGACAGCAAGTGGAAGCGGGGCAGGCTAAGCTAACTGCTAGCCCATGCAGACCGGCGGTTCCGACAGTCATCCTGGCTGTTCATAAAGTTCATCCACTTCATTCCCTTGGACAGTGAATTTTTTTGTTTAGCTTGGGTATGTGTGTGAGTGTGAGTATGTGTTAGTTTGGGTATGTGTGTTAGTTTGGGTATGTGTGTTAGTGTGGATGTGTGTGTTAGTGTGGGTGTGTGTGTTAGTATGGGTATGTGTGTTAGTGTGGGTGTGTGTGTTAGTGTGGGTATGTGTGTTAGTGTTTGTGTGTGTGTGTGTTAGTATGGGTATGTGTGTTAGTGTGGGTGTGTGTGTTAGTGTGGGTATGTGTGTTAGTGTGGGTGTGTGTGTTAGTGTGGGTATGTGTGTTAGTGTGTGTGTGTGTGTTAGTATGGGTATGTGTGTTAGTGTGGGTATGTGTGTTAGTGTGGGTGTGTGTTAGTTTGGGTATGTGTGTTAGTGTGAGTATGTGTTAGTTTGGATATGTGTGTTAGTTTGGGTATTGTGTTAGTGTGAGTATGTGTTAGTTTGGGTGTGTGTGTTAGTGTGGGTGTGTGTGTTAGTGTGGGTGTGTGTGTTAGTGTGGGTATGTGTGTTAGTGTGGGTGTGTGTGTTAGTATGGGTATGTGTGTTAGTGTGGGTGTGTGTGTTAGTGTGGGTGGTGTGTGTTAGTGTGGGTGTGTGTGTTAGTGTGGGTGTGTGTGTTAGTGTGGCTATGTGTGTTAGTGTGGGTATGTGTGTTAGTGTGTATCTATGTGTTAGTGTGGATATGTGTGTTAATTTGGATATGTGTGTTAGTGTGGATATATGTGTTAGTGTGGATATGTGTGTTAGTTTGGATTTGTGTGTTAGTTTGGATTTGTGTGTTAGTTTGGATTAGTGTGTTAGTGTGGATATGTGTGTTAGTGTGGATATGTGTGTTAGTGTGGGTGTGTGTGTTAGTATGGGTGTGTGTGTTAGTGTGGGTGTGTGTGTTAGTGTGGCTATGTGTGTTAGTGTGGGCGTATGTGTTAGTATGGGTATGTGTGTTAGTGTGGATGTGTGTGTTATGATGGGTGTGTGTTAGTGTCGGTGTGTGTGTTAGTATGGGTATGTGTGTTAGTATGGGTATGTGTGTTAGTGTGGGTGTGTGTGTTAGTATGGGTATGTGTGTTAGTGTGGGTATGTGTGTTAGTGTGGGTGTGTGTGTTAGTGTGGGTATGTGTGTTAGTGTGTATCTATGTGTTAGTGTGGATATGTGTGTTAATTTGGATATGTGTGTTAGTGTGGATATGTGTGTTAGTTTGGATATATCTGTTAGTGTGGATATGTGTGTTAGTATGGATATATGTGTTAGTGTGGATATGTGTGTTAGTGTGGATATGTGTGTTAGTGTGGGTATATCTGTTAGTGTGGATATGTGTGTTAGTGTGGATATGTGTGTTAGTTTGGATTTGTGTGTTAGTGTGGATATGTGTGTTAGTGTGGATATGTGTGTTAGTTTGGATTTGTGTGTTAGTTTGGATTTGTGTGTTAGTGTGGATATGTGTGTTACTGTGGATATGTGTGTTACTGTGGATATGTGTGTTAGTGTGGGTGTGTGTATGTGTGTTAGTGTGGGTGTGTGTATGTGTGTTAGTGTGGGTGTGTGTGTTAGTGTGGATATGTGTGTTAGTGTGGGTGTGTGTGTTAGTGTGGGCGTGTGTGTTCTTGTAGTTTTTGGGTGTATGTTGTGTTTGTGTTGCACTGCTGTGTTCCTGGTTCCTGATATGGGTAACCCCTCAGCTGCTCCACCCACTGAGCTAAACAAGGGTGTTGTTTAAGTGGTACAACACTGTGTAGGCTCCTCATGATTCCTCGTCATGATTCCTCCTCATGAGTCCTCCTCGTGAGTCCGTGATTCCTCCTCATGAGTCCTCCTCATGGTTCCTCCTCATGAGTCCTCGTCATAATCCCTCATTAAATCACTTTTACCGTCATCTCAAGTACAATAAGTGAACTGGACACAACCAGGAAAGCTGAGTAGAACTGGATGTGACCGGCGGTCAGAAGTGGGCGCTGGTAGCCAGGTGTTCTCTGGTTCAAAACCTGGACCCGTTTGCGAAGTCTGGGTGGGGAAAGTAAATGAAAAACACAGACGTTACATACATTCTACCACGTTATTATGGGGGTGGTTTTTAATGGGCGACAATACAGCTACATGGCCACACTGGTCAGCTAATTATTGTAAATGTACACAGGTCTATACATGTAAGGCAGAAAGCAAGTTTCTGCTAAAAAGGAGTACCCATGTTCAGTGATCCCCTCCCTGGAAGTAACGTCTAACTGTGTGGGAGTAGATCCAACATGTACTGGGGGGGGGGGGGACGTAATGAGAGAAACAAGCGGTAAAGTAACAGTTAAACATGTTTTGTTTCTGCAGGGGGAAAAATATGGTGGTGGCAGGAGGTGTCAGCAACCCACCATCACCTGAACAGCTGGAAGGTGAGCATACACTGGGCAACAAGTTAAATGCAACACTTGTTTTTGCCTCCATGTTTCATGAGTTGAAGTAAATGACCCAGAGTTTTCCCATGTGCTCTGCAAGCTCAGTTCTCTGAGTGTGCACACACATTTCTACATATTTCTACACATTTCTACACATTTCTACATATTTCTACACATTTCTACATATTTCATCTGTTTCCAACATAATCCACCTGTCTGAGACACCAGCATGCCGATTGAACAGCGTGATCATCACACAGGTGTGTTGTGACGCAGAGAATAAAAGGACACTCTAAAATGTGCAGTTTTTGCTGCACAACATCATGCCGAGACGCCTCACACGTTGAGCCGTTGTGCAGTTGGAATGCTGATTGCAGGAATGTCCACGAGAGCTGTTGCCAGGAAGTTGAATGTCCATTTCTCTACTATAAGTCACCTTCAGAGTCTTCTCAAAGGTTTAACAGTACAGCCAATTGGCTTCAAAACTGTAGACCACATGTGACCACACCAGTCCAGGACTGCTACATCCAGCTTCTGCACCTGCGGGATTGTCTGAGACCCGCCACACAGACAGCTGATTAAACAGTTGGTTTGCACAACAGAAGAGTTTCTGATCAAGCCTTTCAGACACGAACCGTCTCAAGGAGTTTCTTCTGCGGGCTCGACGTCCTTACCAGGGTGTACCCCAGAGTGCTTCTGCGGGCTCAACGTCCTTACCAGGGTGTACCCCAGAATACTTCTGCGGGCTCGACGTCCTTACCAGGGTGTACCCCAGAATGCTTCTGCAGGCTCGACGTCCTTACCAGGGTGTACCCCAGGATGCTGTGTTGCTCCTTAACCATCTCAAGTGAGCAAACGCTCACCAGTAAATGCCCTGGCATGTTGGAGAATGGTCCTCTTCAGCGATGAATGCTGGTATCAGGCAGGTGGAAGGTGGTGTGTATGGTGCTGTGAGGGTGAGTGGTTTGCTGATACCAGTGCTGTTGGTGGAGTGACCCAGGGAGGTGGTGGGGTGTTGGTATGGACAGGCGTATCGTAGGGACAAAGAACCCTGGTGCATTTTTTCAATGGCAGTTGGAATGCATAGATATACCGGGATGAGATCCTGAGGCCATTGTTATACCCTTCATCCACCCCCATCATGTTTCAGCAGGATAATGCACAGCAACATGTGGCAAGGATGTGTTCTGAACATCTGGCAGCTGAAACTGTCCCACATCCTCCACGGCCTCCATGCTCACATGTCACCCATTGAGCATGCTTGTGATGTTCTGGAACAGTGCATACGACAGTGTGTACCAGTTCATGCCAGTATCATACAACTTGGTACAGCCATGGAAGAAGAGTGGGACAACAGTCCACAAGTCACAGTAAACAGCCTGACCAACTCTAGCGAAGGAGAAGTTTTGTGCAGTATGAGGCAAATGGCAAAACGGTTTTCTGCTTCTGGTGTGGGAAGATGGCGGCACAAATTCATGTTTGTGGCGGCCTCACTCAGTACTGTCCATGCAGGGTCTTTGTCCACGTCTGCATCTAAGATTGTCTTTGCTTGATGGCTGGGAGAGCTGGTGCTGGATCGACTGGGAGAGCTTGGTCTGCTGCATCCTGTGGTCCCAGGGCGCACGGCCCTGACCGGAGCTGCACCTGAAGAGGAAACATCGAGGGCAGTGAGCGGGGCAGGCTAAGCTAACGGCTAGCCTATGCAGACCGGCAGTTCCGACAATCCTCCTGGCTGGCGTTCGTTCTCCTGGACAGTGATGTTTTGTTTTTGTTTTTTGTTTTTGTTTAGTTTGGATATGTGTGTTAGTTTGAATATGTGTGTTAGTGTGGATATATGTGTTAATTTGGAAATGTGTGTTCTTGTAGTTCTTGTAGGTTTTGGATGTGTGTTCTGTCTTTGTGTTGCACTGCTGTGGGCTTGGGGAAACCATGTTTCATTTCATTTCATGTGCGCAATGAAATGAAATGACAAATAAAGTGTTTCTGATTCTGGTTCTGATTCTGATCCAGCATTTGATCTAGCAGTTGATTTCGCAACTGATCTAGCAGTTGATTTAGCCGTTGGTCTATTAGTTGATCTAGCAGCTGATTTAGCAGTTCATCTAGCAGTTGATTTAGTAGTTGATCTAGCAGTTGATCTAGCAGTTGATCTAGCTGTTGATTTAGCAGTTGATCTAGCAGTTGATCTAGCAATTGATTTAGCAGTTGATTTAGCAGTTCATCTAGCAGTTAATCTCTCAGTTGATTTAGCAGTTGATCTAGCAGTTGATTTAGCAGTTGATTTAGCAGTTCTCATGTCTGCCAATGTGTGAATGAATGAATGGATTACGTAGTGAGAGAGTAAAAAGTGGGCCAAAGGGGACGGCTGGCCAACTGTTTTAACTCTAGCATATCGTATATATTACAGCATAGTCTAGTTTCCCCTGCATGGCCCACCTGATCGGGGTTCTTACCTGGCAGACACCGCAGAGAAACTCAATTCATAATTGCCCTTAAAATATTAACCTGTCCCACACCATAGAGAGGTCTCATGTGTCGGTTTAAGTAATTAAAGACACAGAATTGTTGGCCGCAATTGTCCCAGAAGGCCATGAGAGAGACTGGTAATTTGGGCTCAGATTCAGTAAGGGAGCCCAGACACAGTTTCTATGTGTAGCAGCTGATGGGACAGGATGGGTCAGCTTACCCAGAACACACAAAGCTTCATGCACTGTGCTGCTAAATCAAATGCAAAGAGTAAAACAAATTACTTTTTTATTAACTCCACATTGTTTTAAATGTTTGAAAGTATTCACGCAGCTTTTACACATCTGATTGTACACACTGACAGGCACAATGGCAAAGTCAGGGTTAAACCATAGAAATGTAGTCACTCCATATGATGCCACAGCTTCTAAATAAAACCTGTTATGGCTCACTCACCCCGCGCCATGGCCCGCCCACCCCGCACCGGCAGCCAATCGGCTCGTCAGGGCCGGGCTTAGTCATCAGGGCTGGGCTTAAGTTTGGTGGCCTCCCACGTGCCCGTTGTCAGTTCGTGTTGTAACCTCCCCGCAGTAGCGGCAACTCTCCTCCCACGGTCCTTTTCTCTACGAACTCACCCCAGCCCTTGGTTCATGTTTTTCCCTTGCAAAGTTTCCCTGTGGAAGTATCCTGCCGTGTTCCCGTTTGGATTACCCGCGAGTTTTTTCCCCCTTGGACTTTCCGTTTTTTCCTTGCCGCTCATTGCCTTCCTATGTTTGACTATCTGTACGCGTAAGGAATAAAGTACGCCGGTTTTTGGCTAACCCCATCTCTGTCTGGTGTCGTGCGTCTTCCACAAACCCCAACAGTACGAACTGACCATGACGACCCCAGCTGACACAGAGAGCGTACCGGCCAGCCCGCTTCAAGCGGCTCTCATCGAACAGATCCAACTGACTAACTCCCACACCCAGCAGCTAGAGGCGGCCTCCGCCGCGGTGAGAGATCTTCAGACTCGGGTCCCTCCCCTCCAGGCCTGTGTGGGTAACCTAACGAGCCAGCAGGCGGCGTTGGCGAGTCAACAAGCAGAGATCCTGCGGCAGTTGCAAACCATCACGGCAGCTCTCACCATCCAGCCGCCGGGCCAGCCTGCCCCTGGAGTCGTGGGTAACCCCTCCCCCTGGGCCCGCTGCCCCGGTTAACCATGTGGGGCTCAACCCAGTTCCCCGGGAGCCCTGCCTCTCCAGCCCACGACCGTTTGATGGCGACTTTGAGACCTGTGCCACGTTCATCATGCAGTGTGAGCTGGTCTTCCTGCACCAACCCAGCATGTTCACATCTGATGCTGCCCGGGTCGCTTACGTGACCAACCTGCTCAGAGGCCGAGCAGCTCAGTGGGCCACTGCTTCCTGGTCGATGAAGGCCAGTTTCTGCCTCACCTACGAGGCCTTTGAGGCAGAACTATGGAAGGTTTTCCACCATCCAGTCGGTGGCCAGGACCCTGGTGCTCGGCTGAGCAGTATCCAGCAGGGCAGTGGCAGTGTCACAGACTACTCGGTGGAGTTCAGGCTGGCCGCAGCTGAGAGCGGCTGGAATGACCGGTCACTTCGGGTCACCTTCCGGAGAGGTCTCAGCGAGCCTGTCAAGGACCAGCTAGCCGCCCGGGAGGAGCCCACCTCCCTTGAGGACCTGATCAAGCTTGCCATCCGCATCGACGGACGCCTCCGGGAGAGGAGGTGCGAGCGAGCTGTGCGTGGATCCCCGTCCATTTCCCAGTTGTCCAGCACTCCTAACAGGACCCCTACTCCTGTTCGCCCCACTTTCCCTGTGGCTATTTCTCCCCCCGCGCCCCAGACCACAACGGGGGAGGAACCTATGCAGCTGGGGCTCTACGCGCCTTAGTCCGGCCGAACGGGAGGCCCGGTTCAAGGCAGGTCAATGCCTCTACTGTGGCCAGAAGGGACATCTGATCAGCGGCTGCCTCACTCGGCCAAAAGACTAGGCTCACTGGGGCCCCGGGAGATCCTAGTGAGCCGACTTTCCTGTTCCCGCCGTCCTGCCCCACAGAACCATCTAGTTAGCGTTACCCTGGCCTGGGCTGACCAGCGGCTCACGGTGGGTGCGCTCCTCGACTCGGGGGCTGATGAGTGTTTCCTGGACTCGGAGTTTGCTGCCCAGGCTAACATCCCGCTAGAGACGCTGGAGAAGCCCACGGAGGCCTCCACGCTGGACGAGCGCTGCCTGGCCAGCGTCACCCAACGCACCCACCCTGTCTCTCTCACCATAGCAGGTAACCATGTGGAGAGACTTCGGTTCTACATCATCCAGTCCCCGTTAGTCCCTGTGATCCTAGGGCGCCCCTGGTTCGTGCAGCATGAGCCACACATCGCATGGGCCTCCGGTACCATCATGGAGTGGAGCTCCTCCTGTCATGCCCAATGTCTCCAGGCTGCTCCCGCCCCATCCCCCCGACGTGCCCCTAGTACCCCGCCTCCCAACCTCTCCTCTGTTCCCCCTGAGTACCACGAGTTAGGTGAGGTTTTCAGCAAGACCCGGGCCCAATCTCTTCCTCCTCATCGGCCTTATGACTGTGCTATCGACCTCCACTCTGGGGCACCCCTTCCCAGCAGTCGTCTGTACAGTCTGACCATCCCCGAGAAAGCTGCGATGGACGAGTACATCTCCGAGTCCTTGGCAGCGGGGCTCATTCGGCCCTCGTCCTCCCAGGTGGCAGCTGGATTCTTTTTCGTGAAGAAGAAGGACGGGGGCCTCCGACCCTGCATTGACTATCGCCAACTCAATGAGATAACCATCAAAAACAAGTACCCCCTTCCTCTCATGAGTTCCACCCTTGAGCCCCTCACCCAGGCTACAGTCTTCACTGAGCTGGACCTCCGGTGTGCCTATCATCTGGTCCGGATCCGGAAGGGGGACGAGTGGAAGACAGCCTTTAAGACGCCCCGGGGTCATTATGAGTACCTGGTCATGCCGTTCGGCCTCACCAACGCCCCGGCGGTATTCCAGGCTCTCATGAATGACATTCTCCGCGACATTCTCGACGAGTTTGTGGTGGTGTACCTCGATGACATCCTCATCTTCTCCAGGACCCTCGAGGAACATGTCCAGCATGTCCGCCGGGTACTCGAACGTCTCCTCCGGAACCTGCTCTTCGTCAAGGCAGAGAAGTGCCGGTTCCATTCCCCTTCCATTAATTACCTGGGCTTCGTCGTTGAGAGGGGACAGACCCGGGCCGACCCCCGCAAGATCCAGGCTGTGGTGGACTGGCCCGATCCCACATCACGGAAGGAATTACAGAGCTTCCTCGGGTTTGCGAACTTCTATCGGAGGTTCATCCGGAACTACAGCTGCGTGGCAGAACCTCTCACCAGGCTGACCTCCCCCTCCCAGCCGTTCATCTGGTCCCCGGCTGCCCGCTCTGCGTTCCAGTCCCTCAAGGAGAGGTTCACCAGCGCCCTGGTCCTGCTCCACCCCGACCCCAAGAGGCAGTTCATCGTAGAGGTGGACGCTTCGGACACCGGGTTGGGGGCTGTCCTCTCCCAGCGGTCAGCGTCTGGCCAGAAGGTCCACCCATGCGCCTTCTTCTCTCGCTGGTTCCTCCCCGCTGAGGAGAACTACGATGTCGGGAACTGGGAGCTGCTGGCAGTGGTGGCTGCTCTGGAGGAGTGGCGCCATTGGCTGGAGGGGGCGGAACAGCCATTCACCATCTGGACGGATCATAAGAACTTGACGTTCATCCGGGCAACCAAGCGCCTCAATGGTCGGCAGGCACGGTGGGCCAGCTTCCTCAGTCGGTTTGACTTCACGCTGACTTATCGCCCCGGGTCCCGCAACACGAAGGCAGACTCCCTGTCCCGACAACACCCGAGGAGGGAGCCAGCTACAGAGGAGCCGACTCCCATCCTTCCTGAGGCCAGGGTGGTTGGCGTGGTTACCTGGGGCATTGAGACCGTGGTCAGGCAGGCGTTGCGCTCCCATCCCGCCTCGAGCCACGTCCCTCCACGCCGCCTATTCGTCCCGGACACAGCCCGGCCCCGGGTTCTCCAGTGGGGCCATGCCAGTCAGTTTGCTTGCCACCCGGGTGTCCACCACACCTTCACCTTTCTGGCTCGGCGTTTCTGGTGGCCCACCATGAGGAACGACGTCAAGGACTTCGTAGGGGCCTGCTCCGTCTGTGCTCGCAGCAAGGCCTCTCACCAGGCACCCGCGGGTCTGCTGCAGCCCCTCCCAACTCCAAGCCGGCCCTGGTCCCATGTGGCGTTGGATTTTGTCTCCGGACTGCCTCCCTCCCAGGGTAACACTGTGATCCTGACAGTGGTGGACCGCTTCAGTAAGGGAGTGCACCTGGTGGCCCTCCCCAGACTCCCATTGGCTTCTGAGACGGCGGATCTCCTGACGAGCCACGTGTTCCGTCTCCACGGCCTTCCCCTGGACATCGTCTCGGACCGAGGGCCCCAGTTCGTCTCCCAGGTATGGCGGGCCTTTTGTAAGGGGTTCGGTGCCTCTGTTAGTCTCTCCTCTGGCTATCACCCACAGACTAACGGACAGACAGAGAGGATGAACCAGAGCGTGGAGTCTGCCCTCCGGTGCGTGGCCGCCAAGAAGCCCAGCTCCTGGAGCCGGTTCCTCCCCTGGGTCGAGTATGCCATCAACTCCCTGGTCAGCTCTGCCACCGGCCTCTCACCTTTTGAGATGTCCCTGGGCTACCAGCCGCCTCTCTTTGCTGCGCAGGAGTCGGAAGTGGCGGTTCCTTCCGTGCAGGCCCATCTGAACCGGTGTCGTCGCGTCTGGGAGGTGACTAGAGCTGCTCTGCTCCAGGCAGCTGAGCGCACCAGTCGGGGAGCCAACCGACACCGGTCCCCAGCACCTACGTACCAACCAGGCCAAAGGGTGTGGCTGTCCTCGAAGGATCTCCTGCTTCAGTCCACCGCGAAGAAGCTGAATCCCCGGTTTGTCGGGCCCTTTGAGATCAGGAAGGTTCTCAGCCCCGCGGCGGTGAGTCTTAAGCTTCTGGCTTCCTTGAAGACCCATCCCGTGTTTCATGTGTCTCGGGTTAAGCCTGTCTCCCACAGTCCTCTGATGCCTCTGGCCCCGGCTCCGCCTCCCCCTGAGATCGTGGATTGGCACCCCCAGTGGAAGGTCCGCCGGCTGCTGGACGTCCGGCGCCGAGGACGGGGGTTCCAGTATTTGGTGGACTGGGAGGGCTACGGTCCGGAGGAACGTAGCTGGGTCTCCTGCCAGCTCATCCTGGACCCTGGGCTGCTCACTGAGTTCCATCATTCCCATCCCGACAAGCCGGGCAAGTCGCCTAGTGGCTCCCGTGGAGGGGGGGGTACTGTTATGGCTCGCTCACCCCGCGCAGTGGCCCGCCCGCCCCGCGCCGGCAGCCAATCGTCTCGTCAGGGCCGGGCTTAGTCATCAGGGCTGGGCTTGAGTTTTGGTGGCCTCCCACGTGCCCGTTATCAGTTCGTGTTGTAACCTCCCCGCAGTAGCAGCAACTCTCCTCCCACGGTCCTTTTCTCTACGAACTCATCCCAGCCCTTGGTTCATGTTTTTCCCTTGCAAAGTTTCCCCGTGGAAGTATCCTGCCGTGTTCCCGTTTGGATTACCCGCGAGTTTTTTTTCCCCCTTGGACTTTCCGTTTTTTCCTTGTCGCTCATTGCCTTCTTATGTTTGACTATCTGTACACGTAAGGAATAAAGTACGCCAGTTTTCGGCTAACCCCATCTCTGTCTGGTGTCGTGCACTTGGGGTCTTCCACAAACCCCAACAAAACCTTTTTCAAGGCTAACATGCATTTTAGGTTATTAACGTGATCATGTATGTGGAATGCTGCAGTTATTCCTTTTGGGAACAAGGATACTACATGGTGTCTTTAGCCATGCTTCCATCAAAGCATTTGTGTGCCCATTATGAAGTAAGTACCACATTGGAGAAGCTGGAAGGAAATTACAATATTCTGTAGTAAAACTTCCCCAGTATCGCACAAAGGTTTTTACGCTCGCTCAAGGTGGTTTTTGAATTTGTCGATAACGCATAAATGCGCTAAATGGTTGGAAATGCATTTGTGAAATTAAAAATGTAATTTTTAAAAATGATTTTTTTTGAATTAAAATTGAAAATTATGTTTAAAATTAAAACCAAACATAATTTAAATTACTTTAGATTATTTAAAAATAAAAAATAATGTAAAATTAATTATTTAAAAACTTTAACATTTTAAATTAATTTTAATTAATTTAAAAATTAAAATTTTAATTTTTAAATTAAAATTTTAATTTAAAAATTAAATTTTATAAAAATGAAATTAAAAATGTAATAGACCATCACAAGATCAGCTGTTTCTTTGTCTTAACTGGTCCATCTTTCCTGTGGGTGCTGAAGTGTGGACATATGACGCAGGACACATAAAACTATGTTCAGGTTTTTATTCACTTAAACAGATCTGATGGAAACAACTTATTTAAATTGTATTTTTGTGACTTCAGAAAAGTTCCTTTAAAATTCCCTTAACAATTGAATGGAAATGTGGCTACTCTTGCAAACCACAACTATAGTGTGGCTTTGTTGTGAACACACTGATAAGGATTTTTGTCTGAAGTTTATAATTGGAAGTAAGCCGACTAGTGACTGCATATTTTCAACTGAATAGCTAACGTTACATATTATATACATCATTTCCTGACTGGACACTTAAAGTTGACATTGTAAAACAGATGCTTTTGCTCTTTCAACAGGGCTAGATAGCTCATCTGAGTCGTGTTTTAGTTAACTAGCAAGCGGACACATCAGAAACACTTAAAAACATCTGTAAGACTGATTTGTCTGAGCATGATTAAGATGGTAAAGCATATCTTACTCCCATCTGTGTCGATGGTGTTTCTGTGAAATCCTACCTCGAATGACACCACATGGACAATAAATACCAAGGGATGGAAAATGAGTGAGAGGCTAAGAGACGATGATGGTGGGGGTGCAGGAATGATATATGGCATTTTGACAATTTTCTTACCACTGAAGGTTGTAATGTTAACTAAAGAAATGGTAAATCTAATGTCTCACAACAGCATATACACATATCTTAAGATGCACTCACTCATAAACATTCCTGGAGGGGTTGCAACTACCACCACCCACACCCCAACCTCACACACATACCCCCCCCCAAAATAAATAAAAATAAAATAAAATCTATACAGGTGGCGCAGCTAAACAGGAAAGTAAATATCAGTTTGTGACTGGGCGAGGTAAAAGCCAGATTCATGAGGTCCAGAAAATAATGTTCAATTTGGAAGCCCAGGCAAATTCTATACCTAGCACATGGACCGTATATCTAACTTAGTTTCACAAGCACAAGGCCATACCACAGCGGTGTATTCCTCGCCTTCCCCATTTCACCAAAGAAATTAGCTTACGTTTGCTAATGTTTGCCTCCTTGGCCCTTGTAGCAAGGCCTTACAACCAGTGAAGCTGCTGATCTGAGGAATGTTTTCTGCGTGCTGCTGTCAGGTGATGCTCTGGCTGGTGGTCTCTGTGCTGTTGCTGGCAGACGATGGCTTTTCTGAAAAGGACAATGAGGAGGCGCTGTCAGAACCCCTCCCAGCAAACACACAGCTCACCTGGCCACCTGCTAACAATGCTGCGCTGCAAGAGCCTGCACCGCAGAGCAACGCCTACGCCCCCTGGCCTGCCGTCTCTGGTAAGTCATGCCTCTCAGCTCACACAGGCTGCACATGCGTGTGCAGTGTCCCCAGCAGTAAACTCTCACTAAATGTTTTGTTTTTATAAAAGTGTCACTATCAAGGCCATTATTTCTCTAATTAGAGTTAAGATAGCTCCGCTTCACTTCTCTACATGCTGTGCTGTGTTAAAGCACGTTGCTAGTAACACAAGACGTGTACAGTCTCGTATTTGTGAATAAATCTCGTTTGTCACAGATATGGGTCTTTAAAAAGGAAAGATTCGTTGTAGGAAAAGCAATTTTCTTCTGTCACAAACAGAATAACTGAAACCATCCTGGGCAAACCTTTAGCAGTTGCAGTGGATGCAAGATGTTTACCCTCAGCTGTGCCAGGGAAGCTACAGTATGGTCCATACCCACTGCGGCACAGTGGCGCAGCTGTCGCCTCACAGCAAGAAGGTCCTAGATTCGAACCCCAGGTTGTCCAACCTTGGGGGTCATCCCAGGTCCTTTCTGTGTGGAGTTTGCATGTTCTCCCCGTGTCTGTGGTGGGTTGTCTCCGGGTGCTCCGGTTTCCCCCACCATCAAAAAGACATGCATGTGGGGTTGGTTAATACTCCTGTCTGTGCCCCTGACCGAGGCATGGCAAGACCAACTGGATCTGGTCCCTGGGCACTGCACGGCAGCTGCTCACTGCTCCTAGCTACACAGCTAGGATGGTTAAATGCAGAGGAAGGATTTCCCCACGGGGATCAATAAAGAAGTAAAATAAAAATAAATACCCTGCAGGGTTGCTAATAGACTGGCTATAGTTTGTCCTCGTGAGTGTCACAATAACCAAATGGGCCAGCAAAGTTGTGACACTACTCATCTATAGTAGAGTCCTGACTGCTAATGGACACAGATGAGCAGACTGTCATTCCTCTTTAGCTAACACAAGCTCTTCAACTGTACCTGGTAGTTCTCGGTACAGTTTGGCCTTGGTCACTAGAGTACTGGCCACTTGCACACACTACACGGAGGGCAAAACAATCAGTGTAATTGTCACATGTCTGTTACGTATCAGCGTCCTGCACACATCACCACAGGGCTCAAAACGTGTTCACAATGTTGTAAACTGTGAGTCTGTTGACTGTACAAGCCAGTTTGAGCACATGCAGCATGGTGTGCATGCGTCATGTACTGGGCGGCTCTCCACTGCCCTCTGCTGAGCAGCGCAGGCACACACACCATTTAAAAACCAGACGGGCTGAGAAGACGTGGCTCACGGCTGTAACGTGCGGCTCTTCCACACCCAGACAGCTGAAACGACACGTCACAACAGCTGCGGGGCTTTTTTTATTATAGGGTATTGTTTTTAAATTATCATTTTTATTATTTATAAAGTAAGATATTACATTATATTTAATATAATGAATATTAAATGTTAAAAATAATGTAATTATAATTATATAAATATAATTAAATATATAATATAATATAATTATAACTATATAAATACAATATAATAAATAAATATAAACAATATATGCTACATATGTTATATTTATTATTTTTAAATGAAAGTATTGTTATTAAAAAGTTTTTTGTATTGGTATAGTATTGGGCAGTCAAGGCTCCTCAGTCTGCACCCATGCAACACTGACCTGCTGTATATGTACACTGCGTTTAAGTACAATGTGTATATGTACACTGCGTTTAAGTGCAATTTGTATATGTACAATGTGTATATGTACACTGTGTTTAAGTGCAATGTGTATATGTACAATGTGTATATGTACACTGTGTATATGTACACTGCGTTTAAGTACAATGTGTATATGTACACTGTGTTTAAGTGTAATGTGTATATGTACACTGTGTTTATGTACACTGTGTTTAAGTACACTGTGTATATCTGTCTCAGCTGGCACGTTGGGGGAGTTCGTCTGTAACCAAAGAAAAACAGAGCGATGCTTGAGGAGGCTGTAGAACAGACAGTGTACTCCGTGTAAATGCGAGATCAGCGTGTCTCTGGCTCAGCAGCAGCCCTGTGGTGACGTCACTGTGCGTCCGTGTGGAACTCAGGATGTGAGGGTTGGCTGTCTCGCACACTGTCAAACTAAGTTGAAGTGCACTTACTCTGATATTGAGAAAATACTTCTGTAATTGAAGGTAAGAAAAACAGTCTGTTTACAGCAGTCAGGAGGTTCGAGAATGTGTCTGATGTTCTTAGCCATAGGAACATAAACTGGTTTTTTACTTGGTGACAAGTTGACCTTCTGTAACCAAGGCCTGCCTGACAAGCAGTTATCTCAGATGATGCAGTGAGAAGCTGCGTGGAGCTGTCAGATGGAGGCGAGCCATGAACAAGATGGGATGCTGAAGCAGTGCAGACCACAGACTAGAGATCCTACGATCTCTGTTCTGTGGTGCAGACCGTGCAGCGGGTAAATTGTGTTGGACATTTTCACTGCAGCAGCAACTTTGGCTCCTGCTGAAGTTGAGCCAGCAGCTCCTCTCTGCTGCAGCATGCACAGTGATGGAGCTCTGCACCACCCAGCTAATACCAGCAGCATTTTACTGCCGGTTTGAACTCCATGTCTGCCTCAGGTTTGATCACACATACTCTCCCTGACTAGTCCACATAGTCCTGTGGCTCCTCACAATGACGGTCAAAATAAGTTTTTTTTTTGTTGTTTAGCCAAAAAGGTTTGCATATACAGTACAACGAATTTGATTTGGTGGGTTAGTAAAACGACCAAGGCCGTCATTTTGACAGTTTTAGATTTTCAAAGTTTAATAACTTTGTGAAAAAAGGATGCAGACCTGCTGCTCCCTGAATGCTCCTAAATTGCATATATTTGCATTAAATGAGTTTTAGATCAATTGCACACGCAAAAAAAGTTATGATAAGATCTACCTAAAACGACCATGAGCGGTCAAAATGACCGTCTCGTAATTTGCGCGTGATGGTGTGCATCATGTCAGTATTTATGACGCGTGTTCTCGCGTCATTTCCTTGGTGAAGTTCGTTGCTCTGTCCTAGAAACACACTAGCGCCCTCCAGTGCAGAGAAATGGTCCAAACTTGATGTGTGATGATGTCCAACATGTCTGGTTACAGACGCCGCTACAGACGCACCATGACTACCACCGAGGCGCTGCAGTATTTACAGGCGCTGGACAGCCGCCATTTTAAATTGTTTAAAAATAGTATTAAAGTTGTTAAAATGTTAATTTTGGTGTCAGTTAGTTTCATAACAGACATACTAACATATTATAACGATCACGGATGACTAGACTGGCTAGTCCTTGACTAACGGATTGGACCCTTTAGTCGACTGGTTAACGTTGTCGCCCGTGGTGCGGGAGATCCAGATTCGCGTCCTGCTGCAATATGTAATGCATTAATATCTCAACTGGGTATTTATCTTGACAGAATATAGAGTTGAGAAACCGGCGGTCATTTTGACCGCCCACGGTCGTTTTAGGGAGGAGTGCTATCCCGGTGGTTCTAGTTTAATATGGAACCCATGCGACTCAGTACAAGAGTGTAAAAAGGCAGCATTCCTAAGCAGGCAAGGTCGAATAAAACTGGGAACCAGGTTGCTTCTGTAAAAAGCCCAGGGTGTCTGTTTCTCACTCAGTCATGTTTGCTGTCTGAATGCATTTGGTGGCTCCATGGTCTTGAGATATTGTTTGTTGGCGTCACTGATTGTGATGAAATGCCTACAAGTCACTGACATGTAGTAATGACAGTATTGACTGGAGTCACCCCTCTTTCTCTCACCCCAATGCTGTTGGTTTATGCACAATTTGAACAGAACCAGGAAACTGCTGAGAAGGATTAGCTGAGCAGTGTCAGATTTGTCTGCAAATTAAATTTTTCTAAATTACATTTATCCACAGCAGGAGTTTGATTTGTTGTTTGATGTACATAAAAGGCATCTCATATTCCCAGTAAATGCAGCAAGATGAACAGATATGACACAAGCCTAACACA
This sequence comes from Lampris incognitus, assembly GCF_029633865.1. Lineage (NCBI taxonomy): Eukaryota > Metazoa > Chordata > Actinopteri > Lampriformes > Lampridae > Lampris > Lampris incognitus. The sequence continues at coordinate 56,159,528 of NC_079213.1, forward strand.
TTACACTGTCACTGTACACAGGTTCAAACAACTGACTTATCTGATGTTACGTGTCTGCACTGTACTGTGTGTGTCCCCTGCAGAGTGGTCTGTGCTGGATGAAGAAAAGGACTGGCAAAGCCGGCAGCGGCGTTCCCCTCCTGACCCTATTACCTCCCTCAAGACGTCCAGGAGGAATCGCAAGAAGGCTTCCAGCAGTCGTGACTGCCACATGGAGAAGAAGGAGATGCGTGTGCGGGACCTGGGTCTGGGCTTCGACTCAGATGAAATAATCCTCTTTAAGTACTGCGTTGGTACATGCCACAGTTCCCGTAGGAACTATGACCTGGCCCTCAAGAGTCTTGTGGACAATGGTAGCATCTCTAGCAGGAGGGTCAGTACTTACCCCTGCTGCCGGCCCACCCGCTATGAGACTGTGTCCTTCATGGACACCAAGACTATCTGGAAGACCATTAAGTGGCTCTCGGCAGCAAACTGCAGCTGTGTGGGCTGAGAGGAGTAGAGAACCTGCACCTGGCAGAAACCAACACAGAGAGCCTCCTGCATTACAGAGCGGGAACAGAGGATACCTGCAGAGCAGGACTGGTCAGGGAAGAGGCCTGGATTTATCTCATCTGACATCAGTGTGGGATGAAAAATCGTTATTCAGGGGCCAGGCCCATTCCCTCCACTCAGTCAGTGAGCAGGAAACTGTTGGAGATCAAGCGTGGGGTCTTTTAACCAAGTCAAGGAGCTGGTGATCAGATCTCTCCTGAGTAAGGGGAGCAGCATATTTACACCAACAAGATCTCCTCCAGCGGACCGGGGCAGTGGATGGTTTGTTTTGTCTTGTTAACGATGACTGGTGAGGTGGCGGTGCTGACACAGGCGGCATCAACTACAGTTGGTGCTTTACCTTCAGGTGTCTTCAGCACCACTGAGGAAGGAGATCGCAGCAAACGCCTCAAAGTATGAGGCACATGCAGGCCTCACATCTAACAATAAGTCATGACTCCAGTCAAAGACCAAATACCATGACGTCTTTTGTAACTGAAATGCTGAAGCAAGGCCTACATGTGCTCTCACCAAACGATGTATTTGTACCTTTTCTCACACGGCAGCTGATGAGTTTTACTAGCTGCTCAATGAAAAACATGTTCCATAAAGCCCAAGTTAGTCTTGCTGTATTCCAAAACTATCACACACTCACAGCAACCCACCCACACACACACACCCACACACCCACCCACACACACACACACACACACACACACACACAGTACAGTACAGTGGCATTAGTTGTTTTTTTAAAAGGCATGCATATTTTTATACTGTGTAGTTTGTGAAATTCTCAACAGAGGAATGAAGCAAAGCAAAACACGTGTACATAACATGACGTCTTGTGTTTGATGTGAGATGAGTGTAGATGTTACAGTATTCCTGACCATGTGACTTGGAGCAGCTCCCTAGTAACTATCACTGGATGCAGTCAAGAACATTCATGAGCCGTCTCAGCTGAAAGTGACACCTGTCGTCACACCTGTCATCACACCTGTTATCACACCCGTCATCACACCTGTCATCACACCTGTTATCACACCCGTCATCACACCTGTCGTCACACCTGTTATTACAGCTGTCATCACACCTGTTATCACACCTGTTATTACACCAGTTATCACACTTGTTATCACACCTGTTATTACAGCTGTCGTCACACCTGTTATCACACCTGTTATTACACCAGTTATCACATCTGTCATCACACCTGTTATCACGCCTGTCGTCACACCTTTTATCACACCTGTTATCACACCTGTCAACACACCTGTTGTCCTGTCAACACACCTGTCGTCACACCTGTTATCACACCTGTCATTACACATGTCAGCACACCTGTCATTACACCTGTTATCACACCTGTCATAACACCTGTCGTCACACCTTTTATCACACCTGTTATCACACCTGTCGTCACACCTGTCATCACACCTGTCATCACACATGTGATCATACCTGTTATCACACCTGTTATTACACCTGCCATCACACCTGTTATCACACCTGTCGTCACACCTCTCATTACACCTGTTATTACACCTGTCGTCACACCTGTCATTACACCTGTTATCACAGCTATTATCACACCCCTCATCACACCTGGTATCACACCTGTTATCACACTTGTTGTCACACTTGTCACACTTGTCATCACACCTGTCGTCACACCTGTCATTACAACTGTTATCACACCTGTTATCACACCTGTCGTCACAACTTTTATCACACCTGTTATCACACCTGTCGTCACACCTGGTATCACACCTGTTGTCACACCTGTCGTCACACCTGCCATCACACCTGTCGTCACACCTGCCATCACACCTGCCATCACACCTGTTGTCACACCTGTTATCACACCTGTCGTCACACCTGCCATCACACCTGTTATCACACCTGTCATCACACCTGTCGTCACACCTGGTATCACACCTGTTGTCACACCTGTCGTCCCACTTGTCATCACACCTGTCATCACACCTGTTGTCCCACCTGTCATCACACCTGTTGTCCCACCTGTTATTACACCTGTTATCACACCTGTTATCACGCCTGTCATCACACATGTTATCACACCTGTTGTCCCATCTGTTATTACACCTGTTATTACACCTGTTATCACACCGTTCATACTCTGAATAGACGCAGACACTAGACCATTCTCATCTGTGTTTGTGGTAAAGAAGCTGTTGAAAATCATTCAAATTCATCTATGCTTAACTGTACCCTACACTGCTTTGTATATGCTCTACCAATGCCCATTCCATCAATAATTGAACGGAGTGGTGTCACGTACAGATACTATAAAAATGTACACATATAGTATCACAGACTACATGAAAAAACATTCATATGGGCATACAGGCAGGTGACAAATGAAGGGAAAACCAACATTAAGTGTCTTAGTAAGGTGTTGGGCTTCCATGCTCCTTGTCGTAGATCTGGTGACTGAAGGCCATATAGCTTATGATTTACATCATCTTCATCCTCATCAAACCATCTAGTGACCCCTCATGTCCTGTGGATGGGGGCGTTGTCATCCTGAAGAGACCACTCCCATCAGGATAGACATGTGTCTTCACAGGATAAAGGTGATCACTCAGAATAACTGTATTGATTTGCAGTGACCCTTCCCTCTAAGGCAACAAGTGGACCCAAACCATGCCAGGAATACCCCCCCCCAACACACACACACACACATACAGTATAACAGAGCCCCCGGACCACTTCACTGTAGGGGTCAAACATTCAGGTTTTTCCTTCAACTTGTCACCCGTCTGTGTGTGTGTGTGTGTGTGTGTGTGTGTGTGTGTGAGCGCGCGCGCGCGCGCGCGTGTGTACGCACAGGCGCGTGGGAAGATGTTTTAATTAGGGGGGCTGCCAACTAAAACGGAAAGTAGAGATGGCGTGGAAGAATGAGTCCAGAGGCAGAGGTGTTTTTAATCACAAGTCCTGTGCCCCGTACACCGCACGACCCCGGAAGAGCTATTTTACTCACACCGGCCAGACCGGACCAGAACTGACAACAACGTAGGGAACCCCCCCCCCCCCAAAGTGGCGACATCAGTCCCAGTCCCGGTCCTACAGTCAGTTAGTCAGTAAACGGTCTCCTACTGAGCCTGAGTCGAACTCCCAAAACAACACAAGAGTAACCACAACATGAACACCACATCATTAAAACACACTTTTGAAACCTAACATTAACAGTCCCAGCAGCCACTGTGCTCCCCCAGCGCAGAACCGCCAACAGTCAGAAGGTTGGTGCTAGAATGCGTCGTCCGGAGGGAGGTGGGAGGGAACTTCGCTGCCCCGTCATCAAATGCTCAGCGGGATCCACCAACCTTAAGAGTGTGTCGGGGCTTGGGTAGGGGCTTGGGTCGGGGCTTGGGTCGGGGATTGGGTAGGGGCTAGTTCAGTTTAGGAACAGCGGGAAACAGTAGATTGACGTTAGACGCAGCTCGGGCTTTCGGCCCTTGCACGAGTTCGCTCGTCCAGGGGGGGGTCCTGAGCCTGCGGCCTCGCTCCTTAGACCTTCGGCCCTCGCACCTTTGCTAACCAACTGTATGTCAACATGGATTGTAAAGAACACACAGCTAAATAACTATAAAGCTAACGTTAAACAACGCTCGCTAGCAACATAATCCGTGACGTCATATGTAGTCGAAGGACCCCGAGTCGATATTGGTCGATTCCGGGGTGAGCACTTGATGACGTGCAGCGGAGTTCCCTCCCACCTCCCTCCGGGCGACGCGTTCTAGCACCAACCCAGTCAGAGCGACCGCCTCCCCCGGTCGCTGCACTATGACGTCATTGTACGCGTGTGTAGCAGATTTGGCCTGGAGTGTTTACTCCCTTCATTATTAAACATGCACATTCCACACAGCCCCGCCGACTGTTTACACAGCCCCGCCCACTGTTTAAAATAACCTATATTTAATTTAGTGGCGTGTGTACGTTAGGAAAGGTTAGGCATGCTGTTGGGTCTAAGATGTTACACAGCCACCAGCCACTAGGGGAAGCTGCAGCCTCCCCTTCCCGTGCTAATGTGTGTGTGTGTGTGTGTGTGTGTGTGTGTGTGTGTGTGTGCGCGCGCGCGCGTGTGCATGCGCGTGCGCGCGAGGAGAAAAAGTATGTAGTCTGTGATATACAGACACAAGTTGACACAAATTGAAATAAGCGGTTTGGATAATGGATGGATGTAAAGACAGGTGAACAGAAATATTCATGCTCTTGTCTGTTGGAATGGAATAGGATTTGGAATAAGTAGTATGATGGCAATGTGCATAATTTATTACATTTAGAAAAGTAATCCAAAAGAAACTGTAATTAATAATCTCATTGGTCCGTTGAAGTATTCCACCAGATGACACCTCTTGTGACAATTTTGTGAAAGCAACAGCTGCTCTTCAATAGATCATGTTTTGATGTGGAGCCTCTGTCTTCCTCAACCCCTGCCCGCTCAGATTAACACATGCTACATATTAACTAGGGGTGGGACGATTCACAAATCTCACCGTTCCATACGGGTCAGGATTCAGGGTCAGGGCGTGGATTCAGTACGACACAGTGGACGCCTTGGTGAGCAAAACACGAAACACCGCTGCACTTCTCTATTTTTATTTTATTTTATGAATCAGGCACGATCAAGGCACTATCAAGGCACGTATTTACACGTAATGCAAGTGCAAAAGTTCTAACACAGTTTTGTGCCATCTTGTTGTGAAACACGATTGCTTTACTTTAAAACTTTAAACTTGAAAAACTACCAGAACGACCAAGGCGGTCATTTTGACTATTTTTGATTTTCAAAGTTTAATAATTTTGTGCGGGGGGGGGGGGATACAGACCTGCCGCTCCCTGAATGCTCCTAAACTTGCATGAAAATAAATCTGCATAAAAACGAGTTTTAGATCCATAGCACAAAAAAAGAAAAAATTATGATAAGTTCCCACAGGACATTCTCCACATGGACTCTCTTTCAACCTTCACATCCCATCTCAAAACGCACCTTTTCAAACGGGCATATTCAGTCTGATCCACGCCTCACTGAGTTTTGTGCAGATGTTGGTTGTATACTTACCTGTTGTGTTGATATTGTCTACTCTGCTTTGTTTTGACTTCATGCTGTCTGATACAGAGCTGCTTGTTTTTTACTGTGTTCTGTAAGGTGTCGTAGAGTGCTATGAAAGACGCCCACAAATAAAATGTATCATTATTATTATTATTATTATTATTATTATTATTATTATTACCTAACACGACCATGAGCGGTCAAAATGACCGCGCGTAATTTGCGCGTCATGTCACTATTTATGATGTGAGTTGTTTGCGTCATTTCCTTCGCATCGTTCAGTTCTTTTTTTTAACATTTCACGTTTTATAGGCTTTGTTACTTTTACTTTAGAGTATTAATATGTGTTTTCCGTTTTGTTCTTCAGGTATTATGTCCAACATGTCTGGGTACAGCCGCACCATGCTACCACCGAGGCGCTGCAGTATTTACAGACGTAGGACAGCCGCTGTTTTGAATTGTTTGAAAAATAGCGTTGTAACGGTGGTAGCCCGTAGGCTAACTGGTCGGCCTGGTTAGCGCAGGCGACCCGGGTTCGCGTCCCGGCTGCGGCGGATTGCTGCCTGCCTCCTGAACTCGTTGCGGTGTTATAGTTGGTAAAATGTTGGTTTTGGTGTCAGTCGTTTCCTAACAGACATACTAACATATGCAATGCATTAATATCTCAACTGGGTATTTATCTTGACAGAATATAGATTTTAAAAACTGGCGGTCATTTTGACCGCCCATGGTCGTTCTAGATAGGAGTGAAATATCTCGCCAAATGGGGAGCGTCTCGAACCGTGAAGACAGTATCGAACGATTCGGAATTCGATCCAATATCGTCCCACCCCTAAATTGTACATATTGTTGAGAATCACCTTCGTGGTCCTCGTCCCCGGGTCCGTTGATGTGAAGAAAACAACCACCACGTTTTAGGAGATTAAAATAATTTGATTGAGTACAGATCTGGAGACACACTGCCAATCCGTCGTGTGTGTCTGACTTCTTTGTGTGTCCTGGTGGGTTATATAGACCCCCCCCTACTTCTCCTTTACGACACCTCTGGTAACTTACTGACCTTAGCAGGGGATCCTCCTCGTACCAGACACGGTGTCTCTCCCAAGGCCCCAGGGGAGGGCAACCCCCTCCCCTACCCACATTGTTGTGGGAGACCTGTAATATATTGGTCTACATGAATGTGTCTTCTTCACCCTCTGTTCTGGCTACATACATTGGTTACATACTGAGTAATACAAAATACACTCGGATTATATTTAATATCAATCAACAATATTAACATATGGTACATATTAACGTGTATGTATATTAACATATAGTACATATTGTGGAGTTAGAAAACAACGAGACAGGAGACGTGAGAGTAGACGTAGTCGAGGTAGTTTACTAGCTCCAATTTAGCATGTCATACGTTCGACGACGCTGAACTGTGAACCGGAAGCGGAAGTGCATTATCTGACCCCTCGCCTCTTCTCTTAAAGGTACACCGTCCTCTTAGGTGAATGTCTCCCTTTATATAGATGTGGGTCACCACACAGGCCCCCCCAGAATTCACCTACACAAAACAATGCAAAACAGCAAAAGCGCAAGTCATGAACATAAAAATAGACTCTACAACAGAACAGTCAATGACATAGTGCAAAGTCACGGGGAAAACAGGTGACGGGTCGGGGGGCGGACCCTGCGGCCATAACGGCTGCGCTTCACAGGAGGGGAAACAGATGGGGCCGAAACCCGGGCCATAGGCGGGGCCGAAGCAGGAACAGAGGCAGGTGCCGGGGCCGACCTAGGAGGGCGCCCCCGCCGCGGGGGTAGGGCCAATTGCATTGGCTCCCCAATGTCCAAGTGAGCGGGCTTGAGACGGTCTATAGCGACCCGCTCAGGACTGCCCCCCATGTCCACCACAAAGTTCTTATCCCCCGCCTCCAGGACGCGGAAAGGTCCGTCGTATGGGGGCTGCAGCGGGGACCGATGGCTGTCGTGCCTAATGAAGACGTACCTCGCCGATGGCAGATCCTTGGGGACGTAGGACCGGGGGAGGCAGTGTTGAGACATCGGAACGGGAGCGAAGGCACCGGCAGCGCTCCGGGACGCACTGAGGTGAGAGGCGGCCGACCAGGGAGCCGTAGCATCCGGAAGAAACTCCCCCGGAACCCGCAGGGGCTGGCCATACACTAGCTCAGCGGAGGTGGTCTGGAGGTCTTCCTTCGGGGCCGAACGCAGGCCGAGCATGACCCACGGGAGCCGGTCCATCCAGTCGCAGCCAGTGAGGCTTGCCCGCAGAGCGGCTTTCATGTCCCGATGGAACCGCTCAAAAAGTCCGTTGCTCTGCGGGTTGTACGCCGTAGTGCGGTGGATCTTCACCCCCAGGTGCTCAGCGACCGCCGTCCAGAGCTCCGAGGTAAACTGGGAGCCCCGCCTGGTGATGTCACCAGGCGTGCCGAAACGGGCCACCCAGCAGCCGATGAACGCCCGTGCTACCTCTGCTGCCGTCGTGGAGGACAAGGGAATAGCCTCTGGCCACCTGGTGGCCCTGTCCACAATAGTGAGCAGGAACGTATAACCACGGGAGGGGGGCAGGGGACCCACCAGGTCAACATTGACGTGGTCAAACCGCCTCTCTGGAACCACAAACGGCGCCAAAGGGGCCTTGGTATGGCGGTGCACCTTGGCGCGTTGGCACGCCACACACGAGCCGGCCCAGGCTCTAACATCCTTACGGAGCCCAGGCCAAACGAACTTGACGCTCACCAGCTTGGTCGAGGCCTTCACTCCCGGGTGGGAAAGGCCGTGGACGGTGTCGAAAACTCGGCGCCGCCAGGAAGTAGGCACCAGGGGGCGCGGTTGACCGGTGGAGATGTCCCAGAGGAGGGTGGTGTTGGCCGCATCGAACGTCACATCCTCCAGCCGTAGCGCCGTAGGGGTCGACCGGTAGTCTTGAACGGTCGCGTCCTTGGCTTGGTCCGCTGCCATAGCGGCGTAGTCGAGTCCCAAGTGAACGGCGTTAACAACCGCCCGTAAAAGGCAGTCGGCGACGAAGTTATCCTTGCCCGACACGTGTTGTATGTCCGTGGTAAACTCGTAAACCGCCGCGAGATGGCGCTGCTGACGCCCAGACCACGGTTCTGAGGTTTTGACCATACAGAACGTCAGCGGTTTGTGGTCCACGAAAGCGGTGAACTGTCGGCCCTCCAATAGGAACCTAAAGTGTCTGGTTGCGAGGAAGAGACCCAGTAGTTCCCTATCAAAGATGCTGTATTTGCGCTCGCTCTCACGGAGTTGTTTACTGAAGAACGCCAACGGCTGCCAGCCCCCCCCGCCCCACCGACTGCTCACACACGGCCCCCACGGCGTAGTCGGAGGCATCCGTTGTAAGGGCTATGGGGGCGGCAGGCGACGGGTGAGCTAGCAGCGCAGCGTTGGCCAGTGCGGTCTTGGCGGCCACAAAAGCCTCGTCCATCCCCGAAGACCAGTCCAGCTCGTCCTTAGACTTCTTACCCCGCAGGGCCTCATACAGGGGACGCATGATGTAGGCGGCACGGGGCAGGAAACGGTTATAAAAGTTCACCATGCCCAGGAATTCCTGCAGCGACTGTACAGTGCGTGGGGAACATGGTGACAGCCTCAACCCTGGCAGGGAGGGGAACGGCCCCCTGTGGAGTGATGTGGTGCCCGAGGAAGGTGATGGACGACTCCCCGAACTGACACTTAGCTGGGTTGATGATGAGGCCGTGTTCGCTGAGCCTGTCGAACAGCTGTCTGAGGTGCGTCATGTGTTCCTCCGCCGACGCGCTGGCCACGAGGATGTCGTCTAAGTACACAAACAAAAATGGCATGTCGCGGAGCACAGAATCCATAAGGCGCTGAAACGTCTGCGCCGCCCCTTTAAGGCCGAAAGGCATACGTAAAGAACTCAAAGAGCCCAAAGGGTGTGATGACAGCCGTTTTTGGGACATCCAGTGGGTGGACCGGCACTTGGTGATACCCCCGCACTAAGTCGATTTTGGAATAGATGGCAGCGCCCGCCAGGTGGGTAGAGAAATCTTGTATGTGCGGTATGGGGTACCGGTCGGGGGTCGTGGCATTGTTTAGGCGACGTAGTCCCCGCACGGGCGCCAACCCCCGTCGGCCTTAGTAACCATGTGAAGAGGGGAAGCCCACGGGCTGTCAGAACGGCGGACAATGCCGAGGCGCTCCATAGTCGAAAACTCCTCCCTGGCTATTGCGAGCTTGGCCGAGTCGAGGCGTCGGGCCCGGGCGTAAACTGGGGGGCCCACTGTGGTGATATGATGTTCCACGCCGTGCTTGGCCACCGCCGAGGAGAAAGTGGGTGTGGTGAGCTCGGAGAAATTGGCGAGCAGGCGTTGGTATGGATCCCCAGTGGAGAGTGTGTTAGCGAGGCACAGCGCTCCAGCCCCCCCAAGCGTGCAGGGGTATGACGCAAAAGAGACGGCATCAATCACGCGACAGTTTTTAACATCCACCAGCAGGTTGAAAGCACAGAGGAAATCCGCACCTAGGAGCGGGGTGGATACAGCAGCCATCACAAAGTCCCAGCCGAAACTGTTATGTATGCACACATCGACAGTGCTGCATTTGATTTGGTGCTGTTCTATTGTGCTGGGATCGATTGGTGATGCCTGCGGGCTCTGGGTTGTTTGATCGGGTCTGCCTTTGATGCTGTGTCAGTCTAAATAAAGAATGCCACGGAGAGGTTGTGTCGAGCGACAGCGCTGTGTCCTGACGTGATTTAAAAATACAATATTGGCGACGAGGATGGCTGATATCTCCCTCCCACCACCTGCCCCCTTCCTGGCATTACCTGGCGAGCCTCCGGTACCATGGACTCGCTGGCTACATAGTTTTGAAAATTACATCATCGCCTCAGGGCTCGACGACGTGAGCCAGTCTAGGAAGACGGCTCTGTTGCTACACTGCTTGGGAGCAGAGGGTCATCGTGTGCTCGGGTCTCTGGGGAACGTCACAAGCTTTGCCGAAGCTGTGGGACTTATGAGCACCCATTTTGCTGCTCCACAGAGTGCCCTCCTTCGGCGATTTATATTCCGTCAGCGACACCAACTGCCTGGTGAGTCTGTGCGGCAGTACGTAGCTAATTTGCGAGGGCTAGCTAGCTCATGCAAGTTTGGCGCGCTTCAGGACGAGATGGTTCGCGACCAGCTAATCGAACACACCAACAACGCAAAGGTGCGTGAGACTCTCCTGCTGGAAAAAGACGATCTGCTGCTGTCCAGAGCGATTACCATCGCACTACAGGTTGAGGGAGCAGCTGAGTGTGCTGCTATGCTAAATACACAGCAAGTGGCCACCTCCAGTCAAGCTACCAACGACTCCTCCCTCTACTCACGGCTGCCCCTCGGGACGCAACTCAACCAGAGCGAGGCGGGCGCCGACTCCACTGGGGACGTCTTGCAACTGCAACGACGGCGTTCTCGGCCCCGCCCTCAACAGTCCTGTGGTAACTGTGGGTCTCGGTCTCATGTTTCAAGGGCTCAGAACTGCCCTGCCCGTGGCCAGACATGCCGTAGCTGCGGTAAGCACAATCACTTTGCCAACGTCTGTCGATCTTCCCCGGCTGGGTCAGAGGGCCACACCCCCCAGTCTTCAACCGCCGTCATTCACAAGGTGAGCTCTGGGCCAGTGTCATTCAAATCATGCACAGTCAACATTAATGATGTGTGCATCCCCCTGCTGTTGGACACCGGTGCAAGTGTGTCTCTCCTGAATGTTGATACCTACAGTCAATTTTTCGGTTCACTGCCACTGTCCGCACCCTCAGCTGTCCTCTGTGGGTATGGTGACTCCAAAATCGATCTGGTTGGCTCTCTCCAAGTGACTGTCCGCTATGGAACCAAGCTGGTGCCCAATGCAGTTTTTCATGTGGCACGCCGTGGGGCCAACCTGATGGGCCTGGACCTGTTCTCCGCTCTGGGGTTCTCCCTCTTAGACACAAGGGGGGCAGCAATCCTGACTGTCGCCAGACCTTGGCAGCAGAAGTGGCCATCGCTGTTTATGGGGCTGGGCTGCCTCTCCGCCTTCACCCATCAACCTCTCCTCAACCCTGCTGTGAAATCTGTCATCCAACCACTGCGCCGCATCCCGTTGGCTCTCCGTGATGGGGTCTCCGCCGAGCTGCAACAACTGCTGGAAGCTGGCATCATTGAACCGGTGGACGCGTCACCTTGGGTCTCAAACCTCGTGGTGGCTAAGAAGAAGTCGGGGGGCCTGCGTGTCTGCGTCGATCTACGTGCAGTAAATAAGGCAGTGGTCCCTGATAAGTATCCACTGCCCACCTCAGAAGAACTCACTGCTCAGTTCTATGGCTCTGAGGTGTTCTCCAAGCTCGACCTCAGACAGGGGTACTTACAGGTGCCCCTCCACCCCAGCAGCCGAAACCTCACAGCCTTTGTGACACATGCAGGAGTGTTTCGCTACACCAGGATGCCTTTCGGTCTCAGCTCCGCCCCTAGCTGCTTCCAGAAAATCATGGTCTCCGTGCTGGCTGGCATACTGGGCGTGGCCATTTATCTGGACGATATAGTGGTACACGGGCCCACCAGTGAAATCCACGACAAGCGCCTTAACATGGTCTTCGCAGCCCTGTCCAAGCACAAGCTAACTCTCAATGCTGAGAAATGTGTCCTCTCTGTGCCAGCCATCGACTTCGTGGGGTTCCGGCTGTCAGCGAGCGGTGTAACTCCACTACAATCCAACGTGGACGCCATTCGGGCCATCCCTGAGCCCAGCTCGGCCGCCCAGGTCGCCTCCTTCCTGGGTATGACAAGTTACTACCTGAGGTTTCTTCCCCAGTACTCTGCGACCACAGCCCCCCTGCGCCAGCTGCTGCGTAAGGACGAGCCATGGGTGTGGTCAAAGGCATGCAGTGACGCTGTGCGTGATCTCAAGACTCAACTGACTTCACCACCAGTGTTGGCTCACTTCGACATCTCCAGGTCCACCTTTGTGACCTGTGACGCATCAGCCACGGCGATAGGGGCCGTGCTGTCTCAAACCCAGAACGGTGTGGAGAAGCCCATTGCCTTCGCCTCCCGTGCCCTCAACCTGACCGAGCAGCGGTACTCCGTGGGTGAGCGTGAGGTGTTAGCCTGTATCTGGGCTTGTGAAAGGTGGCACCTCTACCTCTATGGCCGCTCCTTCACCCTCAGGACAGATCACCAGGCCCTGACAGCGCTGCTGTCCACATCTGGGACAGGCCACAAACCCCTGAGGCTGCACCGCTGGTCTGACCGCCTCCGCCAGTACAACTTCAGCCTGCAGTTCACCCCAGGCAGAGACAATGTTGTCGCCGACCTGCTCTCTCGCTCTGTCTCCACCCCAGCTCCACAGACGGATACTGACTGTGTGGAAAAGGACATTGTCCAAATGCTACACACACCCCTCCAGGCCACTGTCTCTCTGCAGGAGCTGAGGGCAGCCTCCGAACAGGACCCTGTCCTCTCCCAGCTCCGCACCTACATCCAGAACGGCTGGCCTCACAAGGTCCCAGAGGAGCTGGCTGCGTTCGCCCGAGTCAGACAGGAGCTCTCCTGCTGGAACGACACCTGCGTGGCACGTGGGTTTTGCACAGTGGTCCCAGCTGCTCTCCGTGCACGTGTTTTGAATACGGCGCATGAAGGCCACCTGCCGAGACCTGGTGGGGTGGCCGGGGATAGACAGAGATATTGAGGCTCGGGTGAAGGACTGTTCTGCCTGCCTTGTGAGTGGCAAGACTGGCCACCAGGCTCCCCCACCCCTGCAACCTCTCGCCTGGCCCTCTCAGCCCTGGGAACACCTGCAGTTGGACATTTGTGGTGAGATCCATGGAGTTCCCCACCACCAACGCTTCATGGTGGTCGCCTACGATCTACACTCAAAATGGCCTGAACTCACCACTTCCGGCACTGTGACCTCACAGATCATCATCGACTTCCTGGACTCTCTTTTCTCTCGCTGGGGCCTCCCAAAGGCCATCACCACTGACAACGGCCCTCAGCTGGTCTCTGCTGAGTTCACTGCTTATCTCGAAAGCAAGGGCATCCGTCATATACGCACTGCGTACTACCACCCCCAGGCCAATGGCGGCGTTGAACGTTTTCACCAGTCACTGAAGAACGGCCTCAGAGCACACATGGCCCAAGGGCGCTCTTTCACGCAGGCCATCCGTCACACTCTGCTGCACTATCGGGCCACACAGCACTCGACCACAGGCGTGTCCCCAGCCTCTCTCATGCTAGGCCGGGAACTGTGCATGCCCCTTGACAGGCTCCGCCCCTCCACACCTCAGGCACCTCCCTCTGGGGTCAGAGCCTCAGTCACTCGTCAGCAGACGCGGATGAAGCAACGGTTTGACCAGTCAAAACGAACCAGGGTGCCAGACATAAATGTGTCAGACTGGGTCAGGGTCCGCAGGCCCCACAGGGACAATAAAATGGCTTCATACTGGTCCTCTCCTCTCCAAGTCACCCGTCAGCTGGGCCCAGCCACTTACCTCCTCAGCGATGGCACTCGGCGGCACTCCAGTCGTCTACGGAAGGTGTCAGCTCCGCCACACACAGCTGGTGACACAACCATAGCCATTCCCTCAGCATGGCGAGACGCCCCGGGGCTTCATGCAGCTCCTACACGGGCCCCAGACATTTCTGGGCCTCAGCTTCCCCTGCCATCTCCCTCCCCACCTCGGCCTGCCCAGCCTCAGGCCGCCCCGCGACCTGTTCGCACACGTTTACGCCCTGGCCACCTAGAGGACTTTGTGTCAACCTTTCATGTTTGAAATCCTGCCGGGGGGGGGGGGAAATGTTATGTATGCACACATCGACAGTGCTGCATTTGATTTGGTGCTGTTCTATTGTGCTGGGATCGATTGGTGATGCCTGCGGGCTCTGGGTTGTTTGATCGGGTCTGCCTTTGATGCTGTGTCAGTCTAAATAAAGAATGCCACGGAGAGGTTGTGTCGAGCGACAGCGCTGTGTCCTGACGTGATTTAAAAATACAATAGAAACGTCGGCCGCCAAAACACACGTCCACATGTCTGATACCGTACGTCCGAATGGACGGCGTCCATCTGGGGGCCGTGACTGTCGGTCATCGTGTCCACAGCTTGTGCTGGTAGTATGCTGCGTTGAGCGCCAGAGTCAACCAGCAGCCGCCGGCCCGACAAGGAGTCTCTGATGAACAACAGCTTGCCGTCACGGCCGGCGCCCATAGCCGTTAACGAGCGCCGGCCTTGGCGTTTCCCTGAACCCTGTAACTGCAGGGTTTGCGACACTGTTTTGCTTTTGCCCCAAACCTGGCATGGTAATAACAGAGCCCGTCGTCAGGTTGGCGGCGGGCTGTCGTACACAGGTGGTGGTGGGGTGGTCTTGTGGAGTAGCAGGGCATGCACAAACTGTTGCCGGTTGGCCAGGAAAACTCGTGTCTGCTTCAGCAGCCAGAGAACGGTAGTCCTTGGAGGCGGCGAGAGGAGAACTGGCCAGTGCTGTGCGTACAGGTGCGGGGAGCTGCCTCAGAAAAATGTGTGTGAAAAGAAAGGCCGGGTCAGCCGATCCCAGCACAGACAGCATTTTTTCCATTAACTCAGACGGTTTGCCGTCGCCGAGGCCATTCAGGGACAGTAAACGGCCTGCCTTCTCCAGCTCCGACAGTTCAAATAGTTTCAGGAGGAATGTCTTTATAGCATCGTACAGACATCCACTTAAACCAACCGGACAACAAGCAGAGGAAGACTGTGGCTTACTGCAGAGTTTACAGCGTTTGCCTGTCATTGCCCAGGACAGATGGGACATGTGTAAAGCTGAGCGTACAGGCTTGGTCTCATGTAGCGTCCCTGCTGGCAAGCTTGAGCTGTGTTCTGTGCATTATTATTTATGTTCATTAATTTGACTAAGCATGAAAGTAGGCTTATTAAACACGTCTGACATTTGGCCTACCATCACCCATGTTATCTCATGGTACAGTCATTACGTAGGGGATTTAATGGTCCTCTCCAGTAAAAGAAACCATGGAGGTTTCGAGATTTTGAGATACTTCATTGATCCCTGTGGGGAAATTTCGCTCTGCCTGTAAGCCATCCTAGCTGTGTAGCTAGGAGCAGTGGGCAGCCGCCGTG